>NC_090646.1:569329167-569976121 GCF_040937935.1 Hyperolius riggenbachi
ATGTTCGGCCGCAGACATAACTGAAGTCTTCCCTCCAGCTTACTTGGGGGTTCTTTGTTTTGTCTTGTTACAGTTTTGATTATTTCTGTCCCGTGTGTGTTATCCCTCCTGGTGTGAGTGGGTTGCTGCATGACTATGTCTGGTTATATGTCTGGTGTTTGGTCACCAGTGGGTTGGTGTAGGGTGGCGGTTTATGTCGTCTAGTCTTGCGTCGTATAAATGTAGCAAATGCATGGTTCTCCTGTTTCAGGATTTATGCTTCCTTGTGGATGTCCTTTTGGACATAGGATTGTTTTTGGAAATATTTGTTTGCGATATGAAAAGTTGGTTCTTATGTTGGGCGTAAAAGTCCCTTTGTATATAAGAGAATATGCGAAAATGCATTATAGTCAATTTTGACTTTATGAGTTTTTGTACATATTTTTGTGTAAAAGGTTTATGTTTATTCAGATGTATGTAATTCTTTGATTTGTGTGGTCATTTTTGGTCACTATATTTTCATTTATATTATTTATTGTACTGTAAATTTGTATATATTTTTACAATAAAAATCACCATTGAAATAGCCCCAATAAACAGGTTTTTGTGACCCTAGGCTATGACCTCTTCGGCCTAGGGGCCCGAAACTCACCAGTCATGTTCCCCCTAAGGGTCCCTACAATGCTAGAAAATTTGGTACTGCTGAGCCATTGCCCTTTGAAAAGATGTGAGATTTTGGAAAGTGAAATAGGGAGCCAATGAAATCCTATGGGGGATTTTACCAATTTTGGACCCCTGTAACTCTGGTTTGCAGAGATGTAGGGACCCCATCTTTGGAATCCAAGTCTAACAATATGTCTTCTACCTGCATGAGACATTTCGTGAGATTCAGACTTTGCTAACGGCCATTGCTGCGATTTATGTACGTCACCATCACTACCATTGAAATAGCCCCAATAAACAGGTTTTTGTGACCCTAGGCTATGACCTCTTCGGCCTAGGGGCCCGAAACTCACCAGTCATGTTCCCCCTAAGGGTCCCTACAATGCTAGAAAATTTGGTACTGCTGAGCCATTGCCCTTTGAAAAGATGTGAGATTTTGGAAAGTGAAATAGGGAGCCAATGAAATCCTATGGGGGATTTTACCAATTTTGGACCCCTGTAACTCTGGTTTGCAGAGATGTAGGGACCCCATCTTTGGAATCCAAGTCTAACAATATGTATTCTACCTGCATGAGACATTTTGTGAGATTCAGACTTTGCTAACGGCCATTGCTGCGATTTATGTACGTCACCATCACTACCATTGAAATAGCCCCAATAAACAGGTTTTTGTGACCCTAGGCTATGACCTCTTCGGCCTAGGGGCCCGAAACTCACCAGTCATGTTCCCCCTAAGGGTCCCTACAATGCTAGAAAATTTGCCACTGCTGAGTAATTGCCCTTTGAAAAGATGTGAGATTTTGGAACTGTAAATAGGAGGCCCAATGAAAGCCTATGGGGGATTTTACCAAATTTGGAGCCCTGTAACTCTGGTTTGCAGAGATGTAGGGAACCCATCTTTGGAGCCCAAGTCTAACAATATGTCTTCTACCTGCATGAGACATTTCGTGAGATTTAGACGTTGCTAACGGCCATTGCTGCGATTTATGTACGTCAGACTCGCCACCATTGAAATTGCCCAATAAACAGGTTTTGTGACCCTAGGCTATGACCTCTTCGGCCTAGGACTGCATTGAATGCGACCCACGCATTGTGCGCATTCTGGACAACACCAATTACTGGGTTTATACCCTTCTGGATCCACGGTACAAACACAATGTTCCAAAACTGCTTGAAGAAAGAGCCAGACAGGTCAAAATGGAAGAATACCAGCAGGCCCTTGTGGAGACTTTAGAGAGGAGATTGACATCCTCCCCCTCCTCTAGCCAGTTGTACGCCGACAGACTGACTTCCGCAAACCCAGGACGACCAGGAGGGCAGCAAACAACACAAGCCGCAGCTAGTGCCCAAAAGGGAATGGTATCGGCAGTGTCCTTGGAGTGGGAAAATTTTCTGACACCCATGCAGCAGCACACAGAACAGCAAGCGTGCAGATCCACCTCCAACACCGATCGCCTGGAGAAGATGGTCAAGGACTACATGTCAGATGGCGTAGCTGTGTTGAACAATCCATCTGCACCCTTCAACTATTGGGTATCGAAGCTAGACACCTGGCACAAACTGGCAATGTACGCAATAGAGGTGCTGGCTTGCCCGGCAGCCAGCGTTATGTCGGAACGCTGTTTCAGTGCTGCCGGAGGCATCGTCACAGATCGGCGGCGTATCCGCCTCTCCACAGAAAATGCAGACCGTCTGACTCAAATTAAAATGAATCAATCCTGGACTGGAAACGACTACGCAACACTCCCGGACCCCAACCAAGTAACATGAACAATGAACATCTGTGATGGGTTAGCGTTTCCGGTCCCTGTTTATTGAACCTCTCATCTGTATTACATTTATGACTGCATGGCGACAAAATGCAAATTGCTATCCGCACGCTTCTTGTCCTCATGCAAGGCCTGGGTTGTTGTGTCTCAAAGCGTGGCCTTCTCCTCCTGCGCCACCCTCCTCTTGTTCCATCACGTGTGCTGCTGCTGGGTTAGCGTTACCGGTCCCTTTTCCTGGAACCTCTTATATGTATTACATTTATGACTGCATGCCGACAAAAAGCATGTTACCTGTGCAAAGAAAACAGACATTTCCCGCATTTAAAAGACAGTTTTCCCTTTGAAACTTTAAAATCGATTTTCTCAAAAACTATAAGCTCTTTTTGCTAAATTTTTTTTTCCTCTTGTACCCACTCCCAAGGTGCACATACCCTGTAAATTTGGGGTATGTAGCATGTAAGGAGGCTTTACAAAGCACGAAAGTTCGGGTCCCCATTGACTTCCATTATGTTCGGAGTTCGGCCATGTTCGGCCCGAACCCGAACATCTAGATGTTCGCCCAACACTACACGTGACCCGTTCGGCCAATCACAGCGCTAGCCGAACGTTCGGGTAACGTTCGGCCATGCGCTCTTAGTTCGGCCATATGGCCGAACAGTTTGGCCGAACACCATCAGGTGTTCGGCCGAACCCGAACATCACCCGAACAGGGTGATGTTCTGCAGAACCCGAACAGTGGCGAACACTGTTCGCCCAACACTACCTGCTGCCACACTCACACTACTCCTCCATTCCTCCTGCTGCTGCTGCTGTCTGTCTGTGTTTCCCACTGCCAGGGTACACAGATTTACCCTCCGCTGCCACTCTGCCACCAGCGATTACGTCAAACAATAGCTATATCTGTGTAATTTGTTGTAAAAACAAAACAAAAAAAACCATAAAAAAAAAAAAGGTTTAATTTTTCTGAGGTGCCCGGGTTGAAAACTGTGTTGTCCCAGTTGTGTATTGGACACGATGTGGGCTTCACGACCGCTGTCTGGGACCTCCTGCTGTGTTTATTTACAGCCCTTGTATCAACGCTAGGTACCAGGGCTATTATGTCATGCTGCCTACCTACCTGCTGCCACACTCACACTACTCCTCCATTCCTCCTGCTGCTGCTGCTGTCTGTCTATGTTTCCCACTGCCAGGGTACACAGATTTTACCTTCTGCTGCCACTCTGCCACCAGCTATTACGTCAAACAATAGCTATATCTATGTAATTTGCTGTAAAAAAAAAAAAAAATGTAAACCATTAAAAAAAACACAATTTTTAATTTTTCTGAGGTGCCCGGGTTGAAAACTGTGTTGTCCCAGTTGTGTATTGGACACGATGTGGGCTTCACGACCGCTGTCTGGGACCTCCTGCTGTGTTTATTTACAGCCCTGGTATCAATGCTAGGTACCAGAGCTATTATGTCACGCTGCCTGCCTACCTGCTGCCACACTCACACTACTCCTCCATTCCTCCTGCTGCTGCTGCTGTCTGTCTGTGTTTCCCACTGCCAGGGTACACAGATTTACCCTCCGCTGCCACTCTGCCACCAGCGATTACGTCAAACAATAGCTATATCTGTGTAATTTGTTGTAAAAACAGAACAAAAAAAAACATAAAAAAAAAAAAGGTTTAATTTTTCTGAGGTGCCCGGGTTGAAAACTGTGTTGTCCCTGTTGTGTATTGGACACGATGTGGGCTGCACGACCGCTGTCTGGGACCTCCTGTTGTGTTTATTTACACCCTGGTATCACCGCTAGGTACCAGGGCTATTATGTCACGCTGCCTGCCTGCTGCCACACTCACACTACTCCTCCATTCCTCCTGCTGCTGCTGCTGTCTGTCTGTGTTTCCCACTGCCAGGGTACACAGATGTACCTTCCGCTGCCAGTCTGCCACCAGCTATTACGTCAAACAATAGCTGCTCACATCACTCCTCCATTCCTCCTGCTGCGGCTGCTGTCTGTCTGTGTTTCCCACTGCCAGGGTACACAGATTTACCCTCCGCTGCCACTCTGCCACCAGCTATTACGTCAAACAATAGCTATATCTGTGTAATTTGTTGTAAAAACAAAACAAAAAAAACCATTAAAAAAAAAAAAAGGTTTAATTTTTCTGAGGTGCCCGGGTTGAAAACTGTGTTGTCCCAGTTGTGTATTGGACATGATGTGGGCTGCACGACTGCTGTCTGGGACATCCTGTTGTGTTTATTTACACCCTGGTATCACCGCTAGGTACCAGGGCTATTATGTCACGCTGCCTGCCTGCTGCCACACTCACACTACTCCTCCATTCCTCCTGCTGCTGCTGCTGCCTGTCTGTGTTTCCCACTGCCAGGGTACACAGATGTACCTTCCGCTGCCAGTCTGCCACCAGCTATTACGTCAAACAATAGCTGCTCACATTACTCCTCCATCCCTCCTGCTGCTGCTGCTGTCTGTCTGTGTTTCCCACTGCCAGGGTACACAGATTTACCCTCGGCTGCCACTCTGCCACCAGCTATTACGTCAAACAATAGCTATATCTGTGTAATTTGTTGTAAAAACCAGGGCTATTATGTCACGCTGCCTGCCTCATTGACTGCCTGCTACCACACACTCCTCCTCCTCCTGCTGCTGAATTTACCTCCTGCTGTCTGTGTGTTTCCCACTGCCAGGGAGCACATACAATGGCGCTTCCAACATGCGTGCGCCACCAGCTATTTATTACGCTCAAAAATAGCTGCATTTCTTTAAAAAAAAAATATAAAAGAGAAATAAGTGAAGAAGAAGAAGACGATATAGAAGAAGAAGAAGATATAGAATAAGAAGAAGAAGGAGAAGAAGAAGAAGAAGAAGATATAGAAAAAGAAGAAGACGAAATAGAAAAATAATACGAAGAAGAAGATATAGAAAAAGAAGATATAGAAAAAGAAGATATAGAAGAAGAAGAAGATGAAGAAGATGAAGAAGAAGAAGATGAAGATGAAGAAGAAGATGAAGAAGATGAAGAAGAAGAAGAAGAAGAAGAAGATGAAGAAGAAGAAGATGAAGAAGATGAAGAAGATGAAAAAGAAGATGAAGAAGAAGATGAAGAAGATGAAGAAGATGAAGAAGAAGAAGATGAAGAAGAAGAAGATGAAGAAGAAGAAGATGAAGAAGAAGATGATGAAGAAGAAGATGATGAAGAAGAAGATGATATAGAAGAAGAAGAAGAAGATATAGAAGAAGATATAGAAGAAGAAGATGAAGAAGAAGAAGAAGATATAGAAGAAGAAGAAGAAGAAGAAGTATATACATTACTGAACAAAATTTTGGACACAACTTCTCTTTCCACCTTTTTTTTTTTAAAGGAACATCCCCACATAATCACTTGCTGTTGTTACTTGGAAAAAAAGATGTTTCTTGCATCATTCACCCTCAAAACAAGTGTTGGAAGCTATTTAAGGCCAATTCGAATAGTCAGCTCGAATAATGAGCTCGAATACCGACTCGAATAGTGAGGTCGAAGTCCGAGGTCGAATCGAATAGTAAAAAATATTCGACTCGAATATTCGACCGAATTCGAATAATTTACTATTCGAATTCGACCAAACTCGAATTATAAAAAGGGGTATCCGATTACCACTGGCCATAATTACCAGTATTGGCATAAATCCCAGCCAGGGCGCTATCTGCACAGAGTTTGTATGTTCTCCCTGTGTCTGTGTGGGTTTCCTCCAAGCACTCCATTTTCCTCCCAAATCCCCAAAACATACAGATAAGTTAATTGGCCTCCCCTAAAAATTGGCTCTAGACTATGATACATCATACATGCACTACATGATATATAAATAGACATATGACTATGATAGGGACTAGGTTGTGAGCTCCTCTCAGGGACAGTGGCAAGACAATATACTCTGTACAGCGCTGCGGAAGATGTTTGCGTAATATAAATACTAAATAATAATAATAATATCCATTAACTCAAAATTATAAGCATCTCTCTGGTAATTTATAGTTATTATGTTCTGCATTGAACAATGTAAATCTATGCATACATAGTAAAGGCTTTGGGCTCAATTGGATTCTGTCCAAAATCTTTTCAAAATTGAAGGCTGCTGATATGCTGATTTGTCCACCAATCAGAGCACACCTTAGATGTGCATGCTCTTTGCTTAAAATTTCAGCCCGCAGGGATTTTTCACCTTATGCATCAGAGCAATTTTCACCTCCCATTCATTCGCTAATAACTTTATCACTACTGATCATAATTTATTGATCTATATCTTATTTTTTCCGCCACTAATTAGGCTTTCTTTGGGTGGTACATTTTGCTAAGAATTATCTTTTTATAAATGCATTTTAACAGGATTAATAAAAAAAATGGAAAAAATTCATTATTTCTCAGTTTTCGTCCTATTAGCTTTAAAATAATCCACGCTACTATAATTAAAACCTATATATTTTATTTGCCCATTTGTCTCGGTTATTACACCATTTAAATGTTGCCCCTATCACAATGTATGGCGCCAATATTTTATTTGGAAATAAAGGTGCATTTTTTCCGTTTTGCGTCCATCACTATTTACAAGCTTATAATTTAAAAAAATGTTCGTAGTATACCCCCTTCACATGCATGTTTAAAAAGTTCAGACCCGTAGGTAACCATTTATGTCTTTTTTTTTTTATTGTAATTTTTTTTTCCGTAAAATTTTTTATTTGGGTAATATTTTGGTGTGGGAAATAAACAGTTAATTTTTTATGTTATTGTATGTGTAAATTGTAATGTAAAAAATATGTAGATGTAGTTTTACTATTTGGCCACAAGATGGCCACCTTGATTTTTTTTTCCCTCCTTGTGCTTCTCGCTAAGCGGAAGCACAAGGGGGATGTGGAAATTTTTACTGGCAGAAAGACTGAAGCCTCTAGTAAGAGCGCTTTGGTTTTTCTGCTGGGGACACTGATCAGACCTGCGAAGCACGGCACCGCAGCAGAGCAGCCGCCCGGACGTGAGCTTCACGTCCAGGCGGCAGAAATGGTGAATATAAAGCAAACACTGTAGCTGAATCTAGCAATCTGTTTTTTTAGTTTATTAAATACCGATGGATTCTTTTTTTCTTTTTTCATATTCATAAATATGTATTTTTCTCACAACAGTTGGCTCCAGGAAATAAACGACTATAACAAGCTATCAAAAAATCGAAATTTAACATTGCAAACATGTACTCTATCTACAGAAATTTATCAGTGGAGAAATTATCTCTATTTCTCTCCTATCATGCTAATTGCAATACCTTTTCCCCAAGGTATCTTTGAGTGTTTTATTAGCACTAATTTGAGAGATGCAAATGTATGTTTAAATGCTAACACCAAGAAGAAAAAAGATTCCGTTACCCTCTGACTGTGCTTGTTAAAAGGAAAGCCGAGCCCTGTTCAATATAAAATATAATGAATGACATGCTAATGATTGATACAAATTTTGGTTTCTTAAAATAACATCTGGTTCATTTGAGTGACACCTGATAAAAGTAATCAAGTTTTTTTTTCTTTTTCCTTTTTTTTTTTTTTAATAAGATTCAATAATTTTATAAAGCTGTCATTTTCAGAGAAAAAAAAGTGCTTGCAATAAAAAGGCATTTTCTTTTCCAAAGAAGTGAGTTTGTAAATCTCTTTTTTCACTTGACCTGCAGCATAATTACCTACAGAGTAATTATGATAATCAGTGTACTAAATAATAATTCACACAGTTCAGTATACCATTGATATGGTAAACTGTAATAAAAGTGTTCTTTTTGTATGTGTTGTAAGTGATGCTACATTAGCAGTTATAGCCTCTCTGTTATTATCTTCTGCTACTGTTGTCATACTTTAACCACTTTGTAGCACTTTAACCACTTCATCTCCTGTAATAGAGATGTATCAGTTTCTTTGACTTTTACTACTTTACTGTGCGATGTTCAGAATGAATATTGATCCCATTTACACCCAGGGCGAGGGTGTAAAAATACAGTCCCCTCCAACCCCCCTCCCCCCATCATGGACACGTGAACCCTTACTCTTTAGAGACAGTCACAAAGCCATAAGTCACAAGTAGGGCGGCCTTCTTACTAGTGACCAGGAAAACACTCAGGCGGAAAGAGCCAGGAAAGCTGACTCCTCCATGGGCGCTGCGCACTGACAGCCTGCAGTACCGCTACAGGACATTAGGTGTCATCACGCGGTGGTGACGTGGTGATGACTTGACGTCGGACTCAGGCAGCCCAGGAGGAGTCAAGGAAGGTGATTGAGCTGGTAATCTTCTTTCTTTCGGCTGCACCACGCGTCACCAGCTCCCTAGCGGTTATGTCCTTCTGCCTGCACCCCCCTTCTTCTACTTGCCGGTCTGTGCCTCCGCTCAATGTTAAGAGCTGTGTGCCTGAATGCCCTGGGTACACTGCCTGGGTACAGAGACGTAACTAAACATATGGGATGCTTTAATTGTGTATTATGTAGTGGCTACTACATGCATGTACTGGTCTTTTATTTAAGTGCCATTTTCCACAAAGTGCCTTTCTTTATACTGTACTCCTAATATGTGTAGCCAGATGCTATTCTTGCTGATTGAAGTTTGGACCAAACTTTCTTTGGTTGCTAAATGCTAATTCTGTGATTGGAAGCAATATGATAATTCTGTAAGCTGTTTTTTTATTATGGTTCATGTAATGTCTGTTCTGACTGTAATACTATTTGGATCAATACATGAAGCTGTGGTATTATTGTTGTGCTTCAATAAACTCCTTGTCCTCCTCCAGTCCACCACGGCTCCCAGCTGTGCAAGAGTGGGGCTGTGCCAGGGCTGTGCTGTGAGTACGGCCATGTCTGGCTTACTGTGCAGGCGTGGCCGTACTTCCACAGGTGCGGTATGGTGGCACTCATAGCGCTTGTCAGATATATTTCAGGGGTCCGCAGTCAGCAATGGTGGTGGCGAGGAGCACATGGGAAGCATCCGGAGGATCCAGAGGCTTTACTCTTCATAGGTAAGTATCTGCTATTTAGGTCACAATCTGCCATGGGTACACCTTAAAATGACCCTGAACAACAGACCTAAAAAATGCAATACTGAACTTACCTGAGGCTTTCTCCAGCCCTCCCCCCCCCCCCCCCGCCTGTAGCCCACGAGGTCCCTCTGTGTCCTCTGGGTCTCCTCCTGTCGCATGAGCGGTTTGCGCAGGTTCTTGGTGGCAGGGGTGTGATCGAGCCTGGCGCGCAAACGGGCCGCCCATGCGCATTTGCTTACAACTCCCGCCCTAGTTGCACAGCTAATGGAGCTGCCAGCATGAGGGGCCTAGAGGATGCTGGGGGACCTTGCGGGGTGCCGGGGGGGAAGAAGGTGCTGGAGGAAGACCAAGGTAAGTTCAGTATTAAATTTTTTAGGTCTGTTCAGAGTCACATTGAACAGAAATATTAAGGTAACAAGGATTCTCATGTAATTGACGTTTCTATAGGACAGGTGTAAGTACTACAATGTGTTTTTTATTTACGATACTTTATTATTATTTTTTTTGTAATTATTATTTTTTTCTCTTGTGCTCTAATATATGAGTTTTTAATGTAACTAGTAGTTTGTCAACCTAAGTTTTCTAAAGTTTAAACTAAACTTTTTAAACCCCATATCCTCGCTTCACAGGTTATAAAATAAATATCTGTTCTGATAATCTGAGAACTGCATCAGAATCCTTATTTTTCTGAACTGCTGGAACATCTTGCAAGGCAGTTTTGTTCCTCTGCTAGTTACATTAATTAGTTTTATTGCTTTGGATATAGCTGTCACCAGCACACTTAATTATACATGCCCTTTTGTTCGGTGAGAGATCCAATCATATTGAGGCTTTTATTATCACTAAAATGTTATGTAAGGGTGTTGCGCTCATGAAACAATTGCAGCACTTTGTCCGTTCTATTTCAAACAGAGGTACAGTAATTAAAAACATTACTTACAAGAAAACGATGACAGTGAGTTCCAAAATTAAAAGTTTAACAATTAAATATTCAGTGTTTAGTCTTTATTTCGGCAATTATCGTTGGTCTGTTTTATGAAAGTGTCCTCATTTCTAGATTTTGCAGATGGGGTGATGCAGAGTGCATTACACTTCAACCTTTTGTATAACTTCCTAATACTCTGTTTAGGTTAATTTTTGTTCACCCTGCATTTGCTTTAATAAGTTCTGATCACAGAAAGTTTCACCTTGGTCCTGATTTGCAGCATACTGTCTTGACACTTATCTTTGTTTACAGTGTAGTTTTAAATTAATTTAAGATTTAATTTGAAAATTATGGAGTTTAATAATTACTTTGGGAAGATAACTCAAAATGAACCTGAACTCATGCACCAGGCGCAAGGAGAACACAGATTAATCCACCCTTTTTGTTTTTAGAGTGAAGAGCCTGTCTAATTCACCCTCAGCTGTGACTACTCACAAGTGTAATTTGATCTCTCAGCTGTGTCAGCTCAGGAATTTCGGCAGCCTTAGCAAATTTGTAAACACAGGGGACCCTATGGAATTCACTTTTGTGAAAAATCGCAGTAAAAAAATCACAGAAAAAAAATCGCCATGATTTTCGCGTATGCGATAGTGAAATTGCGTTGATTTTTCCGCAAATTTTACCGTGATTTTAATGAAAGTGAATGGGAGTGATTTTAAAAACCGGTAATCAATCGCAAAACACTCAGAAAAGCGCTTCTAGTGGGAATGGGCCCTGAGGCCTTGTTTACATTATAGGCGTTTTTGTAAAATTTTAAGCGCAGACGAGTTTCAAAATTGCCCTGAGGCACACTGCAAATCCGTTTTCCAATTACATTTCCGATTCCGATTCCGATTTTCAATTCCGATTTTCCCTGAATACATTCCACAGAAAAATGGATAAAAAAACGCAGCATGCAGTAAAGATTAAAAATTGGAATCGGATGTAAAAACCGATTAAAAAGTGGAATCGGAATCGCATGCAATGTGCAGGGAGCCTGAAAGCGCTTGTGCAATGATTCTCTATGAAAGCGTTCACATCAGAGCGGTTCATTTGCAATCCGCTTTAAAAAGCAGTGCTTGGGCCATTTTTGAGGCGAGTTGCCTCAATGGAAGGTATATGAAAAACGCAAAACGCTCACAAAATCGCTTTGGCAAGCAATTGCGTGAGCGTTTTTTTAAAAAAAATAATACATTGTATTTATTTTTCTGGATTTTTTTCCGGATCAAAAGACGAAATCGCTCTGCAAAAGTGCTTACAAAAAACACCCACAAAAATGAGCGAATGCGCAGAAATTTCCCGGAAAACGCTTAAAAAAAAACACGGAAAAAAAGCCCGCCCCGGACAGACATGCGAGCCGAACGCAATGTGAACACGGCCTCAGAGCAGCTTCTACAGACATCAAGATCAGAGGAGATTAGCTTCTGGCACTTGAATTTTTTTACCTCCTAATTTTTTTAGATGAACCAAATATTATCCTACCTCCAATAATCAAGCGGATAGCCGAATATGGTGGCATTGACTCTATGTGAAATATTAGTTTAGTATGGACTGTATTCTTAAATTAATTTATTTAGTGTCAGTTAAAAAAACAAGAACTGCATGATTACTTTTAGATGTCCCTTTGTCACTCCTTAAAGCAAACCTTAAAGAGAACCTGAAATTAGTAAAATTATTTAAAATAAACACATGATTAAGCTGCAAATGAATATTACATACTTACCTCACCGTCAGTTCCTCTCAAAAGCTCACCATTTTCTTCTTACAGTGATCCTTTCCAGTTCTGACAACATTTTGTCAGAACTGAAATATACCAGTTGCTGTCAGTTATGTATCAGCTGCTGTCAGTTACAACTAAATGTGCAAGGTAATGTCCACGTTTCCCTATGGCTCAAGTGGGCGATATTACAGTTTAACAGTGTGCTGACCTGGAAGCTGTTATGGGGTAATGGCCATTTTCAATATGGAGGACGGAGAATTCCATTGATCACAGTGGACAAACAGGAGCAAAAGGGCATTTGATTGGCGAATGAGTGATGAGGATTTTAAGCCATGGTGGGGGAGAGGATTTAGTCCAAGGTACCCTCCCAAAAGGAATCGTAAAAATCCTAACAAGCCAAACAAGCCCAAGAAGCCACCAAATAAACCTCAACCCAAGCCTAAAACCCCTGGTGGATCGGGGAGAGGATCAGGCGATAGTTTGCCACAATCGTGTTGGTTGGACAGCCCGAATTCCAGTGGTGATGATGTATCGTCCACAGAGGATGAGGTCCCTTTGGGGGAAGAAAATGCATCAGGCGTAGTAAAAGGAAGAAAAAATCCACAAGACACTCCAGGAGGGTAGAATGGCAAGGGTATACCAAAGAGGAACCAAATATCCTGGGAACAGGAAACATTGAGACGTTCACAGAGGAAGAAAACGAAATAGATCTCGATATTATCAACCTCTCTAGCCTCCTAGTGTGGACTTTAATGAAGTTGATTTTGAAATTGAATTTGTTCAGGAATATCCGGAAGGTGGCCTGTTTTCGCCACTTTGAGTCTCAGAAGATGGGGTGCTACAAAGACCCGATGGCCCCTACCTGTGACCCATTCCTATGATCTTGAGTGATGAGTTCTCCAGTGAGGAACAAGTATGAATTAGGGAATTGTGTGATACCAATGAAGCTAATAAAGAGGTGATATCATATAAGGGATTAGAAGTACCTCAGCATATAGGGTTTAAGTCACGTTTTAACCCACAAATCCCAGCGGGATCTGCTTTAGAGTTTTTCTATAACAACGTGAGAAGGGAGGTCAGAGCACAGATTTATCCGAAGGCTGAGTCTAATCTATCTCTGGGAGAAAAAGAGGCTCTTAAAAGGCTACAAAACCAAAAGGTAGCAGTAATAAAACCCTCAGATAGGGGTGGTAACATCGTCCTCTGGCCTATTGAAATGTATGTAGAGGAGTGTATGACCCAATTAGAGGATGGAGTTACATACAGAGCCTTGAGATCTGACCCTACTGAATTCTATATGAGGAAACTGAGATCAATTTTGACAGTAGCAGTGGAGCAGGGAGTGATGAGTCGCTCCTCAGCCAACAAATTGATCCTTTTAAATCCGAGAAAGCCTATCTGGTATTGTATACCCAAGGTCCATAAAAGTATGACTCGCCCCCCAGGAAGACCAATCTGCTCAGCAATTGGGTCAGTTTTTGAGTCCCTGTCACAGTTTTTGGATTACAAGTTGCGTCCGTTGGTGGAGGCACTTCCCTCTTTTGTACTGGACTCAACTCATGTGATCAACAGATTTTGAGTGGAGGGATGATTTTTCATTAGATAGCATTGATGTGATGTCACTGTATAGCAGGATCAGACATGAAGATGGCTGAAGGCAGTCAAGTTTTTTTACCTTTATTACAGGAAAGCCCAGAGGAGAATGGATTCATATTGTCTGGCCTGGAGGCGGTGCTGGCGGGCAACTCCTTCCTTCCTCTTCGATGGCCGCTGGTACCATCAGGTGGTTGGCACGGCGATGGGGACCCCTGTGGCCCTGACCTTTGCCAACCTCTTTATGGGAAGGTGGAAACTCGATCAGGTATTTTCCGGGAGGGAGGGAGTTGCCTCCTTGGTCCGCCTCTGGGCCAGATTCATTGATGACATTTTGGTGATCTGGGCAGGCACCCGGGATCAATTTGAGAAATGAGTAGACCAATTGAACTCAAATGAATTGAGCCTTCATCTGACTACTAAGTGGGGAGGCCACACAATGGATTTTTTGGACTTGAATATCTCAATCAAGGATCATAGAATAGTCACCACCACATTTAGGAAGGACAATGCCTCAGACATGGTTTGCATGGCTGTAGTTATCATCTGAAGAAACTCAAGGAGAGCCTGCCATACAGTTAAATGATTTGAATGAAAAGAAATAACATGGAAGAGGAGCAAGGAAAGTTGCAGATGGTAGAAGTAGGTAATCGCTTCATCAAAAGGGGATATAACCCCAAGGTGGTAGCAGCAGCTATGACACGGGCAGATAATGTAGATATAGCGTCCCTTCTCCAGCCTAATAAGAAAAAGAAGAGGGAGGAATTCTTTATACATTTAACACACTCTCCATTGAGTGAACAAATAGCAGGCTCTATTAGAAGGAATTGGACTCAAACGGACCCCTTACTAAAAGAGAAATGTACAGAATTCCCCTGCATCTCATTTAAAAGATGTAAGAATCTTCGAGATCAATGTGTGAAAAGTGAGTTTAAGAAACCTCAGACTAAAACTTGGCTCAATAGAACAAGACAATTTGGGAATTATAGGTGTGGTACTTGTTCTAATTGTCATCAACTTTGCAATGGTAGGGAATTCTATAATCTTGGGGAACGGTATAAAATTAATAACTTTTTCAATTGTAGAACAGAGATGGTGCTGTACATGGTCCTGTGCCCTTGTAATTATGTGCATATTAAAAAAACTACTAGACCGATGAGGGAGAGGTTTCATGAATATTATAAGTCCATTACCAATGGAAAAGGGCGAAAAGACTGATAGAGCCTGTCAGGGAGCAACATAGATCGGATCCGGAAGTCCTGAGATTTAGGGGTATTGATAAAATTGTAGACAATGGGAGGAGGGGGGTGGGGGGGGGGATTGCTAAAGACCTTAAACTGTTGCAGATAGAAAGCAGATGGATTATGAAATTACAAGCTGATGGACCAATGGGGTTTAATGACCGTATTGATATGGGGATATTTCTGTAAGTTACTCATTGTGCACCATGATGGAAGGGTAAGGGAGAGGTTAATTTAGTGCCGACTCCACCTACCAGAGTGCCTAATGTAAAGTATTACTACTAAATCATGTAAGTAGACGCCCGTGATTTGTGATCACAGGGGGCTGGGATTTCAGTCTGGCCTACCTTTTGGTTGTTATTGAGGTGTTCATGTAATAGATAGCGGAGATGCCGCTGCATCGGTGAGCGGCATGGTGGCTGTCTCCGCATCTCAGCCGGCGGCCTTCACCGCGCAGTTACATGGTGGAGGTTTGCCTGGTCTGTCAGTTGCACATAGACTGAGGGCTACGCGCGCGCATGCGCGCCAGGTGACAGGACCTTTATGCGAATAGAAGGGGAGTCAGCTGATCGGCCGGTCAGCTGACTCCAGCAGTGCTCCTGATTGGTTGAGTGACTGGGGCGGCGCTGTGGGGCGCTCTCAGTATATATAGGACCTGCCTGTCGGTAGCTCCTCGTCTGCTGTTGCAAATGCTACATGTTAGCACTCAGACCTTAGTCAGATCCCAAAGTGTGCTAGAACCAGCAGGAGCTGGGGATCCACACTTAGTCAGATTCTGTTGATAGCTAAAGTACTAATTGAATTGTATTATTTGTTATGACCTTCTGCTAGCCTTGACTACTCTTCTGCTTACTGATTCTGTGCTTCTGCCTGTCTGATCCTGTTGCCAACTCAGCCTGAACACTACTCTGATTTAAGCCTTCTGTCTTTGTACCGTATCTGCCAGTTTGTTGCCGAATCTGCTTGTCTGACTCTCCTGCCCTCACCAGTGAGCCTAGTCCCTGGTCAGGGATTCTCTGTACAGTCTTAATCACCTGCTCCTCAGGTGACCAGTAGCTGCAGTACAGTCTTAATCACCTCCTCCTCAGGTGACCAGTAGCTGCAGTAGAGTCTTAATCACTTGCTCCTCAGGTGACCAGTAGCTGCAGTACAGTCTTAATCACCTGCTCCTCAGGTGACTAGTAACTACGGTACTGTCCTCATCACCTGCTCCTCAGGTGATTAGGAGTTGCAGTACAATCTTGATCTCCTGCCCCTCAGGTGATCACCTGCTGCAGTACAGTCTGAATCACCCGCTCCACGGGTGATCAGTATACGTTGTCTTACTGTGCACCACCCGCTCCTCGGGTGAACTGATTACTAGTTCATCTGCATCTCCAGCTTGCTGGAGTGCTGATCCCTGTGTTCTGTAGAGATATCTCCCTCTACCAGCTTCTCTGGGGGAGTTGGTATCTCTATCTGTGTTATTGTTGCACCAAACACCTATCTTTACATCTGGTTGTCCTGTGTCTCGCTATACTCGCATTATTGGTGATTCTGCAGATCACCACATAATCAGGTATAGTATCTGTATTATTGGTGATACTGCAGATCACCACTAATCAGAAAAATCTGTTCTTGCTGACACCAATCGTTACAGTTCACCTAGTTTACAATATATGTATGTTAATGCCCATTCATGGTCTTATGTTCTCTTACCTTGGTATCAAATTTAGTTAAGATGAAGTTGTGACCTAGGATGTACGTCCTGCATTGTGGTTGGCTTGGTATGACCACAGTAGGATGGATTGAGGTCCACTTTTCATCAATAATCTTATGTACAGTGTATGAATGTGTCTCATTTGTTGGTGAAAGGGTTGCCCTGTCTTTCATGGTTTAGCTTGGGGACATCAAATTGATATTGGTGTTCTGGTTTAAGAGTGGTATGTGAAATGTTTTTGATTCTGTATGTCTAGTATTCATTTCTTAGGTGTTTCAAGCTCCTCTCCCTGATCTGAAGGTTATTTTTGCAGCAGTTGGTCCTGTGGCCACAAGATGTCCTCATATTAGCTTGATGCAGCGTTTTCGTTGCATCAGGTGGTTATATAAAATTTGGCCACAAGATGTCCCACTTCTCCATTGGGACTGGTAGCTACGAGTATGCATAGCGCAATATGGTTGGCACACGGAAGTTATTGCGTACCAGCGTGAGGACGGCGGTGGAGTGTGGAAGTGACGTAGTTGCGCTACACAGGAAGTTATGAGCCCGGCGCGAACGGCTTAATAGGATACAGGTGAGATCCTCGTGCAGGTTTGCACTTATGTGCCAAATGTCTTACTGTATATTTTTATTTTCAGCTATATAGTATTTTTTCTTTAACATCGCCTCATACTGTCACAGTTGTCATTTTAAAACCACACTCTGTCTTTTAAGCTATAAAACAAAGCAGAAATAACAACCCTTTGGACTTTCCTGCAGTAAAACCTTATCAGAAACTTACTCTCACTGTTTCCTCGCTGCTTAAGTGGTTCAGAAAACAGGACTGTATTTGACCCAAATTGGTCAAATAGCTCAGAGAAGCTCTTTAGCATAGTTAACAACTTAAGTTTTTAACTCTTCCTGTACTGGAAAACAATATGAGACTCTTTTCTTTGCTACTAATGTTCTCTGTAGCTGTACTACACATACAATTCATTGTCTCATCAGCCTATTTTCGCTTCAGGATTTGCTATAACATTTTTGCAGAGGAGCAACGCTGTAGGCAACAGCTGCAGATTTGCTGGTCTCTTGCTTCTGTGTGACAAAGAAATGTCCTGGGAAGAGGTCACTGGTTCTAGGTGGGATGAAATCATAAAATTAATTCCCACATCCTGCGCTTTATTTACTTTAGCTTCTTGTCAAAACAACACACATGACTGTAGAACGCCGCAAAAAACACATCCTGCTCCCGAATCGCGGGGCCGTTTGTCTGAGCTGTAGTTGTGTCTTAAAAATAACACAAATTATACCTGAACGATTATGAAATGAATGCTTATGTCTGAATCTGGTTATGGCTGATGAAAAGAAGAGTACCCGTGTGCTAAACATAGCCGGCGCACAGCTAGAATACGACTTAAATAGAAGCACACAAGTTAAAAACTCCAAATCCTGTTATACATTATAATTGTTTTATCTTTTCAATGTATAATCTGGAAAACAAATACTTTCTCTGCGGTGGAGTTGCAAAGTTCCTGCCTGAACACAATGCACTTTGTGACAACACATCTCCCTGTAATCCTCGGCACATTACATACACTTAATGTGCCATTCTCTATTTTTGGAAAGCAAGAAATAAAATAGATTTCTGCGTAGGAGAAAATTTGGGCGTCTGCCAAATGCATGATGTAAAGCTTTATAAGTGATAACAAAGGCTGAATCAGTATATGCTCATTCCATGTCTACATACACTAGGAACTTTTTTTTTGGCATGCAGTATAGAAATAGGAAATAATGATGCAACATTGCTTTAATTATCATACGATGAAACAAAGTGTTTTAGATTTTAGTCATAAGTGAGCAGATATAAGGCTGTGATGATGGGGGTGCGATGGTTCAATGACCTCTTACTACAAACAGAACTTGACTCTCTACAAACTGTTGTAAACGAGACAGGTTAATCCAACCACTTGTAATATATTCTGAATTGTTGACTTGTTTCTATAGCACTATCATTGAGTCCATTCTCTGCTCCTCCATTGTCATCTGGTACGCAGGTGCATATGTGATTGGCTCAAACTTCAGAGAGTCATCAACACCACAGAGAGAATCAATGCTGCCTCTGGACCTCCTACACAGCACCCAGCTGAGGTCCAGGGAAAACAAGATACTGAATGACCCCTCCCACCTCAGCAGATACTTCTTCAACCACCTCCCCTCTTGTCGCTGCCTTAGAGCCATCTCCACCAGAACCAACAGGCAAAGGAACTCTTTCTTCCCTCAGGCTGTCCTCCTCCTGAACTCGTGCACCTTCACTTGCATAGGTCTCTAGCATCCCTCTCCCACCCTCAAGCAGCCCCTATGCCCTGTTTCTGCACTGTTAAACCCCTCTCTGTTGATCTGTATGTCTATATACCTGTTTGACTGCATGTATCCTATTCCTTTTTCTTGTGCCCTGTGTACCATAAACAATTCCAGGTGAGACCTGGTCGCACTTGGCGAATAATGTTGATTCTGATTTTTTTTTAAGCAGTAAACCTAATGCTGCTTTCCCAACTTTTTCAAATATGTTGCTGTCTTTAGATTTAAAGTAAGCTCATATTTTCCATAAAGCAATAAGATGTCTCAGTTTTAAAATTTCATCTGCTGTCTTGTCTTTGTACAGTTTTAAATAAATCTCCTTTTTAAATGATTTGAAAAATATAGCATTACCTTACTTTTCGGCATATAAATCACACTTTTTCTCCCCCCAAAATGGGGATAAAAAGTCTCTGCATCTTATATGCCAAACACATGGAGTCCCCTACTTATGAACACCTGCCAATACGAGCTGCCGAACTACTGTGATGTCAGGGACTCCATGTAGTGTCCCTGTGTGACCTCCACTTTCCCCTTGTGTCCTCCACTGCTCCCCCTTAATATTGTAAAGCAGCAGCAGCATGGCTCAGTGGGCTTACATCATCCATCAGCTCCATCGGCAATCAGAGACATCTTCCTCTCCCTCACGGCTCCCCTCGTGCCAGCTTCTGCTGATGATGTGATCAGCAGAAGCCGGCATTAGGGTAACCGTGAGGGAGTGGAAAGGTCTCTGATCGCCACTGGAGCCAATGGATCAGGTGAGCCATGCTGCCACTGCTTTACATTATACTTGCAGGAGGACACAAAGGGAAAGCAGAGGACACCAGGGGGGCAGAAAAGTACACATGGGGGACAGAAGGCGACACACTGGGACAGAAATGGACACATGAGGGAACAGAAAGGGATACATGGGGGACAGAAGGGGACACATGAGGTACAAGGAGAGCACAATAATTTGGGAGAACATCTACAAGATGCTCCTGGACCAGGTATCTGTGGATCAGTGGTCACAAGAAGGACATGGGAAGCCTTTGAAGGTTCCAGAGGCTTCCCTCTACTAAGGAAATTATGTGACTTTTCTATTATTAAATTCAAAACGTTACTTTAAAAAATGTTGCCTGTAAAAAGAGAGTATGTACGGCAAAGAGATGATGATTCTGGTGTGATTGAAATGAACCCTCTGAGCTTTGAGGCTCCTCAGGCTCTCATGAAAGGATATATGCTCTCTGCAGGCACCGTTACTTGCATGTTGTGCAGTCACTTTCCCTTTAATCTGGTCCATACTAAGTGTTCTGCGACAGTAAAATGAATTTGTGTGTAACTTCTCAAAACACAAATGCAAACTCAGGTCTAATTTTACACAAAGCAATAAAAAAATCTTTTATGTAATACAATGTTTGTTAAATTAGATTTCTTAACAGCACGATGTAAAAATTGGATGTGTTAATTAAACTGCTACAAAATTGTTCTCCGCTTAAAAACTTAATATGTTTTAGGCAGAATTTTAGCTATAAATGTAGTTATGATTAATTTAAAGTAGTTAATCCAATTCCGTATTTTGTCTGTGCTCCTTTTTTCAATCCCCAAAACAGAATCAAGTGCTCCCCAGCATCCAAGTCCAAGATTTAGGGTCACATGTCCCCACTCACTATTTGGGCCCTTTCACACTACATCCATTGCGTTGCAGAATAATTCTGCATGTCATCTCACTGCCCATACAATTCTATGGGTCTGTTCACAGTATTGCGTTGTAACTGATTGCGTTATTCTAACCTGATGCATGCAGCCTTTGTATTAAAGCAGAGGTGTCGAACTCCAAGCCTGGAGGGCCAGATCCATGCCAGTGTTTAGGATGGACTGAGAAAGAGAGGAATGTGTTCTACCTGATGGACTACACCTTTCCTGATTCAGACCCTTCAATTAATTTGAGCTTTGTCAAAAATGTATGAGAAACTCGTCTCTCGAAGGACCGGTTTGACATCCCTGTATTAAAGTCTATGTCCAGTCTCCATTGCAGTCCACACTTATATTACGTATGTTATACAACACGCACAGTGTGAATCCAGCCTAAAGTAGACATAGCCAATCCTCCCTGAATCAGGCTCAAGGCCTGCTGACCAAATTATGCTCTCCATTCCTGATGGACTAAAGTCATTCTTTTTGGCAGTTTTGGAACTATAGCTGTAAAGACATAATGATTAGCTCGTGGTTGAGTAAAATGTTTTGCATTACGGCGAGGGGGACTTAGCTGCCGGTGCAGTACATAACAGTAGTTATCATTTGTGGCTTTCAATTGTATCCAACAGCCAATAAGAACTTAGTGAACGGGGGAGGGGGGGGGGAGGATTTCGTACACATGTAGAGAAGGCACAGAAGAAATATCAAACAATCATGACAGGTCTTCAGCACTCACTTCAGCAATGTCCTATGCTGCATCCCACAATTCCCCATAATACACTCAAACACCATGTGCCATATCCACATGCCCTCTAATATAGCAACTGGGTAGTGTACTGGTTAAGGGCACCACCTTTTACACAGGAGACCACAGTTGACTGGACTGGAGCCAGTTATCTATTCAGTGAGGGGTCCTTGGGCAAGACTCTCTAACATTCCAGGGTGGCTTACTGGGTGCGCCCTTAATGGCTGCAGCTTTCAAGTGCTTTAAGTCCAATAGGAGAAAAACGCTATACAAATCATCATTATTATTAATATTGGTAATAACAAAAATGAATGTTACTGGTTGTTAAAGCAGGGCAAGGTTCTGTGGGAGACTGGACCACTGTTCCGATGCTTTGGCTCACCTTCAGAAGACCAGGGAACCTTACCAGAAATATTGTAGCTGAACTTTTGCCAAGGGTGCAGTTATTTTGGGGGTAGTGAGATATATTTAGTTGTTGGAGAATAAGAACCTAAGAAGATGGCCAGATTTCAATAAGGGTAGGAGGATCATGTCTGGAAGTTTGATGGCTCTCTTAAAGCTTCTTAATGCCCAATTCTAGGATTTATTCTCTAGAAACTTCAGGGAAGTTTATGGCTGTCTGTGACGCTGATTAAGAGATTATATGTCACTTCCAATCCCTAGGACCATCATGGAGGATTGTGGCTTTAATATTAAAACTGGTAGTATGGGGGGGGGGGGGGGGAGTAGGAAATAAGAGTCAACACACTATCTGGAATGAAAAAAAAAGTTCTGTGATCATGCTTTCACAATGCAGGATGTAAATTTTCCGGTCCTGGTGGCATTCTATAAACTGTTCCTACACAACATATGCTTTTGATCTAATCAATAGCAGCCATAGAAAACCTGTGTTTTGGCTACAATATGCCCAACATTAGCACCAATAACAACAGTTAGCCCTTGTAAAAGGTAACATGAGCAAAAACGAGCACAGAGAAGCATCAAAATAGCGAATTCTCGCAGATATTGAAGGTTCATTCTTTACACAAAGCTGAGCATTAGATATACAGAAGAGCATCCTTTAATTTGGGTAACGATAGGACAAAGAAAAAATCCCCAAAAGGCAGCAATATTGTAGGGTAGTGAGGCTGCAGTCCTCACCCTATAAAAATAATGATTATTTCAGAGTGGGACTCATATACATTTTTATAGGGGTGAGGACTGCAGCCTCACTACCCTACAATATTGCTGCCTTTTGGGAATCTTTTGTCTGGGATTAATCTGTGGTTTTTATTGGGGGTGTTCTGTGGTATTTATGTCTAGTGATTTATGGAATAAGGATTTAATTATAATAAAGTATTTTTATATATTTTTTCATGCACCCAAGAGCCAACCCTTTTTTCTTTTTCCTATCATTATAATTGTTGGCATGGCACATGTGCATTTATTCCCATTTGTCCAGTTGTTACTATTTAATTTGGGTATTATTGCTTTAGGAACACTGATCACATACCCATTGGACTGGTCTCAATTCTTTACACTAACAGAGGTACACTAACAGTGGTCATATTATTCATAAGGCTGCTATAAGAGACTATTTGCTACCAAAATAACTGATGATACTGGCCAGTTAGAGAGACAGAGTGCACTGTAAAATAATGTACTGTAGATTGAATATGAAATATGACAAACTACCCTTTCTGATTCGACCATAGGAAAGACTAGACCATACATGTCAAACTTTGGCCCATGGGCCAAATTTGGCTCACAAAACCAAAAAAATTGGCCTGCAAGTGGTTTTACCCACTCTGCATTATGTTTGGATCACTCTATACCACCAGGGAAGCGCGTGGTGTAGCAATAGGTGGTGCAAAGGTTGCAACCGCATCAGAGCCCTTGGGCCAGAGAGTCCCTAAGGGGCCCTCCCGCAACCGCAGCATTAGCCCTTTATTGGTCTTGTGCTGGAAATAATTACTTCTATAAATGATTTGAATAGTAGTTACCATTAAACTGTTCCCCATCCCCCTACTAGCACCTCTGATACTGTGGTTGCCCTTGGCAGGTTTTGGTGTGCCCTATCAATTATTATTTATAGAGAGCTTAGGGGGCCCCCATGTTAAACTTGCAATGGGGCCCATAGCTCCTTAGCTACACCACTGAGTGAAGCTACGCTGGGGGTGAAGACCTACATCAACAGGGAAGTCATATGGGGAGGGAGGGGGAAAGCACGGTACTGTAACTGTATAGGAGAAGGAGGACCACTAGACACCAGGGAACTGTATAAGGGAGGAAGACAGCATTAGACACCAGGGAAATGTATAGGGAGGAGGAGCATTAGATACCAGGAAACTGTATAGGGGAGGGAGGGGACCACTAAACACCAGGGAACTTTATTGTGGGGGGGGGGATTAAACACCAGGTAACTTTATAAGGGAGGGAGGTGGCTGCTAGACGTTGAGGTTGGCCTTTGACTTGGCCAAAGTATTCGATTTCAGCCCCCTTTGTATTTGAGTTTGACAACCCTGGACTAGACATTATCAGTACTAGATTTGTTGCAATTAAGGAGAATTCTCATATTGGACAGGGAAGCTATACTACAGGGTAGGCCATTTATATGGATACACCTTAAGTAAATGGGAATGGTTGGTGATATTAACTTCCTGTTTATGGCACATTAGTATATGTGAGGGAGGACTATTTTCAAGATGGGTGGTGACCATGGAGGCCATTTTGAAGTCGGACATTTTGAATCCAACTTTTGCTTTTTCAATAGTAAGAGGGTCATGTGACACATCAAACTTATTGGGAATTTCACAAGAAAAACAATGGCGTGCTTGGTTTTAATGTAACTTTATTCTTTCATGAGTTATTTACAAGTTTCTGACCACTTATAAAATGTGTTCAATGTGCTGCCCATTGTGTTGGATTCCCACTCTTCACACACTGATAGCAACACCGCAGGAGAAATCCTAGCACAGGCTTCCAGTATTCGTAGTTTCAGGTGCTGCACATCTCGTATCACAGCATAGACAATTGCCTTCAGATGACCCCAAAGATAAAAGGGGGTCAGACCAGGAGAGCTTGGGGGCCATTCAACTGGCCCATGATGACCAATCCACTTTCCAGGAAACTGTTCATCTAGGAATGCTCGGACCTGACACTCATAATGTGGTGGGGCACCATCTTGCTGGTAAAACTCAGGGAACGTGCCACCTTTAGTGCATAAAGAGGGAAACACATCATCATGTAGCAATTTTGCATATCCAGTGGCCTTGAGGTTTCCATTGATGAAGAATGGCCTCACTCTCTTTGTACCCCATATACCACACCATACCATCAATTTTTTTGTTCCAACAGTCTTGGAGGGATCTATGCAATGTGGGTTAGTGTCAGACCAATAGCGGTGGTGTTGTTTGTTAAAGAGACACTGAAGCAAAAAAAAAATGATGATATTATGATTTGTATGTGTAGTACAGCTAAGAAAAAAAACATTAAGATCAGATACATCAGTCTAATTGTTTCCAGTACAGGAAGAGTTGAGAAACTCCAGTTGTTATCTCTCTATGCAAAAAAGCTATTAAGCTCTCCGACTAACTTAGTCGTGGAGAGGGCTGTTATCTCAACTGTAATTGAACTGTTTACTTTTCCTCTGCTAGAGGACAGTTCATTACTTCACAGACTGCTCTGAAAGAATAATTTTGAATGCTGAGTGTTGTGTAATCTGCACATATTATAGAATGATGCAATGTTAGAAAAAACACTATATACCTGAAAATAAAAAGATGAGAATATTTTCTTTGCTGCTAATCTTCTAGTAATTATTCATAGTACACAACCAATTCATTATATTATATATTTTTTTTCGCTTCAGTGTCTCTTTAAGTTCATCATTCACATAAAAGTTTGCCTCATCACTGAACAAAATCTTCTGCATAAACTGAGGGCCCTGTTCCAATTTTTGTTTTGCCCATTCTTCAAATTCAGTTCACCGATCTGGGTCATCCTCGTTGAGATACTGCAGTAGCTGGAGTTTGTAAGGGTGCCATTTGTGAGTAGCTAATATCCGCCGAAGGGATGTTCGACTAATGCCACTCTCCAGTGACTGCTGTGCGCTGTGCGCTCTTGCTGAATAAAGCTAGGTCAGCCACTGATGTTTCTTCATTAGTGACAGATTTCATGCATCCACATTTTGGCAAATCTAACACTGAACCAGTTTCACGAAACTTAGCAAGCAGTTTGCTAACTGTAGCATGGGAGATAGGTGGTCTCGTAGGGTGTCTTGCATTGAAATCTGCTGCATTGACCCGGTTACTGTGTTCACCAGACATCAACACAATTTCTATCCACTCCTCACGTGTTAATCTTGACAACATGTCAATGGCTGTAAACAAAGAGAAACTTGTAAATAACAAAAGTTGGATTCAAAATGGCCGACTTCAAAATGTCCGCCATGGTCACCACCCATCTTGAAAAGTTTCCCCCCTCACATATACTAATGTGCCACAAACAGGAAGTTAATATCACCAACCATTCACATTTTATTAAGCTGTATCTATATAAATTGCCCACCCTGTACAGTGAATTAACAGATATATTATAAGGCCAGGGACACAACGCTACTGTTTAGGACAGGAACACTACACTACATGACACTACGCCAACAGGGATATTACATGGACGGGGATATTGCCACGACACTGGGAAGGACAGGGTCATTGGGCTATTGCACTAAGCTGATTGGGAAACTACCACTGACAGGAACAAGGATGCTGCACTACACCGATAGAGACGTGATCATTACTTGATAATTATTTTGGTTGAACATTGACTGGGAAAGGCTATTCTTTTCCCAGATTCAATAGAATCCAATTTCCACTGCACTCTCACATACAGCCCATAGAGTTACTAAAGAAACAAAATGTTCCACATCGCGTAATCCAGTTACAATATTGCCACGTATTTATACTCCACAGTGTGAACCAGGTGATAACACTCGTGCTCCCACCACCCTTTACTTGGGAAGGCTCACTAGATTGTAGCCACCTTGTCTCCAGGTGGAACTCACTCTCAAACTATATGCTTCACCAAGGCATCAGTGAACCATCCCAGGATTTTGGAATCACTCTATATTTATTCTTCAAATAAAAGCATATAAAAACTTCATTGCACAAAATATAAAACTCTATGCATCACATCCACGCTTCTCGAGCCAATTTAAAACGTACAAGCTTCCCAAAAGGGGTAGAGGCATATCATAATGGCTGTCCTAGGGCCCTGAATTGCTATGCGCTGTATATCAGAGCGGCGTCCCGCATTCATATTACTCCACACTTCCCGGGTTCCCTTTCAGCTTCCCACCGCTATCCAGTCCTCTCAGCGTGATGGCATACTGGCTCCGCCCTACGCATTTTGTCTCTTTAGGAACTCTATGGGCTGTATGTGAGAGTGCAGTGGAAATTGGAATTTATTTTATCTTCTTATATTGGACTACCACAGCGAACCTGCGGAACTGTCCCTTTAAGGAATATCTGTGCAGCGAACGGTTTGTTGGTATTTGAAGTGGCGCAGCCTATTTGTATTGTATACTTTTCCCAGATTCGTTGATTGGCACGGTGAGAAGGGAACAGGCAGGAAAATAATGTGATCAATAAACTTTTTACTGTATTGAGCAGTACAGTTTATATGCATATAAACAAGCAAAATTAGCATCCGATTGACCATCTTTAGAGAACATGAGATGGCAATGGGAATGTGAGGCTCAGTGACTGACAGGCAGCCAGAGGCGTATCTATTGGGGAATTTGCATAGCACGTACCCTGGGCGCCTCTTTTCTCAGGTACATGTTAAATACTGGCACCAGCTCAGCTGCCCAGCAAGCCAATTTACATGCTACACAAAATACGAGGAGGCCCCCCAATGTGGTATGCAACTGGTAAACGTGGGTAATGAAACAGTCTTACCTCAGATAATCATTTAATTGGACACAGGACATGATGACACGTTTTGCGGGACCTGCTGCCTTCCTCAGGTCTACAGTACAGTGTCATATGCAATTGCATGCAAGGACTAGGAGTGCCTAATTTACTTGCTTGGTTGGACAAATACTGGCTGGGTGGCAACTACCTGTGTTTTGTCCCTTTTGGTGATGCAGCTGCTTTTTCTTACAGTATACTTGTACAACTAAGCACAGATGAATTATAATGAGATCTGTATCAGGTTAGGGCACTTGACCTGTGCTGACATCTCAGAGTGCATACAGCCCTTGGAATACAGCATCATGCAGATGTTAAAAAGCCATTCTACTGTCAGCTGAATGCGGGCCAAACTAACTACACATAAAGAAAGAATAAATCACTCACATGTGGCTCTGTTAAATATTATGTTAGGCTTTCAAGATCTTTTAAGGCCTCCAACAGTTCTAAAAGCACTTTTCATATTAAATTGTTTTATAGTTAATTATATTTCACATTTTGTTAGAAATAAGAAATTATTAAAAAATAACCTGGTAATATGTGCTGTAAATCCAAATTGAAATTTACTAGAGAGGAATGAGAGTTGGTGTTCTGTCGGAAACGTGAGTCCCGGAGGCATGTTCACCTGGCCCGTTCTCATAATGGTATACCTCACAGTATGAAAGCAGCCACTTAAAGGGAACCTTAACTGAACGGGAGGTAAAGAGTTTCACTTACCTGGGGCTATTACCAGCCCCTGCAGCAGTCCTGTGCCCTGGAATCCTCCGGCCCCCCGCTGTCACTTAGTTTGCGTATTATTGGATGCATTCCCTACTGCAATTAGCGCTGTTGCGGATCGCAACACGTACAAAAATACGCGTTGCCGCATATCTATGCGTGCGGAATGCAGCAACGTGTATTTTTGTATGCGTTGCGGTCCGCAACAGCGCTAATTGCAGTAGGGAATGTGTCCAATAATACGCATGGCGGCCGGCCGACTGGTGAGTCGTCAAAAACGAAACTAAAGTGACAGCGGGGGACCGGAGGATTCCAGAGCGGCTCCGAGGGCACAGGACTGCTGCCGGGGGCTGGTAATAGCCTCAGGTAAGTGAAACTCTTTACCCCCCGTTCAGTTAAGGTTCCCTTTAGAGGACTTACGAGGCCAAATTAGTTAAAAAAGTTAATTACCTGTATAATCTTTTACGGCACGGAGGACGCCGTCCGCTCCCTCCGTGCCGATCCGCCGGGTCCCCCCGCTCATTAGCCCCCCGGGCCGGCTCGCGACCCTACGGCCCGGGTCGGGCTCCCCTGCCTGTCCCAAAATGGCCGCTTCCTCTGGCCTCGGCTGCGCAGTCCGCATAGCCGCGAGGGCGGCTGCGCAGCTCTAGGGCCAACCTCCCCGATCCACGCTACGTAGCTGGGGGGCTAATGAGCGGGGGGACCCGGCAGATCGGCACGGAGGGCACGGACGGCGTCCTCCGTGCAGTAAAAGATTATACAGGTAATTAACTTTTTTGACTAATTTGGCCTCGTAAGTCCTTTAAGGCTACCAGAGAAAATTTAAATGAACCAGTCAATGGATGTGATAAGAACTTAGATTCTAATGAAAATATATGGATTATTAAATTCTTGTTAATCAATGTTTGATTGGTTAAACATTGATCAGGGAAAACAGTTCTGTTCTTAAAGTGGACCTGAGCTCATGCACAGGACACAAGGAAAACATAGAGAAATGTACCCTTTATGCATTTAAAGAGTTTAGCCTCTCTAGATCCCCCTCCTCTGTGACTAATCACAAGTGTAATTTGATCTCTCATCAGTGTCAGCTCAGGAATCTCTGCTGCCTCGGGAGAGCAGCTAATTTGTAAACACAGGATGTTAACCCTATGTCTGCTTCCATGAAAGCAGGAAGTAGACACACTTCATATTTATTGCAGGATTTCTATCAGCTGTTAGGCTAGGTGCACACATAGCAGAAACGCTAGCATTGCGGAAAATGCTGCGTTTTTTGCCGCTAATGGAAGTCTATGGGCCGCAGGAAAAACCGCGTATGCGTTTTCAAACCTGCATTTTTAAAAACGTAGGTTTTGTTGCATAATATTCATAAATGCATCGAAAAACACACATAATGAAAGTCAATGGGAACACAATGGAATGCATTTTTCAATGCGTTTTCCAAGCGTTTTTATATGCATTTTTCCCCAAAATAATTTTTTATGCTGTATTTTCTGCTTCCTGTTGTCTTCCTAGTGATTTGCATAAATGGAAATATGAAAATGCATGAAAAATGCACAGAAAACACATATGCGTTTTTGTATATGCGAACTGCAAATGCATTAAAATGCATTAAAAATGCATGAAAAATGAATCGCAAATGCACCAAAAACGCAGTAAAAATGCACAAAAAACCCACACACAACATTAACATGACATAAAACGCAGCCTTTTTTGTTATGTGTGCCCCCAGCCTTAAAAAGGAATGTTTGTCTTTAAATGTTATTGTGCTGTTGCTTATCTTTAAGAGGAGAATGGAAGTTCTGAGATCAGGTGCACTTTAAAAAGCCATAAATGTGGGGTGGTCTCAGGTGGGAGCTGTGCACATTCTATGTTAGCATTAGGCTTCTTTCACACATGTCCATTGTGTCACAGTGCAATGGACAATAAAGTCAAATGGCAATGCAATGGGTGATTTCATGCTGTTACTTTTGTGGTGCGATGATTTTCATTAGAACATTGTGCAGTGCATTGCTGGGCGGTGCGGACGGTGTCTATGAAGTGTGTGCTGCACTGCACCAGTCACATTGCAGTGGTGGGCAGCAACTTTATATCACTGTCGCATTGTGATCCTATTTTTCAGCACCCACAATATAGTGTGAAAAGAGCTTTCAAGTTGATCATTATTGGATATTTTTCTTTTGCAAATTGTCACATAATTTTTGCAAATATAATTTGGAATAATTGCGAATTTCTGAGTAATCATTGATTTGGCGTACTTTTTTGTGTAATTTTTGCAAGTTACAAGAAAATAGTTCAAGGATTCAGTATGCGGCGGCTGAGCGGCGAGTGGCGTCGGGTGCGGCGTAGTTACAATGTAACAAAGTTGTTACATTGTAATAACTTTGTTACATTGTAACTGATAGAACATTTCCGAGGATATTGCGAGGGATCATTTATTTAAAGGGACAGGTAAGTATTAATGGTTAATTAAGAATATTAAAGGACTTTTTTCGTGGTTATGTTTTTTGTTCAATTAAAATACTTTTTCTAAGTGTTTGTGTGTTTATTTACTTTTAACTCTTAAAGGAAATGGGTAAGGGGTACAAGTACCTCTATACTCATTTCTCCTGGGAGGGGGGGTGGGCATCTGGGGGACCCCTTTTAAAAGGGGACTCCCAGATTCCACCATGAACCCCCCCCCCCAGGAAATCGCGGCCTCCACCTCCACCGCCCATCGGAGGTGGAGAAGAGCCCCTTGTCCTTGGATTGGACAAGGGCTCGGAGGGGGAGGGGAAAGCTTGGCTGCCCCTCCCCTTCCGAGACCCCCCAATCCATAGACCATGCGGGCTGGTATAGTCAGGGTGCGGAGCCCCACGCGGCCGGTGCTCCGCATTCTGGCTATCCCAGCCTGCATGGGGGACAAGGGGTTAAAGGGGTCTGGGAGGGGGACCCCACGTCGTTTTTTTTTATATTTCCCACACTCAGAACGAAGTAAGTAAAACTCTTCCCACTTGGGGGAATCTATGAAAATAATACTATTGTTACCTGTGCAAAAAAAACTGACATTTTCCGCATTTAAAAGACATTTTTGCCCTTGAAACTTAAAAATCGATTTTCTCAAAAACTATAAGGTCTTTTTGAAAAAAAAAATGTTCCTCTTATTCCCACTGATCCCCTTAATATACCCTAGGAATTTGGTGTTCCTAAACTTTAAGCAGGCTTTGCTATTAACTGTTAAAGTCGGCAGGTTTTTAACTGTATACATTTTTACTTTGAAACTTTAACATCGATTTTCTCAAAAACTATAAGGTCTTTTCGAGAAAAAAAAATTTTCCTCTTATTCCTCCTGATCTCCTTAATATATTCTCCAAATTTGAGGCTCTTAGCATTTAAGGGGGCTTTGCTATTAACCCTTAAAGTCGGCGGCTTTTTTACATTATACGGAGCGTTACGGTTTAACGCGAAATTACGGTAGCGTTTAATGCGAAATTACGGCATGAACGAAATGCGAAATTACGCGTTGAAAATTATGCTTACGGTATTTTCAATTACGATTTTAATGGCAATTACACTACCGTAATTTCGCATTGTAATCGCAAATTTCGCATGCGTAATTATAGTAATGCGAAATTACGAAAATTTCGGCTCAACTCTAAATGTACATGCGAAAGTGCAATCGTGGTAAGCATGCTGCGTATCTGCTGAGCATGCTCCAGAGTTGTCAGCATGAAAAATCAAATTGGATTATGCTACAACAAAACATAACAAAACAAGTTTGAGCAAGCACCTGAAAGATGGCTTCAAGAATGTTTAAGGGGAAGTTGTGCATCATAAAAGTAGCTGTAAGTATTTAAAAGTACGGTATGTTCTCACAATGAAAATGTCACAATTTGCATTTCATTGCAAAATTACACAACGTAATAACAGTTATGTGCAAAACATAAGGGTACCTGAACTGACATGTGGAGATAAACATAGGTACATATAGTATTAGTCCTATTAAAGTGTACCTAACATTAATTGAAAAAAAAATTCATGCATCACGGAGGCTGCCTCCAGCTCCCTTCGTGCCTGATTGCTCCCTTGCTGCTGTCCTCCGCCTCCTGGATCCTCTGCAATCCTCCCAGTAACTTTGGCCAGTCGGGGCCAGGCCGTGTGAGCTCCCTTGTCACGCCCCCATGGCCCGAAGCATGCTGTGCCTGCAAAGTAGTACTGTACAGGTGCAGAATGCCTCACAACCGCGGGAGCGCGGTAGTAAGCCCCGACTCCCAAACTTACTGGGAGCCATAGTGGAGGAACGAGGCAACGGAGGATGACAGTGATCATGCCGAAGGAGGCTGGAGGAAGCATCAGGTAAGTATAATTTTTTTCCTTTTCATTAATTTCAGGTTTACTTTGCAAAATCGTCCATTTATGTTTTCCTGTAGAATATGAGTCATTTTCTATGCAATTGAGACAGTTAAACACAAAGGTGAATTTAGCTACATGTCCTGAAAAGTAGTGATGTCGCGAACCTCCGATTTTCGGTTCGCGAACCCTGTTCGCAAACCTCTGCGGGAAAGTTCGGTTCGCGAAAAAGTTCGTGAACCGCAATAGGGGAGGCGAACATAAAAATTTAGAAAAATTTCTACTGGCTGGAAAAATGATATAAAACATATTTTAAGAGATCTAATACCTGGAAAAAGACCCTCCTCTTTCCTCCACCCTTCTACCTATTGAGGGTCTCATCTGCCAGGGAATTATAGTATTTCAAAAGCCAGCTTACATACTGTGGCTGGAAATTGAACCCAGGTCTCAGTGTATCGTAGGTAACTAACATATCCATTATACCAACAATACTACTAGCTGAAGCTAGCCTAGCATGTACCATTTATGCTCAATCCAAGAGAAAAATTAGACAAGACCAATAACATTTATATCACAATTTTCTCCTGGTGGACTCAAAGTGCCAAAGCTGCAGCCACTAGGGCACACTCTATAGGCAGTAGCCAGAAGACTTGCCTAAGGTCTCCTACTGAATAGGTGCTGGCTTACTGAACAGACAGAGCCGAGATTTGAACTCTGGTCTCCTGTGTCAGAGGCAGAGCCCTTAACCATTACACCATCCAGCCACTGCTTAAGGATTTGTAGCCAGGCATGGCCTTGCCTTTTGTGTTCAACAGTTGTCCAAAGAGAACCCCAGATAGCCAGGTAGATTCATCTCTCTCTCTCTCTCTCTCTCTCTAGTAGGGATGGTCACCGCTTTCCGCGGAATTGTATTTTTGAGCATAAATGGATTGAGCATAAATGGTACATGCTAGGCTGGCTTCAGCATGTAGTGTTGGTGGTACAGTGCCTATCGGAGGGAGGAGGGAATAGGTGGAAGGGTGGAGGGTAGAAGGGTGGAGACTACAAGAGGCTAATTAAACTCCCCCTAGCAGAGTGTGTGTAGCAGCTGTCCCTTAACTAATCAGTGTAGGCAGACCAGTAAGTCAAATGGCACAAGGACCTTGCCTTGTATAAGGGGGGGGGGCTCCAGCAGTGAGTGCATCTGATTGGCAACAATGTGTCTGCTGACTGTGATGTAGAGGGTCAAAGTTTATGGGGCTAATCGAACTTCCGGGAAAGTTCGCCTTTGGCAGGCGAACGCGAACTACCGAAGTTCGCTGGCAACCGTTCGCCAGCGAACCATTCGGGACATCTCTACTGAGAAGGAAGCAGAAGGCAAAACACTGTTAAGTGGCTGAGGAAACAGTCCTGGTAAGGTTCTAGTGCTGTAAAGTTCAAAGTGTTAGGAATATGGTCATGCCACTTCCTGCCTGCTGGTGGCAGCATCGTGTTGAACTCTGAACTTCCTTTATTCCACCAGCAGATGGCTCTAGAGACTTTGCAGGACCTGAACTTTCCTTGTTCCACCACTGGGTGGCTCTATGCTGGCTGGAGACAGCTCTGCCACTGCAAGGGTTGCTCTCTATGGACTTTGCTTGTCAATCATGCTGCAGGTATGTCCTCCTTATTTAAGAGCCCTGCAAGGAGCAACCTTTGCCAGAACTTTGTGCTCGCTAGCTGGAGTATCTGGACAACCCTGGTTCTCTGGTATCCTGTATCCCTGTATCTGTTATCCTGTTTCTGAACCTAGATTCTGTCTGACCTCGTTTACTGCCTGCTCCTTGTGTACCGTGATTGCTCGATTGTTGCCGACCTATGCTTTGTCCTGACTGTGATTTTGTGCCTGCCTTCTTGTACTGCGATTGGTGTATATATTGTATATCTTTGTCCGGTGTATCTGTGTGTGTATATATATCCTGTATATATTTAGGTAGTGTCACAGAAGCCCTAGTGGCTGACCGCACTTAGCCTTCTAAACGGTGCCAGCGCACAGATCGTGCGAACTCTGGTCGCAGTCAATGCGCAGGAACCGTTAAGAATTAGCCGCAGACAACTCAGAAGGGAGCCTGTGAGACACGGGTAATTACAACGTCACCTACTGGTTCAGAGTAAACTGCCACCACCGCGGTTACCATGGGACCGTGGAGCCCACTAACTGACTGACTAGTCCTGCGAATAAAACGGTTAAACACACGGTATTCTGTCTAGCCAACAACAAACAAACAGTAGCGTATCTTCAGAGACCCGGGATCAGTTCTGTGTGTGTGCTGATAAGCAGGGTAGCGGACAGTGAATGACTTGGAGAAAGTCGTTTATTCACGCAATATAAATAATTAATATATACAGACAATTATTAAAATCACAATTATTAAGACAGTAATAGCCAGTATAAAAAATAAAAGAAGGGAGAAAAATACTTAGTTCCTGGAAAGATGTCCTTTTTGTGGGAAAACAGAGTTCTGGGTTTCAATTTGAGTTCAGAGTTCAGACCAGGTGGATGCCAGCATATCCTCAAGCTGGCATCTGATGAGTTCAAGATGTTTCAGTGTGGAGGACACTGAGTTTGGGTCCTCTGCCATTCTTATGCCCCTGCTTCAGTAGGAGGGAGTGAGGGCGGGGAGCCATACACCCCCTTAGAAGATGAGATGAGCCCTCCCCTTATCCTGGGGGCTAGAAATCATATCTACCCATATATGGGCTCTATCTCACCGAACCGTACAGGTCAGGGCAGATTTATTAACATTTTCAGGTCTGTCTCGATTTACCCAGCGCCCTGATACCAGACATGAGGGGTGGGACCCCTGTGGTATCATCAGGGCATTTTCAAACTGCCTAACTAACAGTCCTTAACTCAGAATGTTCTGAAACTTCCTCAGAACCAGCACCGGGGCTCATGCTACACTTCCCCCACGTTTGGCGAAGCTGCCATCTCAGGAACCCCAGAAATATGACAGATCTGGGAAGTTATGGATTATGCTATGAGACTCAGGTTTATTCAGGATGTGTTCTAGCTGCTAACTTCCCTTTGATCTTTACCAGTGAGCAAGGTGTCAAGACCTCCCGGAGATTTGTAGCCTGCCTGGCTGCACCTTGGCATCCTGATCACCCCTTGGTTAATTAACATCTACATGAGATCAGCTAGGTGTCACCTTATACCTGATGGATGGGCCATCCGCACAGCTTGAAGCCAGGGGCTCTCTGGGCCCAGGCTCATTAGCATATCAAAAGAGCCATCCAGCCTTTAGGATGGTGCTCTCTCTGCTAAGAAAAGGACTTCAGCTCCCCCTACACACTCAACCCAGATTGTATCGATTTGAAGCGCAATCGATGCAGGGAATCGAGTGCGATCGCTTTTTCTTCACGGGCGGTTACAGGACGCGCCTGCGGCCCCGCAACTGTCCGTGACAGCCCTCCCTGGGGAGAAGGCAGATAGACATTCATCAGCAAGATGTGTGTCGTTGCCGCTAACCTGCGAGATCTGATCTAGTTCCCTGTTGGCGTTCTGGGGTCGGCTGCCCGCTGCGTGTCGGCCAACCTGGCTGACGGGTCTCGGGTTGCCGGTGCGGCGGGAAAACCTATTGGAGCCTTTGGCTCGGTTCCCCTGGACCGGGTGCGGTCTGCTACCCTCAGGGTTGACCCGACATGGACCATTCTGGACAGGGCGTTTGCGCCACTGCAGTCGGACGTGGTGTCTGCCGGGACTGCTGACAACGGGCAGTGGGTTGGTTAGGTCAACAGCCAGCCCACGCAGGGTTCCCCTGCTAAGTGGCTGTGGACCTAAGGGAACCCCGCGGGGATCCCTGGACCTTCCCAGCTCCTGACAGACGGCACATGCTCTGCAGTAGTTTGCTACATCCCTGTTCATCCGGGGCCAATAAAACTGTTTCCGAATACCGGCAAGTGTCTTGCGGACCCCTGAGTGCCCTGTCAGAGGATTACCATGTGCGGATTTCAGCACATGTCCCCTGAACGCACTCGGGACCACAAGCCATTTGGTATTCGCGTGGGATCTACCTGTAGGGGGCTGTACAGACTCACTGTACAGTCTCCCACCTTCCCAGTACACCTTGAAAGCTGCCCCGTCTGCGAGGGGCTCAGCGGCTTGCTGCCTGAGCACCTCCAGGCTTGGGTCACGTTGTAGTGCGGCTGAGAATACGGCGCTGTCAGTTTCAGCCAACTGGCTCATGTCACACGAGGCCAGCGGCTGAATGGTCTCATCCCTGCGGTCAGAGGAGGGGGAGGAGGCCGGAACCCCCTCCACCTGTTCTGAGCTCGGGTTCTGAGCAGTGCAGCTGCGCGGTACTGCTAGCACAGGTACACTGTCAGAATGGCACAGACGGACATTACTCAAATCATCATTGCATGCAGTAATGACATTGACAGGTATAGACATTTTTTCATTACAGACAGGTTGTACAGTAAACTCAGGTACAGTTACAGCATCATCACAACAGACAGTCTGTACATCAAACTCAGGTGCCTTTGAAGCAGGCACTATTGAACCTGGTACCCTTGAACTGGGCACATTCAACCCACCTCCCCCTGGTGCTCCCCCAAGTGTATAAAGTACCTGGTGGTGGGTGGAGAGTCCGTCTCCTTCCGTGAGCGACAAGGCGGTCGTGGCAGGTTCATAGTAGGACACAAGCTTGCCCAAATCAGTCCCCAGCAACACAGGGACTGGGAGATCCTTCATAACCCCAACAACCCTTTCTTGGATTCCTCCCACTCCCCAATCCAGCTTCACTGTCGCGTGGGCTATGTGAAAAAGGGTGCCCTCTACTCCAGTAAGGGCAAGGGATCGGCTGGAGCTGATGCTCTCCTTTGGCACAAGATGTGAGTGAACTAACGTGATGTCAGCTCCGGTGTCTCGAAATCCGGTGACAACTTTGCCGTTCACTCTAACAAGTTGCTGCTGGTCGGTTCGGTCGCAAATTTCCTTTCTGCATGCAAACAGGACAAAATCTGATGATCCAGGCTGTGGTTCGCTGGCGGGTTGCCTCTGCTGTGGGTGAGGTGCAGGTGATGCAGATGATCCAGGTGCTGGTGGTGTCTGTCTCCGCTCCGGACAGTCGAATTTCATGTGTCCGGGCTGGCGGTAGTAGTGACAGGTGACCTCTCCAGGCGCTGCAGGCCTGGGTGCAGCAGCTGCGCTGGGTGGCCTCTGTGGCAGACGGCTCACAGGGGCAGGAGAGTCTGCCAAGGTATTGGACTGACCTCCCCTCCAGCTGGATGGTGCGGTTCGGCGTGCATCAGACACCCGGGTAGTTGCAAAGGTCTCCGCGAGGTCTGCAGCGACAGTTGCTGATGCAGGCTTGCGCTCCAACACAAACTGCCGTACATCAGCAGGGCAAATGTTCAGAAATTGTTCGAGGACTATCAAGTCCTCCAGGACGCCATAAGACCCTTTGGTGAGGCCTAGAGTCCACTGCCGTAGTGTGGTGAGCAAGCTGCTGGCCACATCTCGGTACGAATCAGAAGACTTTTTCTGCCAGGCCCTGAACTTTTTCCGATAGGCTTCTGGCGTCAGCTGGTACTTAGTAATGATAGCGTCTTTTATAGCGGCATAATCATTATCCTTCTCCGCAGGCAATTCTGCGAAGGTATCAAGCGCTTTGTAGCGCAGCAAAGGTGTCAGATGTCTGGCCCACTGGTCTTGGGACAGATGATACTGACGGCATGCTTTTTCAAAAGACCGCAAAAACAAGTCAATGTCTGTGTCTTTTTCAATATTAGCAAATTTAAATTTTGCACTTACGGGTGGTGCAGCTCCTTCAGCAGGGAGGCTGGGCGGTGAACTCCGGCTGGCCTGTTGCACTTTTGCCATGTTTAGCTCAGGCTGTCGTTGGCGCTCCCGTTCTCGCTCAGCGGCATCCCTCTCCGCGTGGCGTTCAGCAGCAGCAGCTTGCCGCTCCCGTTCCTCCCGCATTTGGCGCTCTGTCCGCGCTTCTGCAGATTGGCGCTCCTCACGCATGTACTGCAGGTACTTGTCCAGGTCAGTGTCCATCAGCTTTTGCAATGCCTGCTGCATTAGCGGATCAGTACAAACGGACAGTCCAGTACTGGCCGGTTCCAGGCGAGTACTTTCAGAAACTCTGGGATTGGGGTCCATACTGACAGTCTCTGGCGTAACTGTTGCAACAGGGCCCGCAGGATGCTCAACCTCTGTACGCCTAGGATCTTCAGCCTCTGGTTCCCCTTGCCTTGAGTCAGATGGGGCAGCGTCTACCTCAGCAGACACATCCAGCTCCCGCGGTTGCTGGGTATCCCATTGAAATAAGTCATTTACCATGTCCTGTTTGTTCCTGCGGAGGGTGTCAATGCCCCGCAGCTGACAAAGATTTTCCAGGTCGGATACGGCCATGAGCTTGTAGTTCCCGGACATTTCCATGCCAAATAAAATAAAACTTTTGGGGAGGGGTACTGGCTACACAGTCTCTCTGTATATATAAAAAATATATTGCCTTCCAGCTACACCAACGAATTAGTTCGTTTCTCGATAGCGCTAGCGCTATCGCAGATACTTTCAGCACAACACAGGTCCCAACCGCTGCCTAACACTGTCACAGGAGCCCTAGTGGCTGACCGCACTTAGCCTTCTAAACGGTGCCAGCGCACAGATCGTGCGAACTCTGGTCGCAGTCAATGCGCAGGAACCGTTAAGAATTAGCCGCAGACAACTCAGAAGGGAGCCTGTGAGACACGGGTAATTACAACGTCACCTACTGGTTCAGAGTAAACTGCCACCACCGCGGTTACCATGGGACCGTGGAGCCCACTAACTGACTGACTAGTCCTGCGAATAAAACGGTTAAACACACGGTATTCTGTCTAGCCAACAACAAACAAACAGTAGCGTATCTTCAGAGACCCGGGATCAGTTCTGTGTGTGTGCTGATAAGCAGGGTAGCGGACAGTGAATGACTTGGAGAAAGTCGTTTATTCACGCAATATAAATAATTAATATATACAGACAATTATTAAAATCACAATTATTAAGACAGTAATAGCCAGTATAAAAAATAAAAGAAGGGAGAAAAATACTTAGTTCCTGGAAAGATGTCCTTTTTGTGGGAAAACAGAGTTCTGGGTTTCAATTTGAGTTCAGAGTTCAGACCAGGTGGATGCCAGCATATCCTCAAGCTGGCATCTGATGAGTTCAAGATGTTTCAGTGTGGAGGACACTGAGTTTGGGTCCTCTGCCATTCTTATGCCCCTGCTTCAGTAGGAGGGAGTGAGGGCGGGGAGCCATACACCCCCTTAGAAGATGAGATGAGCCCTCCCCTTATCCTGGGGGCTAGAAATCATATCTACCCATATATGGGCTCTATCTCACCGAACCGTACAGGTCAGGGCAGATTTATTAACATTTTCAGGTCTGTCTCGATTTACCCAGCGCCCTGATACCAGACATGAGGGGTGGGACCCCTGTGGTATCATCAGGGCATTTTCAAACTGCCTAACTAACAGTCCTTACTTTAGAATGTTCTGAAACTTCCTCAGAACCAGCACCGGGGCTCATGCTACACTTCCCCCACGTTTGGCGAAGCTGCCATCTCAGGAACCCCAGAAATATGACAGCTCTGGGAAGTTATGGATTATGCTATGAGACTCAGGTTTATTCAGGATGTGTTCTAGCTGCTAACTTCCCTTTGATCTTTACCAGTGAGCAAGGTGTCAAGACCTCCTGGAGATTTGTAGCCTGCCTGGCTGCACCTAGGCATCCTGATCACCCCTTGGTTAATTAACATCTACATGAGATCAGCTAGGTGTCACCTTATACCTAATGGATGGGCCATCCGCACAGCTTGAAGCCAGGGGCTCTCTGGGCCCAGGCTCATTAGCATATCAAAAGAGCCATCCAGCCTTTAGGATGGTGCTCTCTCTGCTAAGAAAAGGACTTCAGCTCCCCCTACACACTCAACCCAGATTGTATCGATTTGAAGCGCAATCGATGCAGGGAATCGAGTGCGATCGCTTTTTCTTCACGGGCGGTTACAGGACGCGCCTGCGGCCCCGCAACCGTCCGTGACAGGTAGATAGATAGATAGGGTTTGGGGTTTTTGCATCTTGCCTTGATTGTATAGTGTGTATGTATGTGGTGGTTGCGTTCTTGTATATAATTGCCACCATATTCTCTGACTGCTGTACATAGTGTTATGTGTGCTGCTGCATTGATATTGCATAATACTGTATGCACGATTGTAAATAAACCTTCCTGCATAGTTTATTCCTGTCTCAGTGTCTGTGTTGCTGCAAACTGCAATCAATCCCAGTTTCTCCGTTCAGGCTCATAACAGAAGTTCTGGCCAATTACTGATTGCTGCAGCTACACTGTATACTGAGTTATCTGTCAAAATGAGTCCACAAGATCTTGATTACTATGCATTTTTGGCTGAGGAATATGAGCAAGGATGCTACACTTTCTTTGCTGATTATCCTAGGGAAGATCTGCTGAAGTTAATTAGTCAGGTTTATGGACTTGTTAAGGATGGATCGTTTGACTCACAGGATTTTGAATGCATAATCAAGATCTGGTATGATCTTGCGTTCCCTACAGTTTCTGATGGGCATTTACCACCTTACAATTTGCATAAAATTGAAGCCTTGATTAATTTGTTAGAAGATGATCAAGTGGGTTTTTTTGATTATTTTAATAACAAGGATAAACAAACTGTGCAAACATGCATTAACTCTCTGCAATCCTTGATCAATCAAGGCCTATGCAAATCTGGAAAGGCTTCACTTCTATTGTCTGCTTGGCAGAAAGTGTTATCTCCCAGCTCCATATCTTATGCCCTGCCTGTAAGAAATAAATTTGAATTTAAATTTAATTCTGATCAAATTGAACATTTATTTGATTATTTGAGGAAGGATAGGCAGAGGTTTGTTGAATATTATGCCAATCAAGAAGAGGAATTTATAAGGGCCTGTATGTGTGCGACTCAGTCTCTGAATGTGCAAAAACTCTGCAAGTGTGAATCAGCTGCAAAGCTACTTGATGCCTGGTCTGAGATTCTGTCCTCTCATTTTCACTCTCTTCCTCCTGTTAACCCTTCATATACCTCGAACCATGTTCAATACTCACAGCCTGCAACAGTTAAACAATTTGTACCTACATTACCAGTAATAACTAAATCTGTGTATTATGACTTGCCTGTCTCTACTGACCAGAAGAAATGCGCTACTAAGCAAACGGCCATCAGATCTACACCTTGGTCCTCACAGTATCCAGTATCTGCATTAAAGTCTGTCCCAGTGCTGAGGAAACCAAAACGCAAATACTTCCCTACAGCCTCTATTGCTCCTGTGCAGCCTCCATCCGCCTCATCTCCTGTGCAGCCTCCATCCGCCTCATCTCCTGTGCAGCCTCTAGTCGCTTCATCTCCTGTACAGCCTCCAGCCGATTCCAGTCGTGTGCAGCCTCCAGCCGATTCCAGTCGTGTGCAGACTCCATCCAAGTCGGTGCAGACTCCATCCAAGTCGGTGCAGACTCCATGCAGCTCCATACAGACTCCAGTTGATTTTTGTCCTCAGCAATCTCCAGTCAGTCCTGAGCAGTTCCTCGCCTTTCTTTGTGGACTTTTTCATGGACTAGATTTGCTGACTATGGGTCAGCCCGACAGGCCTGCAGAGCCCCAGCATGTTCATCCTGCAGTATCCAGTCCTGCAATCCAGCCCGCAGAGTGTTGCATCCAGCCCGCAGAGTGTTGCATCCAGCCTGCAGAGTGTTGCATCCAGCCCGCAGAGTGTTGCATCTTGCCCGCAGAACTTTGCTCCTTGCCCGCAGAACTTTGCTCCTTGCCTGCAGAACTTTGCTCCTTGCCTGCAGAACTTTGCTCCTTGCCTGCAGAACTTTGCTCCTTGCCTGCAGAACTTTGCTCCTTGCCTGCAGAACTTTGCTCCTTGCCTGCAGAACTTTGCTCCTTGTCCGCACAGACTGTATTGGGATCTCAGCCAATGGTCCAGCCAAGCGCTCAGCCAACGGTCCAGCCAAGCGCTCAGCCAACGGTCCAGCCAAGCGCTCAGCCAACGGCCCAGCCAAGCGCTCAGCCAACGGCCCAGCCAAGCGCTCAGCCAACGGCCCAGCCAAGCGCTCAGCCAACGGCCCAGCCAAGCGCTCAGCCAACGGCCCAGCCAAGCGCTCAGCCAACGGCCCAGCCAAGCGCTCAGCCAACGGCTCAGCCAACGGCCCAGCCAAGCGCTCAGCCAACGGCCCAGCCAAGCGCTCAGCCAACGGCCCAGCCAAGCGCTCAGCCAACGGCCCAGCCAAGCGCTCAACCAAAGGTCCAGATCCATGAGGTTATGCAAGCTGCTGCCCAGCCTTCACAGACTTTTGTTGCTGATGTTCCTGATGGTGCCCGGCCTGCTACTGTTCTTGCTTCTCCTGGTAGTGCCTGGCCTGCTGGACTACTTGAGGGCACCCAGTTTACCATCCAGCCTGTTGCTACCTTGTCTGAGACTATTCAATCTGTTGCTAGTATGCCTGCAGCACTACCTGAAGTTTTCCAGTTTACTGCTCAGATGTCACAGACCTCTGCTGTTGCTTCCAAGTCTGGCGACTCTGCTGTTGCTTCCAAGTCTGGCGACTCTGCTGTTGCTTCCAAGTCTGGCGACTCTGCTGTTGCTTCCAAGTCTGGCGACTCTGCTGTTGCTTCCAAGTCTGGCGACTCTGCTGTTGCTTCCAAGTCTGGCGACTCTGCTGTTGCTTCCAAGTCTGGCGACTCTGCTGTTGCTTCCAAGTCTGGCGACTCTGCTGTTGCCTCCAAGTCTGCAGTTCCTGCTCCTGTTGCCTCCAAGTCTGCAGTTCCTGCTCCTGTTGCCTCCAAGTTTGCAGTTCCTGCTCCTGTTGCCTCCAAGTCTGCAGTTCCTGCTCCTGTTGCCTCCAAGTCTGCAGTTCCTGCTCCTGTTGCCTCCAAGTCTGCAGTTCCTGCTCCTGCTGCTGCTCAGCCACCACAGACTCCTGCTGCTGCTGCTGCTCAGCCACCACAGACTGCTGCTGCTCAGCCACGACAGACTGCTGCTGCTGCTGCTCAGCCACCACAGACTGCTGCTGCTGCTGCTCAGCCACCACAGACTGCTGCTGCTCAGCCACCACAGACTGCTGCTGCTGCTGCTCAGCCACCACAGACTGCTGCTGCTCAGCCACCACAGACTGCTGCTGCTGCTGCTCAGCCACCACAGGCTGCTGCTGCTCAGCCACCACAGGCTGCTGCTGCTCAGCCACCACAGACTGCTGCTGCTGCTGCTGCTCAGCCACCACAGACTGCTGCTGCTGCTGCTGCTCAGCCACCACAGACTGCTGCTGCTGCTGCTCAGCCACCACAGACTGCTGCTGCTGCTGCTGCTCAGCCACCACAGACTGCTGCTGCTGCTGCTCAGCCACCACAGACTGCTGCTGCTGCTGCTCAGCCACCACAGACTGCTGCTGCTGCTGCTCAGCCACCACAGACTGCTGCTGCTCAGCCACCACAGACTGCTGCTGCTGCTGCTCAGCCACCACAGACTGCTGCTGCTCAGCCACCACAGACTCCTCCTGCTGCTGCTGCTCAGCCACCACAGATTACTGCTGCTCAGCCACCACAGATTACTGCGATTACTGCTGCTCAGCCACCACAGATTACTGCTGCTCAGCCACCACAGACTCTTCCTGCTGCTGCTGTTGTGGTCCAGCCACTACAGACTCCTGCTGCTGTGTTGTTCCAGCCACTACCAACTCCTACTGCTGCTGCTGTCCAGTTACCTCAATCTGTTGCTGATCTTCCTCCAGATGGTTTCCTGTCCATTGCCCCGATTGATGGTTTCCTGTCTTCTTTCCAGCCTGATGTCTGCCAGTCCACTGCCAAGCTACCTCCTGAACCTGCTCTTCCTCTTGATGGCACCCAGTCTACGGCTAATGCTTGCCACTTCACTGCCATGCCTAAGGTCTACCAGCCTGATATGTGCTTGAGTGAGGACCTGCCTATTGCCTGGCAGGGCACTTTCCTACCTGATGTTTACCAGGCCACTGCTCTGCCTGGTGCTTTGTCTGATATATGCCAGTTTACCATGCTGTCTGATGCCTACCAGCCTGGTGTTCTTCTTGATGTCTTTTGTCTCCAGTTCCTAATTCAGCATCCTGAGATACAAAGTGAAAAATTAAATTTTTTGTTTCCCTCCCTGCCCACCCAGTGTTGGCAGAAATTGTCAACCTTCCTGTATGATTTCCTTTCTGCCGCCTCTTGGGATCCTGGCGGTAGTGGTATATGGTCTTGTTGGAGCGTCCTGAGGCCGCTCCTTAAGGGGGGGGGGGGGGGTTATGTTAGGAATATGGTCATGCCACTTCCTGCCTGCTGGTGGCAGCATCGTGTTGAACTCTGAACTTCCTTTATTCCACCAGCAGATGGCTCTAGAGACTTTGCAGGACCTGAACTTTCCTTGTTCCACCACTGGGTGGCTCTATGCTGGCTGGAGACAGCTCTGCCACTGCAAGGGTTGCTCTCTATGGACTTTGCTTGTCAATCATGCTGCAGGTGTGTCCTCCTTATTTAAGAGCCCTGCAAGGAGCAACCTTTGCCAGAACTTTGTGCTCGCTAGCTGGAGTATCTGGACAACCCTGGTTCTCTGGTATCCTGTATCCCTGTATCTGTTATCCTGTTTCTGAACCTAGATTCTGTCTGACCTCGTTTACTGCCTGCTCCTTGTGTACCGTGATTGCTCGATTGTTGCCGACCTATGCTTTGTCCTGACTGTGATTTTGTGCCTGCCTTCTTGTACTGCGATTGGTGTATATATTGTATATCTTTGTCCGGTGTATCTGTGTGTATATATATCCTGTATATATTTAGGTAGATAGATAGATAGGGTTTGGGGTTTTTGCATCTTGCCTTGATTGTATAGTGTGTATGTATGTGGTGGTTGCGTTCTTGTATATAATTGCCACCATATTCTCTGACTGCTGTACATAGTGTTATGTGTGCTGCTGCATTGATATTGCATAATACTGTATGCACGATTGTAAATAAACCTTCCTGCATAGTTTATTCCTGTCTCAGTGTCTGTGTTGCTGCAAACTGCAATCAATCCCAGTTTCTCCGTTCAGGCTCATAACACAAAGATTCATTGCTCGTTACTTCAGTTTGTTTTGCAGCTAAATGAAGCAGATTTTCCATCAACTGTTATGGCTGCTGTTTAGGATAGCTCTGATCTGAAAGGTAAAAAAATGTTAGACTGTATTTTATGTTAATAATTATTTTTATTGATTTATAGAGTCCCATCATCTTCCATATCTCTGTATATTCTATTTACCCTTAGTACTACTAGACAATTCATTATACGCTTATTTTCAGAAACTTCAGGTTTCTTTCAATTTCGCAATATTTACATCTTGCATTGTGATTTTGCATCATAATTGGGAATTTCACTGCAAAAATTCTAATATGTGAAATTTAACCCATTTAGGTTCCGTCGTTTTCACGTGAGAAATGTTCACCTCCCATTCATTAGCCTATAACTTTATCACTACTTATCACAATGCACTGATCTATATCTTGTTTTTTCCGCCACCAATTAGGCTTTCTTTGGGGGGTACATTTTGCTAAGAGCCACTTTACTGTAAATGCATTTTAACAGGAAGAATAAGAAAAAAACGGAAAAATTCATTATTTTCTCAGTTTTTAGCCATTATAGTTTTAAAATAATACATGCCTCCATAATTAAAACTCACGTATTGTATTTGCCCATATGTCCCGGTTATTACACCGTTAAAATTATGTCCCTATCACAATGTATGGCGACAATATTTTATTTGGAAATAAAGGTGCATTTTTTTCAATTTTGCATCTATTATTATTTACAAGTTTAAAATAAAACAAATATAGAAATATTTCATCTTTACATTGATGTTTAAAAAGTTTAGACCCTTAGGTAAATATTTACATGTTTTTTTTATTATTTTAATGTTTTTTTTTTATAGTAAACATTTTATTTGGGTACTTTTGGAAGGGTGGGAGGTAAACAATAGATTTATAATGTAAATGTGTGTTAATTTTTTTTTTTTTTTTTTTTTAGGTGTAGTATTACTTTTTGGTCACAAGATGGCGGCCATGAGTTTGTTTACATGACGTCACTCTAAGCGTAGCACGCGCTTAGAGTGACACATCGGGAAGGAGACAGCCAGAAAAAGCACAGCTTCCGAGAGAAGCTGTCGCTTTTTCAGCGGGGGAGAGGAATCAGTGATCGGGCTCCATAGCCCGATACATTGATTAATTGGCTACCGAATCCGCAGCCGGGAGTGCACGCGCACGATCGGCCGCGGGAGCGTGCGGTAGCGCGCATGGTTCCTGGACGTAGAAACTACGTCCAGGAACCAAAATAGGTTAAGGTCACCACTAGTTAGCATTGGCTTTGTACTGCACTGGAAACTACAATGCAAGCAGTGGTGATGTTCTAACAGGTATTTCATCAGGTTTCTTCTGCTATCTGATGGAACATAGTGTTATTTTTTAACAGATTAGACATTAGGGGGCTTATTTGCGAGCATTAACCGAGTAATGTGGACTGCTCTAATTGCGCAACACATGCTACATAGTCTGCGGAAGTTATGGTAAACTTGCTATGTAGCAGGAATACAGGCACTAATCCAGTCTTATCTCAAAACACAGAAATCACCAGCTGCTCAGGCTACCACATCCATATGAGTTGTCATCCAAAGTTTTGTTTTAAATCCTTAGCGCTTGGTGCAAATACTGGGTCTCTGCAGTCACCAACAAAGTGCTCTCATACATGTAAGGTGATCACCACCCAGACAAGAAATATCAATGGTCACCAGATGGAATAAATAATAAGCAACCAATTTATTCCAGCAAAACAGCATAAAACCGTATACGTATACGTACATTGTGGACCCTTATGACAGGGACCCTTTTAGATGTACAGCATGTATACATAATACACTAAAAACCACCGTGTAGCAGTAGACGAATGCCCAATCTCAAAATCCTGACTGGTTTCAGCTAACCGGCATTGTCAGTGGATACCCCGAGGACAGTCAATAGCCAAAACCGGTCGAGAACTGGTGATTGAGCATTGGGCATTTGGTCACCTTATATATTTGAGAGCACTGTGTTGGTGACTGCAGAGACCCAGTATTTGCACCAAGCGCTGAGGTTTTGAGGTAAAATTGCTATGCCATGTGCATCTCCAGTAAACATGTGCATGGCATTTCTTGGTTGTTGTCCTATATTTTTATCAATTGAGTAGGGATGGTCGGAATTGGCAATTTCCGCTTTCACGGAAAATCCGCTTTCCGCCATTGCCGATTACCGCTACCGCTTTCTGCTACCATCTTTCCGCATTCCGATGCGGATTTTCGTGGAAATTTCCACCGTCTTAAACATTTATTTTCTCAAAAACTACAAGGTCTTTTTGAAAGTTTTTTTTCCCTCTTGTTCCCACATTTCTGCTTAACATACACTGAAAATTTGGTGTTTCTAGCACCTATGGGGGCTTTGCTATTAACCTCTAAAGTCAACAGCATACTGCATATCGGTAATGCAGATTTTCTGCATTTTACATTACAGTTAATGCCGACTTTAGCGGTTGGAAATCTGAATGAGCATCCCTACGAGTACTGATCAGAAATGGCTGTTGTTTGCTGACGTACGAGGAACTGAAATGGGGCTGCTAACAAGTGTAGTAAGAGAGAGATGCTGCATTAGCTATTATAGTTAAGCCATTTCACATGCATGATATTACATATATGTGTTACCTGTCAATTTGGCCTCAAGTTATTAAAACCAAATCATAGTGTAAAAGATCAAATGAATTGTGCCCACAGATATTGTGTACTGAAACTAGAATAAACTATATCTACGTAATATCTAATTCCAGCTCTCTCCCCAGACTCTTTCCTCTCTCCAAAGACTGCATCGTCTTCCCTCTTGTCCCTGACAATATGTGAAAACATATCATTACAAATCATTACGCAGCTGTACGTTAACCCACTGGCGGGAAGGTGTGTAGTGCTTTGTAAAAAAAACAAAAACAAAAAAAAAAACAATAAAGAAACAAACAACAAGCAACTATGCTAACTTAGTTGCAGTTACTGTATCTTTGGTGACAATATGACTTTATATGATCCCTTTGTTTTTTACTGTGTTAAGCATTTTAATGGCATGATGTAAATTAGGTAGAGTCAAACTGTCTTCCTGCTTATCAGAAGTGTAAAGTAAAGTTACTGTTAAAAGGGGCATATAATGAGCAGGTGCCAGATACCACGCTGGGAGAGATGTCAAAGGTAGCTGAGAACGAGATCTCTTTAAGATATAAGTAGTCCTGCTGCAAAGGTCACGCTAATAGCCCCCATCCTCCTCTTTGGAAAACCAGATATAATCTTTTCATTTTAAAGAAATATACTGTGGGTGAGGGGGGAGAAGGATATTCCATGAGTTAAATGTTAACCAAAACTATTGCATGCATTGGATTAAACAAATAAATCTTGTATATATTGGATTAAACATGGACTTCTTTTTCTATTTATTATTATATTCATATACAGTACGTATATTAAACATATATTTGTCTTTCTATTTTCACATATATTTCTATATTTCACATACACCACATACAGCCCACAGCTGGTGCTCTAAACAAAAGTTGGTTAGACCAATTTGGTGCACCAGGCTCAACTTGTGGCCCCCAACTCCCACCAGGAAGTAAACATTACTTAAAGGATGATCTGCCAAAGATAACCATATAAAGGCCCGTACCTACCTCACGATTTTTCAGATGATTTTCCAGAAGACTGGTGTATTTTTGAGTGCTGAACGGTCTTTTCCGCGATCTCGCAAAGTGGGTACAGCCAGGGCCAGGCTGAGGCAGAGGCAAGAGAGGCTCCAGCCTCAGGGAGCAGTGCAGAAGGGGGTGCACAACTCACTCAGCTATCATTCTCCTATTGTGTTTGAAGCAGAGAGAAACAAGAAAAGGGGATACATTCGAGTGACTGCAAGCCAGATAACTAGAGATTAAGGTATTGGGGCCTCTTAGTCTAATAGCAATCAGTGTGTGACGGCTGGGGTGGGAGGGATGGAGGGGCGCACTCTGAGTACGGGGCGTGATGATGCGAACGATGTTTAGCAACGCGCAGTGATAATGACCGTGATGGATCTTAAAGATCCAATCCGCCGTAGTGGCGGATTGGATCTTCAAGATCCACAACGATACTGCGCAAAGTACCGCGATCACTTGATGTCTCCTTTAAGTCATTGCATGACGTTGCATTTACCCCATGCATTTACCCCAGAGAAAGATGGATCAGGGAGTGCTCGTTGTCTTGGGACAATGCTGGAATCCATCTTCCTAGGTCGCAAGGTGAGTATATAGCAACAGCCATGCGGCAGAAATACACCCATCTGCCTTTTTGTACATTAAAAATGGGCAATATGTTTTTAGTTAAAGGATACATCCAGGAAGAATAAAAATAAAAAAACCTACTTACCTGGGGCTTCCTCCAGCCACTTGCGGCGGTCCTGTGCCCTCGCCGCAGCTCCGCTCCCCGCTGGTGCCCCGGGGTCCCCTCCGGTATACGAGGCCTATTTGCACTCCAATGTGCGGCTCACGTAGACGCGCTGACATTATCAGGACTGTACTGCGCAGGCGCAGTAATTCTGCACCTGCACAGTACAGTCCAGATGGCGTCAGTGTGATTCCGTGAGCTGCACACTGTAGCACAAGCAGACTCCAACCTGGCGAGGTCGGCATCTGCACTGGAGGGGACTGGGAGCCACCAAAGCTGCGGCGAGGGCACAGGACGTCTGGAAGCCCCCAGGTAAGTGGATTTTTTATTTTGATTCTTCCTGGACCTTCCCTTTCTAGACTTGCACTTTTGACTGATTGTTGGTTTGAGTTCCAGATACCAGGTTTCTGAATAATCATAGTACGACCTGGATAATATTTCCAGATAGGTGCACAGGACAGTGATAAAAATTCAACGAGGGTTCTGACCCCATATCCCACCGGCCAAAACTGAAATAACCTTTTTCTTTTTTACAGCAGGAATTGGTGTTTAATAGAATGATAGGATAAACATTAGTATTTTACTGGACATGAAAAGAAATATAAAATGGGAACATCAGCAAGCATTGACTTTTATGGGTGTAATATTAGTAATAGACTGCATTGTACTTTTAAAAGCAAAAAAAAAAAAAAAAAGCCTAATAAAAACCTGGAATATTTTTGCCCTAAATGAAACAACAGCTGGTCATTATCACATCATTACTGGCATATTAGCTTTTAATCTCTAAGCCATAAATGTGTTAACATTTCTGAACAAATATTAACAGTGGGCAGAAATATCTGTTGGTACTTGCACAGAAAGAATAGATGTGGTTTCACAAATATTAAATGTGTTACATGTCATCAGAGGTCATTGTTAGTAATTAAAAAGTGTAAGTTAAAAGCAATAATGGGTGAGGTTCAGCCAAAAAAATATGCATAAACATTGAAATATGTAAAGTGCTGCCAACGATAATAATAATTTTATTTATATTTTCTGAGCCTTTAAAAAATGCATACCAATAAATGATAATAACAGTTATAAAATGTTGCCAGTTTCCTTTCCTAAGCTAAATATTAGCGATGACTGCCGGACAGGTTTCTATAAAGTTCAGAATGTTACACATGTGCAGATTTATATTTTTAAAGTGTTTGGATAATTTCTATGATTATTTGCACAACTGTGTGTATTAGCCAACTTTAATGAAGCCAAAATGTCTGTAATTTTAAACCCCACAATACGAAGTGTGTGACCTTTCGGGCTTGCATTTCTTAAACAGTGTATTTAGTTGACACATTAGTAGTGTCTAGCAGACAGTAGGATGCACCCCTCCTTTCCTTTTAGACTTTTATTGTGTGGTACAATTCTCTCCCCCAGCTTGCTGTGTCATCCCACCTGCTGAGGTAGATCAGCAAAAATGAAAGTACACTCTGCTCTCTTAAAGGGGAACTGAAGTAAGAGGTATACGGAGGCAGCCATATTTATTTCCTTTCACTCAATACCAGTTGCCTGGCAGCCCTGCTGGTCTATTTCTCTGCAGTAGTATCTGAATAACACCAGAAACAAGCATGCAGCTAGTCTTGTCAGATCTGACTTTAAAGTCTGAAACACCTGATCTGCTGCATGCTTGTTCAGGGGCTATGGCTAATAGTATTAGAGGCAGAGAATCAGCAGGGCTGCCAGGCAACTGGTATTGCTTAAAAGGAAATAAACATGGCAGCCTCCATATACCTCTCTCTACAGTTCCCCTTTAACAAAGGGATCACGTGCACATCAGACAAAAGCAGATATGAGGCTATAATGTATACTACTAACCTGCATAATCTGAAACTATTTAACGGTAGTGGAATTAACCAATAGCTTTTGCAAAAACATTTCTAAATTCAGGTACACTTTTTAAAGAATATCTGAACTATATGACAGTTCTCCTGACATTGCATATTAACACTGGGCTCAACTAAACTGTGCAGGATTAGTTAGCCCGACCACTGCTAGTGTAGGGACTTCAGAATTATTATTCACCTTATTGCGGCTCTAGGGCTGTCCCCTTACATCTGCCAGAGAAAGCCAGAGAAAGAAAAAAGGAATACAGCCTAGTTATTTGTGTGCTTGGCACTATACATACACATGTCTATCTCATCATGTCATATGTCACCTCGGTTGTCCTTTAACACACATGTTACAATGTGTGTGAACTGCAATGGAGATTGGACATTGTCTTTAATGCAAAGCCTGTATGCAGTGAGTAAGTGTAACATGAACAGTTACAAATATATAAAAAAAATATAAGGATAAACAATGAGGGGTTCTGAGTCAGACGACCAACAAGGATTTATAAAAATATCAAAAATACTTTATTTATCACATAAGGAAAATATATCTAAACTTAACAAAACAACTTCGTTAAAACCAAGAAAGGTGGCCACCTCACTCTCTACTACCACCATCAAACACACACACGTCCATACACCACTTCAGCCTGGCTATAGATGAAAAAATGCCCGGGCAATGCAATATCCCACTAGAAAAATATCCAAATGCCGTTCAGCAAAAAGAAGGGGGGAGGATAAAGGGCAAAAACGCCATGCAGATATAGTTATTTGAAGCTAATATAGCAAGCAGAAGCAGAAGACTTCAGCATGTGCGTCATTCAGAGGCAATTAGAAGCAGACATCCCCAACAGCAGTGGAAGCAGCATATGCAGCAACACTTTCCATTGTGGATTGAGCATCCTTAGGCACAGGCACTATTGCAGTAGAAGCATAGACACAGCGGGACTGGCCGAAAAGACAGTTAATTAAAGCACATGCACTGAGTAGACCAGAAGCCCTCGCTTTTGTAAATGAACAGTTACAAATCAGTACTGTGAAAAGGCCCATAGAATTGCATGGGCAGTGAGTTGAGATGCAGAACTATTCTGCAATGCAACTGAGCACTGTGAACTAGCCCTAATAGATAGAAAAAAGTGTATTTTTCCTTTTCTCAGATAGGTTAAACTGTTTAGCAGAACTCCGTTGTAGAGATGGCCCGAACCTCCGATTTTAGGTTCGCGAACCGGGTTCGCAAACCTCCACGAACTGCAATAGACTTCAATGGGGAGGCGAACTTTGAAAACTAGAAACACTTATGCTGGCCACAAAAGTGATGGAAAAGGTGTTTCAAGGGGTCTAACATCTGAGTTTTTGCATGTATGAGTGTGATAGACGCCAAAAGTCCCGGGGAAAAAATCTGGATTTGACGCAAAGCAGCGTTTTAAAGGCAGAAATCACATTGCATGCTAAATTGAAGGCCTAAAGTGCTTTAAAACATCTTGCATGTATATACATCAATCAGTGAGTGTAATTAGAGTTCTGCTTCACACTGACACTCCAAACTCACTGTGTAATGCACTGCAAACAGCTGTTTGTGTTGTGACTGCCGTGCTGGACTGGTGCGCACCATGGCGAGAGTGCAGGCCATGGCAGTTTTCAAGCTCATATGGTCGCCGAGCTGAGGTAGCTCAATGACAGAACAACAGTAACTGTCCAGCTGACCGAATTTGGTCTGTCCACAATGAAGCAACAACCCTATTATCTTTGGTGTGCCACCCCCGAGACACTCATATAGCCGGCGGTCATTACATCATCGTGAGATGCAAGCCCCTTCCCCGTGGCAAGGTAACGATCACGAAGGGGAATTGACACATGTACATGCCTTTTGTTTTGTTGTTGCAGCCGCAGTGCAGCCAGAAAAATTAGGCAGGCATCTACACGCACCAGAAAAATTATTATAGCAGCCGCTGCTAGCAGCGGCCTTAAAAATTAAGGAACCTGCCTGGAGTCCTGGACAGTGTTGCTGGTGGCGGAGAAGGCAGTCAAGCGACCTGCAGGCAGAGATGCTGTGTGGGGACCGACTTAGTCTTGGGGCAGGCAGCCAGTCACACGGCGTGCAGGCAGAGATGCTGTGTGTGGGGACTGACTTAGTCTTCAGGCGGGCAGTAGACCTCCGGGATCCATGCCTCCTGAACACTTTTGTGACTTAGGCGACTTCTCTTCTCAGTGACAATGCCTCCAGCTGCGCTAAAGGTCCTTTCTGACAGGATGCTTGAGGCAGGGCAAGACAGAAGTTGGATGGCAAATTGTGACAGTCCTGGCTACAGGTCAAGCCTGCGCACCCAGTAGTCCAGGGGGTTCATCGCTGCTCACAGTGTCTACATCCACACTTAAGGAAAGGTAGTCGGCTACCGGCCGGTCGAGGCATTGGTGGAGGATGGATCCGGAAGCGTTAAGGCGAGGCGTTGGACTAAAGAATGTCTGCATGTCCGACATCACCATGAAATCGCTGGAGCGTCCTGTCTTTGCCTGTGTGGACATGGGAGAAAGTTTACTGGCAGTGGTACCTTTATTGCGTTGTGCATTGATATCACCCTTAAATGCATTGTAAAGCATAGTTGCCAGCTTGTTCTGCAAGTGCTGCATCCTTTTTGCCTTGAGGTGAGTTGGTAACATCTCCGCCACTTTGTGCCTATACCGAGAGTCTAGTAGTGTGGCCACCCAGTACAGCTAATTCCCCATGAGTTTTTTTATATGGGGGTCCCTCAACAGGCTGGACAACATGAAAGACGCCATCTGCACAAAGTTGGATGCAGACATAATATCCATCTCCTCTTGCTCTTCCTCAGTGATGTCAGCTAAGTTCTCCTCCTCCCCCCAGCCACGAACAATAGTTGAGCAGCATGAGCCCCCTTCGACACCTGCTGCGGTTGTTCTTCCGCCTCATCCTCCTCCTCCAAAACAACACCTTCCTCATCATCTGACTCCTCTTACCCACACAACTCTTCCTCCTCCTCCTCCTCCCCCTCTGTGCTGCCGCAGGTGTTGAGGAATCATCTGCTTCTGCTGAGAATTTATCCCACAACTCTTCCTCCTGTTCCTGGTCACGCTCCTTCACAGCTTGATCCACCACTCTATGCATGGCACGCTCCAGAAAGAAGGCATACGGGATCAAGTCGCTGATGGCGCCTTCACTGAAACTCACCAGGTTTGTCACCTCCTCAAACGGTCGCATGAGCCTACAGGCATTTCGCATCAGTGTCCAGTACTTTGGCCAGAACATCCCCATCTCCTCAGACTGTGTCCTTTGACTATAGTTGTACAGATTCTGTGACGCTTTCTCCTGTTGTAGCAGGCGGTCCAGCATGAGTTGGGCTATCACAACTCAGGCGTCTCACCGGCAAGTTGTTTCTCCACTGTATACTGGCAAAGCGTGCCATGGTCGTGTAAGGCCACCTGAAATGCCCACACACGTTCCTGGACTGCTTTAGGACTTTCTGTAAGCCTGGGTACTCAGACACAAATCTCTGAAAAACGAGATTCAGCACATGTGCCATGCAGGGTACATGTGTCAACTTTCCTAAATTCAAAGCCGAAATGAGATTGCTGCCATTGTCACACACCACGTTGCCGATCTCCAGTTGGTGCGGGGTCAGCCACTGATCCACCTGTTTGTTCAGAGCAGCCAGGAGAGCTGCTCCAGTGTGACTCTCCGCTTTGAGGCAAGACATGTCTAATATAGCGTGACACTGTCGTACCTGGCATGCAGCATTGGCCCTGGGAAGCTGGGTCTGTGTACAGTACAGACCAAAAGTTTGGACACACCTTGTTCTCATTCAAAGAGTTTTCTTTATTTTAATGACTATGAACATTGTAGATTCACACTGAAGGCATCCAAACTACGAATTAACACATGTGGAAGTATAGTACATAACCAAAAAGTGTGAAACAATTGAAAATATGTCATATTCTAAGTTCTTCAAAGTAGCCACCATTTTCTTTGATTACTGCTTTGCACACTCTTGGCATTCTCTTGATGAGCTTCAAGAAATAGTCACCAGAAATGTTTTTCACTTCACAGGTGTGCCCTGTCAGGTTTAATAAGTGGGATTTCTTGCCTTATAAATGGGGTTGGGACCATCAGTTGGGTTGTGGAGAAGTCAGGTGGATACACAGCTGATAGTCCTACTGAGTAGACTGTTAGCTGCTTTTTTCTTGCCATAATACAAATTCTAAGTAAAGAAAAATGAGTGGCCATCATTACTTTAAGAAACGAAGGTCAGTCAGTCCGAAAAATTGGGAAAACTTTGAGTGTCCCCAAGTGCAGTCTCAAAAACCATCAAACGCTACAAAGAAACTGGCTCACATGCGGACCGCCCCAGGAAAGGAAGACCAAGAGTTACCTCTGCTGCGGAGGATAAGTTCATCCAAGTCACCAGCCTCAGAAATCGCAGGTTAACAGCAGCTCAGATTAGAGACCAGGCCAATGCCACACAGAGTTCTAGTAGCAGACACATCTCTAGAACAACTGTTAAGAGGAGACTGTGTGAATCAGGCCTTCATGGTGGAATATATGCTAGGAAACCACTGCTAAGGACAGGCAACAAGCAGAAGAGACTTGTTTGGGATAAAGAACACAAGGAATGGACATTAGACCAGTGGAAATCTGTGCTTTGGTCTGATGAGTCCAAATTTGAGATTTTTGGTTCCAACCAACCACCGTGTCTTTGTGCGACGCAGAAAAGGTAAACGGATGGTCTCTACATGCCTGGCTCTCACCGTGAAGCATGGAGGAGGAGGTGTGATGGTGTGGGGGTGCTTTGCTGGTGACACTGTTGGGGATTTATTCAAAATTGAAGGCATACTGAACCAGCATGGCTACCACAGTATCTTGCAGCGGCATGCTATTCCATCCGGTTGACGTTTAGTTGGACCATCATTTCTTTTTCAACAGGACAATGACCCCAAATACACCTCCAGGCTGTCTAAGGGCTGTTTGACCAGGAAGGAGAGTGATGGGGTGCTGCACCAGATGACCTGGCCTCCACAGTCACCAGACCTGAACCCAATCGAGATGGTTTGGGGTGAGTTGGACCGCAGAGTGAAGGCAAAAGGGCCAACAAGTGCTAAGCATCTCTGGGAACTCCTTCAAGACTGTTGGAAGACCATTTCAGGTGACTACCTCTTGAAGCACATCAAGAGAATGCCAAGAGTGTGCAAAGCAGTAATCAAAGCAAAAGGTGGCTACTTTGAAGAACCTAGAATATGACATATTTTCAGTTGTTTCACACTTTTTGGTTATGTACTATAATTCCACATGTGTTAATTCATAGTTTGGATGCCTTCAGTGTGAATCTACAATGTTCACAGTCATGAAAATATAGAACACTCTTTGAATGAGTGTGTTCAAACTTTTGGTCTGTACTGTAGCTGGAGAGGAAATCACAGCACCATTAGAGTTGAACTGCCACTCAGCCAAGTAGGAGGAGGAGGACGATAGCGAAGAGGATGTAGCAGGAGGAGAGGAGGTGGCAGCAGGCCTGCCTGCAAGCCGTGGAGGTGTCACTAGGTCTGCTGCACATCCACATACTCCCTGCTTGCCAGCGGTCACCAGGTTGACCCAATGGGCTGTGTAAGTAATGTACCTGCCCTGACCGTGCTTGGCAGACCAGGCATCCATGGTCAGATGGACCCTTGACCCAACGCTGTGTGCCAGAGATGACACCACTTGCCTCTCAACTTCATGGTACAGTTTGGGTATCGCCTTTTTGGAGAAATAATTGCGGCCTGGTATCTTCAACTGCGGTGTCCCAATGGACACAAATTTTCGGAAGGCCTCAGAGTCCACCAGCTGGTATGGTAACAGCTGGCGAGCTAACAGTTCCGCCAAGCCAGCTGTCAGATGCAAGGCAAGGGGGTGACTGGCAGACATTGGCTTCTTCCACTCAAAGATTTCCCTCACGGACAGCTGGCTGCTGCTGTGGGCAGAGGAGCAGGAACCGCTCAAGGTGAGAGGCGGAGTGGAGGAGGGAGGCTGTGATTGTGAAGGTGCAAGGGAGAAAGCAGCTGAAGATGATGCACCTCAAGGAGGAAGAGGTGAAGGAGGGTGGCTTTGCTTTTGTGTGCTGCTTTTCCTCAGGTGGTCTTCCCATTGCAGTTTGTGCCTTTTCTGAAGGTGCCTTCATAAGGCAGTTGTCCCTACATGGATGTTGGCCTTTCCACGGCTCAATTTTTGGTGGCAGAGAGAACAGATGGCATTGCTCTGATCTTTGGCATACACATTAAAAAATTTCCACACCGCTGAGCCACGCTGGGGAGTGGGCACTATGGTGGCCTCAGCAGCTGACGTTGAAAGGCATGTTGGCTGGCTGTCCATAGGTGGCGATACATGGCACTGGACACTGCCACCAGCTGTTTCTGATGATGAGCTCCCCCTGCTTCTTTCAGGAACTCGTCTCCTACTACTCCTCTGACTCCCCCTCTGAACTGTCCCCCTGGTCATCATGTCTCTTTCCACGTGGCATCCGTATCATCATAATCATCCTCCCCAGCTTCGCTTGCCTCAGACACCTCATAAACTGCACCAACAGCAGGTACTTCATCATCCTCCTCCTCACACCTTACATCCATAGTGTCGCCTAACTCAGACATATGAGGTGTTGTAACTTGCTTAGTGCCGTCATCTTGTTGTAACAAGAATGGCTGTGCATCAGTGATTTCCCCACCGAATAACTCCTGCGAAGTGTCAAATGCAGCGGATGTGATGCTAGTAGTAGCGCTGGTGGCTGCAGAAGATGAGGTGTTCTGTGTTAAATAGTCAAACACGTCCTGGCAATCTTCGGAGTTGATGGGACGTGCCTTCTTCTGAGCACTGTACTTTGGGCCAGGGCCACACGAAATCACGTCAGCACAATCTCGAACAGACCTGCCGGGTGGCCTGCCTCTGGGTCTGCCCCTGCCTCTGCCTCTACCTGTTTTGTCCATAGCGGGGGGATGAAGTGAAAGGTATGCACTGACTTCACTAATACAATGTGCAGTCACACAGGTTCAGTGAAAGGTATGCAGTGACTGGTATTACAATACAATGTGCAGCAGTTAACAGGTATGCTCGGAGTGGTATATTACACAGCGTGCGGTTACACAGGTAGTGTGAACAATTATGCAATGACTGGTATTACAAATGTGCACCTGTCACGCACACACAGGTACCGAACAGGTACAGTGACACTGTGTACGCTCACGTAGTTAGGTGGGTACACTGAACAACAGGTAGGTATATGCAGTGATGGGCATTACAATGTGCACCTGTCACACACAGACAGGTACCAGACAGGCACAGTGACACTGTGTGTGCTCACGTAGGTAGGTGGGTGCACTGAAGTGAACAACAGTTAGGTATATGCAGTGATGGGTATTACAATGTGCACCTGTCACACACAGACAGGTACCGGACATGCACAGCGACACTGCGTGCGCTCACGTAGGTAGGTGGGTGCACTGAAGTGAACAACAGGTAGGTATATGCATTGATGGGTATTACAATGTGCACCTGTCACACACAGACAGGTACCGGACAGGCACAGTGACACTGCATGTGCTCACGTAGGTAGGTGGGTGCACTGAACAACAGGTAGGTATATGCAGTGATGAGTATTACAATGTGCACCTGTCACACACAGGCACAGTGACACTTTGTGCGCTCACGTAAGTAGGTGGGTGCACTGAAGTGAACAACAGGTAGGCATATGCAGTGATGGGCATTACAATGTGCACCTGTCACACACACAGGTAGTTACTGAATGTGCTGGGCCTGGCAGTGGCACACACAGAAGGAATTACCAAGGCTGTCTATGCAACACAAGTGTCTGTGGGACACACACACACACACACACACACACACACACACACACACACACACACACACACACACACACACACACACACACAAATAGATCACAAGAACAAAATTAGGTCTCAAAAGAGCTGTTGAGGGGTGCTTTCTTAGCAATAAGAATCAGCAAGGATCAAGCTAAGAAGCCTACAAGAGCCTAACTAAGCTTTCCCTATAGGTCTCTGCACAGCAGATCTCCCTTCTCTAATTACTACAGGCACACGAGTGAGTCCAATGCCTGACACTGCCTCCATTTTATAAGGGGGGGTGGGGCTCCAGGAGGGAGTGTAGCCTGATTGGCTACAATGTGCCTGCTGACTGTGATGTAGAGGATCAAAGTTTACTCTAATGATGCACTATGGGGGGCAAATCGAACTTCCGGAAAAGTTTGCGGTTCTTCGCGATCGCGAACCACGGAAGTTCACCTGGAACCATTTGCCGGCGAACCGTTTGGGCCATCTCTACTCCCTTGTTTTTTGGATTTTTTTTAAATAAATCTATTGTGCCTATTGTGTTTAAAGGAAAATTTAATATGCATTAAAAGCACAAAAAAATTAAATAAAATCCTTTAGCAGATAGTATTTATGTATGTAATGTAAAATATCTATGTTATAATCTTATCAATCCAGCAACAAAGGAGTTAGGCTAGGCTCATGGTGCTCAGTTGCGTTGCAGAATAATTCTCCATGTCAACTCACTGCCCATACAATTCTTTGGGCCTGTTCACAGTAAAGGGTCATGACTGAACGCGTTTTAACTCGCTACATGCAAGCTTTGCATTGAAGTCTACGTCCTCATTGCAGTTCACACTCATTTTAGCACATTATAACATGTGCATTATGCAATTGACCACTGTGAATCCAGGCTGCACTTGCAACTTAGGCTGCCCAAAACAAACATATGCAAACATTTTGGGTGCCTTTTTTGATCTTTTCACCTTGGTGCCCCCCAACTGCTGGAAAACTATGCCTGGCTATTGCTATCTGCTACTGCAGACACCAACAGCTTTCTCCTGCTCATCATCCTCCCACCTATCCTCACAGAGAACATGCTACTTGGCTGACCATTAAGCAGGGTAACTTGGACCATCTTGTTGGAAAGATCCAAATTATTTTGCTATGTATATTTTTTGATGTCAGATATTACTGGACCAGTTTTTGGCATATAAAAGTGTGTTGAGTTATTCATATTATTACATTTTGTTGTTATTGTAATGTTATATGTTTTATTGCACATCTTGAAATGTTATTGTGAGCAAATAGATGTAAATGTCGGGTAATGAATCCAATACTTAGTATTCATTTTTTATCAGCAGTGTACAGGTTTTTTTTTCTTCCAGTTTTTACAAATCTGTTTCTTTTTCTCAAGACAGTCTGTAAAACCCTGGCATTTACAGCAGTAATGAGGATACCCCTGGCTTCAGCAGGGGTATCCTCACAGTTTTAAAGAGACACTGAAGCGAGAATAAATCTCGCTTCAGAGCTTATATTCAGCAGGAGCATGTGTGCCCCTGCTAAAACGCCGCTATCCCGCGGCTAAACGGGGGTCCCTTACCTCCCAAATCCCCCCCCCTGCAAAATCCGCGACCAACTTGGTCATAGATTTTGCTGCTGTTGAGGCAGGGCTAATGGCTGCAGCTCTGCCTCTCAGCGCCGTCTATCAGCGGCGCATCGCCGCCTCTCTCCCGCCCCTCTCAGCGAAGGAAGACTGAAAGGGGCAAGGGAGAGGCGGAGATACGCGCTGATAGACGCGCGTGAGGCAGGGCTGCAGCGGTTAGCCCTGCCTCTATGCGGAAGAGATACCCGGGACTCCATGAGGGGATTTGGGAGGTAAGGGACCCCCGTTTAGCCGCGGGATAGCGGCGTTTTAGCTGGGGCACACATGCCTCTGCTGAATATAAGCTCTGAAGCGAGATTTATTCTCGCTTCAGAGTCTCTTTAATATAGCTCTATTTAATGGATGAGACTAATGGCGGTAAGGTATGGTTAGCTAAGTAAGGTGTGTGTCAATGTCAATGGGGCGTCACACTTTACCTACTTCCAGAGGCGGGACAGGTCCTCACTCCTCTCCGTGCTGTAGTCGTTTGCCATGCAGCCTATTCCCTTGCACCTCCTGATGCATGCCACATGACATGCAGAGACAGGAGCCACAAGGCAATAGGCTGCATGGTACGTGGCTATGATGCAGTGGAGTGAAGACCTGTTCCGCTGCCATTAGTAGGTAAAGTGGGTCACATTAAATGTAACAATAATAATAATTTGGGATTCAATACATTTGCAAGGAGTCAGGTCTTCTCGGTGCCCGCTTAGCACCTTGCAGTGCCTGATTCGGGCGCCACCATGATGTTAATTACGGCTATAGATGTGCAGCCTGAATTGCGATAGATTTACTGCAGTTTAAGTGCCTTCAATAGCCAGACTCTGAACTATACGTCCAGAGGAAGTAATTAGGCAATCAGTAGAAGAATATATTGGATATATTTTAGACACACACAAACGTGAGTGGCCAACCCTAAAATAGGACAAATTGTTGCTGATACAGGGCTGCTACAAATTTATAACAAGTTTTATTCAATATTACTAAGTACATGAAGATACACATCTTTATGTGCAATTAACAACCTCAAAATGACACCAAAATCACCCCCATTTAAAGACAATAGATTGAGTGCTCTTTATGATTTAACCAATTACCAGCTTCAAAGGTAATATCTAGTTTGAGATGGAGCACTGCTTTTGACCTCAGTCGGCAGAACTTGTTGTGCTTTAAATTCTTAGAATGTTTTGACCTTGCTCTGCTAGCAGAGGATGTAGGAACTGAAAGCAGAAGTCCTCTATCATTGTCTGACACTCCCCCCTAATGACAAGTGGCCATAAATACACATTACAGCACTACTGATTAGTAGCAAGGAAATGTAACAAATAAGAAATAAAAAAATTGCTAAAAAGTAAATTGGCCTGGAGCACTTGCAATCCTCTGAATACACTACTAAAGGGTTAAACTAGCTCCGGTCTTACAAAGTGTAATGCTAGGTAGAGACCACCCGGCAAGCCTATGCAAGTCCCTTCTGCCACCAATTTGGAGTACTAATTTGGAGCCTTAACCACTTCGCCGCCCGGGTACAGTATATCTACACTCTTTTGGACTTGAGTTCCCCGCCTGGAGCGTAGATATACGCACCCCACGCCGCTACCGCCGCTGCCGCCGCTGTCTGCGCTACCGCTTGCACATGTGCGCGCTCTTGCACGCCGCCGACCGCTTGCCCGGAGATCAATGAACAGGTAAAATCATTCCCGTTCTTGATCTCTGCCCCCCCAGCAATGATCGGGTGCTTCTATGAGAAGCAGCATGATCATTCATTGTGAAAAAAAAAAAAAAGTTTCCCAGCCTCCCTGAACATCCTGTAAGCGTACATCTGACTCTTACAGGACGCATTCCCAAAAATGTACTGTGGCCATCTTGTGGCCAAAAAGTAAAACTACTCCCAAAAACATTTTTCATATACAAATACATTATTCTACATTATAAATTAACTCATTAACTTCCACACTCCCCAATTGTTACCGTTTTTTTTTTACAAAATTACAATAATAATAAAAAAAAAACATAAATAGTTACCTTAGGGACTGAACTCTGTAAATATTTATATCAGGAGGGTATAACACTGTTACTTTATAAATCATGGTTTTGTAAATAGTGATGGACACAAATTTAACCTCTTGAGGACCGTGGGCTTAAACACCCCTAGTGACCAGTTCATTTTGTTCAAAATTGGCCACTGCAGCTTTAAGGCCAAGCTGCAGGACCGCACAACACAGCACACAAATGATCCCCCCCCCCTTTTGTCCCCACCAACAGAGCTCTCTATTGGTGGGGTCTGATCGCCCCTGCACTGTTTGTTTTTTTAAATATAAATATTTATGTTATTTTTTTTATTAAATTCGTGTATTTTTTTTAAATATTTTATTCCCTCCATCCCTCCCACCCCCCAGGCAGCCAATAACGGCGATCGGCTGTCATAGGCTTCAGCCTATGAGAGCCGATCGATCTCTTGTCCTCCAGGGGGACAGCCGTGTGACACGGCTGTCCCCAGTACAGCGCTGCTGCAGATCGCAGCGCTGTACAATCCAATTAAGCGGCGGTTTCGCCGTTACAGTCTCCAGAGCGGCAATCGCCGCTCGGAGACTGAAGGCGGAACTCCGCTCCGCCCACCAAGCAGGAGATGCGCGCGCATCCTGCACGCGATCTCTTGCAAATGCAAGCCCCAGGACTTTCCGCCAATCGGCGTTAGGCGGTCCTGGGGTAGCCGCCGGCAAGTGGTTAAAAAAAAATCACCTTAATTTCCAAATACAATATCGGCACCATACATTGTGATAGGGTACATTGTGATAGGGACATAATTTAAATGGTGTAATAACTGGGACAAATGGGCTAATAAGTTACATGGATTTTAATTACAGTAGCATGCACATTTAGAATAAAATAATTCTTGGCATAATGTCCCACCTAAAGAAAGCCTAATTGGTGGCGAAAAAAACATGATATAGTTCATTTCATTGCGATAAGTAATGATAAAGTTATAGACGAATGAATGTAAGGAGCGCTGAAAGGTGAAAATTGCTCGGATGCTGAAGGGGTAAAACCCCTCAGTTGTGAACTTGTTTCTTCACTGCAGCCATGTAATAGGACTCAGTCCATGACTGCCCAGACACTCTGGAAATCTAACACTAATGTGGAGAAAGGGGGACCTTTTGGCAATGCAATTCATTCACTAAATGCCAGAAGCCTGTATGCAATCAAGCTCACAACACTTTGTTACGCATTAGTGGTTGTCCTTCATGACAACTGGCTCTGGTCTTATCGCTATGTATCACTCGAGATGCTTCTGGTTCCTGCACGCTGCTTCAGGTAGAGGTGGCTGAATTGCTCACTGCCCACCTATTGGTCCAATATTTAATATATTCCCTGAGATAACCTAGCTCAGGGAGAGCCATCCTTTGACTTCTCCTTGTGTCCAAATCACCAGCAGCCGGACCATAAGTACGCATTGGCAAGTCGTTTTTGTATGTAGTTTAAGGGAAATTACAGTATTGGACCAAATGGATTGCAGACACATGCTTCCTGTGGTGTGACATGGTCAGCCTCTGCTCTGTGTCTGCACTGCCAGATGAGCAATAAAGTTTATTATTCTCTTACCAAAATGGCTTTGTACATATTTTACTCCTTAACAGAACTAGACCACATAGGAAAGCAACACTTCATCATTTCTGTATCTGCCAGTCAATGTAGGCTTGTGAGCATTGTATAACCGATCTCCAGCTATTAAATTGTTCAAATAATACAGTTCTCCAGATAACAATGTACAATTTTCTTACACTATAAAACCTTGGCAATGCCATAAAGGGTTTGTACACTCTACAACGTACCATAAAAAAACCCGAACAAAGTAAAAAGTATGTGATTCTTTTCCCCAATTATTAATAAGATTTTCTAAAATCAGAAATGCTTTATTAGTGTCAAAACTGCTGTAATTTTTTTACTTGGTAAAATTTGAAGAATAAAATATTTGCCTACAGCTAGATCTGACAAATGCAGCTATGGTTCATTTCCAAGTTACTTGTGCTTCAGATGTGACAATTAAATGAAGAAGGCATTTATGTTAACTTGCTTTAATAAGTGTTGGCAACAGATGCTAGTGGCTATTTAAGAGGGAAAAAAATGAAACGTGGATGAAATTCTCTCACATCTGTACTAGTTTTTTCTTCTGATTTTTTTTGTGTGATGATTCTTGAACTCCCAGAGCTATTATTGTTTTTAAGGTATCACTTAGCAAATACTTTTCATTCACATAATATGCAGCCCTAATCTTTTACATATGGCCACGGTGGTGGTCAGGGGTTGCATAGGTGTCCTCCATATAATTTGAATTCCTACTACTACAACACCTTATTGATAGGTTTAATTGCTGCCCTAAGCATGTTTCTGTTTTTGAAGCAATTGTAAGGGCACTGCAATGTGGTAACCCGTAATGGAAAAGGATAAATGACCTCTGCATCACAGTTCATCAGGGGATCACATGATCTGCAGCCACATCACTGGTTTTAGAACTGGTGTGACAAGTTGCAAGAGCAGAGGATCATATTTTGAATGATATATAACCACCTCATTCCCCCTCAGGGTTCTTTACCAACAGGGCAGGATTTGTACTCTTTACTGCCCAAGGCCACTGTCAGCAGCCGCCCCTCTTCAGTATAGGTAACCAGCTGACCACTCCCCCCTCCAGTATAGGTAGCCGGATTACCCTTCCCTCTAGTATAGGCAGTGTAGCCAGATCACCCCCCACCACACACACACACACACCTCCAGTACAGTATAGGTATCTAGATAACTCCACCCCTACCCTTCCAGTTTGGATGACCCCCCTTCTCTCCAGAATAAGAAGCCAGATGACCCCCCCCTCCATATAGATAGCCTGATGACCCCCCTCCCTCCAGTATAGATAGCTAGGTAGCCCTTTCCCCCTCCCCTAGTATAGCCTGCTGCCCACCCACCCTTGATCCTGTGGTGCCCTAGGCCATGGCCTATGCGGTCTTGGCTTAAATCCGGCCCAGTTTACCAATAAACACCAAATAGATCAGTTGTATGGCTTTTAAGGGACGCTTAAAGGGAACCTAAACTGTTGAATAAAAAAAGAGTTTAACTTACCTGGGGCTTCTATCAGCCCGCTGCAGACGTCCTGTGCCCACCCCATCAGAAAGTAATCCTCCAATCCGCCCCGCAGCGACCCTCTTCCGGCCGGCTGACTGGCAAGTCAACAGCCATTGCGCATGTGTGGCCACAAGTTTCCTTATGTTCCCATCACCGGGAGCGTTCTGCACAAGGCACACTAGAAATTCATTTGTACCGCGCATTCGCAGAGCGTTACCGTCCAGTGAGTGAGTGTGGGAGTGTGATCAGGAGGAACGCAGACCAGGCCAGCGCATCCAAATGACAGAGGGTCGCTGCGGGGGACTGGATGATCGCTTTGTGATGGTGTGGGTGCAGGATATCTGCAGGGGGATGGTAGAAGCCTGAGGTAAGATAATCTATTTATCAGTTTAGGTTCACTTTAAGTGACAATCAATCTGCTTTTTTAAGTTTTTAAAAATAACATAAAACTGTGGAACATCTAAAAGTAATTTTTAGAAGTAGGAGAATAAATACAATTGTTTATTTCATCACTTTGTTTTCACTGAAGTTTTACTTTGTAGCTCTATAGAAACACCTTGCATGTAAAACATGCATACAAATTGTACCACAGACAGTGATAAAACCTCTGAAGCTGTTGGAAATAAAGGGCATGGGTTAGCAAAACGCTGCTGTACCTTGCATGAAGCCCATTCACCCAGTGGCACAGTTTCCTTCTTAGAACTGGTCTTTACTCTAACCAATGCCACTCAGCATGCAAGTAGATATTTTTATACCATACCTTTATTGGGCACATACTTGTAGTTCTGAACCTTTAATTAAAGGGAACATACATTTATTTCATGCTTTTACCAAATTAAGGGAACAGAAAAAGCCAGAGTCCCACCATTTATTACAGATAGGCTGTAATGGTATAGGCACAGGAGAGCTATATATCAAAGCATGGGTGAGCCTGCAAGATTTTCTCTGGCGCCTATGGGAGTGGTTAAATTAACCACGCCCAACCACATAACCAGACCCATGTCCTGCCTAATCACACCCACACCTTCCACCTCTTTACGCATGCATGTGATACCTCATTCCTACCCCTCTTCCATTGGATTGCTCCTGGCTGGCTTTGGCTGTCTGCGAGTCTGCTAGTCTCTGGACTGACTCAGGCTGAGAGGCTCTGCGAGTGCGACGCAGTCACACACTGCGTATTTATGGCTGCCTGCGACCACCCTACTCTCGCTCGCTGTCGTCGGCTCCTCCCCCCACCAAGCCCAAGCGTGAGGTGGGCTGCCTGTCTTTCCCGTTGCGCCGTGCAGCCTGCCAGTATTGCCAATCTTTCACGTTATTTTTTACTGACAAATACCTAAAAATTTACTGACAGATTATTTTTACTGTCAAAATTTCCCCACTAAATACACATAAGAGACATCGTTTCACCAGTAAATGCATGTAATGACAGACAGCCTTTCATCAGTAAATGCACATAATGAGAGACAGCTTTTCCCCAGTAAATGCACATAATAAGAGACAGCTTTTCACCAGTAAATGCACATAATAAGAGACCGCTTTTCACCAGTAAATGCACATAAGAGACAGCTTTTCACCAGTAAATGCACATAATAAGAGACAGCTTTTCACCAGTAAACGCACATAATGACAAACAGCCAGTGTCCCCAATAGAGTTGGGCCGAACGGTTCGCCTGCGAACGGTTCCATGCGAACTTCCGTGGTTCGCGTTCGTGTCCCGCAGGCGAACTTTTGCGGAAGTTCGGTTCGCCCCATAATGCACCATGAGGGTCAACTTTGACCCTTTACATCACAGTCAGCAGGCCCAGTGTAGCCAATTAGGCTACACTAGCCCCTGGAGCGCCACCCCCCTTATATAAGGCAGGCAGCGGTGGCCATTACGGTCACTCGTGTGCCACTGCCTGCCTGCATTAGTGAGAGTAGCACTGTATACCTGTTCTGTTCAGTGAACCCACCACTGCATACCTGTTCTGTTCAGTGAACAGTTTGGTGTGTCAGTGTGAAGCAGTACCTTAATTACACTACCTGATTGATGTATACACATGCAAGATGTTTTAAAGCACTTTAGGCCTGTCATTTAGCATTCAATATGATTTCTGCCCTTAAAACGCTGCTTTGCGTCAAATCCAGATTTTTCCCGGGGACTTTTGGCGTGTATCCCACTCCGCCATGCCCCCCCCCCAGGTGTTAGACCCCTTGAAACATCTTTTCCATCACTTTTGTGGCGAGCATAAATTTTTTTTTTCCAAAGCTCGCATCCCCATTGAAGTCTATTGCAGTTCGCGAACTTTAACGCAAACCGAACCTTCCGCGGAAGTTCGCGAACCCGGTTCGCGAACCTAAAATCGGAGGTTCGGGCCAACTCTAGTCCCCAGTATATGTAGCCAGCTTGGACCCTCTTTAGGTAGTGAGTGACAGGGAGCCCTTTAGGTAGTGAGTGACAGGGAGCCCTTTAGGCAGTGAGTGACAGCTAGCTCTTTAGGCAGTGAGTGACAGGGACCCCTTTAGGCAGTGAGTGACAAGGACCCCTTTAGGCAGTGAGTGACAGGGACCCCCTTTAGGCAGTGAGTGACAAGGACCCCCTTTAGGCAGTGAGTGACAGGAACCCCCTTTAGGCAGTGAGTGACAGGGACCCCCTTTAGGCAGTGAGTGACAGGGACCCCCTTTAGGCAGTGAGTGACAGAGACCCCCTTAGGCAGTGAATGACAGGGAGCCCCTTTAGGCAGTGAATGACAGGGACCTCCTTTAGGCAGTGAGTGACAGGGACCCCCTTAGGCAGTGAGAGACAGGGACCCCCTTAGGCAGTGAGAGACAGGGAGCCCCTTTAGGCAGTGAGTGACAGGGAGCCCCTTTAGGCAGTGAGTGACAGGGACCCCCTGTAGGCAGTGAGTGACAGGGAGCCCTTTAGGCAGTGAGTGACAGGGAACCCCTTTAGGCAGTGAGTGACAGGGACCCCTTTAGGCAGTGAGTTACAGGGACCCCTTTAGGCATTGAGTGACAGGGACCCCCTTTAGGCAGTGAGTGACAGGGACCCCTTTTAGGCAGTGAGTGACAGGGACCCCTTTAGGCAGTGAGTGACAGGGACCCCCTTTAGGCAGTGAGTGACAGGGACCCCCTTTAGGCAGTGAGTGACAGGGAGCCCTTAAGGCAGTGAGTGACAGGGACCCCTTTAGGCAGTGAGTGACAGGGAGCCCCGTTTAGCTAGTGAGTGACAGAGACCCCCTTTAGGCAGTGAGTGCGTGACACCTAGCCGCCGCCGCTCCCCCCTCACCTTGCAGCGTGTCAGACCTCGATCAGCGGGCGACCCGACCAGTAAGAGCGGGCGCCGGACACACCCGCTCTATATGCGGAAGTGATGTCTATTCTGCATATCAGTGCGGTGCTAGGTCCTAGTGCCCGCACTGTTGGTCGCCGCCTGATCGAGGTCTGACGGCTAGAGCTGGGCAGCGGTGGCCAAAGGGGGTGAGCGGCGACCAGGCGGTGCCTGTCAGAGACAGCACCCGCCCAGGAGCGGCCCTGTATCAAAGCCAGGTCACAATGACTTATACTCAGTTCGAAAGCAAACAGGTGTGTTTATCTCTGCATAGACCCTAAAGCAAATGCGGGTGGTAAGGGGAGTGGCCAAATCAGACACAGTATTAACCTGTACCACAAATAGAGATAAATATCTGCAAAGTTGTTAAAAATAGAGGACATAAGTTAAAGTGAACCTCCAGACTAAAAATCTACTCAGCAGCACTGAAAAGGCTTGGTGTTTCTTTAACAGTTTCAAAGCATCAGAACTTTGTTTTTCTTATCAAAGCCTAATTTTTGGCTGCTTAAAAGTTAAGCTTCTCCCCATCAAAGAAAACTGCCCAGGTAATTTTCCCCTGATACTGTGCAAAGCATGATGGGATTTCTGATGTTTTTGCTCTCGTTGCCTAGAAACTGTGAGAGGTGACCAGGACACAGGACAGTTGGAACTGTGTCTCATGCTCCCTGTCACCTCCTTTCAACCAAAAAGACGGCTGCCCATGAATAAATGCCTCCATGAAATCACAAAGATTTGCCTGTTCTTTTAAAACAGGGTTGGTAAGAGATTATATTACCTATCTAATTTAATTAACATAACTAATGTAACTTAATGACAGTTTGTTTGTTTAGGCTGACGTTCCTCTTTAACAGTGCAGTACCAGTACTGGTTAAGTTCTAAGGTGGAAACCTTGTTGCTTGGTGAACTGGCTTACTACAAGATAGCTAAAACTAGAGCCGGGACAAGGTCCTCCAGCACCCAAGGCTGAGACACCAAAGTGAACCCCATCATCCCTCCCACCCCAGCCGTCACACACTGATTGCTATTAGACTAAGAGGTGCCCCCAACACCTTAATCTCTGGTTATCTGGCTTGCAGTCACTGCTATGTATCCCCTTTTCTTATTTCTCTCTGCTTCAAACATAATATGGGAATGATAGCTGAGTGAGTTGTGCATCCCCGCCAACACTGAACCCTGAGGCTGGAGCCTCCCTCGCCTCTGCCTCGGCCTGGCCCTGGCTAGAACAGTGGTAAAAGGAGTGCCCTTGGCTGGATAATAATGGTGGAATAGGTTGAATGTTTATGGTGGTTGAAAAGAAAGAAAATACCATCTTTCTTGGCTGAGATACTCCTCAACAGCCTACTATGCAAAGTCCCATCAAGTGTGTGTGGCTTAAAGGAGCTATCAGGGAAAAAATAATAAAAGAAGCGCTACTTACCCGGGGCTTCCTCCAGCCCCAAGCTCCCATCATGTCCCTCGCCACAGCTCTGAACGCAGCCATTCGCCACAGCTCCATCCCAGTGATGCTCCTCCAGGTCGGCCTGTACTGCGCCTGTGCGAGCGGCGCTGTCAATCACCGCCATGTGGACTGGAGAGGACTGCACAGGCGCAGTAGATCTGCGTTGTTCTGGGGGAATTAGACAGGCTAAACTCACTAAATATATACAGGGTGAATATCTCTATGTTTTTTTCTGTCTTGTGCAAGAGTTCAAATCCACCTTAATAGAATGACTCCTCTGTAGAATCCAGAACCTTCCCTCATCCTCCTCCACCAGGCAATTCCAGTGATGTACAAATGTAGGAAAGATGCACCCTGGTGTTAATATAACTAATTAAAAACAGATGAAATCAAAAAGATTAGGGGGCTTACCTCAGTAATGAGATCTTTGTGTAAACAAAGTTTTTATTGAGCACAGGCAATGCATTTCGCAAGTCTGGGCCCATTTCATCAGGCCAATAACAGTGAGAAAAAGCCATCCAACATAGAGAGCCTCCAGAAAACCGTTGATTAGCCACGATCAGGCTCAGCTTCTTTCACTTAAGCCCAAGTAGGTCTTTCCTACTGTACAGGTGCAGTGCAGCCATGAGTTTTGGGAGGACATATAACTGGAAAGGTGAGGTGGAGGGAGATGGGGAAAGCCTCTGGATGAGTCAGAGGCTTTCCTCTTCCGAGGTAAGTATGTAACTTTTTCTTTTGCAAACCTCACAGATTTACTTTAACTTACCAGCATGTTTTTTGAATGTGTGAGGAAACTGAATCATCCAGACGAAGCCCAAACAAACACAGGGAGATCATAGCTCTATACTCACCTAAAGGATTATTAGGAACACCATACTAATACGGTGCTTGACCCCCTTTTGTCTTCAGAACTGCTTTAATTCTATGTGGCATTGATTCAACAAGGTGCTGAAAGCATTGTTTAGAAATGTTGTCCCACATTGATAGGATAGCATCTTGCAGTTGATGGAGATTTGTGGGATGCACATCCAGGGCACGAAGCTCCCGTTCCATCACATCCCAAAGATGCTCTATTGGGTTGAGATTCGGTGACTGGGGGGGCCATTCTAGTACAGTGAACTCATTGTCATGCTCAAGAAACCAATTTGAAATGATTCGAGCTTTGTGACATGGTGCATTATCCTGCTGGAAGTAGCCATCAGACGATGGGTACATGGTGGTCATGAAGGGATGGATATGGTCAGAAACAATGCTCAGGTAGCCCGTGGCACTTAAACAATGCCCAATTGGCACTAAGGCACATTTTTACAGTCTTCAACTGTCCAATTTTGGTGAGCTCATGCAAATTGTAACCTCTTTTTCCTATTTGTAGAGGAGATAAGTGGTACCCGATGGGGTCTTCTGCTGTTGTAGCCCATCCGCCTCAAGGTTGTGCGTGTTATGTCTTCACAAATGCTTTGCAGCATACCTCAGTTGTAACAAGTGGTTATTTCAGTCAACGTTGCTCTTCTATCAGCTTGAATCAGTCGGCCCATTCTCCTCTGACCTCTAGCGTCAACAAGGCATTTTCACCCACAGGACTGCCGCATACTGGATGTTTTTGCCTTTTCACACCATTCTTTGTAAACCCTAGAAGGGTTGTGTGTGAAAATTCCCAGGAACTGAGCAGATTGGGAAATACTCTAGACAGGCCCATCTGGCACCAACAACCATGCCACACTCAAAATTGCTTAATTTAGCCGTCTTTACCATTCTGACATTCAGTTTGGAGTTCAGGAGATTGTCTTGACCAGGACCACACCCCTAAATGCATTGAAGCAATTGCCATGTGATTGGTTGATTAGATAATTGCATTAATGAGACATTTTACAGGTGTTCCTAATAATCCTTTAGGTGAGTGTATAGCATCCTGGCTGCGAACCTTGGCTGAGAACCTGGGACACCAGCACAGCAAGGTGAGAGGGATAACTATTTAGCCACCATGTCACTAAGTCTTTCTTCTTCATAGAACTGGAGCTGGACCAACCCCTTTCTAAGGCCAACCTCCAACCTCCCTCTATGTTTAACTTTTCCTCATTCCTTAGTTCGCAGACCTTTCATCCTATGTACAGCTGTATGTTCAGCATTTATTCTACTCAATAACATATGTGGCCTCTGCAGAAATCCAGCACTACATAAAGCAGTGCAAGGTGTCAGCAAGATTCAAGAACTTTATTGTCATTATGTAACACAACAAAATTACTTTTCATGATAGGCCAACTGTGCATATATTGAACATAGTGAAAGTAACAAAGGTAGAAATAGAGGAATTATACAAGTGTGCCAGGTATTTCAAATATGTAAACAACTTGTAAACAGTGTTAATTATTTCAGAGACGATTCTGCATTTAACATGTTTATGGCAGATTGGAAAAAGCTGATTTTCAGTCTTTGTGTATGCAGATTGATCTAAAATGTCTACCTGATGGAAGGAGCTTGAAAGTGTTTCCAGGGTGAGTGTTGTCCTTGATAATGTTTTTGACCCTTCTCATACGGCAAGTCTTATACAAGAGTTCATGTGATGGTAGTTCAGTGCCAGTAATGAACTACCATGACTTGAACTCCTGTATAAGACTCACTGTATGAGAAGGCCCAAAGCATATGCATCAGATAGCCAAGCATATGTGTCTGGCTAGACTTTGCTGGCCCATTTTCACCCAAAGTGTTCATGAAATAATTTTAAAGTATGTAATCTGACTTTAATGGCAGACGACACTTCCTTTTCAATTCAAATTTCATATTTAAAATAACAGTCTGCCTATCAGATTGTAATATGTCAGGCATTTCAGGCCCAGCAGAGACTTATCAACATTTACATACGTAACAGTGTCAATAATGCTTAAAAATGAAGTAAGTTGGATATAGAATTACTGATCTTTTATGTTAAATTACATCTTTTGGATGGACAGGTGAAATCTGGCCTTGAAATGTCTCATCACGAGCATTGATCTGTAGATGAAAATTACTCTGTCAAGAGATGAATCGTAATTTGTAAGCCTGATATGTATCTGACTGATTACTCCAGGGCTAAAAGTTTCAACATTTAAAAGAAAGTTAAAGCAAACCAGGAACTAAACTTTCCTCAAATTGATCCTAACGATGCTATGATTCATATATCTAAAAATTATCATATCAACCCTTCCCTACCACTGGTATTCATATCTATGCCCCTTCAAACTTCACTTGCGCGAGAATTGCGTAGATATGCGTACATGTTTATTTACCTCACAGCTCGCAATTGCCACTCCGCTTCCATTCATTTCTGTTGACATTGGGACAATGTACAGTATATGGGGCTCAGGAGACCTTTATTTACATTAACTGGAGGTGGTGCTTGTCTGGGGATTTGCATTAAGAGCCCTTGTTCCCACTCAAGATCTCAAGATGGTAACGGAGTTTAATGTTGGGCATACACGGGCCAATGCGCCCTTATCAATCGAGCCGCTGATGGCTCGATTGATAATTTCCGACAGGTCTGATGACCCGCCAGATCGATACCCCGCTCGATCCCCGTGGGCGGACAATAGCGGGGAATCGAGCGGAAGATAAGGAGTGCTCGCGGGGACGAGCGGGAATTGATCCGGCTGCCCACGGGGACGTGGCGGGAGTCGATCCGGTGGCTAATCGAGTCGCCGAGTCGACTCGTGTATGCCTAGCATTAGAAATGAAGGGGGAGGGGGATATGTGTCTTCTCCATTTCAGGGCCAACCCACTCTGCTGATCGTCATGGAGTATTTATATTTTTTAACATTCCAAGCCTAATTAAGTGAAGATGAAAAACTAACGTAACAGTAGTAAAAATTTTTCTGTACCGTGTTAGCCAAACAAATTATGTAGGTAAAAAAAAAACAAAGTCTTGTAAAAGTAATACCTTTTAATGGCTAACTGATAAAGTTAAATAATGCAAGCTTTCTGGGATCTAGTCCCCTTCTTCAGGCATATTTCCAGATGTAAGCTGAAGTAAAACACTGATGCAGGTAAATAGTAAACACAAAGATGGCAGTTGTGCTTGTTACTGTTTAGCGGTTAGATGTCAGGTGATCAGCAGGCTGGAGCCAGTGAGCTCATGCAAGCAAACATGGCGACCATTGAATCTGTCCTTTGCTCCTCCATCATTGTCTGGTACTCGATGGCAAATGCAAAAGACAAGCTCAAACTCCAGAGAGTCATCAATGTGGCTGAGAAGATCATTGGGTCGCCCCTGCCACCCTTGGACCTTCTACACACATCCAGAATGAGGTCCAGAGCAAATAGAATCACACTCGACCCCTCCCACCCTGGCAATCACTTCTTCAGTCCCCTCCGCTCGGAACGCCGCTATAGGTCCATCTACACCAAAACCACCAGGCGTAGGAACACATTCTTCCCGCAAGCGATCACTCTCCTTAACTCAGACCCTCTCCCCAATGTCATCTCCTAAGCCCCTTCAGCACCTCGGGGCACTAGAGTACGAACGCGCGCCCATGGGCCGACATGTTCATCTTTGCATAATATGGGACAACCGCTCTATGTGTCTTTTACTCTGTCTTATAAATTTATAAATTGTACTATGTGTAGTGTTACTCGCACTGTTTGTCACTTGCCAATATGCCTTGTGTCCACAAATAATTCCGGGTGCGGCGCCTGTCGCACTTGGCGAATAAAGTCATTCTGATTCTGATTCTGAAATCTAGCAGGTTTCTGAAGATCATGAAGCCAAGTAAATCATGTTGCATAAGGACCCATGAATCCCTTTCCACAATTTAAACCCTCTGTTAATGTCTTAAACATCTTCATAAATTTGTACTCAGAAATCTTTCTTGCTTGTTCATTTTTGAAGTTGCCCTTAAGAACAAGTACTTTGAGATCTTGCATGCTGTGTCCTGGTTCACAGAAGTGTTGGCCCACTGGTGTGTCCATTTTACCCTCATTAATTTTAAAGCGGTGATGTTTCATTCTTGTGCACAGTTTTTGTCCTGTTTCTCCCATATAGATTCCTTTTGAGGGGCATTTCATGCAGCGTATCATATATACAACATTGGATGACTCACAGGAAAATTGGTCTTGCATTTGATGATATTTCTGTGAGTTTGGTATTTGTATTTGGCTTGTGCATAAAGACTTTGTGCTTGTGCATCAGACCTGCCCTTATATCTTATGCACAAGCCAAATACAATTTTTTGCGTTTTTCTACCTACATAACGTAACAGTACAATGAGAGTTTTATTTACGTACAGTAATATCGCAGAACATTGCCAGATGAATTGAAAGCAGTGGGGTAAAAGACAACAGTAGAAATATTACATGCCAAAATAGAAAAGGTGCATTACATGAGCATCTCCTTAGGAGGAAAAACAGGAATATCAAACAGAATTATGAATCTAAATCCACCCATAGGAGACTAGCCAGGCAATAAGAGTGGATGATGATAACCAAATCACCTCTAGTGGTAGAGTAGGAGAAAGAAGAAAAGGAAACAGATACAGAAACAAAGAAATAGAAAAGGGAAAGGAAGAAGAAAAGAAAGAATAGATTGGGGTGAGTACATCACACCTGGGCAATTAGGGATTCATAATCATCAGAGTATTTGAACATCTCCCAACTGGCCCAGGTTAGGTATATGTGAACTAGTCTGTTCTGCCCTGAGACAATAAAATAGTTTCTTCCATCTGTGCAATTTTATCTACCCTGTTTAACCATTGAACAAACGTAGGGGTGTTGCGCAGAAAAAGTGGGATCAGCGCATCACCAGGCCGCCTCTGAATGGCCTCAGCTCAGAGATGCGCTGAGCCCCCCCAGGAACTACAAACGCACTTTGAACCCAAACAGAGGCTCTGCATATACACCAGAGAAAAACTAACAAGTGGGAGCAGCTGACCAGAATTAAATCAAACATAGCAAAGAAATGAACAGCGCTACTTAAAAACAGATGAATGCTTACCTGCAAAAAAGTGCAGACCCCACTCATGGGATACAAATACACAATGAGCACACATACAACCTGTCTACCACTTGGAGGATGTTAGTTTCCACTAACAGCTTGCAATGCAATTTGTTAGGTACTCGTCCCTCCCACTGTCGAAGAAGTCTTTGCTCCATGGGAGGGGACCTAACACTAACTAAAACCTACCTATGCATATGCATAGCCTGGGCGCGCTACCAGTAAAATTAAGAATTGCGCAGAAAAAGTGGGATCAGCGCATCACCAGGCCGCCTCTGAATGGCCTCAGCTCAGAGATGCGCTGAGCCCCCCCAGGAACTACAAATGCACCTTGAACCCAAACAGAGGCTCTGCATATACACCAGAGAAAAACTAACAAGTGGGAGCAGCTGACCAGAATTAAATCAAACATAGCAAAGAAATGAACAGCGCTACTTAAAAACAGATGAATGCTTACCTGCAAAAAAGTGCAGACCCCACTCATGGGATACAAATACACAATGAGCACACATTCAACCTGTCTACCACTTGGAGGATGTTAGTTTCCACTAACAGCTTGCAATGCAATTTGTTAGGTACTCGTCCCTCCCACTGTCGAAGAAGTCTTTCCTCCATGGGAGGGGACCTAACACTAACTAAAACCTACCTATGCATATGCATAGCCTGGGCGCGCTACCAGTAAAATTAAGAATTGCGCAGAAAAAGTGGGATCAGCGCATCACCAGGCCGCCTCTGAGTGGCCTCAGCTCAGAGATGCGCTGAGCCCCCCCAGGAACTACAAACGCACCTTGAACCCAAACAGAGGCTCTGCATATACACCAGAGAAAAACTAACAAGTGGGAGCAGCTGACCAGAATTAAATCAAACATAGCAAAGAAATGAACAGCGCTACTTAAAAACAGATGAATGCTTACCTGCAAAAAAGTGCAGACCCCACTCATGGGATACAAATACACAATGAGCACACATACAACCTGTCTACCACTTGGAGGATGTTAGTTTCCACTAACAGCTTGCAATGCAATTTGTTAGGTACTCGTCCCTCCCACTGTCGAAGAAGTCTTTCCTCCATGGGAGGGGACCTAACACTAACTAAAACCTACCTATGCATATGCATAGCCTGGGCGCGCTACCAGTAAAATTAAGAATTTTACTGGTAGCGCGCCCATGCTATGCATATGCATAGGTAGGTTTTAGTTAGTGTTAGGTCCCCTCCCATGGAGGAAAGACTTCTTCGACAGTGGGAGGGACGAGTACCTAACAAATTGCATTGTAAGCTGTTAGTGGAAACTAACATCCTCCAAGTGGTAGACAGGTTGTATGTGTGCTCATTGAGTATTTGTATCCCATGAGTGGGGTCTGCACTTTTTTGCAGGTAAGCATTCATCTGTTTTTAAAGAGAAACTCCAACCAAGAATTGAACTTTATCCCAATCAGTAGCTGATACCCCCTTTTACATGAGAAATAGAATGATTTTCACAAACAGACCATCAGGGGGCGCTGTGTGACTAATTTTGTGCTGAAACCCCTCCCACAAGAGGCTCTGAATACCGCGGTACTCTGGGCAAACTGCCACAATGTAACAATGTTCAGAGACAGGAAATGGCTGTTTAAAGCTGTCTGTAACAGCCAGAGCAGCTAGAAACAGCTACATAATATGCCCACAGTAACAATGTCACCATGTAATACATGTCAGAATGTGAATCTGGGAGAGGAAAGATTTTACAATGAGCAAACACTGACTAAATCATTTATACATAATTATTGTAAAAATGAAGCACTTTTTTTTATTAAATTATTTTCACTGGAGTTCCTCTTTTAGTAGCGCTGTTCATTTCTTTGAAACGTAGGGGTGTTGCTTGCTTCCAAAGGAAGGGAATAGTGGCTCTATCTGCATTCACCAAATGCGGCAGGATAGATTTCTTGTACCTCTTAACCGAAAAAGGGCCCAGATGCAAAAGAAACATTTCCGGTGTATTGTGAACTTTTGTAGAAGAAATCTTTTAAGTCCATTTGTGAACTTGCTGCCAAAAGCGAAGTAGCTTAGGACAGTACCAGAAAACATACAATAAATCAGCCCCACTAGAGCCACATCTCCAACAAGCATCTGTTCTTCCTACAGTGAATTTGCTCAATAGGGCTGGAGTTGTATACCAATGGGTGAGGACCTTGAACCCCTGCTCTTGAGTAGTAACATTCAGCGTGCACTTGAGGTGATTAGCCCAGACAGCATCCTACTGCTCCCCAGAAAAAGATTTTCCCAAAGCACTCTCCCATTTCAAGAGGAACTATTGCGTAAATCTTAAAATTTAAAACACATACAAATAAGAAGTACATTTCTCCCAGAGTAAAATGAGCCATAAATTACTTCTCTCCTATGTTGCTGTCACTCACAGTAGGTAGTAGAAATCTGATATTACCGACAGGTTTTGGGCTAGTCCATCCATAAGGGGATTCTCAGCATGGCCTTTATTCTTCATAAAGACATTCTCTGAAAATGATTAATACAAAGATGCAGGCCAGCCTCCCTGCTCGCTGAACACTATTTTGACAGTTGGACGGAGAAACTGCCATTCACTAAGGGCTTTTAAAAAAAAAGAAAACCCTGAGAAGATGGGCTAGTCCAAAATCTGTCGGTAATGAAAGATTTCTACTTCTTATTGTAAGTGACAGGAATATAGGAGAAAAGTAATTTATGGCTCAATTTACTCTGGGAGAAATGTACTTCTTATTTGTATGTGTTTTAAATTGTAAGATTTTTGTGACAGTTCCTCTTTTATTTGGTAAGGCAAAACAGACAGGACTCCTTCAGCGACCAGACACTCATAAAACCATGAGATAACATGTCTATCAGGTCCCTTTGTGATAAGAAATTTCTCCAGAGTGGAGCATTCTCTGGTAAGCATGGCTTTCTGAGAATTATCTTGAAGGAGGTTTTTCAATTGGAGATACGCCCAAAAGGGGAATTTTTGCAAACAGACTTGTTGATAGCTATAGGTTTTAAAGTATCTGCAGAAGGGAAAACCCTGAATCTTGGAACTGGAGAGGTATTCCAGCCGTTAGCAAAGGAGGAGTGACAGCCTTGGGGAAATTCTGAATTGTGTTGAAGCGGAGTCATAGGACTCAGGAAGTCATGGAACCTTTTAAAGGGGATTGTCCATGTTAACTTTTTTCAGTTGAGCTGAATATATTATCTCCATGAGAGCTCTCTGAACTATGGACAGTGATTAAGTAAGCACAGGTGGCCCCAGCACATAGTGAGTGGTGATCAATGAGTTGCAAATAGTTCTGACTTGCATGCATGCATTGGCATAGCAATAGAAGATGCAGAGGTTGCGTCTGCACCACTGGCCCTGGACCAAAGGGGCCTATTAGGGGCCCTCCTTCATCCAACTTATTATCTTTTCATTGGTGATGTGCTGGTAATAAACACCTCTATATATACATTGAATAGTGGTAATCCTTAACAATCTGTTCCCTCACTTATACATCTCTGACACTGCAGCTGTCCTTGGTAGGTTTTGGGGCTCCCTATCAATAGAAAGCTTGGAGCCCCATGTAAAACTCATACTGGAGCCCCAGGCTCCTTAGTTACACCACTGCATGCAAGTACTGTAAAATGCAAACAGTAAGCAGAATGCAATTGAACTAATTAAATGCACCCACTTTCTGACATTTTTGATTGGTCCTAATCTATGTGCTGCATACAAGTTACATTCACTACTTTGGTCTTTTGGACATTGCTGATACGTCCAAAAGGCTGCTGCTGTGCTGCTGCGTGTTAGTGCACACTCTCGCACGCTCCCTTGCCGCTGCCCGTTAGCCCAGAGATCAAAGGATGCAAACATAGTTCCTATTCATTGATCTAAGTCCCCGTTAGAAAGACCGACGGCTTCTTTCAGAAGCCACAATCTTTCTAAAGATAAAAAAAGTTTCCCGTCCTCCCTTTACTTCCTGTAAGCAAGAGTGTCAGGACTAAAATATTTCTTTTTTACTGTGGTCATCTTGTGGCTAAATAGTAAAACTACATCTACTTTAATTTATTACATTTAAAATTAACTGTTTACCTCCCACACTCCAAAAAATACCCAAATATTTTTTTAATTTAAAAAAAATTACAATTAAAAAACAAAAACATAAATAGCTACCTAAGGGTCTGAACTTTATTAATATGCATGTGAAGAGTGTATATTACTATAATTTTTTAAATTGTAAGCTTGTACATAGTGATGGACGCAAAACTTAAAAAATGTACCTTTATTTCCAAATAAAATATTGACGCCATACATTGTGTTAAGGACATCATTTAAATTGTGTAATAACCGGGACAAGTGGGCAAATAAAATACTTTGGTTTTTATTATGGTAGCATGTATTATTTTAAAAGTATAATGGCCGAAAACTGAGAAATAATGATTTTTTTCAATTTTTTTCTTAACATTCACGTTAAAATGCATTCAGAAAAAAAAATTCTTAGCAAAATGTACCACCCAAAGAAAGCCTAATTGGTGGTGGAAAAAACAAGATATAGATCAATTAATTGTAATAAGTAGTGATAAAGTTATTGGCGAATGAATGTGAGGTGAAAATTGCTCGGATGCATAAGGTGAAAACTGTCTGAAGGCTGAAGTGGTTAAACTTGCATTCCGTACTTGTTTGCATCTCATTGGCCATCTGTAATCATAATGCACTGGACTGGATGAGAGGTAAACCTTACAGTTTCTACTTTCATTTGGTAAGCATTAACCACTTAAGGACCGCCCCCAGCCGATGGGCAGCAGCAAAGGCTGGGCCTAAACGACCGCAATACGCCCCCTCGGCGGGGGCTGCGGCGGGCGTGGTTATGCAACGATCGTGTCATTTGTGATGCGATCAGCCGCCGGCCCCCCTCGCGCTGTAACCCGCTGGCCGTTCAGAAGCGCCGGCGGGTTACTAGCTGCCCGATCGCCTATTATACAGGCTGCCTCCTGCCCTGGTGGTCCCAGTGTCCGAGGGACCACCAGGGCAGGCTGCAGCCACCCTAGTCTGCACCCAAGCACACTGATCTCCCCCACCCTTCCCTCTGATCACTCCCACAGCACCCCTCAGACCCCCCCCCTGCCCACCCCCCAGACCACTGTTTGCACCCAATCACCCCCCTAATCACCCATCAATCACTCCCTGTCACTAACTATCTGTCAACGCTAAAAAAAATTTTATGCCCTAAACTGCTCCCTGCTCCCTCCTGATCACCCCCCACCCCTCCAATACTCCCCAGATCCCCCCCCCCTGTGTACTGTATGCCTCTATCCCCCCTGTAATAACCCACTGATCACCTGCCAATCACCTGTCAATCACCCATCAATCACCCCCTGTCACTGCCACCCATCAATCAGCCCCTAACCTGCCCCTTGCGGGCACCATCAGATCGCCCGCAGATCTGACGTCAGATCACCTCCCAAGTGCATTGTTTACATCTGTTCTCTCCTCTAAACACCCACTAATTACCCATCAATCACACCCTATCACCACCTGTCACTGTTACCCATCAGATTAGACCCTAATCTGCCCCTTGCGGGCACTCAATCACCCGCCCACATGCTCAGATTGCCCTCAGACCCCCCTTATCAATTCGCCAGTGCATTATTTACATCTGTTCTTCCCTGTAATAACCCACTGATCACCTGTCAATCACCCATCAATCACCCCCTGTCACTTCCACCCATCAATCAGCCCCTAACCTGCCCCTTGTTGGCAATCTGATCACCCACCCACACCATCAGATCGCCCGCAGATCCGACGTCAGATTACCTCCCAAATGCATTGTTTACATCTGTTCTCTCCTCTAAACACCCACTAATTACCCATCAATCACCCATCAATCACCTCTGTCACCACCTGTCACTGCTACCCATCAGATCAGACCCCTATCTGCCCCTAGGGCACCCATTCACCCACCCACACCCTCAGAACGACCTCAGACCCCCCCCCCCCCAGACCTCCCCCCCTGTGTACTGTATACATCTATTCTCCCCTGTAATCACCTGTCAATCACCTGTCATTCACCCGTCATTCACCCGTCAATCACCACCTGTCACTGCCACTTATCAGATCAGACCTTAGCCTGCTTCTTACGGGCATCTGATCACCCTCCCACACCATCAGATTGCCCCAGACCTACCCTCAGATCACCTCCAAAGTGTATTGTTTACATCTGTTCTGCCATCTAATCACCCACTGATCACTCATCAATCATTCATCAATCACCACCTGTCACTGCTACCCATCAGATTATACCCCTATCTGCCCCTAGGGCACCCAATCACCCGCCCACACCCTCAGAACGCCTTCAGACCCCAGCCCTGATCACCTCGCCAGTGCATTGCTTGCATCTATTCCCCCCTCTAATCACACCTTGAGACACCCATCAATCACCTCCTGTCACCCCCTAGCACACCTACCCATCAGATCAGGCCCTAATTTGCCCCGTGTGGGCTCCTGATCACTCGGCCAAACCCTCACATCCCCCTCAGACCCCCATCCGATCACTTCCCCAGTGCATTGATTGCATTTATTTTCCCCTCTAACCACCCCCTGAGACACCCATCAATCACCTCCTGTCACCCCCCTAGCACTCCTATCCATCAGATCAGGTCCAATACAACCTGTCATCTAAGAGGCCACCCTGCTTATGACCGGTTCCACAAAATTCGCCCCCTCATAGACCACCTGTCATCAAAATTTGCAGATGCTTATACCCCTGAACAGTCATTTTGAGACATTTGGTTTCCAGACTACTCACGGTTTTGGGCCCGTAAAAATGCCAGGGCAGTATAGGAACCCCACAAGTGACCCCATTTTAGAAAAAAGACACCCCAAGGTATTCTGTTAGGTGTATGACGAGTTCATAGAAGGTTTTATTTTTTTGTCAAAAGTTAGCGGAAATTGATTTTTATTGTTTTTTTCACAAAGTGTCATTTCTCACTAACTTGTGACAAAAAATAAAATCTTCTATGAACTCACCATACACCTAACGGAATACCTTGGGGTGTCTTCTTCCTAAAATGGGGTCACTTGTGGGGTTCCTATACTGCCCTGGCATTTTAGGGGCCCTAAACCGTGAGGAGTAGTCTAGAAAACAAATGCCTCAAAATGACCTGTGAATTGGACGTTGGGCCCCTTAGCGCACCTAGGCTGCAAAAAAGTGTCACACGTGGTATCGCCGTACTCAGGAGAAGTAGTATAATGTGTTTTGGGATGTATTTTTACACATACCCATGCTGGGTGGGAGAAATCTCTCTGTAAATGGACAATTGTGTGTAAAAAAAATCAAAAATTTGTCATTTACAGAGATATTTCTCCCACCCAGCATGGATATATGTAAAAATACTCCACAAAACAAATTATACTACTTCTTCTGAGCACATCAGTACCACATGTGTGGCACTTTTTTGCAGCCTAACTGCGCTAAGGGGCCCAAAGTCCAATGAGTACCTTTAGGATTTCACAGGTCATTTTGCGACATTTGGTTTCAAGACTGCTCCTCACGGTTTAGGGCCACTAAAATGCCAGGGCAGTATAGGAACCCCACAAATGACCCCATTTTAGAAAGAAGACACCCCAAGGTATTCCGTTAGGAGTATGGTGAGTTCATAGAAGATTTTTTTTGTCACAAGTTAGCGGGAATTGATTTTAATTGTTTTTTTCACAAAGTGTCATTTTCCGCTAACTTGTGACAAAAAACAAAATCTTCTATGAACTCACCATACTCCTAACGGAATACCTTGGGGTGTCTTCTTTCTAAAATGGGGTCACTTGTGGGGTTCCTATACTGCCCTGGTATTTTAGGGGCCCTAAACCGTGAGGAGTAGTCTTGAAACCAAATGTCGCAAAATGACCTGTGAAATCCTAAAGGTACTCATTGGACTTTGGGCCCTTTAGCGCAGTTAGGGTGCAAAAAAGTGCCACACATGTGGTATCGCCTTACTCAGGAGAAGTAGTATAATGTGTTTTGGGGTGTATTTTTACACATACCCATGCTGGGTGGGAGAAATATCTCTGTAAATGGACAATTGTGTGTAAAAAAAATCAAAACATTGTCATTTACAGAGATATTTCTTCCACCCAGCATGGGTATGTTGAAAAATACACCCCAAAACACATTATACTACTTCTCCTGAGTATGACAATACCACATGTGTGGCACTTTTTGGCAGCCTAACTGCGCTAAGGGGCCCAAAGTCCAATGAGCGCCTTTAGGCTTTACAGGGGTGCTTACAATTTAGCACCCCCAAAATGCCAGGACAGTAAACACACCCCACAAATGACCCCATTTTGGAAAGTAGACACTTAAAGGTATTCAGAGAGGAGCATAGCGAGTCCGTGGCAGATTTCATTTTTTTTTGTCGCAAGTTAGAAGAAATGGAAACTTTTTTTTGTCACAAAGTGTCATTTTCCGCTAACTTGTGACAAAAAATAAAATCTTCTATGAACTCACCATGCCTCTCACTGAATACTTTGGGATGCCTTCTTTCCAAAATGGGGTCATTTGGGGGGGGGGGGGGTATTTATACTATCCTGGAATTTTAGCACCTCATGAAACATGACAAGTGGTCAGAAAAGTCAGAGATGCTTCAAAATGGGAAAATTCACTTTTGGCACCATAGTTTGTAAACGCTATAACTTTTACCCATACCAATATACACTGAATGGATTTTTTTTTTTATCAAAGACATGTAGCACAATAAATTTGGACAAAAATGTATACAGAAATTTTACTTTATTTGAAAAATGTCAGCACGGAAAGTAAAAAAAAAAATCATTTTTTGACAAAATTCATGTCTTTTGTGATGAATATCATAAAAACTAAAACTCCCAGCAGCAATCAAATAGCACCAAAAGAAAGCTGTATTAGTGACAAGAAAAGGAGGTAAAAATTCATTTAGGTAGTAGGTTGTATGAGCGAGCAATAAACCGTGAAAGCTGCAGTGGTCTGAATGGAGAAAAAGGCTCTGGTCCTTAAAGGGATACTGTAGGGGGTCGGGGGAAAATGAGTTGAAGTTACCTGGGGCTTCTAATGGTCCCCCACAGACATCCTGTACCCACGCAGCCACTCCCCAATGCTCTGGCCCCGCCTCCGGTTCACTTCTGGAATTTCTGACTTTAAAGTCTGAAAACCATTGCACCTGCGTTGCCGTGTCCTCACTGCCTCTGATGGCACCAGGAGCATACTGCACAAGCCCAGTATGGTCTGTGCCTGCGCCGTGCGCTCCTGGTGACATCAGGGTAAGCAAGGACACGGCAATGCAGACGCAGTGGTTTTCAGACTTTAAAGTCTGAAATTCCAATAGTGAACCAGAGGCGGGGCCGAAGCATCGGTGAGTGGCTCCGTGGGCACAGGACGTCTGTGGGGGACCATTAGAAGCCCCAGGTAACTTTAACTAATTTTCCCCCGACCCCCCTACAGTATCCCTTTAAAGGGTAGAAAGACTGTGGTCCTCAAGTGGTTAAGCTGCAGTATTCCTGGTAATATATGCACAGGTTACCGCCACAATGTTTTTGCATGGCCCCCCTGTTACTAATATTTAAACTATCTGTAGCTTTTATTTCATGCTTGGATGAACTTCCTAAAAGTATTTTTAACAATAATGTTGTTTCTTTCCTAATGTAACAGTTTTTTTTATTCCGGTGTAGAAGCTCAGTAACACGCACCAAACAGTGCTAATTCAGCAATGCAAAGAGATTAATGAACCTTATATGTGGGAAGGCATCTGAGTTACTGAATCACAAATTTCTAACTATGAATCATGAGACTGATTTTATTAGCACCATTTGTCTTATGAGTGTATAATTAGCCATATTAATACCTGCTTCAAGACTACAAATATGTTGCCAAGTTTAACTAATTTGTAACAAGCTCTTTCAGTCACACAAACTTTTTGTCACATCGGGGCTTTCATTAGTTTATGTAAGCAATAAAAACAAGACAATGTAAACTGACCATAAATGGTAAAGCCTTTAACTCTTCCTAATGAAAAAAAATCAGGTTTGGAAATTATGTTGTTGATGTTAGTTTTGTTTCCCTGCGTATACTAAGTTTAACTTAGAAGCAAGACATTCTCAGTGTCACTCTCTTCAATGAGAATTATTATTATTATTCATTTTACTTTTATTATTATTATTGCACATTTGTGTACAACTGAGGTATTTTCCGCAGTGACACCATAAATGATCGGAGTCCATCCACATCCAATCTGTGCATCAAATCCTAATTTCGTCACAAGTTGCCACTCAAGGCCAACGCTTCCATAAAGGCAAGGGGGGCAATAGCCCCGGAGCCCCGGATTACCCATACACCACGTAGCATTACTTTGCTGTTATGGGTTGCCTGGTTTTGGTGCTCAATGGTGAGCGCTGTGTGCCGAAACCACTTGTTTCACCCCCCAAGGTGTCGTCTCTCTAGCCCCCTCCAACTATGGTTACCCATGGGTATGGGGCTAATTTGCACTACCTGTTGTCAAGGTTGATACACAACAAAAGTCCAAAGCATAGAGTGTGGTTCTGTCTCCTGTGTCCTGCCTGGATTAGATAAGAATCCGCTGTGTGTACACTCCGTATTTGTGGGGGGAAAGGGGGGGGGGGATAATGGGGATCCCAACAATGCTTTTGAGGGGACATCAGATGGACACCTGATGATATCGTGTGACAGGTGGGGTAGGATAGGGCCTGGCAGGTTTTAGGCCCTGGGGGTAGATTTGCTGTGGGACGGGGTGTCAGTGGGGCTCCCAATTACTTTCGCCTCGGGCTTCATAGTAGCTAGAACTGGCCCTGCTGCCACTTAAAGGACACTTGAAGTGAAAATAAACTATTGTAATAAACAATAAACTTAAAATGACTGTTTAAGATATTGCACGGTTTTATTTTATATTTAAATCTACTTTTTAAGTTTTTTTTTTACTGTTTTATTGTTTTTACTCAATGACACATTCATTGAAGTATGGCAGATCTAAAAATCTATGAATTATTGACCCTTTTTATCTCATTCCTGCTCTCAGAAGCCATTTTCTGCTAGGAAAGTGTTTTATAGTTGTAATTTCTTATCAGTGAGGGTTACACTGTAGTCTGACCCTGTCGTGACTCAGACAGGAACTGCCACTTACCTACCTGATGTTTAACTCTTTCAGGCATAGAAAGAAAAAAAGGAACACAACATAGTTATTTGTGTGCTAGGCACTGTACATACACATGTCTATCTCATCATGTCACATGTCACCTCGGGTATCCTTTAACCACTTTGTCCTCCTTGACGTATAAAAACGTCAAGGAGGACAGGCGCGCTCCCGCGCGCTCCCGCGACCGATCGTGCGTGTGCACGCGCACTCCCGGCCGCGGAGTCGGTAGCCACGGAATCAATTTATCGGGCTATGGAGCCCGATCATTGATTCCTCTCCCCCGCTGAAAAAGCGACAGCTTCTCTCGGAAGCTTCGCTCTTTCTGAAGCTGTGTCTCTCTAAGCGTACATTGTACGCTTAGAGTGACGTCATGTAAAAAAAATCGAGATTGCCATCTTGTGGCCAAAAAGTAAAACTACAAGTAAATTCCCAAAAACATTACAATACACCAATATTTCCCCAAATAAAACACTTTTATATCCCACCCTCCCAAAAATGCCCACATAAAATGTTTAATAAAAAAAAAACAAAAAAAACATTACTATAAAAAAAAAAAAACATAAATATTTACCTAAGGGTCTAAACTTTTTAAATATCTATGTAAAGATGAAATATTTCTCTCTATTTTTTTTTTTTATAAGCTTGTAAATAGTGATGTATGCAAAACGGAAAAAATGCTCTTTTATTTCCAAATAAAATATTGTCGCGATAGATTGTGATAGGGACATAATTTGAATGGTGAAATAACCGTGACAAATGGGCAATAACAATACATGGGTTTTAATTATGGAGGCATGTATTATTTTAAAACTATAATGGCCGAAAACTGACAAATAATGAATTTTTTCATTTTTTTTCTTATTCTTCCTGTTAAAATGCATTTACAGTAAAGTGGCTCTTAGCAAAATGTACCCCCCAAAGAAAGCCGAATTGGTGGCGGAAAAAACAAGATATAGATCAGTTCATTGTGATAAGTAGTGATAAAGTTATAGGCTAATGAATGGGAGGTGAACATTGCTCGGATGCATAAGCTGAAAACGACTGAGATGTTAAGTGGTTAATATGAAGAAAACAGAGAAACTCTCATAGGGTAATAACATCAATAGTAGATCATCCACCACCTTCTCCACGTAGGGTCACATTAGACTACTACCAACTCTCACAGCAGACCACCGGTCAGTGAAAACAGGCACCCCTCCACTCTCATCCCCCACTCAACCTGGGGTTCTTTTGTATCACGAGGTGTTTCAAGCACTTGTGGGGGAGAGTGGCTTCTCCTAACTGCACCAGGGATCAAAGTCCACTTGTTCAGTAACACTAGGACTCAAAATATGTAAAATAGCATAATACCATTTAATAAAATAATATTAAAAACAAGGGATTGCACTCATAAATGTCCATAGGTAAAAGCATATAGCATGAGGAGTAGTGTTGGGCGAACATCTAGATGTTCGGGTTCGGGCCGAACAGGCCGAACATGGCCGCGATGTTCGGGTGTTCGACCCGAACTCCGAACATAATGGAAGTCAATGGGGACCCGAACTTTTGTGGTTTGTAAAGCCTCCTTACATGCTACATACCCCAAATTTACAGGGTATGTGCACCTTGGGAGTGGGTACAAGAGGAAAAAATTTTTTAGCAAAAAGAGCTTATAGTTTTTGAGAAAATCGATTTTAAAGTTTCAAAGGGAAAACTGTCTTTTAAATGCGGGAAATGTCTGTTTTCTTTGCACAGGTAACATGCTTTTTGTCGGCATGCAGTCATAAATGTAATACATATAAGAGGTTCCAGGAAAAGGGACCGGTAATGCTAACCCAGCAGCAGCACACGTGATGGAACAGGAGGAGGGTGGCGCAGGAGGAGAAGGCCACGCTTTGAGACACAACAACCCAGGCCTTGCATGAGGACAAGAAGCGTGCGGATAGCATGCTTTGTACCACCATGCAGTCATAAATGTAATAAAGATAAGTGGTTCAATAAACAGGGACCACGCGGCAACGCTAACCCAGCAGCAGCACACGTGATGGAACAGGAGGAGGCGCAGGAGGAGAAGGCCACGCTTTGTGAGACACAACAACCCAGGCCTTGCATGAGGACAAAAAGCGTGCGGATAGCATGCTTTGTACCGCCATGTAGTCATAAATGTAATAAAGATAAGAGGTTCAATAAACAGGGACCACGCGGCAACGCTAACCCAGCAGCAGCAGCAGCAGCAGCACACGTGATGGAACAGGAGGAGGCGCAGGAGGAGAAGGCCACGCTTTGTGAGACACAACAACCCAGGCCTTGCATGAGGACAAAAAGCGTGCGGATAGCATGCTTTGTACCGCCATGTAGTCATAAATGTAATAAAGATAAGAGGTTCCATAAACAGGGACCGGCAACGGTAACCCAGCAGCAGCAGCAGCAGCAGCAGCACACGTGATGGAACAGGAGGAGGCGCAGGAGGAGAAGGCCACGCTTTGTGAGACACAACAACCCAGGCCTTGCATGAGGACAAAAAGCGTGCGGATATAGCAGCAATGCTTTTTGCCGCCATGCAGTCATAAATGTAATACAGATGAGAGGTTCAATAAACAGGGACCGGAAACGCTAAACCATCCCAGATGTTCATCGGTCATGTTACTTGGTTGGGGTCCAGGAGTGTTGCGTAGTCGTTTCCAATCCAGGATTGATTCATTTTAATTTGAGTCAGACGGTCTGCATTTTCTGTGGAGAGGCGGATACGCCGATCTGTGATGATGCCTCCGGCAGCACTGAAACAGCGTTCCGACATAACGCTGGCTGCCGGGCAAGCCAGCACCTCTATTGCGTACATTGCCAGTTCGTGCCAGGTGTCTAGCTTCATGCCCGGTTTCAGGTCCAGCGGTGCCAGCCACAAATCCGTCTGTTCCTTGATTCCCCTCCAAATTTCCTCCCCTGTGTGCTGCTTATCCCCAAGGCAGATCAGCTTCAGCAACGCTTGCTGACGCATGCCAACAGCTGTGCTGCACTGCTTCCACGATCCTACTGCTGCTGGTGCTGGGTTAGCATTTCCGGATGAGGTACAGCTTTGAGATGCGTTGGAGGAGAAGGAGTCAGAGAGGTAGGTGCTGCTGTTGTTATCCAGCTGTTTGCGGCGTGGGCAACACCCGCGCCGTAGCAGGTGAGGAATCGCTGCCAGGCTCCACAAGGTTCACCCAGTGCGCGGTAAGGGAGATGTATCGACCCTGGCCGAACGCACTCGTCCAGGTGTCAGTGGTGAGGTGAACCTTGCAGGCAACGGCATTCTTCAAGCTTCGGGTTATTTAGCTGACCACGTGCTCATGCAACTCAGGCACTGCAGAGCGCGCAAAGTGGTAGCGGCTGGGAACCACGTAACGTGGGATGGCCACTGACATCATGCCCTTGAAGCTGTTTGTCTCCACCACTCGATATGGCAGCATTTCGCAGGCCAGAAGCTTGGCTATGCTGGCTGGCTGTTACTGCCACGGCCCGGGGGTCATTTGCTGGCAATTTCCTCTTGTGCTCAAACATCTCAGAGACAGACAACTCAACCGTAGCGCTGCACACCGAAGGGCTGTTGGTTGTTGTGTTTGATGAACACTGGGAGACCTCAAGAGCACTAGTCCGGAAAGTGACAGTGTCAGCATCGTCTGATGTTTGTGAATGTTGTGAACCACGCAATGGCTGGGCTACTGCTGCTGCTGAGGCGGGTCTGGTGGTGAGTCTGGTGAACCCAAGGGAGGCAGTGTTGCTGGTGGTACCCTGTCCTGCCGCGTTTGCCCACAGAGTGGGATGTTTGGATAGAATGTGGCGGCTCATGCTGGTGGTGGAGAGGTTGTTAATACTTTTCCCCCTGCTCAGGCGGGTCTTGCACACCTTGCAAATCGCCATGGTAACATCCTCAGTGCAGTCTTCAAAGAAAGCCCAGACTTTAACTGGCTGAGGACTCGGACCTCGTGCGTGATGTGCTGGTGCTGCTTAACCCACTGCTGGACGCTTGAGAGGTCATCCAAGTAATTATCTGGTCCTGTTCTTTTGGATCTGTGAGGGTTGTTGTCCTGGACAACATGGGCAGTATTGAGTGGGTTTTCTTGGGTGCTCCCCTGTGGCCTGTACGTGAACCGTCAGGGGAAACACCTCTTCCCTTGCCCCTCCCTCTTTCACCGGATTTCTTCCTCATTTCACTTATCCTTAAAGTACACGCTGACTGGCAGCAGTACAGTGGCAGTACAGAAATGCTATACAGTGGTGGGTGAGCGGTGTACCACTATTGTCAGCAGTGACACAGAGCACAATGCTATACAGTGGCGGGTGAGCGGTGTACTACTGTTCCCAGCAGACACAGAGTGGAAGTAAACACAATGCTATATAGTGTGGCTGAGCCGTGTACACAGAGTGGCATTAAACACAATGCTATATAGTCTGCTATATAGTCACCCCGAACAGGGTGATGTTCTGCAGAACCCGAACAGTGGCAAACACTGTTCGCCCAACACTACTGGGAGGGAACGCAGATTTTAGTACCTAAACACTCGATACAACATGTTTTCCGGGGTCGGACTCTGAGGCACATACAGATGGTCCCGATCATCATCCTCATCATACAACTCTTCTCCTGAGTCTGACCCACCCACCACCTCTGCCACCCCAACATCCCCAGACACAGACCCCTCATCGTCCTCAACATTAACTTGGGATGCTGGCCTGAGCCAGACCTCCTCCTCCACATCAGGCCCCATCATCTCCTCAATGGCAGCCCTCATTAATCGCTCTGGCGACGGACTGATGGACACAACGTTCTCCTCCGGGGAGGGCTGCTGCTGACCACTGGCTGCTGGGGTGGATGTTATAGCTTGCGTGGGGCGTTGGCTGTTGCTGTTGTTGGGAGTGCTGCTCACAGCGGAGGTCTCTGGGGAACTCATGTTGAGCTCATATAGTGGTTGACGGTGAGTGGAGTATTACTGATCCCAGCAATATACACACTGACTGGCAGAGTACGCAATGCTATATAGTGTGGCTGAGCGGTGTACACAGAGTGGCAGTAAACACAATGCTATATAGTCTGGCTGAGCGAGCGGTGTACTACTGTTCCCAGCAGAATCAGAGTGGCAGTAAACAATGGTATATAGTCTGGCTGAGCGGTGTACACAGAGTGTCAGTAAACAATGGTATATAGTCTGGCTGAGCGAGCGGTGTACTACTGTTCCCAGCAGAATCAGAGTGGCAGTAAACAATGGTATATAGTCTGGCTGAGCGGTGTACACAGAGTGTCAGTAAACAATGGTATATAGTCTGGCTGAGCGGTGTACACACAATGCTATATAGTCTGATATATAGTGTTAGTAAACAATGGTATATAGTCTGGCTGAGCGAGCGGTGTACTACTGTTCCCAGCAGAATCAGAGTGGCAGTAAACAATGGTATATAGTCTGGCTGAGCGGTGTACACAGAGTTTCAGTAAACAATGGTATATAGTCTGGCTGAGCGGTGTACACAGAGTGTCAGTAAACAATGGTATATAGTCTGGCTGAGCGGTGTACACAGAGTGGCAGTAAACACAATGCTATATAGTCTGGCTGAGCGAGCGGTGTACTACTGTTCCCAGCAGAATCAGAGTGGCAGTAAACAATGGTATATAGTCTGGCTGAGCGGTGTACACAGAGTGTCAGTAAACAATGGTATATAGTCTGGCTGAGCGGTGTACACAGAGTGGCAGTAAACACAATGCTATATAGTCTGGCTGAGCGGTGTACACAGAGTGGCAGTAAACACAATGCTATATACTCTGGCTGAGCGAGCGGTGTACTACTGTTCCCAGCAGACACAGAACAGTAAACAGAATGCTATATAGTGTGGCTGAACGAGCGGTGTACCACTATTCCCAGCAGACACAGAACAGTAAACAGAATGCTATATAGTGTGGCTGAGCGAGCGGTGTACCACTATTCCCAGCAGACACAGAACAGTAAACAGAATGCTATATAGTGTGGCTGAGCGAGCGGTGTACCACTATTCCCAGCAGACACAGAACAGTGAACAGAATGCTATATAGTGTGGCTGAGCGAGCGGTGTACCACTATTCCCAGCACACACAGAACAGTGAACAGAATGCTATATAGTGTGGCTGAGCGAGCGGTGTACCACTATTCCCAGCAGACACAGAACAGTGAACAGAATGCTATATAGTGTGGATGAGCGAGCGGTGTACCACTATTCCCAGCAGACACAGAACAGTAAACAGAATGCTATATAGTGTGGCTGAGCGAGCGGTGTACCACTATTCCCAGCAGACACAGAACAGTAAACAGAATGCTATATAGTGTGGCTGAGCGAGCGGTGTACCACTATTCCCAGCAGACACAGAACAGTGAACAGAATGCTATATAGTGTGGCTGAGCGAGCGGTGTACCACTATTCCCAGCAGACACAGAACAGTGAACAGAATGCTATATAGTGTGGCTGAGCGAGCGGTGTACCACTATTCCCAGCAGACACAGAACAGTGAACAGAATGCTATATAGTGTGGATGAGCGAGCGGTGTACCACTATTCCCAGCAGACACAGAACAGTAAACAGAATGCTATATAGTGTGGCTGAGCGAGCGGTGTACCACTATTCCCAGCAGACACAGAACAGTGCACAGAATGCTATATAGTGTGGCTGAGCGAGCGGTGTACCACTATTCCCAGCAGACACAGAACAGTGAACAGAATGCTATATAGTGTGGCTGAGCGAGCGGTGTACCACTATTCCCAGCAGACACAGAACAGTAAACAGAATGCTATATAGTGTGGCTGAGCGAGCGGTGTACCACTATTCCCAGCAGACACAGAACAGTAAACAGAATGCTATATAGTGTGGCTGAGCGAGCGGTGTACCACTATTCCAAGCAGACACAGAACAGTGAACAGAATGCTATATAGTGTGGCTGAGCGAGCGGTGTACCACTATTCCCAGCAGACACAGAGTGGCAGTAAACAGAATGCTATATAGTGTGGCTGAGCGAGGTACACAGAGTGGCAGTAAACAGAATGCTATATAGTGTGGCTGAGCAAGCGGTGTACTACTATTCCCAGCAGACACAGAGTGGCAGTAAACAGAATGCTATATAGTGTGGCTGAGCGAGGTACACAGAGTGGCAGTAAACAGAATGCTATATAGTGTGGCTGAGCAAGCGGTGTACTACTGTTCCCAGCAGTGACACAATGACAGGGGGGACCCTGGCTAGCGTGGCTGGAGCGCGAACTACCCTGCCTGCCTACCCAAAGCTAAACCCACAGACAAATGGCGGAGATATGACGTGGTTCGGGTATTTATTTACTCGAACCACGTGACCGTTCGGCCAATCAGAGCGCGTTCGGGTCCGAACCACGTGACCCGTTCGGCCAATCACAGCGCTAGCCGAACGTTCGGGGAACGTTCGGCCATGCGCTCTTAGTTCGGCCATATGGCCGAACGGTTTGGCCGAGCACCGTCAGGTGTTCGGCCGAACTCGAACATCACCCGAACAGGGTGATGTTCTGCAGAACCCGAACAGTGGCGAACACTGTTCGCCCAACACTAATGAGGAGGCATGTGCCCGGGACACTGATCCCATCGCGGCCATTAGTACCATCCAGGCCAAAGACGCTGTGCAAACGCATGCTAGAAAACTCCCTTAGCCTTGCATCTCATTTGGCTCTGCCCTACAGGTTTTGTCTAAGGCAGACTCGTCAGGGGCCAATTAACTGTAGGTTTTGTTAAGAAGCCAATAGACTACACAGGTGGGATTTCAAAGCTGATTGGTTAATTTTTAGTGTAGGTGTGTTTTGAAAGCAAACATTCACATGGGGCTAATATTTTTGTCACTCCATTTTTGATATAAAGGAAGCATAAAAATGTATTTTATATTACTCATGTACAAAAGCTGCTAAATAGCATTGGTGAATATTTGATTATATCAAGTTTCATCAATGCTGCAAACATTGGGAAGACATTTAGGAAAAAGTTCCATAATTCCTGGGGGCTAATAATTTTGGCCTCAACTGTAAAAGAATGGCATTGAGTTAGAATTCTGATCTATACCAACTTTCATCCCCAAACATAGGAGCAATAGAGAGGATGGATGAGATTCCAGGTTCCTCCAGCTCTGTTTATTAGCACCCTGTGAGTATCAGCGATGGGACCTTGAAAGCGGGTGGCGATAATCCAGGATCAGGTCATCTTGTAGCCTGATCCGTGCCTTGCTGCGCCTGACTTGGGTGCCGCCATAGACTGTAATGTTAAATGGTCTATAGCAGTGCAAAGAGGATTTCTCACTAAATCTCTGTAGTTTGGGTGTTGGAAATAGCCAGACCTCAAATTAGGTGTCTCCCCTGAGTTGGTACAACTCGTAGCAGGAATAGTATTTAACGTATTCCCAGAATTTCAGCAGAAGCAGGGAAAGCTATATTTTGGCTCACACCATTCTCCCAACCGAACAGCGATGGAATAATACGTACTGAACCATCCTCCCCCCAATAAAGTGCCATGTCCAGTAGCCCTTTGGACATGCCCCTTTCCAGTGACTCAAGTCTTCTTCCAGATCCCATATTCACTGAACAATGATACTATTTAAAACACAAAACCACATGCAGTGAAACCTTATTTTTTTTAATTTAAATCAGCTTCCTGGAGTCCAATCACTAGCGTCATGAGGAGGGGGGGCGGGGACCAGGTGGAGTGAGAGATTGACAGGGCAGGGGTGATATAGCACCAGATAGCCATCTCGAGTGCTGAGGGAGGGGGGCGCTGTAATGAAGGGGGAGTCAGCAGCGGGGAGGGCAGCCCGACCTCTCCCTCCCTTCCTCTCCCCGGACCGCCCTCCCTGCTCCCCCTCCGACTGCAGAGTTAGCGCAGGGAAGCGCAGTAAATAGTCAGTAAATCGCCTCCCTGGTTCCAATCACTGCTCACTTGCCGCCGATCTCCTCCTCTGCATAGACGCTTATACACACGCTGCTTCCTGTTTAGCAAGAAGCATTGTGTGTATTCGGGAGGCGGGGGGCACCGACCTACCTACCTACCGACCTAACCTATACTGGGGGGCAGCTACCTATCTAACCTATACTGGGGGGCAGCTACCAAATCTAACCTATACTGGGGGGGCACCTACCTAATCTAACCTATACTGGGGGGCAGTTACCTATCTAACCTATACTGGGGGGCAGATACCAATCTAACCTATGTGTAGCACCAGCAGTTATGTTAACCTGGAAGACAATAGATTGTTTCTTCTTCCTTTATTGTTCTTGCGGATGCTGTAAGTGTTGGTGATTTGGTTTTTCAAGGGTGTTTATTGAAAATTTACAAAATACATGTAACAGTAAAATTGAACATTAATCCTCACATATGAGGATATTCATAAAAAGATAAAACAGGTAAATATAACTAACAAACTGTCATAAAAGGATGACCAAATAATACAATATGATCAAAATATTTAAAGGAGTTATTTCGCGAAAAAAGTAGGCAGTTAAAAAATGTGACAGATGACAGGTTTTGGGCCAGTCCATCTTTTTAAGGGGGATTCTCAGGGCTTTCTTTGTTTTCAACAGCATTTCCTGAACAACAGTTGCAAAATCTAACTGACATAATAGTGTGCAATTGATTAGGGAGGCCGGCTGGTATCTTGCTATTTTGGCAGTTAAACTGTTGTTCAGGAAATGCTGTTGAAAACAAAGAAAGCCCTGAGAATCCCCTTAAAAAGATGGACTGGCCCAAAACCTGTCATCTGTCACATTTTTTAACTGCCTACTTTTTTCGCGATAGTGGTCCTTTAAGGGGAAGGAGAACCCCGAGAACAGGTCAAAGATAATACAATATTTTACATAAAGAGAAAAGTTAAAAAAAGGAAAAATAGTAAGGAAAGGGAATTAGGATAGGGAAGAAAGGAATAGAATACTAGAGGATTTACCATGAGTGTTGGTGATTTGGAGGCGAAACAAAATAACACTTCCTACTTCCCCCTCTTCCTTATGCTTTGCAAACATCAGCAACAGCAGGGTATGGAGTCATGCCTCAGGTAGAAGAAAATAAAAGGAAAGCTGAATTTAAGGATTGCGATATAATCACTGATATGGGAAGTGTTGCTCTGGATTTATAATAAACGGATGAGGCAGATAACCAAAACTGGCTTTCCAAGGTTAAATGTTAATTACTCCCCCACTGACACCCACGGCCCCCAAGCCAGCTGCTGCACCCCTCCCCCTAGGTCTCCCCTCCCCCCAATTGTACTGTTGCTCTTCAGGGCTCCTGCAGAGTTTTTAGCAGAGTAGTGACTCACCTGTCCTGGCTGGCACGCTCCTTTATTAGTCTGCGGCTCTGTGCTCCTCCTCTTTGTCCCCACTGGCTACCTCTCTTCCGTGACCCGGAGAATGTTATCACCTACGTGGGAACTGAGCCTAAAAGACACAACTGCACTCATTACAGCTGACACAGGTGTTAAACACCTAATGGAGGGTGTCTGCTTCCAAAATTATTTGCATGCAAAAGATTTTGTGCTAGACCCTTACACTGCGATGAGGTCAGCCTGTCGAAAGGAACCCTAGCAGCTAGCCATTAAAATGGAGCAAGAGGTGCAATGTGAATTGCACACAACCCTAACTTCTGTTTAAAATGACCCAAAAAACTGACATGCAAACACAAGTGTTAACCTGGGAGCAGCTAGCCATTAAAATGGAGGGAGGGGGGCAGCGTGGACTGCACACCCCCTTCCAGGTTTTTTTAGACAGTAGAAAGATAGAAATTACAGTTTTGTACACAGTAGAAAGGGATGGCAGCACATCTAAACTAAGCTGCACCTGAGTGACATTAGCTGCATAGAGCTGCAAGGGCTCTTAAAGCGGGAGTGTCACCATAAAAATCAAATTTCAACAGCAACTGGTCTGAGTGTATTAAGTGATAAAGATGCTAATCCTGCATTCAAAACTTTTTCTGCTGTTATGATTTAGAGTTATCGCATACTTAAGGAGCACTGGCCCTTTAGTAGTCAGTGCCAAACAGTTACATGCTGGGGGTTCTTTTTATCTATAATACATTCCTTCTCTTTCCTTTATTTCCCTTCCTAGCTGCTTATCTGAAACCTGATCCCCTGCTCACTTGTGTTTACAAGCAAGGCTGAGGTGACTCAGCGATTGGAGGAGAAAAGAAAAAAAAAGTTAAGGGAAGAATGACATAAGTATTTAGCCTCAGCTGTGGGCAAAAGACATGGCCCCCATCAGGAACAGAATTCTCTTCATTTACTATATAAAATTCACTGAAATAAAAATGCAGACAGTACAATACATGTGTTATGTAAGTAGATCAAGTATTTATCTACTTATATGTGTGTTTTTTCCCCTGGCATAGTATGGCTAATCCTACTGATTTAAAGAGTACTTACATTATACATTACAGTTTTCTTTAAATCTTATAAGTTGCCAAGATACTGTATTTAAAATCATACAAAATAAAGTCTAATTTTCTCGCCCTCAGGATCCGTATTCCACACATGGGCCCATATGCAATTCACTTTTTCTCCAGAGTTTTCGCCTGAGATATCATTCTTCTTTTTGTATTAAAAATAATTTCCCAGCACTTTTCAACTAAAAAAGTACCAAAAAGTAGATGAAAAAGTACTATCAAGTTACTTATAGTATTTTTGTGCTTTCTAGTATCTTAAAACGCATCTTATTAACAAATTTTAAAAAAATCACCTAGGAGAAAGCTCAGGAGATAAAGTTAATTGCATATGGGCCATGGTCTTGAAATCCCTATCCCCAGTGTAAAACTTTTGCCAGGGTGATTTATTTATTTCCAAACCATAGGTGCAAAGCATGCTGGGGGGGGGGGGGGGGGGGGTTGATGTCATAACGCCACCCTCATGTCCATGTGATCTAATCCAGGCAGGAGGACAGAAATCTGAAATAAGAATTATAGTAAACAGACAGGCTGCAGCTGTTCTACTGTCTCTCCTCTCTTTTCACATTGTGAATCAGATGTCATTTGATACAGGCAGGCAGAGAGCAGGGGAGGGAGGGACAGGGGAGGGAACCAGGCTGGAGGGGAGTACACATGCTGAGGGTGTACTTTGGCAAGGCTTCAGCATGAGATGAAAGAACTAAGTGCTGCTACAGCTATAAATATAAGTCTGTTCTATCCACTATGATGTACCAGATGTAAACTGTATATGTTCATCTCACTGTACACAATGCATAGACTACATATATGTATTGCCATTCAGACTTTTTTTTGGGCTGGAGGTGCTCTTTAAAGAAACAACTGCACGCATTACAGCGTAATTGCAGTTGTGTCTTTAAAGGGAACCTTAACTGAGAGGGATATGGATGTTTCCTTTTAAACAATACCAGTTGCTTGGGAGTCCTGCTTATCTCTTTGGCTGAGGTTGTGGCTGTGCTCTGCACTCCCCTCCAGCTTCAATAACCATATAGGTGCAGCGACGGACAGCGGCAGCTACATACCTTCCGTGCGCTCCAGCATGGACTCTTCTCTCTCTAACCTCTGACGCGACTTCCTGTATAAACATATGGGCCAAATGTATAAACAGGAAGTCGCGTCAGAGGCTAGAGAGAGAAGCGTCCACGCTGGAGCGCATGGAAGGTATGTAGCTGCCGCTGCCCGCCGTTGCATACATATGGTTATTGAAGCTGGAGGAGAGCGCAGAGGGGAGAGCCCGAGGTGAGGGGGGGACCATCCCCCCTCCCCGCTGAGGGTTGGCCATAGCTTTCCTCTCATGTTGCAACCCCTCCAGCCCCCCAAAACGGCCCTGAGCGGGCCCCAGGGGGGGGGGGGGCTGCGGGCGCATTGGCTGCAGCCCCTATTGTTACGCCCATGATCTGCATGCTTGTTGAGGGGCTGTGGCTAAAAGTATTAGAGACACAGGATCAGCAGGAGAGTCAGGCAACTGGTATTATTTTACAAGGAAAAATCTGTACCTTTCTCAGTTTAGGTTCCCTTTAAGAGGCCTTGCAGCTCTGTGCAGATAGTATCAGTCATGTGCAGCTTGGTTTTAGATGCGCTGCCATTCCTCTCTACTGTGTTTAAAAGAGGATTGCCCAAGGGAAGAAATGGGGAGGGGATGGCTTGCAGACGTATGATTACTGAATGCCAACGTAATCTCAGGGTGATCATTCGATGTCTGTAGGCACCTCTCCTGCTTCATACATAAAACATTTTCATAATAAACATCTGAAATACACTTTTACAGTGATGAGAAATATTTTCTGCCAGTTACATTTAAAATTGCTGACTCAGAAATTCTTCTTTCTTTATGTACTTGCACCTTAAAGCAAACCTAAACTTACATGATCCCTTTTTTATTTAAAGCCCTATTTTGATGTCCGATTATGTAATATTATCACTTAGAATATATTAAGTCTTGATTTAGAGGCAGATTTCTTTAAATGCTCAGTTTCTTCAGTTGCAAAGCTTTAGAGGCACAGGGGTTGCTTGCACCCTCTGCTGATATAAATCTTTAATCATAGCCATCATCATCATCGTCATCATAGTAGGCAATAACTAATTAACATTATCACATAGTCACAAACCAAGCCACAGTTTGATACCACCTAATGACATATGCTCAATTTACGATACACGCACAAGTCCTCTTTAAGTGCCTGAGTTATGTTTATGCAGCTCTAGAAAATGGCTGTGTGGCATTGCTGGGGTGGCAGGCACTTAGAAAATAATGATCAAAAAGCTTGATGTTTTTCTGGCATGCTTGTGACATCCAGGAGGTATTGTGACCCAGTTAACCCAGCAAATGCTAGCCACATTCTTCCAAAATACTGTCTGGAGATACATGTAGGGAAAGCCATAAAAATGTCATGGAAATGCTTTAATTTCAATGCTGGCATTTTCAAGGTGTTCACTCACTTGCTTTAGCAGCAAACATAATACGAATAAGCCCTAATACTACTGTTCTCCAAGCTGAGGATGGTCAGTACTCAGCTTTTGCTCCATCACTCTGCAATTAGAAGTTTTGGTACCTTTGTACAGATTATGAAGGTACCACTTGCAATTAGTACAGAATACCACTACAAGATTGTTAACAAACCAACCTCGCCATTGCCACATGATATCGATTCTTCGCTCTCTCTACTGGCTACCTATAAAATGGAGAATTCTGTTTATGATTGGCTTATTGACATTCAAATCCTTGCGCAATATGGGCCCTGGATACCTGAAGGACTTGTTGCAACTGCATCACACCTCCCTCAATCTTAGATCAAAAGAATCTACTAACTTGGTTACCCCCAGAGTCCACCTCAAAACCTTTTTTAGACAGAGCCTTTTGTCATGCTGCCCCCTACATTTTGAAACTCGCTGCCACACCCAATCAGGACATCTCCATCCCTGGAAGCATTTAAAGAGACTCTGTAATTTTAAAAAAACCCTCTGGGGGATACCTACCTTGGGAGGGGGACGCCTCGGGTCCCAATGAGGCTTCCCTCTCCCCTGTAGGTTCAGTGAATCCAGCCCTGGCTTTCCCGAATACTGCCCCAATCCTCCACCGACAAGCTTGACAAAGGAAGATATACTTACCTCACTGGGATCCAGCACAGGCGCACCAGCTGCTCTTCGTTCAGGCTAAGTGGAAATAGCCGAACTCCATCATATCCTCTGTACTGCGCAGGCACAAAAAGACTTGCGCCTGCGCAGTAAAGTGAATCGATCGGGTTTGGCTATTTCTGCCTTAACCCAAATAAAGAGCAGCTGGTGCGCCTGTGCAGGATTGTGGTAGGTAAATATTTACCTTGCCGTGCTTTGGGGGACCCTGGCACGGAGGAGGATAGGAGAAGCCTCATTAGGATCCAGAGGCTTCCCCCTCCCGAGGTAAGTATCCCCCAGAGGGATTTTTTCATTATCAGTCCAAACTGAAAAGCCACCTGTTTAGTCTGGCATTAACAAACACCTGACTACTTCCTATGTAACACAGTCCAGCCTGCAACCTTGTCTAGATCTGAGAAATAACTATGCGTTTTGAGTCCTATGGGAGAAAAGCACTTTACAAATGTTCATAGCAAGGAAATGAGCAGCGCTACTTAAAAACTCGTTTTTGGTCAGCTGCTCCCACTTAACAGCCATGCTTTTGGTGTATATGCAGAGCTTCTGTTTGGGTTCAAGGTGCGTTTGTAGTTCCTGGGGGGGCTCAGCGCATCTCTGATGGAGGCCATTCTGAGGCGGCCTGGTGTTGCGCTGATCCACCTTTTGCGCACTTTACAAATGGTATTGTATTGTATTTTACTTAACCATGACAAGTGTCCACCAAAGTCACCTGGATATCAAAAGAGAAAATGAATCAGAAAAGTGTGGGTCTTCTGTTGCTTCAAATGCCCCAAAGCAAAATAGGGTCATAAGGAGAAAAGAGTAAAAATACATTTAAAATCACCCTAAAAACTCTTAGTTCATTTGTAAGTTTTCCAACTTCTACAAATATCTGACCACAGAAACCACAATATATTACTATCCTGGTTTCTATCACTACCAATTATTATATTAATTAGAAAAGCTTTTTCGCTATTTTCCTTTTTACGTTTATAAGCTTTTTAACATTGGAAAACCAAAAAAATAAAACGCATATTTTCTTGAAATTAATCAGAATCTTTAAACTGACAAGACATAGCAGTGTTTGCAAATTACATTGGATAATTAGTGGTTTTTAAGCATACTCTGAGGGTTATTAATTAAAGTGCAATTATATGATTAGGGCACTACTGAACTGAAGTGTTTGGTATGCCCACTGAACTACTAAACAGCAATGAGAATTCACATCTAAGTTGTATTCATTTTTCTTTCAGGCTCTAATGATATTACATTTAATTAGTTTTATTAGGCTTATACAGATAAACCCATGGGTTACATAAGGCAACAGATTTTTTCCCCTTTTTTATGGTAATGGTTAAAAAGATATATATAGACAGTGGTATGATCAGATGTTCCCTGAAAATGTGCCCGGGGCATACAAACTAAACAAGGGTTGCAGTGATCTCTGCTGTAATCAGGCCTGAAAAGAAAGGAGGCCTACTATGTGATCTACTGTTTCTTAAATCTGCTTCACTGCCACTCTCTGTGCATTAATAGAAATGTCCCCTGTAACCACAATGATGCCCAAAGCAATAGAATTGTCTTTAGTCAATAAGTCTTTCATAGGCACAATCATTTGTGTAATTATATACAGATCAGTGAAGAAACTGAGAGTTGTATAGACCAGATGCTTGCAACTGTGCTGGGCTTGTGATCATGAACACCCATCCATGTCAGAGACGTTACTAGAATTTTGTCCTTAGGAAAGTATCCAATGGAAAGAACAGGATAGGCTAATTGCATACAGTGATGACATGGTGAAGGGAGGCATCTGGGCTAGGCTGCTAGGAGTAGGTTCTGTAGCCTCTTGTTTTGTAGTTACTTTGACAGCCATGCAGGGTTGGATTTGACGTGCATGAAAAAAGGGCGCCATTACAAAAGGGCACGGCTGGATAACGAAATTGCGACGGTGGATAATGAAATGTTAATAACGCTAAACATTGGTGTTGAACTTGGTTAACGATAAATACTGTTTTTAAAACAGACGGGAGATAATAACGAACATATATTAACGTTAAAAATCGTTATGTAATTCAACAATACAGCTTAAAGAGGAACTCCAATGAAAATAATGTATTAAAAAAGTGCTTCATTTTTACAATAATTATGTAAAAATAATTTAGTCAGTGTTTCCCATTGTAAAATCTTTCCTCTCCCTGATTTACTTCTGACATTTATCACATGGCGACATCTTCACTGCTGGCAGGTGATGTCACTGGAAGGAGATGCTGCTTGCTATTTTTGGCAGTTGGAAACAGCTGTACACAGTAAAACAGCTATTATTTCCCACATTGCAAAGAGGTTCACAGACAGGAAACTGCCAGGACCACGGTCCTCCCAGTTTCCTGTGGGAGGGGTTTCACCACAATATCAGCCATACAGAGCCCCCCGATGATCTGTTTGTGAAAAAGAAAAGATTTCTCATGGGAAAGAAGGTATCAGCTACTGATTGGGATGAAGTTCAATTCTTGGTCACAGTTTCTCTTAAAACTCAAACTTACTCTCACATAGAACCCTCCCCTGGTGGTGCCTAAAACTAACCACTCCCCCAGTGGTGCCTAACCCTAACCACCCCCCGGTGGTGCCTATCCCTTTCCACCCCCCCCCCCCCCCCCCCCGGTTGTGCCTTACCCTAACCCCCCCTGCGGTGTTTAATCCTAACCACCCCCTCTGTTGTTGCCTAACCCTAACCACCCTCCCTGGTGTTGCCTAAAACTAACTGCCACCTGGGTGGTGCCTAACCCTAACCACTCCCTCTGCAGAAAAACCCTTTTACACATAGAAATGATAATATCTTTGATAATGTAAAATCTGTACATACAAACATAATAATATGACAAAAACTATAATGTTGCAAGCTTCCAAAACGATAACAAATTTAAAAAACTGTAATGTTCTAATGTTGTTAACGATATTTATCTGGCACCCTTTTTTCTTCTTTTTCACTGTATTAACAAGAATTGCATTAGAGTCTATGGCAGCACCCTTTTTTCCTGCTACCTGGATTTGTACTTTTTACGGCCCAAAGCTGCTATCACCAGCCCCCTGACAAACCGCAAACCAACCATCACATGCACATACTTTTATTGGTCCCAGTGATCTATGTATTTAAAGACTGTTATTAACGATGCAGTTTTACTGAACGATCAGAGCGTTTCACGATTGATTGGATTGGACAGTGTTGATGGTGCCAATGCACTACAAATTACCAATTTGTCAATCATTCTATTAACTCCTTGAGGACCGCTAATTTAAACCCCCCTAAAGACCAGGCCATTTTTACAGAAATAGGCCACTACAGCTTTAAGGGTTAGCTGCAGGGCCGCACAACTCAGCACAGAAGTGATCTCCCCCCCCTTTTCTCCCCACCAACAGAGCTCTCTGTTGGTGGGGTCTGATCGCCCCTAGGTGTGTTTATTTATTTTTTATAAATATTTATTTATTTTTTTAAATTAAATTTCTATTTTTTTTTTTTAATATTTATTTCCCTCTCCCTCCCTCCCCCGTCAGCCAATTACAGCGATCGGCTGTGATAGGCTGAAGCCATTCACGCCAATTGGTGTGGAGTGGTCCTGGAGATGCCGCCGCTTTCACGCCAATTGGCGTGGAGTGGTCGGCAAGAAGTTAATCTGTTTTGTGGATCACTTGCATCTGAAATGATTGGAAAGGTTATAATTTTTATTCAGTTTATGGGCAAAATCGATGCTTTCTGCTCTGATAGGTTGGAGCTGGAAGGAGGGCGGAGCTGGACTCGCAGAGTGGCAAACGGTGATGATGAGTGACAGCTCAGGTCACAGACAATAAACTGCCAATATTTACTGTCCCTTTATCCCCTGAGTCCCAGGCATTTGCCCGACTGCTGCAGTTCATCTGTTTGGCAGCTTGACTGCATAAATGTGCCAGCCCACAGTTCTTCCCTTGCTTCCTGGTGCACTAGGCCATGGCCTTTGTGGCCTTGCCTGAAATCCGGCCATGCAGCTATGTATGTGTGACATTATATCTGGATGAAATTTCAGATCTAGGCAGGGCAGTTTCTAGGCTACATGGCTCCAAGGTGAGGATGTAAAAATCTCCTCTTCTTGACTTGAGCACGCTATAGCGGGAAACGCTGCATTTTATGCAGCAATGTTAGTCTATGGGATACAGAAGAAGCTGCGTTTCAATGTGCTTTTACAGTATGCGTTTCACAAACGCTGGTAGTGTTGCATATATTATTCAGGATGGCTGCCAAAACGCACATAATGAAAGTCTATGGTAACGCATGTGTTTTTTTAGTGCGTTTATATTTAACAATTTAAGATTTCTGATGTGTTTCCACTTCCTGTTGTCTTCCTAGTGATTTGCATAAATTTAATAAAAAAGGCATACAAAACGCATATGCGTTTACATATAATGTAAAACACATTAGCGAACCGCAAACACATTAAAACGCACGCAAGACGCATGAAAAACACATCTGCGTAAAAAAAATGCAAACACAACACGCAACAAAAATGCAGTAAAAACGCATTACAAAATCGCAAACGCACCATCCTAAAACGCAACTTTTTCATGCTATGTCATATGTGACTACAGCCTAAAGGGGAACTGAAATGAGAGTGATATGATGGCTGCCATATTTATCAGCTTTTAAACAATACCAGTTGCCTGGCAGCCCCGCTGATCTATTTGCCTACAATGGTGTCTGAATCACACCAGAAACAAGCATGCAGCTAATCTTGTCAGATCTGACAATAATGTTGATCTGCTGCATGCTTGTTCAGGGGCTATGGCTAAAAGTATTAAAAACAGAGGATCAGCAGGATAGCCAGGCAACTGGTATTGCTTAAAAGTAAATAAATATGGCAGCCTCCACATCTCTCTCACTTCAGTTGCCCTTTGTGGCCTCATTCACACCTAAAAACGAAAACGCCAGCATTTTTTGTTTTTTTTGTGTGCTGTTTTTTTTCCTCAACTGCGCGCTGCATTTTTGGGAAAAGCACTTATCTAAGCGCTTTTTGCAGAGTGGTTTTGTAATTCACTCCCTGATGCAAGTCAAGAAGTGAACTCTTTGACCCGGAAAAGAATAAATACAATGTATTTATTCTTAAAAACGCGAACGCAATCGCTGCACAAATCGATTTTGTGAGCGTTTTTGTTTTTCCTATACCTTCCATTGAGGCAAAATGGCCTCAAAAATGGCACAGGCACCGCTTTGCTGCACGCACAGCGCACAAACCGCTGCTGATATGAACCTACTCATAGAGATTCATTGCACAAGTGTTTTGTGGGCGATTTAAAAATTGCCTGGGCTTGAAAAAAGGCCGAAAACGCCCCTAGTGTGAACTAGCCCTAAATGGCCTTTCATACTGTGGTAGGCTAGCTATGATAAAAAGTCACTAGAAAGCTTCTGAGTTAAAAAAAAATAACAAAAAATCCCTTAAATCTGTAATGCAAATAGTATTTGACTTTAGTGTGCAGAGTCAGAGACTGAAATAGGTGAGCCTGCCAGTCATATAAAGGATTCAAAACTTTGGTCATCTAAAACTTGTAATGGCCCAGAATACTTAAAAAAAAAATGCAAATATTATTCATATTCAATGTCGTATCAAAATAAACATTACTTGCAGTTCTGCTTTCATAGTCTTGTTCTAGAGTAGCTGTGACCATTAGAAGTTCACAAACTGGACTTTTGAATGACTAGATCATATTTCAATGTGGGAAAGGGCAGACTATAACTCAGGGCCCTTTCACACTGGGACGGTGCAGTGCATCAAATTGACGCACTGCTACTGCAGCCTAATGAAAGTCTATAGGGAAGTTCATACTTCCCACATTGTGGTACGCTGCGACAGAAGTGCCCGATTTAACGCTGGCGCATACCTACGTTTCCGTGCGGCGACATGTGGCGATCTGCGCCGGCCCGGAAGTCATATTAGTCTATGGGGACGCAGAGTTCTTTAAGCACGTTGGCATTGCGACATCGCAGCGCACATGTGTGCGGAAGCATGTTTTTACAATACGCTTCCATGCACTTCCACATACCCAAAGCAGGAAGTGACCGCGTCACTTCCTGCTGGGCCGAATGCCAGATAGGGAAGATTGTGTACTAGTTCAATATTCCCCAAAGGCCTGTTTTTGTGGTGTAAATGATCCCCTTTATGAAGCATCACTTTTTTCTTTGCTATAGTTCCTCTCTTTAGCATAAGAAGGATCCCATGCTTCTTGCATACTTCGCTTAGGCACCTGCGCTATGTGAATTTGTGTATAAGCGGGTTGGAATGTGACTTGTTTATTTTTTGGATTATTTTTAGCTTGCATCTGAAATAACACAACTAGAAATTCAACCTTTGTAGGAAAACAATAATTATCACTGAAGGACAGCTTCAAGCAGGACACCTATCACCACTGTCATCTATAGAAACATACGCATTACTGTAGTACATGGATTCTGTTTTATACATAAAGCATTAGACATAACTGCTACAGTGCCAGTGGTGTCTCAGTGCCGCTTACCCATTCCTCCCCCATGGTGTAAACAGTAGTAGTGAAACAAACTGAGGATTCCTTATAGAAAACCTGAACTGAAAATTAAAAGTCAAAACAAACATACACAAGTCATACTTACCTCTTGTGTATTCTACTCCTCAATCTCTTTCTCCTCTCCCGCGTCCTGTTTGTCCACTGCAATCAAGGGAATTCTCCATCCTCTATTTTGAAAATGGCCATTACTCCATAACAGCCTGGTCAGCACACTGTTAAACTGTAACATCGTCCACTTGAGCCATAGGGAGACATGGACATTACCTGGCACATCAGTTGTCCTCTCAGCTATAACTGACAGCAACAGATATAAGTGACAGCAACTGATATATTTCAGTTCTGACAAAATGTTGTCAGAACTGGAAGGGATCATTGTCAGAAGAAAATGGTGAGCTTCTGAGAGGAACTGATGGCAAGGTAACTATTTAATGTTCATTTGAAGTGACCTCATATGTTAATTTTAAATAATTTTACTCAGTTCAGGTTCCCTTTAATGTGGCTAGTGAATGTGCTGAAGATAGTTAGAAAATACTATCATCTGATAGGAATGGGAGTGGAGCCATTGCTGTTATGAACATAGAGTACTGAAAACTATAGGTCTAGTGTAATAGATCACTCATTATTGTAATTGTGCGTGTTTAGCCTAAAATGTCAAGTATGTATTGTGGCACATGAGTGGTGCACCGGGTGGTGCTGCTTGTAAAAATATTGGTAATGTACATAACTGATATTTATATTACTGATATTTTTACCCAGCCAGCACCCATTCTCATTTGAACCCTTCCTGTAGTGGCTGGATAGTGTACTGGTTAAGGGCGATTCCTCCTCCGTCAACTGAAGAAGTTTGGTATGGCCCAGGAGCTTCTGTCGAGCTTCTACTCCACCACTATTGAATCTGTACTTTGCTCTTCCATCCTAGTCTGGTATACTGGTGCCTCCACCATTCCCCCCTTTGGACCTTTGGACCTCCTCAGCTCCTGTTAGGTTGGAGGTTCCGGTCCATTTTCACTAGGACCACAAGGCACAGGAACAGCCTTTTCCCCTCAGCTGTCAACTTTCGGAACTCCCATTATGCACTCTCACACCCCTCCCCCTTTCCTCAGCACCCCCTTCCTCCCCCCTAAGTTTCTCTTTTCTGCTTTTTTTACTTTCTGTATTTTTGAACTCAGAACCTAGTTGGGGTAATGCTTGAGCCTGAAATTGCTGTATTTGTACACTATGCTCCACTGCTATTTCTGTATGTGAAATTATGTCTCCATTGCATATTGTGTGTCTCATCCTGTACTTAAAGAGGGACTCCAGTGAAAAGAATGTAATAAAAAAGTGTTTTGTTTTTACAATAATTATGTATAAATGATTTAGTCAGTGTTTGCTCATTGTAAAATCTTTTAAATCCCTGATTTACATTCTGACATTTATCACATGGTGACATTTTTACTGCTGGCAGGTGATCATGTAGCTGCTGCTTGCTTTTTTGGCAGTTGGAAACAGCTGTAAACATCTATTTCCCACAATGCAACGAGGTTCACAGACAGGAAACTGCCAGGACCATAGTCCTCAGAGTTTCCTGTGGGAGGGGTTTCACCACAATATCAGTCATACAGAGGCCCCCTGATCCGTTTGTGAAAAGGAATAGATTTCTCATGTAAAAGGGGGTATCAGCTACTGATTGGGATGAAGTTCAATTCTTGGTCACGGTTTCTCTTTAAGCTCTGTATGTGCCAAGTCCAATTCCAGGCACGACCCACTCGTGCATGGTGAAATAAAATGTTTCTGATTCTGATGTAGATCTTCGTTTTATACACAATCATACACAAACACTTTTCCTAATCAATTTAGGCAAATGCATGATATCTATGATGCAAATAAACCAGTCCTATTTCCCTCAAGTCAGTTAGAAAGTTGATATCTGACTGGTTGCTGCCCTTTTCGCATTCTTATTATTGCCCTTAAAGCGTTCCTGAGTGCGTCCTTCTGTGTTAGCTTATTATTTTCCTCTGCCCATTAAATGAATTCAGAGTGTTCTTCTTATTTCCATGAACTGACACGAGAAATGGCATAATCTTTCTTGTTATTTCTAAGTCTCTCCGAAGACCCATCGTGAGCTCAAACATCGCAATCCTTCTTTTTCTAACAAGGCATATTGCCGGCTTTTTTGTATCTGACTTGCCAAAGTAAAGAAATAAAAATGTTTCAAAAGTATGCAAATAAATTAGTGAATGCTACATGGTTCATCAGAATCCAGAAGGGAATTAGAAAGCGAACAGCAGGCACAGCAGAGGATCTGATACAAATGAAATATACAATGACTGAGACATGTTGTCTCATTTACATTTGTTTCCTCAAGAGATCATAACTAATTAATACAAAACACAGCATAAAATGTAGTTATCCAGATTTTTCATGTTATGTCTTATTTAAAATGATAATGACTTTGTCAGTACTTCAAGTTTTAAATTGGATGAATTAGTGAATGTAAGTGCCTATTAAATTGAAGGGCATTACCAAATCAAGTAGGATACTGTTTTGCTGAGCGGTTCCGCCGACCACTACGCTATGAAAGCTCATTACTCTTAAAAGCTTTTCAAAAGTAGCTTGCTCGGTGGGGGTTACATATCAAAATGGCTTTTGCTGGAAAATTGACACTTCAGGGCTGCTTGCGAAATTATTAGAGATGTTACCGGTCGTTAACAGGCACTCAAGTGAATGGCCATTAACGATTGCCAACGGCTATTTCTGTTTTGCTTAAAAATCTTCCTGGCAGACATTTTGGTTAAATTTCTGGGAGGCAAAGTACTGTAGGTTATAGTTGCGCTCACCTTGTGTGTGGCATCACTATATAAGAGTAGTAAATAGTTGTGGTTTTGACAGGACAAGATAGTGTGGCAAAACTAATTTCGGAGCGGAGATGCCCCGACGATTTCAGTGCCGCCATAGGCCGTTATGTGAATTACAGCTATAGGTTTGTTCAGTGACTAGTTTGGGCGCCGGCGATTTCTGTAGCTCAAATAACAAAAAAAATTAGGTATGGCTAGAAGATGACCTTCTCTTTAGCTTCCCCTGGGTCCAATACTGCCAGATTGATTGTTACACCATCCAAGACTTAAAGACCTGAGAGGTTTCCAATGCCCTCAACTGGATATTTACCTTGGGAGGGGAAAGCCTCTGGATCCTCTATAGCAGGTACGGCCCCGGGGCCACATGCGGCCCACCAAGACTTTTGTGGTGGTCCCTAAAGCTCTTTACAGTTGGTAATTCCATGTGGCCATAGCTTTTTTGGCAACACCAGGCACCCTTTGTAGCCAAATTTGGCATACTAGCCGACCCGCGGCGTAGCATACGCCGCATGAGAGGGTAGAGGGCAGGAAGAGGGTATTGGGCACAGCGGCGGGGAGGGGGGTTGGACCCCCCCTCACCTGGGTCCCCCATGTGTGCTCTACCTCCAGCTTAAGCTCAGCAGGAACCCCCCTCCCTCACCTGGGTCCCCCATGTGCACTCCCCCTCCAGCTTAAGCTCAGCAGGACCCCCCCTCACCTGGGTCCCCCATGTGTGCTCTACCTCCAGCTTAAGCTCAGCAGTACCCCCCCCCCCCCTCACCTGGGTCCCCCATGTGTACTCCCCCTCCAGCTTAAGCTCAGCAGGACCCCCCCCCCCCCCCCTCACCTGGGTCCCCCATGTGTACTCCCCCTCCAGCTTAAGCTCAGCAGGAACCCCCCCCCCCCTCACCTGGGTCCCCCATGTGCGCTCTCCCTTCTGCATAAGCACAGTAGCAGCTGCCACTATTAGCAAGAGGCAGCGAGCGGGAATGACTCACCTCTTCCGTGTTCCATCGTGCGTTCCACATTCGTCACTTCCTGCAATGCCGCACACTGTATTGGTGTAATTTGCCTTTTTAAAATAGAAGAAAATCTGCAATAATTCAGCTATAAGTGAACATTTGTGGTTACCCACAATGCACTGCTCCTAAATATGCAAATTACCCCTTTTCCCCCTTGGTAAGCCAAGCAAGCATCCAGAGCCGCTGGTACATAGCAAGCATATAGCTTTAAATTTTATATAGCCGTATCAAACCCACATGTGACAGCCTATTTCAGACTTTTGGTCCTCATCTGTACATGGCAAGGACTGATATGGCTGTATGAGCTAGGGCTTGGACCAGTACAACAGAGTAACCAAGCAGCTCAGGGTGACTCAAACCACTCGGAATGTATAGAAGGATAAAAGGGACCAAAAAGACCTCCTACTAAAAAAAAAGCAAAGCTTGGTGTAATTTGCCTTCCTAAAACAGAAGGAAATATGCAATAATTCAGCTATAAGTGAACATTTGTGGTTACCCACAATGCACTGCTACTAAATATGCAAATAATTTATTTTAAAATGACTGTGGCGCTTATTGACTACTGATTAATAGGCTGCAGAGAGAACTAAAAGGTTTGCTCAAACCTTATCGATTTTAGAAACATGTGAAGATGATCTATCTGCGCCTTAGTGACCAATTCACTCCGTTTCCAATATAAAAAGTTTTATTATAAAAACAAAATGGTCAGTTTTATAAAACAAAATGTCACCCAGACTTCTAGAGATCCGCTGACCTCACTACACTTCAAACTGCCATACACACTCCCACATCCATAGCTCGAGATGGTTAGATTAGCTCCCTACTGAAAAGCCAGCCTAATGCTGGGTGGCATTAGGCTGGCTTTTCAGTCACTGGCTTTTTTGGTCACTAAGGCGCAGATAGATCATCTTTACATGCAAATAAATTATTTTCACCCTTAGTAAGCCAAGCAAGCATCCAGAACCACTGGTGTATAGCAAGCCTATAGCTTTAAATTTTACACAGCCATATCAAACCCACATATGACAGCCTGTTTGGGACTTTTGGTCCTCATTTGTACATGGCAAGGATTGATATGGCTGTATGAGATAGGTCTTGGACCAGTACAACAGAATAATCAAGCAGCTCAGGGTGACCCAAACCACTTGGAATGTATAAGCGGATAAAAGGGACCAAAAAGACCTTCTACTAAAAAAATCAAAGCTTGGTGTAATTTGCCTTCTTAAAACAGAAGAACATCTGCAATAAGTGATAATTCTGCTATAAGTGAACATTTGTGATTGCCCACAATGCACCACTACTAAATATGCAAATTATTCATTTTCACCCATAATAAGTTAAGCAAGCCTATAGCTTTAAGTTTTACACAGTCATATCAAACCCACATGTGACAGCCTATTTCAGACATTTGGTCCTCATCAGTACATAGCAGGGGTTGATACAGCTGTATGAGATAGGGCTTGGACCAGTACAACAGAGTAACCAAGCAGCTCAGGGTGACCCAAACTACTAAGAATGTATAGGAGGATAAAAGAGACCAAAAAGCCCTCCTACTAAAAAAAGCAAAGCTTGGTGTAATTTTCCTTCTTAAAACAGAAGCAAATCTGCAATAATTCAGCTATAAGTGAACATTTGTGGTTACCCACAATGCACTGCTGCTGAATATGCAAATTATCCCACTTTGCCCTTGGTTTGATTTGACACTACTTCTTCTTCTTGTTTGGACCAGCCCCTTCTTCTTGCTTGGACCGGCCCTGGGGGCAGGGCGCTACTTCTTCTTCTTGCTTGAAGGTTGAGGCACTTACTCTATTATATATATAGATATGAGCTACACCGGGCGTCCTTTGTAGCCAAATTTGGCATATGGGCTACACCAGGCGCCCTTTTTGTAGCCAAATTTGGCATGTATGGGCTACACCAGGCACCCTTTGTAGCCGAATTTGACATATATGGGCTACACTTGGCACCCTTTGTAGCCGAATTTGGCATATATGGGCTACACCAAGGCGCCCTTTTTTCCAGGCGCCCTTTTCAATTGGACGCTAATAGCCGGCATAAACTGCAAGCGCTCGCTAAACTGGGCATAGCAGCCGCTCCTCTGAGATCAGGTTATAATGCACGCTATGCTGCCAATAGCACACATAGCGTGCATTAAGGCACGCAGGGTTAAATAGCATGAGTAACAGCAGGTTACTCACGCTATTTGTCTTAGTGAATCAAGCCCATAATAATTTATAAAGTAATATCATTTTCAAACATTTTCAAGTTTACTCCTTAAATTATGTTCATTAAAGTTCCTAATTAACTACCTTAGAGCTGGTTCACACTGCACGGATCAAAAACTGATACGAGTAACAACTGATCCATCAAATTGATCAGTTTTTATTGGACATCAGTTTATCAATGTGACTTGTTTCTTTACTGCGCGATGCAGAATTATCACTGACTCCCTCTATTTGTAGTCCGTTCAGTGGAATGAACCGAACGGATCCATTTCAAATGGACTGATGTAAACGGATCCTATTGATTAACATAGGATCTGTTCGCATCCGTTGAGCTCTGTTTCATTTTGTTCTGTCAAACCGGGTGAACTGGCCCAACGCGCAGAGACCCAATGTTGTAATATTACAACATCACATTTAAGGCTACAAAAATAAACCCTCCCCCATTCTCTTCATTTTAAAACCTCATGTACATCAGGGCCGGCTCTAGTGTGGGGCGAGAGGGGGCATTGCCCTCTTAACTAATTACTCTGCCCCCTCAAACAGGGGTGGGAGGAGGGAGAGAAGCGGAGAGAGAAGAGGAAGCTGTGTGGACAGCGGGGAAGGGGGGAAGTCTCTCCCCTTCTTCCCTCACCTTGGGGCTCCCCCTTTCTCTCGCTTTCCCCATCAGATAGCGGCTGGCAGCAGCGGTAGAACACTTCCTGCTTCCCAGGGCGGGAGAGCGAGAGATCTGTGTGCCGCCACCACAACTCTGGTCTAGTCTAGACCAGTGTAGCGGCGCACAGATCTCATGCTCTCCCGCCCTGGGAAGCAGGAAGTGTTCTACCACTGCTGCCAGCCGCTATCTGACGGGGAAAGCGAGAAAGAGGAGGAGCCCAAAGGGGAGGGAAGGAGGGGGGAGACTTCCCCCCTTCCCCGCTGTCCACACAGCTTCCTCTTCTCTCTCCGCTTCTCTCTCTCCTGCCACCCCACCTAGGGACATCTATATACCTGGCTATACTGGGGCTAAGTCCCGACCACATCTACTGGGGATGCCTAAAGACCTGGCAACATATACTGGGACATTTACCCCTGGCTACATATACTGGGGACATATACCCCTGGCTATATATACTGGGAACATATACCCTTGGCTACATATACTGGGGACATATACCCCTGGCTAAATATACTGGTGACATATACCCCTGGCTACATATACTGGGGACATATACACCTCGCTACATATGCTGGGGACACCCAAACACCTGGCTACATATGCTGGGGACATATACACCTGGCTACATATGGAGTGCACATGGGGGGACCCAGGTGAGGGAGGGGGGGTCCGACCCCCCCTCGCCGCCACTGTGCCCAATACCCCCTTCCTGCCCGCTACCCCCTTATGCGGCGTATGCTACGCCGCGGGGCGGCTAGTTTTGGATAATTCATCAAGAACCATAACATGGTTGAATGTCCCATGTATGAGCTTTGCACGTGTTTCAGAATGAGTCTAAATACTCTAATAAAGACAAGTAGGCTGAGACGGGGACAGAAGGATAGGAAGTGAGTGCTCCTTATAGAGTTTGGATTTTGTTCAGGGATTTAAAAAAAAAAATAATAGAAAGGAAAGGAAACCTTAAAGGACATCCGAGGTGAAAATAAACTGATGAGAAAAACAATTGTATCTATCCTACTTCTCCTAAAAATGACTTTTTTTTAAGATATACCCAGTTTTATTTTATATTTAATTCTAGTTTTTACATTTTTACTGTTTAATTGTCTCTGCTCAATGACACCTTCAAATCTATGGATTATTAACCCTTTTTGTCTCTTACCTGCTCTTAGATGCCATTTACTGACAGGAAAGTGTTTTATGGCTGTAATTACTTATCAGTGAAGGTTATGCTATAGTCTGACCCAGTCTGACCCTGTCCAGACCCGGACAGAAACAGTCACTTGCATACCTGATGTTTAACTTTTTCAGGGAGAGAAAGAAAAAAAAGAACACAGCTGTCAGGTTTGTCGAGTCAATGACTATAGTTCAGACTGTATGCCCCTATGACTGACCTATAACCCAGCCCGTAACACCTGTGCAAACTCCTACCTAATACTGTACAATACTACAATATCCTGCTGGTAGATGAAGCATACAGACTGACAGATAATATTCACAAAGCAGTATGAGTAATACAAGGCACAGTATACTCAAGTATATAGTCACCTGAGGCCTGCAGGTTGAGGCAGTCCAGATGATAGCCAGGTAATTGGAGGAGAGGATAGGTTGTAGGCAGTTCAAACACTTAACAGTTAACGTGGTCAGTTCAAGCCAGAGTCAGTCCAGGCAGAGTTCATGGGAAACCTTTATTTAACAAGCAGCATCAGCAACAGGTAATCCAATCGGAAAGAATGGTCAGGAACAAGCGGTGGTTGGCAACAGGAAGTCAATCTAGAAATAAGCTTGGTCAGGATACAGTAAAAGTTGGCAACAAGATCAATCAGCTGTGAGCACAATCTCAGCAACAAGCCCAGCATAGGCTATCACGGGCGATGACAGAGGGCGCTCACTCTAGCTTTATACAAGGACCCACCAATCAGAAGTAAAGGAAAGCAAAGTGCCCAATCCCATAGCAGCATGTCAGCAGTTAGCTGACACGCAGTGTGCACACGTGGTCACTGTTTACAGTGGCGGAGCGCGTACTGAGAGCGCGTCCGCCGCATATCCAATGGGAGCCGAGCGCCATGTGCTCTAGTGATGTCAGCGGCCTGCCGTGACCCGGAAATCCGTTCTGCAAGCTGGGTCTCGGCGCTCCGCCCGTAAGGCGTCACCAGCGGACATGACAATAATATAGTTATTTGTGTGCTAGGCACTGTACATACATGTCTATTTCATCATGTCACATGTCACGTCGGTTGTCCTCTAAGAAGTTTCCATGAGGAGATGTATTTGTCCAAAACCAATTGTAATAAGGTTTGGCATCATCAGATTAAAGTAAAACTGAATACTCACCTAAGACTTCCCTGTCCCTTCTCGATGTCCTTGTTGCAGCACTGTCACTCCCGATGCATGTATTCAATCAACTGGTTGAATACACTTTTGGGATCACACTGAGCGCTTGTGCATGCGCAGTACAGAGCCGCCCATTTTTTGGAGCACGAATGCACCTGAAGGGCTCCTGGAGATGGAAAGTTTAAATGGGGTACCTCATTGGAACAGGAACACTGGGATCCAGAAGCTTCCCTTTCCATAATAGTACAATATATTGTATACATATATGTATATCCAGTTTGTTTTTTTCACATTTTATGTTTTTTCCTCATTGCCATCCTTTAACACCTGCAGAGCTGTAGAAGTGTCCTCCAATCACTAGAAAGAAATTATAGTACTTCTTAAACTTCTTAACAGTAGATTAGAGTTCACCTATTGATTATGTTGCTTGATGTTTACAAGCAGCTGAATCCTCATCTAGCCTCATAACTTAGCTGTTGATTTTGCTGCAAAATCTTGTCGTGCTCTGAACATATATGTTAAAATATAATGTTTAGAAACCTGAGATAAGATACAGGTGTCATTGGTACCAATTTCCATGGTGGCAGCTGTGATCACCAGGGCTTAGGAATGAAAACTTCAACAATCAACAGCAAAATGATGATCAAGCTTCATGTTACCATGTATTTATCCAAATACAAACTACTAAAAGGTCTGTTAGAATATTTTTTTGCCCGATTTTATCATCAAAGAAAAAGTGATGGATCTTTTTTAGGCCTGGTCACATCATGAGAGTTTTACATCACATCTTAACCCTTTCCAATCCTCTGTTGGACTACATCCGACATTGGCCTTTTCAAGCATAGAGCCAATGTTGGACATAGTTCGACATCGGTACAATTATGGCAGCTAGGGGGTGTTGTTGGTGGATAAGATCTGGCACAGCGTCAGCCCCCTTGGTTCAATCACCACTGGCCCCATGCACTGCCACTGAGCTACATAATTGAAATATTATGTGGGGGCATTTATGTTCTTCACTAGAGATGGCTCGAACCTTCGATTTTAGGTTCGCGAACCTCGAACGCAAACTTCCGCAAAAGTTTGCAAACCTGCGAACTTTGCGAACCGCAAAAGACTTCAATGGGCAGGCGAACCTTCAAAACTTCAAACACTAATTTTGGCCACAAAAGTGATGGAAAAGATGTTTCAAGGGGTCTAACACCTGGAGTGGGGCATGGCAGAGTGGGATACACGCCAAAAGTCCCTGGGAAAATTAAGAATTTGACGCACAGCAGGGTTATAACCCTAAGAGGCAGAAATCACATTGCATTCCTAAATTGGAGGCATAAAGTACTTGAAAAGATCGTGTGTATGCATGGAACAGCCGGTAGTCTAAGTAGTGTACTGCTTTATACTTACAGAACAAACTCACTGTATAACACACCGAAAACAGCTGTTTGTCTAGTGATGGCCGTGCTGGACTGGTGCGCACCATGGCTAGAGTGCAGGCAATGGCGGTTTTCAAGCCCATACGGTTGCCGAGCTGAGGTAGCTCAATGACAGAACAACAGTGACTGTCTGACTGATCGAATTTGGTTTGTCCACAATGAAGCAACAACCTTATTACTTTGGGTGTGCCCCCAACACACTCATATAGCTGGTCATTGCTTCATTGTGATACGCAAGCCCCTTTACAGATGCAAGGTAACGATCACAAACGGGATTTGACACATGTACATGCCTTTTTGTTTTGTTGTTGCAGCCGCAGTGCAGACAGAAAAATAAGGCAGGCATGTACACGCACCAGAAAAAAATATTATTGTTTTTGTCAGTGGCCGCTGCTAGTGGCCGCTGCTAGCAGCGGCCTTACAATTCAGGAATCCACCTGGAGTCCTGGACCCTGTTGGTGGTGGTGGAGAAGGCAGTCAAGCGGCCTGCAGGCAGAGATGCTGTGTGAGGACCAACGTAGTTTTGGGGCATGCAGCAGCGGCTGGCAGGCAGGCAGGCAGAGATGCTGTGTGGGGAGACTGACTTAGTCTTTGGGCGGGCAGTAGCCCTCCGGGATCCATGCCTCATTCATTTTGATAAAGGTGAGGTACTGTCCTGAACACTTTTTTGACCTAGGCGACTTCTCTTCTCACTCACAATGCCTCCAGCTTTCTGACAGGGCGCTTGAGGCAGGGCAAGCCAGAAGTTGGATGGCAAATTGTGACAGCTCTGGCCACAGGTCAAGCCTACGCACCCAGTAGTCCAGGGGTTCATCACTGCTCAGAGTGTCTACATCTGCAGTTAAGGCCAGGTAGTCAGCTACCTGCCGATCCAGGCGTTGGTGGAGGGTGGATCTGGAAGGGTTAAGGCGAGGCGTTGGACTAAAGAATGTCCGCATGTCCGACATCATCATGAGATCGCTGGAGCGTCCTGTCCTTAGCTGCGTGGACATGGGAGGAGAATTACTGGCAATGGCACCTTTATTCTGTTGCGCTGTGAAATCACCCTTAAAGGCACTGTAAAGCATACTTGCCAGCTTGTTGTGCAAGTGCTGCATCCTTTCAGCCTTGTTGTAATTTGGTAACATCGCAGCAACTTTGTGCTTATACCGAGGGTCTAGTAGCGTTGCCACCCAGTACAGGTCATTCCCCTTGAGTTTTTGTATACGGGGGTCCCTCAACAGGCCGGACAGCATGAAAGCCCTCATCCGCACAAAGTTGGATGCCGACCCACTAGCCATCTCCTCTTTCTCTTCCTCAGTGATGTCAGGTAAGTTCTCCTCCTCCCCCCAGCCCTGAACAATACCATGGGAAAGGAGAGCAGCACAAGCCCCCTGCGAAGCCTGCTGCCATTGTTCTTCCACCTCCTCCTAAAAAAAACATCTTTCTCATCTGACTTCTCTTCCCCAGATGACTCTTCCTCCTCCTCCCCCTCCTCTGTGCTGCCGCAGGTGTTGATGACAAATATGGTGATTCCCACAACTCTTCCTCCTCTTCCTGTTCACGCTCGTCCACAGCTTGATCCAACACTATACACACGGCACGCTCCAGGAAGAAAGCATATGGGATCAAGTCACTGATGGTGCCTTCACTGCCACTCACCAGGTTGGTCACCTCCTCAAACGGATGCATAAGCCTGCAGGCATTACGCATGTGTGTCCAGTACCTCGGCAAGAAAATGCCCAGCTCCCCAGAGCCTGACCTAGCACCGTAGCTGTACAGATACTTGTTAATGGCTTTCTCCTGTTGTAGCAGGCGGCCGAACATCAGGAGTGTTGAATTCCAGCCAGTCGGGCTATCGCAAATCAAGCGCCTCACTGGCAAGTTTTTTCTCTTCTGAATATCGGCCAAGCGTGCCATGCCCGTGTAGGAATGCGTGAAATGCCCACATACTTTCCTGGACTGCTTCAGGACCTCCTGTAAGCCTGGGTACTTAGACACAAATCTCTGGATTATGAGATTCAGCACATGTGCCATGCAGAGTACATGTGTCAACCTTCCCAAACTCAAAGCCGAAATGAGATTGCTGCCATTGTCACACACCACGTTGCCAATCTCCAGTTGGTGCGGGGTCAGCCACTGATTCACCTGTTTGTTCAGAGCAGCCAGGAGAGCTGCTCCAGTGTGACTCTCGGATTTGAGGCAAGACATGTCCAAGAGAGCATGACACTTTTGTGCCTGGCATGCAGCATAGGCACTGGGGAGCTGGGGGTGTGTAGCTGGAGCTGGAGATTTTTGGAAGGCAACAAACACAATTGCTAACTTCCAGTCAGAGCAATATCCTGCCTCTATCTGGCCAGCAGACGCTAGTCAGCCAATCAGGTGCACTGTCATACACCCTTTGCCTGCTGTACCATACCTAGCAGGAATTACATAGATTAGCATTCAGTAGTGTTGGGCGAACACCTAGATGTTCGGGTTCGCGAACGTTCGCCGAACATCCCTGCGATGTTCGGGTGTTCGCGCCGAACTCCGAACATAATGGAAGTCAATGGGGACCTGAACTTTCGTGCTTTGTAAAGCTTCCTTACATGCTACATACCCCAAATTAGCAGGGTATGTGCACCTTGGGAGTGGGTACAAGAGGAAAAAAATATTTGAAAAAGAGCTTATAGTTTTTGAGAAAATTGATTGTAAAGTTTCAAAGGAAAAACTTTTAAATGTGGAAAATGTCATGTTTCTTTGCACAGGTAACATGCTTTTTGTCGCCATGCAGTCATAAATGTAATACAGAGAAGAGGTTCCAGGAAAAGGGACCGGTAACGCTAACCCGGCACCAGCAGCAGCACACGTGATGGAACAGGAGGAGGAGACGCAGGAGGAGAAGGCCACGCTTTGTGAGACACAACAACCCAGGCCTTGCATGAGGACAAGAAGCGTGCGGATAGCATGCTTTGTACCGCCATGCAGTCATAAATGTAATAAAGATAAGAGGTTCAATAAACAGGGACCACGCGGCAACGCTAACCCAGCAGCAGCAGACGTGATGGAGCAGGAGGAGGCGCAGGAGGAGAAGGCCACGCTTTGTGAGACACAACAACCCAGGCCTTGCATGAGGACAAGAAGCGTGCGGATAGCATGCTTTTTACCGCCATGCAGTCATAAATGTAATAAAGATAAGAGGTTCCATAAACAGGGACCGTCACCGGCAACGCTAACCCAGCAGCAGCAGCAGCAGACGTGATGGAACAGGAGGAGGCGCAGGAGGAGAAGGCCACGCTTTTTGAGACACAACAACCCAGGCCTTGCATGAGGACAAGAAGCGTGCGGATAGCATGCTTTGTACCGCCATGCAGTCATAAATGTAATAAAGATAAGAGGTTCCATAAACAGGGACCGGCAACGCTAACCCAGCAGCAGCAGCACACGTGATGGAACAGGAGCAGGCGCAGGAGGAGAAGGCCATGCTTTTTGAGACACAACAACCCAGGCCTTGCATGAGGACAAAAAGCGTGCGGATATAGCAGCAATGCTTTTTGCCGCCATGCAGTCATAAATGTAATACAGATGAGAGGTTCAATAAACAGGGACCAGAAACGCTAAACCATCCCAGATGTTCATTGGTCATGTTACTTGGTTGGGGTCTTGGAGTGTTGCGTAGTCGTTTCCAATCCAGGATTGATTCATTTTAATTTGAGTCAGACGGTCTGCATTTTCTGTGGAGAGGCGGATACGCCGATCTGTGACGATGCCTCCGGCAGCACTGAAACAGCATTCCGACATAACGCTGGCTGCCGGGCAAGCCAGCACCTCTATTGCGTACATTGCCAGTTCGTGCCAGGTGTCTAGCTTCATGCCCGGTTTCAGGTCCAGCGGTGCCAGCCACAAATCCGTCTGTTCCTTTATTCCCCTCCAAATTTCCTCCCCTGTGTGCTGCTTATCCCCAAGGCAGATCAGCTTCAGCAACGCTTGCTGACGCATGCCAACAGCTGTGCTGCACTGCTTCCACGATCCTACTGCTGCTGGGTTAGCGTTTCCGGATGAGGTACAGCTTTGAGATGCGTTGGAGGAGAAGGAGTCAGAGAGGTAGGTGCTGCTGTTGTTATCCAGTGGGAGGGATGGCGGTGCAGCTGTTTGCGGCGTGGGCAACACCCGCGCCGTAGCAGGTGAGGAATCGCTGCCAGGCTCCACAAGGTTCACCCAGTGCGCGGTAAGGGAGATGTATCGACCCTGGCCGAACGCACTCGTCCAGGTGTCAGTGGTGAGGTGAACCTTGCAGGCAACGGCATTCTTCAAGCTTCGGGTTATTTTGCTGACCACGTGCTCATGCAACTCAGGCACTGCAGAGCGCGCAAAGTGGTAGCGGCTGGGAACCACGTAACGTGGGATGGCCACTGACATCATGCCCTTGAAGCTGTTTGTCTCCACCACTCGATATGGCAGCATTTCGCAGGCCAGAAGCTTAGCTATGCTGGCTGTTACTGCCACGGCCCGGGGGTCATTTGCTGGCAATTTCCTCTTGCGCTCAAACATCTCCGAGACAGACAACTGAACCGTAGGGCTGCACACCGAAGGGCTGTTAGTTGTTGTATTTGATGAACACTGGGAGACTTCAAGAGCACTACTCCGGAAAGTGACAGTGTCAGCGTCGTCTGATGTTTGTGAATGTTGTGAACCACGCAATGGCTGGGCTACTGCTGCTGCTGAGGCGGGTCTGGTGGTGAGTCTGGTGAACCCAAGGGAGGCAGTGTTGCTGGTGGTACCCTGTCCTGCCGCGTTTGCCCACAGAGTGGGATGTTTGGATAGCATGTGGCGGCTCATGCTGGTGGTGGAGAGGTTGTTAATACTTTTCCCCCTGCTCAGGCGGGTCTTGCACACCTTGCAAATCGCCATGGTAACATCCTCAGTGCAGTCTTCAAAGAAAGCCCAGACTTTGGAGCACCTGCCTTGCTGGCGATTTCTGTTTGCGCCTCTTTTGCCTCTCACTTGAACTTCCACGCTTGTGGTGCCTGAAATTGCGCGCCGCCTACCTTGTGGCACAAGGCGAACTCGTGCAGCAGTGGGTTCTTCAACAGACTCATCTGTGCTGCTGCTACGACGGCGATGTTCTTGTTCACAAACAAAATCTGGGTCTATGTCCACATTGTCCATACCCTCCTCTTCCATCTCCTCAAACTCGTCATATGTCATTGTGGGGGGCCGCTGCCGTGGAGTAGAGCTCCCCAGAACAACCTCTGCGCAGCTCACTCCAACGTCGTCTGGTTATCTGGCAGTTGTGTGCGTGGTGTCGCTGCCGGTTGTGTCAGCTTTGTGCCCACTGGCTCCTTGTAACTGGCTGAGGACTCGGACCTCGTGCGTGATGTGCTGGTGCTGCTTAACCCACTGCTGGACGCTTGAGAGGTCATCCAAGTAATTATCTGGTCCTGTTCTTTTGGATCTGTGAGGGTGGTTGTCCTGGACAACATGGGCGGTATTGAGTGGGTTTTCTTGGGTGCTCCCCTGTGGCCTGTACGTGAACCGTCAGGGGAAACACCTCTTCCCTTGCCCCTCCCTCTTTCACCAGATTTCTTCCTCATTTCACTCATCCTTAAAGTACACGCTGACTGGCAGCAGTACAGTGGCAGTACAGAAATTATTATTATTATTATTATTTAGTATTTATATAGCGCCGACATATTACGCAGCGCTGTACAGTGTATATATATATATATCTTGTCACTAACTGTCCCTCAAAGGAGCTCACAATCTAATCCCTACCATTGCCATATGTCTATATTATGTAGTACTGTAGTCTAGGGGCAATTTTTAGGGGGAACCAATTAACTTATCCGTATGTTTTTGGAATGTGGGAGGAAACCGGAGTGCCCGGAGGAAACCCACGCAGACACGGAGAGATCATACAAACTCTTTGCAGATAGTGCCCTGGCTGGGATTTGAACCAGGGACTCAGCGCTGCAAGCCAAGAGCGCTAACCACTACGCCACCGTGCTGCCCACAGAAATGCTATACAGTGGTGGGTGAGCGGTGTACCACTATTGCCAGCAGCGACACAGAGCACAATGCTATACAGTGGCGGGTGAGCGGTGTACTACTGTTCCTAGCAGACACAGAGTGGCAGTAAACACAATGCTATATAGTGTGGCTGAGCCGTGTACACAGAGTGGCAGTAAACACAATGCTATATAGTCTGCTAGTCACCCTGAACGGGGTGATGTTCTGCAGAACCCGAACAGTGGCGAACACTGTTCGCCCAACACTACTGGGAACGCAGATTTTAGTACCTAAACACACGATACATGTTTTCCGGGGTCGGACTCTGAGGCACATACAGATGGTCCCGATCATCATCCTCATCATACAACTCTTCTCCTGAGTCTGACCCACCCACCACCTCTGCCACCCCAACATCCCCAGACACAGACCCCTCATCGTCCTCAACATTAACTTGGGATGCTGGCCTGAGCCAGACCTCCTCCTCCACATCAGGCCCCATCATCTCCTCAATGGCAGCCCTCATTAATCGCTCTGGCGACGCACCGATGGACACAACGTTCTCCTCCGGGGAGGGCTGCTGCTGACCATTGGCTGCTGGGGTGGATGTTATAGCTTGCGTGGGGCGTTGGCTGTTGCTGTTGTTGGGAGTGCTGCTCACAGCGGAGGTCTCTGAGGAACTCATGGTGAGCTCATATAGTGGTTGGCGGTGAGTGGAGTATTACTGATCCCAGCAATATACACACTGACTGGCAGAGTACGTAATGCTATATAGTGTGGCTGAGCGGTGTACACAGAGTGGCAGTAAACACAATGCTATATAGTCTGGCTGAGCGGTGTACACAGAGTGGCAGTACACACAATGCTATATAGTCTGGCTGAGCGGTGTACACAGAGTGGCAGTACACACAATGCTATATAGTCTGGCTGAGCGGTGTACACAGAGTGGCAGTAAACAATGCTATATAGTGTGGCTGAGCCGTGTACACAGAGTGGCAGAAAACAATGCTATATAGTTTGGCTGAGCAGTGTACACAGAGTGGCAGTAAACAATGCTATATAGTCTGGCTGAGCGGTGTACACAGAGTGGCAGTAAACAATGCTATATAGTCTGGCAGAGCGGTGTACACAGAGTGACAGTACATACAATGCTATATAGTCTGGCTGAGCGGTGTACACAGAGTGGCAGTACACACAATGCTATATAGTGTGGCTGAGCCGTGTACACAGAGTGGCAGTAAACAATGCTATATAGTCTGGCTGAGCGGCGTACACAGAGTGGCAGTAAACAATGCTATATAGTCTGGCTGAGCGGTGTACACAGAGTGGCAGTACACACAATGCTATATAGTCTGGCTGAGCGGTGTACACAGTGTGGCAGTAAACAATGCTATATAGTGTGGCTGAGCCGTGTACACAGAGTGGCAGTAAACAATGCTATATAGTCTGGCTGAGCAGTGTACACAGAGTGGCAGTACACACAATGCTATATAGTCTGGCTGAGCCGTGTACACAGAGTGGCAGTACACACAATGCTATATAGTGTGGCTGAGCGGTGTACACAGAGTGGCAGTAAACAATGCTATATAGTGTGGCTGAGCGGTGTACACAGAGTGGCAGTAAACAATGCTATATAGTGTGGCTGAGCGGTGTACACAGAGTGGCAGTAAACAATGCTATATAGTCTGGCTGAGCGGTGTACACAGAGTGGCAGTACACACAATGCTATATAGTCTGGCTGAGCGGTGTACACAGTGTGGCAGTAAACAATGCTATATAGTGTGGCTGAGCCGTGTACACAGAGTGGCAGTAAACAATGCTATATAGTCTGGCTGAGCAGTGTACACAGAGTGGCAGTACACACAATGCTATATAGTCTGGCTGAGCCGTGTACACAGAGTGGCAGTACACACAATGCTATATAGTGTGGCTGAGCGGTGTACACAGAGTGGCAGTAAACAATGCTATATAGTGTGGCTGAGCGGTGTACACAGAGTGGCAGTAAACAATGCTATATAGTGTGGCTGAGCGGTGTACACAGAGTGGCAGTAAACAATGCTATATAGTCTGGCTGAGCGGTGTACACAGAGTGGCAGTACACACAATGCTATATAGTCTGGCTGAGCGGTGTACACAGAGTGGCAGTAAACAATGCTATATATAGTGTGGCTGAGCGAGGTACACAGTGGCAGTAAACAATGCTATATATAGTGTGGCTGAGCGAGCGGTGTACTACTGTTCCCAGCAGCGACACACAATGACTGGGGGGGACCCTGGCTAGCGTGGCTGGAGAGCGAACTACCCTGCCTGCCTACCCAAAGCTAAACCCACAGAGAAATGGCGGAGATATGACGTGGTTCGGGTATTTATTTACCCGAACCACGTGACCGTTCGGCCAATCAGAGCGCGTTCAGGTCCGAACCACGTGACCCGTTCGGCCAATCACAGCGCTAGCCGAACGTTCGGGGAACGTTCGGGGAACGTTCGGCCATGCGCTCTTAGTTCGGCCTTGCGGCCGAACGGTTTGGCCGAGCACCATCAGGTGTTCGGCCGAACTCGAACATCACCCGAACAGGGTGATGTTCTGCAGAACCCGAACAGTGGCGAACACTGTTCGCCCAACACTAGCATTCAGGTGGGAGGCTTCGGTTGGACGCAATCGTGAATTGCGTCGTTTACAGGGACGCCTCGTGTAGGCACATCTCCCACACGGTCCCCTCCCTAACCACTCACCTGTCAACCGCATCCTAGAAGCTGCAAAAAATAAAATTTAAAATCACAAACACTGGTCCACATGACAGCCCAGGGGCCCCAGGTCTCTCTCACTCACTGGGGCCCCCAAACCACCATGCGACACCTAGAGGGAAGTGCGGGCAAGCCCTGGACCTCTCACCTCCAGGGAACTCACCCCACCACCTCTAAACTGAATGCCAACTGCAACAAACACAATTGCTAACTTCCAGTCAGAGCAATATCCTGCCTCTATCTGGCCAGCAGACGCTAGTCAGCCAATCAGGTGCACTGTCATACACCCTTTGCCTGCTGTACCATACCTAGCAGGAATTACATAGATTAGCATTCAGGTAGGAGGCTTCGGTTGGATGCAATCGTGAATTGCATCGTTTACAGGGACGCCTCGTGTAGGCACATCTCCCACACGGTCCCCTCCCTAACCACTCACCTGTCAACCGCATCCTAGAAGCTGCAAAAAATAAAATTTAAAATCACAAACACTGGTCCACATGACAGCCCAGGGGCCCCAGGTCTCTCTCACTCACTGGGGCCCCCAAACCACCATGCGACACCTAGAGGGAAGTGCGGGCAAGCCCTGGACCTCTTACCTTCCCGGGAGGTGAGAGGTCCAGGGCTTGCCCGCACTTCCCTCTAGGTGTCGCATGGTGGTTTGGGGGCCCCAGTGAGTGAGAGAGACCTGGGGCCCCTGGGCTGTCATGTGGACCAGTGTTTGTGATTTTTGGAAGGCCTCAGAGTCCACCAGCTGGTATGGTAGCTAACAGTTCCGCCAAGCCAGCTGTCAGACGCCGGGCAAGGGGGTGACTGGCAGACATTGCCTTCTTCCGCTCAAAGATTTCCTTCACGGACACCTGGCTGCTGTGGGCAGAGGAGCAGGATCCGCTCAAGGAGAGAAGCGGAGTGGAGGAGGGTGGCTGTTTAGGTGCAAGGGAGAAAGCGGCTGAAGATGCTGCACCTGAAGGAGGAAGAGGCGAAGGAGGGTGGCTTTGCCTTTGTGTGCTGCTTTTCTACAGGTGGTCTTCCCATTGCAGTTTGTGCTTTTTCGTCATGTGCCTGCGTAAGGCAGTTGTCCCTACGCAAGTCTTGGTCTTTCCACAGCCCAATTTTTGGTGGCAGAGAGTACAGATGGCATTGCTCTCATCTGAGACAGACACACACAAAAATGTCCACACCGCTGAGCTCTGGGATGATGGCACTTTGGTGGTGGCGTCAGCAGCTGACTATGAAGGGCATGTTGGCTGGCTGTCCATAGGTGGCGATACATGCTGCCGGACACTGCCACCAGCTGTTTCTGACGATGAGCTCCCCCTGCTTCTTTCAGCAACTCGTCTCCTCCTACTCCTCTCTGACTCCCCCTCTGAACTGTCCCCCTGTTCATCTCCTCTATTGGGAACCCATGTGACATGCATGACAGTATCATCATAATCATCATCATAATCATCCTCCACAGCTTCACTTGTATCAGACACTTCCAAAACTGCACCAACCTCCTCACACCCTGCATCCATAGTGACGCCTACCTCAGACACATGAGGTGGTGTAACTTGCTTAGCGCCTTCATCTTGTTGTAACAATAATGGCTGTGAATCAGTTAATTCCCCACCAAATAACTCATGTGAAGTGTCAAATGCAGCAGATGTGGTGTTTGTATTAGCGCTGGTGGCTGCGTAAGATGAGGTTTTCTGTGTTAAATAGTCAAGTACGTCCTGAAATTCTTGGGAGTTGATGGCATGTGCCTTTTGAGCACTGTACTTTGGTCCAGGGCTGCCTAAAATCACGTCAGTATGACATCGAACAGACCTGCCGGGTGGCTTGTCTCTGGCTTTGCCTGTTGTTTTGTCCATATTGGAGAGGATGAAGTGAAAGTTATGCACTGACTTGACTAATACAATGTGCAGTCACACTCACACAGGTGCAGTGAAAAGATATGCAGTGACTGTTGGTATAACAATGTGCAGTCACACAGACAGGTGCAGTAAAAGGTATGCAGTGACTGCTGGTAGAACAATGTGCAGCTGTCACACTGGTGCAGTAAATGGTAGGCATTGACTGCTGGTAGAACAATGTGCAGCTGTCACACACACAGGTCCAGTGAAAATGAATGCACTGACTGCTGGTATATAATACAATGTGCGGTCACAGGTGCATTTACAGGTATGCACGGACTGGTATTACACAATACAATGTGGAGCTGTCACACACACAGGTCCAGTGCCACTGAAAGGTATACACTGAATGTGCTGGGCCTGGCACAGTATAGCAATTAGCAAGGGCCAGCTGCGACACATAGGGCTGTATAATGCAGTGTCAGTGGCACACACGAAAAAAAAAAAAAAAACCACTTCACAAGAACATTATCTCTGATAAGAGCTGTTTTTGTGGTGCTTTTCAACAACAAATATCAACTAGGATCAAGCTACAAGAGCCTAACTAAGCTTTCCCTATCTCTGCAGCAAGTTCCTCTCCCTTTCTCTTACTACTTCAGCACACAGAGTGAGAACATGGCAGACGGCGGCTGCCTTTTATAAGGGGGGGGGGGGGGCAGGAGGGAGTGCAGCCTGATTGGCTGCCACGTGTCTGCTGACTGTGATGTAGAGGGTCAAAGTTTAGCCCAATGATGTAGTATAGGGGGCGGGTCGAACTCCCATAAAGTTTGCGTTCGATCACGAACGCAAACCAGCATTGTTTGCATGAACAAGTTCACCGGCGAACCGTTCGGGCCATCTCTATTCTTCACTAGGTAATGCACAATTATGTACAAATATGTATAAAGTTAATCTTTACAATAAAAGTTATAAATTAGAAAGAAGTGGAAATGTGCACAATAGTAGTAACCACAATTATGTGCAAATGTGCACAATTTTAACCTAAGTGAAAGCCACACAATGATACATCAGTGGACCTTTTAATCCTTGACAGAATACAATATTAAGTACTAGGGGGAGCAGATACACAATACGAATTCCCTAAAGAAAGGGATAGGCCTCTAAACACACTAAAACTCAACTTTTATTTGATACAAATAAAAATAATATTATTCCCGAGCAACAACATATATATATATATATATATATATATATATATATATATATGTATATATATATGTATATATATATATATATATGTATATATATATATATATATGTATATATATATATATATATATATATATATATATATATATATATCAGTCTATACAGGTAAAGACATACAGTGTGTCCTGTGTATTGGATGCACTGGTGTGTGTTTGTTCACAATAAACTAGGGATGACTTGAGCATGTAGCGTGGGGAGTTCGCCCCATGCAAACAAACATACAGAGCTCCAGTATAATACAGGCTCACAAACACGCTCTGATTAGAAGGAGTGTATGCTGCTTTTCAATCCCATACACACACTTTACAGACAGTGTAGGGGAAACTAAACAGACTCAACATGTTTCAGCGTAACACTTTCATGAGGAGTGAATAAAATTACAGTGCAAGTGCATGAAAAACAACAAAAGCCCCCACCGAACATAGAAACACACTGTCAGCAATTCAGGCCCTGTCAGAGCTATTAGCCACTAATAGAATATCGGTAACAGTACAGTTATTCTACAATTAGGCCTAATGTAATTAGGATAGTAAAACATCAAAACATCAAAATATTTTACTATCTCCTAACATGACCTCATTCTAACTTGAGTTGAACCCTCCTTCTATGGATGCTAAACCCTAACTGACCACCCCAATCGATGCCTAATCCTAACCATCTCCCCCAAACTAGGCCTAACCCTAACAGCCTCTCTTAACCAATGTCTAACCCTAACAGAACACCCCCCCCCCCCATCCATGGCTTACTCTAAATCCTCTAAACTTATGCCTAACCCTTAACCACCTGAGCGGTCTGGACGAGCTCAGCTCGTCCAACACCGCCGGAGGTCGCCGCTCAGGCCCTGCTGGGCCGATTTTCATCAAATAAAAAGCAGCACACGCAGCCGGCACTTTGCCAGCCGCGTGTGCTGCCTGATCGCCGCCGCTCTGCGGCGATCCGCCGCGAGCAGCGGCGAAAGAGGGTCCCCCCAGCCGCCTGAGCCCAGCGTAGCCGGAACAAAAAGTTCCGGCCAGCGCTAAGGGCTGGATCGGAGGCGGCTGACGTCAGGACGTCGGCTGACGTCGATGACGTCACTCCGCTCGTCGCTATGGCGACGATATAAGCAAAACAAGGAAGGCCGCTCATTGCGGCCTTCCTTGTTTATTCTGGGCGCCGGAGGCGATCGGAAGATCGCCTCCGGAGCGCCCTCTAGTGGGCTTTCATGCAGCCAACTTTCAGTTGGCTGCATGAAATAGTTTTTTTTTTATTTAAAAAAAACCCTCCCGCAGCCACCCTGGCGATTTAATCAGAACGCCAGGGTGGTTAAAGAGACATTGGAGCGAGGAAAAAAATATGATATAATGATTTGTATGTGTAGTACAGCTAAGAAATAAAACATTAGGAGCAGAGACACAAGTCTTATATTGTTTCCAGTACAGGAAGAGTTAAGAAACTCCAGTTGTTATCTATGCAAAAGTGCCACTGAGCTCCACGACATTCAAAGTTGCAGAGATCTCTGTCTTCTGAAGATTGTTATCTCAACTGTCAGTCATTGTATTTTCTTTTTTTTTCTGCAGAGAACAGATCAAAAGTTCAGTAGCCTGCTCTATAAAAATCATTTAGAATGCTTAGTAGTGTGTAAACTGCAAATATTGGAGAATGCTGCAAAGTTACAGTATAAAAAACTATGTACCTGAAAATAAAAATATGAGACTATTTTCTTTGCTACTAATGTTCTAGTAATTATCTGTACTACACAACCAATTCATTATATCATAATTTTTTTTTCACTTCAGTGTCTCTTTAACTGACTTACCCCCAAACTGATACCTAACATCAACTACACTGCGACTACAAATAGAAAGTTTGGGCGCATCATGGGAGCCAATGTACTTTAAATACCCATGATTAGCAGCTATAATTGTTAATTAGCTTTGGCAGTTTCTATGCTAAATTGCTCCCAGGGCGATGGTGTTAACATTGGGCCCCACCCACAGGCTCGAAAATGTTATTTACGATGTGATATTTAGCAACCCAGTATAGTTGACCAGCTATGGATGCCCCCAGTATAGGTTAGCCAGCCACAAGTGCCCCCAGTTTAGGCTAGCCATCCATAGGTGCCCCCAGCATAGATTAGCCAGCCATAGGTGTCCCAGTGTAGTTTAGCCAGCCATAGGTGCCCCCAGTATAGGTTAGCCAGGCATAAGTACCCCCAGTATAGTTTAGCCAGCCAGCCATAAGTGCCCCAGTATAGGTTAGCCAGCCAGCCATAGGTGCCCCCAGTATAGGTTAGCCATCCAGCGATATTTGACCCCAGTATAGTTTAGCCAGCCAACCATATATACCCCCAGTTTAGGTTAGCCAGTCAGCCATAGGTACCCCCAGTATAGGTTAGCCAGCCAGCCATAGGTGCCCCCTGTATAGGAGTTGAATAGATCTCCTGCAGTGGTGGCGGGGTGTTAGAAATAACTCACCTTCTGGGCTCTAGGCGATGTCCATGTGCAGCCGTGCTGCTCTCTCTCTGTACATTGCCACTCACAGGAAGTAGTGTAACTATCCCGCCACCACTGCAGGAGATCTATTCAATGGAGGGGGGAGCACGGAGGGGGACCCGAGAACAGGGATGGAGGAGTTGAGTCCCTCTCCCTACAGCTGAGTCCAATGTGCTGCCACTGCTCCTCCCTCCTTTACTGCGCCCCCATCCCTCATAGCACCCCGGGTAGTCTGCCGGCCGCCCACCCTTAGAAATGGGGCTGCAATTAGCTATCTAAACTACTTTATCTAAGCTACACTTCCCAGCTACACTAACCCCTGCTGCCCAACCACTGACACTGCACTACACTAAACTAACTCCTGATGCACCACCAGTTACACTGCACTACACTAACTCCTGATACTCCACCAGTTTACACTGCACTTCACTACATTACACTCTTCCCTGCTGCCCCACAGCTACACTGCACTTCACTACACTATCCCTTGCTGTCCCACCTGCTATACTGCATAGCACTACAACTGCAATGGAAGCTCCAGCTGAAATGCTCATCTCCTCCTCTGTCTTTGTTACACATCCTGCCACTCTACACTCTCAATACATTTTATAGTCCGAAAAATATGGTCTATGGGGCTTCTAGCAGGTGGTAGCAGGTGGTGAATAAACACATTGCTGTAGGTAGAGACTGTGACCCTGCCTCAGGACATGACACCAGGAAACAGGGTAATTTCTGGAGACACAACTGCTTCCATCTGATCTGAATTTGAACGATCCAGTGAAACATATCAGCACGTATATACTTACTGTATATGTAATATAGCATATATATGAATGGATATCATGCCAATCATCAATGCATAATCCCACAGACAAGATGACAGTAAAAGCTCTCTCCTGCCGAGACAATCAGAAATGTCACATAAACTGTTACACAGATACGTTACGTTACATTAGGTGACAGACACACTTCTACACGCATGCTACTTTCAGCTACAGTCAGTAATGCTTATCGATGTATGCAGAGTTTGATGGTCTCCCTATGGTGCTCCATCATTTCTTTTTTTCACTCCAGAGTATTTTTCCTCTCGTCTCTGCCATATTGTGCAGTCTTTTTCCCATTGTTTTGGCAATCTGTTCTCATTAAATTTCATTATTACAACTTTCCATGACAAACTTTCATAATATAAAAATAAAAACACAATTAAAGCCTGCCATACACTGGAAGACTTCCTCCCAACGAGCCCAAAACATAGATCCCTCTCTGATGGACATCTGCTCAGAGAGGGATCTATCACTGCCACACATTGCCAGGCCCAGATTTACATCACACGAGCCTATAGGCACAGATGTACTGGCATCCTATACTTCAGTGTCCATGAACCTACAAACCTCTGCCGAACCGCACCACAAGTGTCCTGGCTGGCCCAGCTGTCACTTCTCCCAAACTTATTCCCCTTGCCTGGCATAGATAGCTACAGGTGCCATTTAGTATGTGGTAGCCAGAGGTACCTTCAGTATTAAGTAGCTAGAGGTGATCCCAGCTGAAGATAGATCTCATCAGTGGAATGCTGAGAGTAGGATGAGTAACCTCTCATTTACACTCCACTCGGGACTCTGCATAGGGAAGAGAAGGAGGCACTCAGGGAGGGACATGAGCTGCCTTTTCATCATCAAGTGCCTGTGAGGCATTACAGTGCCTAATTGTAAATCCAGCCCTGCACATTGCACACCGATTTTTACACTCTCTGTAATTTTGCACTCCTGCTTGAATGCACAGCAGCCGATAGCGTTCCAGGCATGTATACTTCAGAAATGATGCTCATGTATGAGCAGCACTTATCACATATGCATACCCATAACACTTCTAGCCTCGACTGCTGTGTGCATCACTGCAGGAGCATGAAATTACAAGGAATGCAGGTGGACAGAACATATGCTGGTTCTTTAACCTCCGTGCGACTGGCTGAAGTCATAGCCACAAACACGTGACAGAGGGGCGCAATGGAAAGAAGCCCATACAAAACAGAGAACATGTATGTAGAAGGATCCCAAATTACACAGCAGCTTCTATGTCCCTACTCATCATACAGAGGATGGGATCCTCAGGTGAAAACAGATGCTGACTGTCATCACACACACCAGGATGTGAGAGAGATGCAGGGATCTCTGGAATTCAGGCAGAACAGAGCAAAGCAGGAGAGATGATGTACTTTCATATGTGACGTCTTATCTCTTCAAGGCCTGCGCCCTGCTGCTTTTTATCACCCAAGGCCATGGCCTTTGTGGCTTTCCCAGAAATCCATCCCTGCCCGTAACCTGATGGTGTACTACACCACCACTAGTTTACTATGGGCACTGGGAGATGGCGGCAGCACAGATGACCGACCCTACCCCAGTGGAAACGCAAGCCTTAGCAGCCACAGTAAACTTTAATAATACGAATAGGGTAACTCCTGCACCATGATCCCAGACCAGGATTTTAGGATAAGATATTTTCTCCATAATACTTGAGCCCAGAAGAATATTTAGGAACCAGGCTAAGGCCTGTTTCACATAGACAGCTGTGGGTAGTACATGTACTGCCTGTCAGATGCTCTCCCATGCCACATCCGGGTGCTTTCTAGTGCTCATCATGAACAGTGGAGAGTCAACCACCACATGGAGTCACATCTGAGTGCGGCCACGCTCAGACACAATATGATTAGATGTATTGCTATCGGGTAATCTCACCGCCTGTGAAACCTGAATTGGATCTGCTAAATGTAAGGTCGGCAGATGGGAGATTGAACTGCCCCACAAGCATGAAATGTAGCCTCTCATGTGGAAGAGGACAACAAATATCTGCAAAGTCTCCTTACCAGTATCTACTAGCGTGGTTATGTATAGTATGATCAGTTTAAAAATTGAAAAGCATATATATATATGCAGAAAAGCCCTCCTGCCCTACTTTTGGCTTGAAAAATAGATCAAAAGACCAAAATCTATGAACCGCTGTTTGGTCGACCTCCCAATGAGCCACCATCAGCCCCCATGCAGAGCATACAATCAAGCGTCCTGGCGGGTGCAGAATGCGCCATGGAGCATGCTGCAGAAAATATAGCTACCTGTCTTTTCTCTGGTCTGCTTCTTTTAGTGTCCTGTGCAGCTTCTGAACTGGCCAATAGAACTGCAGACTCACTGACAGGTGACCGCACTGAGCCTGGAGCTCTAGTGGCCAGTTCGGAATGCTGCTAGGAGAACTAGAGGATACAAGGCAGAGCAAGGACTAGTAGCTATATCTTCTGTAACATGCTTAGTGGCCTACTCTGCACATAGGGGGCACCGCACACATCACTTCTAATTCAACCCTCACCAATAGGCTGACCCTCCTCCTATCCACTGTGATATACGCTATGTCAAATTCAAGTGGTTACAGTGAAAAGGCACTGCTCTCCTCTTGTAAATCTCCCCAAAGTTTGTACTGACTTTTTTTTTTAATCCTCAGAGCAGTATCATCCACCAGGTAACCTAGGCAGGTGCCTGGGGCCTAGTGGTTGTCATGTGGCCTACCAGCCACCTTCTCTGACCCCTCACCACTTCAGCTTACCAAAAAGACCACAAGGAGCCCCCAAATCTACTGCCCTGTCTAGGGCCCCACTATATCTTAAAGTGAACCTCCGGACTAAAAATCGACTCAGCAGCACTGAAAAGGCTTGGTGTTTCTTTAACAGTTTCACAGCATAAGAACTTTGTTTCTCTTATACAAGCCCCATTTTTAGCTGCACAGAAGAAAACTGCCCCGGCTTTTTTCCCCTGATGCTGTGCAAAGCATGATGGGATTCTGATTTTGTTGTTCTCGTTCTGCTGTTTTGGTGCAATTATTTTTTTTTTTTTTACATTTTGAATTTGAGATTTGAAGCCTAGCAGCTGGGAGGGGTGATCAGGACACAGGACAGTTGGAACTGTGTCTCCTGCTCTCTGTCACCTCCTTTCAACCAAAAAGATGGCTGCCCCCATGACAAAGATGGCAGCCCCCATGAATCACAAACATTTGCGTGTTCTTTTAAAACAGGGTGGGTAAGAGATTATATTACCTATCTATTCTAATTAATATAACTAATGTAACTTGATGACAGTATGTTTGTTTAGGCTGAAGTTCCCCTTTAAACCATATTTGTTTGTCCTAAATAGCTGCACTCAAAAGATGCAGAAAAGATGCAAAGTACAGAATAGGACAGTGTCACTCATAGAATGCCGTCAGTTTCAAGCTGTTTTTCTAGCAACGGTTAAGAGCAGGTTCAAAGCAAACTTTATTTTACTTAATAAAAAAAATACCATTAATTCCACATTGCTCTGTTCCTCCTAAATGAGCCCCATTGTGTGCTATGAAATATGTTCTACTAATACTAAATGCTGAACCTCCTCATTAGGTGCACAAGAACTGCTTAACATGGCAAAAAAAAGTTCAACAGCTACACATCTTACCTGAATCTGAACCGTGATGTAGATATATTTATATGCTATTTTATATATTTTACGTTTCAAAATGTATATTTTACTATCATATTCATTTTTTTACTAATATACCAGAGATTCTGTTTTCCCCCCTTTCCATGACTATTTTATGATTGAAACATAATTCCATCATGGTGTGAGATTTAAATAGGTCACGTTGTTTCCATTAGGAAATCTCACTTGGTGAAGTATGCTGCTTTTAATAATATTTTAAACTCCGTTTGGTTTGAAAACCATCTCCATCGCAGTTTACGGTCTAGGTGGTCTTGGGGAACATTCGGCCAAAAATCATCATCTTTATTCTTGAAGTTGTACGCCTTTGATTCATTTTGCAGAGCACATTGAACGTTTCACAAGGATATCAAAAGGCCACATATGGGTGTTCTATACTAGTGGAAAGAGCCGCGTTTATTGCTGGCGTTGTGTCTCAAAAGAATATGCTCGCCTATAATTGAAGGAGAATGGAAAAACCTGATGGGCCCGTATGAAAGAATTACCTTTTCTCTATATAAGATTTTTTTTTCTCCTGCAGATTTTGGCTCATTGAGAGACTCTGCGGAGTGTGATGCTGAACAAGCTAAAACCATTTACCTCTTGGAGCTTTATTCTCTCAAAGTAACAAAAATTTAATATTTCAAGTGTCAACTCAAGAACAGTTTTAGGAGTTTAAAATAGTTAAAGCTCCAGCTCCAGCATGGTGTTTTATACGCATTTAATAGGATAATACATTTAATTAACAATGCATAAAAAGAAAAGAAAATTAGTAAAAAAAAAAGTTTTTATAAAATAGGAAATACTCGAAAGAAGGGACATCTGCCCACTCTCCTGAAACAGCTCCCCTGATTTAGTCACATGGTAATGAAGAGAGGATGAAGAGAGTGATTGCTCTCTGGGCCAGATTATTGGAAAGGTCACAACGCGTGACAACGGCCCAGGCCTTGGGCAGCTGCAGCCCAAAGGGTCATCTGAACCTGAAAGACGGGATGCTACCTATGAAAGAGGAGGCTGAATATGGAGAGCAACACATGAAAAAAGGGAAACGGATAGCCAAGGGAACTGTTCATTAAAGAGAGGGGCTGCAGTATGTGGCTGAAACACATGGAAGAGGGGGCTGCACCTGGAATAGGAGGGGCGCTGCTGCACATGAAAGCGGAGTCACAACATATTTGGCCTAGGGATACAAAAAGTACATATCTGGCTTTGATTGTTCTGTTGAAGCAAAACCTGTTTACAGAGCCTGCCATCAATTCAGACTGATTGCGTTGGATGAGGAAGTCAGTGAGCAGGCAGCTAGGGGTTGCTGAGGGGAAATAACAAATTAATTATGCAACTTAAAACGTATTTGGCACTTTCAAAAACAAAAAGTCTGGGCAAGTGATAGACGGTGTGCGTATGTCCAGCATTCTCTTATCTGCTCTGCTTTTTTTATCCACTCTGGAATTAGACTTGATTACCCCTGAGATGATTGCACAGCAGGGCCAGTTCTAGACTTTGTGAACTAAACTTGTGAGATGTGCCCCCCCCCCTCCCCCTGATTTGGAGTGATCGCACAGCACCCAACAATTTACTCTGCTTCATTTAATGTTTTCACATGACATGCTGCAGCTTAACACAATAGCACAGTGTCTGGCTGTGATCTGTGACAAACTGCTCACCCTCAGCCACTCCATTCCTCCTCAGTCAGTACAGCAGTGTCACCTTCTCTCTTCTGCTGTGCAAGTCAAATGAAACACTGCTGCTCTCCTGCCTCCCCCTCCTCACTCACTGTCAGACTCCACACATAGCACAACAAGCTGCTTTTCCCAAATAATGACCTTTTCATCCAGCTTGTTTCTCAGTTCTCCTCCTACTCTGACTGTATGCTGTTAGTGTAAACACACAGTACAAACATCCTGCCCCTGTAATCTCTGATGCAAATGTTTCACCTTGCTCCATGAGAGAACCAGCCCTTTTGCTCAGGTGAGAAATAAAAGCCCAATCAACTCAGGATGGTTTAGCCTTATTAGGAAGAGCACACAGGCTATATATATATATATCACCGTCCCTGTGTCCTTCTCTGTTCCTGTATCTGTCTGTCCATTGTGCCTGGCACAGGGAACGCGGGCGGACTTCGGACAGGTGTGGGTGGGGCAGGGGCGTAGCAATAGGGGTTTTCAGAGGTTGCAACCGCATCAGGGCCCCGAACGGCCCTCCCTCAACTACAGTATTAGCTCTCTATTGGTCCTGTGTTCATACTAATCACTACTATAGATGCTTTGAATAGTGGTAATCATTAACAAACTGTTCCCAATCCGCTTCTTGCACCTGACACTGTAGATGCCATTGGCAGGTTTTGGTGAGCCCTATCAATTGTTATGTATAGAGTGCTAGGGGGGGGCTCAATGTAAAACTTGCATCGGGGCCCACAGCTCCTTAGCTACGCCACTGGTGTGGGGGATGGGTGTGTGTGGGTATGACTAGCCTGCCACCTGCCCTGGATCTCTGGCGTGTACCTTGATGTTGCTTAATTGCCTCCTGCCCTGTACCTTTGGCTTGTTTGTTGCACCTCTCCTTTGTGGGCTGTCCTGTTCCCTCCGTCATTGGTAGGGCAATCCTGGAAATCAAGACCTTGCCTTACCAAGCAGAAAAATATTCCAATACCCACTAAGTGTGGCAGCCCATCATCCCTTGTGGAGTGCTCTGGTGAAGGCCGATAGTCACTTAGACTCCTCACCCTGTCAGGGTCAACAGTGTATCAGATCCATAACAAATGCAAACAAATTCAAAGAAAGCATAACATTATGAGGTACAAAAACCAGTGTTACTGGGAATATTCCAGTTAAAGAGACACTGAAGCGGAAAAAAAAATCTGATATAATGAATTAGTTGTGTAGTACAGCTAAGAAATAAAGCATTAGGAGCAGAGACAGGTTATCTCAACAGTATTGTGTTTTTCTTTTGCAGAGAACAGTTCAGGACAGTTCAAAAGTTCACTGCCTGTTCTATAAAATATTTAGAATGCTGAATAATGTGTAAACTGCAAATGTTAGAGAATGATGCAATGTTATATAAAAAAAAAAGCTGTATAACTGAAAATAAAAATATGAGAATATTTTTTTGCTACCAATGTTCTAGTAATTACCCCACACTACACAACCGATTCATGATATCATCCTTTTTTTTTTCCGCTTCATTGTCTCTTTAAACAAAAGCTACATATAGGAACAGTGAGTAAAGTAGTCTATGCTGACATGTAACCAACAAAGATAGTTTAATAACTGGAAAAACAGTTTCAAGTTTGAGATTCAAATGATTCCAAAAATACCCATTTTGATTGGTTCTCCTTTTGTCAACGCTCCACATTACCTTAGCTAGAGCATGTTTTTAGACAGCAACAGAAGTCTACTCATTAATTTCAATTATTTCATGAGAATTCCAGGTATATGTGTTGTTGACTAGAGATGGCCCGAACGGTTCGCCGGGGAACGGTTCCAGGCGAACTTCGTGATAGCAGAGATCCGCGAACTTTACAAGAAGTTCGATTCGCCCCAATAGTGCACCATTAGGGTCAACTTTGACCCTCTACATCACAGTCAGCAGGCACATTGTAGCCAATCAGGCTACACTCCCTCCTGGAGCCACATTCCCCCCCTTATAAAAGGCAGGCATCGCTGGCCATTTTACTCACTCGTGTGCCTGCAGTAAATAGAGAAGGGACAGCTGCTGCAGACTCTCTCATAGGGAAAGATTAGTTAGGCTCTTGTAGGCTTCTTAGCTTGCTCCTTGCTGATTCTTATTGCTAAAAGAGCCAATTCTCTTTCTTGTTTACCTACTATTGCTAAAATAGCACCCCACAACAGCTCTTTTGAGAGCTAATCTTGTTCTTGGGATCTATTTTTTTTTCTGTGTGTCCCACTGACACTTGTGTTGCATAGACAGCCTTCATAATTCATACTGTGTGTGCCACTGCCAGGCCCAGCACATTCAGTGACTACCTGTGTGTATGACAGACAGGTGCACATTACCCATCACTGCATATACCCACCTGTTGTGTTCAGTGCACCCACCTCATCACTGCATGTACCTACCTGTTGTGTTCAGTGCACCCACATACCTACATGAGTGCACGCAGTGTGATATACCACTCCGTGCATACCTGTTAACTGCACCTGTGTGACTGCACATTGTATTAGTCAAGTCAGTTCATACCTTTCACTTCATCCCCCCCTCCCAATATGGACAAAACTGACAAAACAGGTAGAGGCAGACCCAGAGGAAGGCCACCCGGCAGGTCTTTGCGAGGTCGTGCTGATGTGATTTTGTGCGGCCCTGGACCAAAGTACAGTGCTCAGAAGAAGGCACGTCCCATCAACTCCCAAGATTGTCAGGACGTGGTTGACTATTTAACACAGAACACCTCATCTTCCGCAGCCACCAGCACTACTCCAAGTACCACATCCGCTACATTAGACAGTTCACAGGAGTTATTTGGTGGGGAAATCACTGATGCACAGCCATTATTGTTACAAGTAGATAAAGGCGCTAAGCAAGTTACACCACCTCATATGTCTGAGTTAGGCGACCAGGGCCGCCATCAGAAATTTTGGGGCCCCTCACACAACATCAAGCCTGGGCCCCCCTACAGACTGCTGTGCACGCCCAGTACAGTGCCCCAGTATAGCCAGTACAGTGCCCCAGTATAGCCAGTACAGTGCCCCAGTATAGCCAGTATAGTGCCCCAGTATAGCCAGTATAGTGCCCCAGTATAGCTAGTATAGTGCCCCAGTATAGCTAGTATAGTTGCCCCCACTATTGTGCCCCAGTATAGCTAGTACAGTGCCCCAGTATAGCCAGTACAGTGCCCCAGTATAGCCAGTATAGTGCCCCAGTATAGCCAGTATAGTGCCCCAGTATAGCTAGTATAGTTGCCCCCACTATTGTGCCCCAGTATAGCCAGTATAGTGCCCCAGTATAGCCAGTATAGTGCCCCAGTATAGCCAGTATAGTGCCCCAGTATAGCCAGTATAGTGTCCCAGTATAGTGTCCCAGTATAGTGTCCCAGTATAGTGTCCCAGTATAGCTAGTATAGTGCCCAGTATAGCTAGTATAGTGCCCCAGTATAGCCAGTATAGAGCCCCAGTATAGTGCCCCAGTATAGCCAGTATAGTGCCCCAGTATAGTTAGTATAGTGCCCCAGTATAGCTAGTATAGTGCCCCAGTATAGCTAGTATAGTGCCCCAGTATAGCCAGTATAGTGCCCCAGTATAGCTAGTATAGTGCCCCAGTATAGCCAGTATAGTGCCCCAGTATAGCTAGTATAGTTGCCCCCAGTATTGTGCCCCAGTATAGCCAGTATAGTGCCCTAGTATAGTGCCCCAGTATAGTTAGTATAGTGCCCCAGTATAGCTAGTATAGTTGCCCCCACTATTGTGCCCCAGTATAGCTAGTATAGTGCCCCAGTATAGCTAGTACAGTGCCCCAGTATAGCCAGTACAGTGCCCCAGTATAGCCAGTACAGTGCCCCAGTATAGCCAGTACAGTGCCCCAGTATAGCCAGTACAGTGCCCCAGTATAGCCAGTATAGCGCCCCAGTATAGCCAGTGTAGTGCCCCAGTATAGCCAGTATAGTGCCCCAGTATAGTTCCCCAGTATGGGTAGGCGGTGCCCCTCCGCTCGCCCCCGCCGCTGTTACCTTCACAGCGGCCGCTCTCCCCTCTCCGGCGCCTGTACTTTCCAGCAGCATCTCTCGGCTGCTGTGTGTGATGATGCAGTAGGAAGCAGAGCAGCGGCTTCCTGTAACGGCGATGTGTATCACCATTACTATGGGAACCGAGCCATGCTTCCTGTCGCATCATCACACACACAGCAGCCGAGAGATGCTGCTGGAAAGTACAGGCGCCGGAGAGGGGAGAGCGGCCGCTGTGAAGGTATTAAATGCGACGGCCGCTCGGGGAGGGGGGGCCGGAAGAGACAGCAGGTTGATGCCTGGCGGGGGGGCCCGAGGCTGCGGGCCCTGGGCCCGGCCCGGGCCCGTGACGGAAGTCACGGTTGTACCCCCTGATGGCGGGCCTGTAGGCGACACTATGGACGAAACGTGTGCGGAGGGGGATGATGAAGTACCTGCTGTTGGTGCAGTTTTGGAGGTGTCTGAGGCAAACGAAGATGGGCAGGATGATTATGATGATGACGATGATACGGATCCCACGTACGTTCCCAATAGAGGAGATGAACAGGGGGACAGTTCAGGGAGGAGTCAGAGAGGAGTAGGAGGAGACGAGTTCCTGAAAGAAGCAGGGGGAATTTGTCATCAGAAACAGCTGGTGGCAGTGTCCAGCGGCATGTATCGCCACCTATGGACAGCCAGCTAACATGCCATTCAACATCAGCTGATGATGCCACCATAGTGCCATCACCCCAGGGGGGCTCAGTGGTTTGGAAATGTTTTAGTGTGTTTGCCTTAGATCGGAGCAATGCCATCTGTTCTCTCTACCTCCAAAAATTGAGCCTTTGAAAGGCCAACACCCACGTAGGGACAAGTGCCTTACGAAGGCACATGGAGAAAAGGCACAAACTGCAATGTGAAGAGCACCTGAGCAAAAGCAGCATGCAAAAGAAAAGCCACCCTCCTTCTCCTCTTCCTTCTTCAGGTGCAGCATCTTCAGCCGCTTTCTCCATTGCACCTTCACAGCCATCCTCCTCCACTCTGCCTCTGCCCTTGAGCGGTTCCTGCTCCTCTGCCCACAGCAGCCAGATGTCCGTGAAGGAAATCTTTGAGCGGAAGAAGCCAATTTCTGCCAGTCACCCCCTTGCCCGGCATCTGACAGCTGGCTTGGCGGAACTGTTAGCTCGCCAGGTGTTACCATACAAGCTGGTGTACTCTGAGGCCTTCCATAAATTTGTGGCCATTGGGACACCACAGTGGAAGATACCAGGCCGCAATTATTTCTCTAAAAAGGCGATACCCAAACTGTACCGTGAAGTGGAGAGGCAAGTGGTGTCATCTCTGGCAAACAGCGTTGGGTCAAGGGTCCACCTGACCACGGATGCCTGGTCTGCCAAGCACGGTCAGGGCTGCTACATTACTTACACAGCCCATTGGGTCAACATGGTGACCGATGGCAAGCAGGGAGTATGTGGCTGTGCAGCGGACCAACTTGTGACACCTCCACAGCTTGCAGGCAGGCCTCCTGCCACCTCCTCTCCTTCTCCTCCTGCTACATCCTCTTTGCTATCGTCCTCCTCCTTGGCTGAATGGCAGTTCAACTCTACTGGTGCTGCAATCTCCTCTCCAGCTACACAGCCCCATCTCCCCAGGGCCTATGCTACATGCCAGGTATGACAGTGTCACGCCATCTTAGACATGTCTTGCCTCAAAAAGGAGAGTCACACTGGACCAGCTCTCCTGGCTGCTCTTAACAAACAGGTGGATCAGTGGCTGACCCCGCACCAGCTGGAGATCGGCAACGTGGTGTGTGACAACGGCAGCAATCTCATTTTTGCGTTGAATTTGGGAAAGCTGACACGTACCCTGCATGGCACATGTGCTGAATCTAGTCATTCAAAGATTTGTGTCAAAGTACCCAGGCTTAAAGGACGTCCTGAAGCAGGCCAGGCAGTCTTACACGGCCATGGCACGCTTTGGGGACATTCAGCGGAGAAACAACTTGCCGGTGAGACGCTTAATATGTGATGGCCAGACTCGCTGGAATTCGACCCTGGTCATGTTCCCTGCTAGAACAGGAGAAAGCTGTCACCCAGTACCTGTACAATTACAGTAAAAGAACACAATCTGGGGAGATGGGGATGTTCTGTCCCAACAACTGGACACTGATGCGAAATGCATGCAGGCTCATGCGGCCGTTTGAGGAGGTGACCATTCTGTTGAGTCGCAGTGAATGCACCATCAGCGACTTGATCCCGTACGCTTACTTCCTGGAGCGTGCCGTGCGTAGAGTGGTGGATCAAGCTGTGGAGGAGCATAAACTGGAACAGTTACGGGAGGAACAGCTGTGGGAGCAATTTTCAACAGAGCCAGATGTTTCCTCAACACCTGTGGCAGCACAGAGGGGGGAGGAGAGGAGTCATGTGGGGAAGAAGAGTCAGACTCAGATGATGAGGAAGGTGATTCTTTGGAGGAGAAGGAGGAGGAGGCGGTGGCAGAAGAACAACCGCAGCAGGCGTCGCAGGGGGCTTGTGCTGCTCGACGTTCCCGTGGTATTGTTTGTGGCTGGGGGGAGGAGGAGGACTTACCTGACACCACTGAGGAAGAGCAAGAGGAGATGAATAGTACGTCTGGATCCAACTTTGTGCAGATGGCATCTTTCATGCTATCCAGCCTGTTGAGGGACCCCTGTATAAAAAACTCAAGGGTAATGAGCTGTACTGGGTAGCCATGCTACTAGACCCTCGGTATAGGCACAAAGTGGCCGACATGTTTTCAACTCACCTGAAAGCAGAAAGGATGCAGCACTTGCAGAACAAGCTGGCAACTATGCTTTACAATGCGTTTAAGGGTGATGTCACAGCACGCAATACGAATAAAGGTGCCACTGCCAGTAATCCTTCTACCATGTCCAGGCAGGCAAGGACAGGACGCTCCAGCGATCTCATGGTGATGTCGGACATGCGGACATTCTTTAGTCCAACGCCTCAACTTAGCACTTCCGTATCCTCCCTCCACCAAGGTCTGGACCGGCAGGTAGCCGACTACCTGGCCTTAAGTGTGGATGTAGACACTGTGAGCAGCGATGAACCCTTGGACTACTGGGTGCGCAGGCTTGACCTATGGCCAAAGCTGTCCCAATTTGCCATCCAACTTCTGTCTTGCCCTGCCTCAAGCATCCTGTCAGAAAGGACTTTCAGCGCAGCTAGAGGCATTGTCACTGAGAAGAGGTCGCCTAAGTCACAAAAGTGTTCAGTACCTCACCTTTATCAAAATGAATGAGGCATGGATCCCGGAGGGCTACTGCCCGCCCGAAGACTAAGTCAGCCCCCACACACAGCATCTCTGCCTGCACGCTGTGTGACTGGCTGCATGCCCCAAGACTATGTCGCTCCCCACACAGCACCTCTGCCTGCAGGCCGCTTGACTGCCTTCTCCGCCACCACCAACAGGGTCCAGGACTCCAGGCGGATTCCTGAATTTTTAAGGCTGCTGCTAGCAGCGACCGCTATAATAATTTTTCTGGTGCATTTACATGCCTGCCTAATTTTTCTGGCTGCAGTGCAGCTGCAACAACAAAACAAAAGGCATGCACATGTGCCCATTCCCCTTCGTGATCATTACCTTACCACGGTGAAGGGGCTTGCGTATCACAATGAAGCAATGACCGCCGGCTATATGAGTGTCTCGGGGGTGGCACACCAAAGAAAATAAGGTCGTTGCTTCATTGTGGACAGAACAAATTTGATCAGCTGGACAGTCACTGTTCTGTCATTCAGCTACCTCAGCCCGGCGACCATATGGGCTGGAAAGCCACCATCACCTGCACTCTTGTCATGGTGCGCACCAGTCCAGCCGTCACTACACAAAAAGCTGTTTGTAGTCACTGCATACCTCACTGCATCTTTGACTGCACATTGTATTATACCTGGCAGTCAGTGCATAACTTTCACTTGAATGCATGGCAGACTTGCCCTCCATAACAGATTCTCGTTAAAGGATTTAAAGCTGATTCATCTCATATACAGCAGGGCCTCGAAAGTCCTCCTGTATTGTTATTTTTGGTCACTACCTCGGGACGTGCATACCATGCCTGCTGCCTTCCTTGGATGTGTGGTGGTAGCCGTTTCTCAGGCTCCAACTCCGGCCCGGAATCGAACCCTGATTCCCCGGCCATTACCCGTGGTCACAATGGCAGACTTGCCCTCCATAACAGATTCTCCTTAAAGGATTTAAAGTTGATTCATCTCATATACAACAGGGCCTCGAAACTCCTCCTGTATTGTTATTTTTGGTCACTACCTCGGGACGTGCATGCCATGCCTGCTGCCTTCCTTAGATGTGTGGTAGCCATCCTGCTCATTTGTCCACAGTGTGCCTGCTGCCTTCCTTGGATGTGTGGTGGTAGCCGATCCTGCTCCTTTGCCCACAGCGTGCCTGCTGCCTTCCTTGGTTGTGTGGTGGTGGTAGCTGTTTCTTAGGCTCCCACTCCGGACTGGAATCGAACCGGGATTCCCCGGCCATTACCAGTGGACACTTACAATGGCAGACTTGCCCTCCATAAAAGATTCTCGTTGCAGGTACTGAACAGCAAGCAGAACAAGTATTTAAAAAAATACATGTAAGCTTTAACAATGGTAGAGAAAGAACCATCGAAAGTTGATAAGGCAGTCAAGCATTACCTGATATCACTGAGGAAGAGCAATCTGGCCATGGTTCGCACCAGTCCAGCAGTCACTATACAAACAGCTGTTTGCGGTGCGTTACACAGTGAGTTTGGTTTGTCAGTGTGAAGAAGTACCTTAATTACACTACCTGATTGATGTATACACATGCAAGATGTTTTAAAGCACTTTAGGCCTGCAATTTAGCATTGAATGTGATTTCTGCCCTTAAAACGCTGCTTTGTGTCAAATCCAGATTTTTCCCCGGGACTTTTGGCATCTATCCCACTCAACCATGCCCCCCTTTTGTGGCCAGCATAAATGTTTCTAGTTTTTAAAGTTCGCCTACCCATTGAAGTCTATGGTGGTTTGCGAAAGTTTGCGCGAATCAAAGTTTGGCGAAGGTTCGCGAACACAGTTCGCGAACCAAAAATCGGAGGTTCGGGCCATCTCTATTGTTGACTACCCTTTCATCTGGCAATGTTTCTACTTGAACTGCACAGTTAATCAAATCCAACTAATTAAAGTGCAGCCTGTTCTTTTCATTTTACAGCAACCGTGAACCAAACAGCTGTAAATACATTATTGGAGATGTGGTGGAGGTAATGAAGAATCACAGTTCATGGCTGCAACAACTTCACTCACTTCTAATACAATTTAATGAGCCTGTTGATTTTATGAAAATAAGACAGGTCTGCTAACAAAATTGTACTCAAAGGAGCACAGTAGGGATCTGGGATATTTGAGAACATCCTGATGCCACATATGTATGCATACGCTAGTAAGTATTCATAACTGCTTCTGGTGGAGGAGACTGGGGGGGGGGGGGGTCTGTGACAGTGGGGTGAAAATGGAGAGAAGGTTGAGGGCATCGGTAATAGCAGAGAATGATGGGACAAGAGCTTTGCCTGCTATGAGCTTCAGATAAGTTGCTCCCTTTTATGGCCTGATAAAGCAGGTAAATACCCATGAAAAGTTTTGCATTTTTGGAGAATGCGATTAAAGAATTTTTCTACTGGATTCTGACTATCTTAGTCCTTTATAGAGAGGCAAGTCCAGCGCTACGTCCCTTTAAATTGTTTATAATGTATTTTATTCTATTTCGGCTCCTCTGTTTCAAAAATATTACGGTAAGTACTAGTAGTCCACTCTTGGTGGAGGGGTGTCCTCCCCACTTGTTTCATCTCTTCAGATATTGACATCTTAACCCGAGTGAAGTCAGGTTCATTGTCCCCACCTGTTGTCAGTGGTAACCCAGCTTGGTGAGTCCTTTTTTAAATCAAATATAAACTAACAAGTTTCTGTACTAACATACTACACTATCAGGGGCTCTCCATTGTTTCATTTTTTTTCAATGCTCTAAGGTTCAGTAACAAGAGCAAGTAATCATGTAAGCCAGGTTGGAGAAGGAACAGCAAAAGATAAGTACATCATGCAGACTTTGTTGACAGTGAAACCAAGAAACACAGAATCACAACAGCCCAGGATAAGATGAAGCAGCAGAAACCAGTATGCACAGAAAACAGCATGGTGAGGCGAGGATGAGTGGGGTAACTTCAGCCAAGGATTACACTTCAAGGGACTCAGGAAATCTGCAAAGGCTGGAATAAATTGTGCTGGAATTTCTAAAAATATGGAAAGTTCAGTATTTCAGCATGTACACTAGAAGTTGCCCCAGACCATCGCCTGGATGTCCTGTGCCCAGAAACAGCCTTGCTCTTCTCGATGCATATCTCCACAACTAATGCATTCATCATATTGTTTTTATTACTGTGTTAAATTATTCATACACAATACAGCACTAAAAGGCATCATGGTAATTGTATTTCATGCAACCACAATGTTTTGTACTTATGGTGTACATATAAATGAGTATGTATAGAGGTTCCTCCACCCCCTCCACCAATTACAAAGGGACTGGATAACACAGAGCAAAAAGCTCAAAGCTGCACAGAAGTAACAATGCTAAGCACTGTTGGGGAGACCTTTAAAAATTTGAAACTGGCGCCACTTTTGTGTGCCAATTGCAAACATTGTACACTTGAAAGAGTTAATGATAGCTGCCCGGATCAAGCGCAAGTGTATGGGCATGAGGATACTGAGAGTCAGCACTGATGGGAGAAATGCAGAAGCAGGAGTGTCTCTAAGCACAGGCACTACAGGTGGTCACCTGGAATGCAAAACTCTCTAAAAGGTGCTGTGCTGGCTCCCCCCCCCCCTCCAAGATCTCCCCCTGCAATTCGCCAATCCGGACAAGTGAGATGATACTCTACCAAAACATTGCAAGCGCCCCAGGGAGCAAAGTTAAGTTAAGGGAGGGAGACATCTTGAATCAAGTAAAAAGAGCTTGAAATAAAAAAAAAATCAAAGCAAGTTATTTTTTCACACTGCTGTGTGCCAACTGCAAACATTGTACACTTAAAAGAGTTAATAATAGCTGCCCGGATCAAGCATGAGTGCATGGGCATGAGTATACAGAGAGTCAGCTCTCAGCACCGATGGGAGTGAAGCAGAAGCAGGGGCGTCTCTAAACACAGGCACTAGAGGCGGCTGCCTGAGCACAGAGCTGTCTAAAAGGCGCTTTAAATTTTCCGGCAGTCCAGAGAAAAAAAAACATTTATTTTCCCTGTCCTGACTGAGAGACTGAAAACTAAGGGTGTGGAGAGAAAACGCTTTCTGCTCTCTGCACAATTGTTCTAATTGTATCTGCTTAGTTACTAATAAGGAATCATACACAGTTTTATAGACAGAGATTTGTAGACTGTCCCTATTCAGTGTGCAGCAGGCCCTGGAGGAGAAGCCTAGAAGCTGCAGGGGGGCCTGTGGGGGAAGAAGTTTCTTTTTCCTGTCCTGAGAGATTGACAACTAAGAGTGCAGAGAGAAAAAGCTTTCTGCTTTCTGCACATTTGTTCTATTGACTGCACCTGCTCAGCCACTAATAAGGAATCATACAAAGTTTTGTACACAGAGATTTGTAGACAGCCCCTATTTAGTGTGCATCAGGATCTTGTGTATAGCGCCCAGCCCTTGGTGCAGCCTCTCCACCTCCTCCCGAAGCACTGTGTACTGTAGTGATGCTGGAGTCATCTGCAGAGCCAGTTCTGCGCTATCAGGGGACAGAGAGGACAGATTGAATGTAATAAGAAGCTGTGCCGAGATGAAATGAATAAACTATGCCTAATTACCCTTTCAACCACCACATTGGGAGGTGGGAGTGGGCCCAAATTCATTGCTCTGCCTGTGGCCATATATAATGGCCAGTTCTAGTGTCAGTGGGGCCCCATGGCAAAATTAACCTGTGGGTCCCCCAACAGACTCCCCAAGACCAAAAACAGCATTGAGGCCCTTTGTTGCAGCCAAATTTTCCCCTAGGGCCCCTGAGCTGGTTGCCCCCCCCCCCCCTCCCGATCAGCTCCGACTTAATTGTGCTTCCCCGGGACCCAGCAATTAGCCCACTGGGACAGATGAGAATGATACTCTGGCAAAGACATTGCAAGCGCCCGTTAAGTTAAGGGGGAGGGAGGCACATTGGGGGCCCCTACAAGTTGTGCTTCTACGGAATTGCCGGCCCTGGCCATGTTTGGTTTTAATCCAGCTCTGTAGACCACTAACTGCTTCAAGAAGAAAGAGATCGGGATAAAAAAAAAAATATCAAAGCAAGTTCTTTTTTCACACTGCTGGGTAAGCTAATATTAACTTGCCAGCGCAGTGTCAATTGAATCACGCATGTGAAAAATCACATGAATTTGGCACTCATTAGTGCTTATCACTGGCAAGGTTTTGGAATTGTGTCAGACCCAAGGAATCATAAAACGTGTGTGTGGCTATGACAAACATTTGTGACAGCAGAAATAAGAAGTTTAGCAAGTTTTATATGGGAGCGAAATAGGCATTAAGATAAACATTGATGCCAAAGTAGTTTAATCTTAAAATCTAGCTTTTTAACCAGTAAATCCAAAAATAAGAATATGGAATTCTAGGAAATTCTCATTTTAAGATTGGTTTCATTGTTTATGCTCAGTTTAGGTTCACTTTAACGGAAAGCTCTACCACGGTGGGGAAACTGGAGTCAGACACCTGGAAAATTCTATCACAACAGATCAATATTTCCCTAGCTAAACAGAAACATATAGTTGTCTTCTGATCTGAATTCTAACACTTTGTCTGTGTAGTAGTGTGGTGCCAGCCTCTTTACTGACAACCAATTAGAGGCTGAATGTCACCATGTTGTTCAGCGCTCTGATGCTAAGTGACAGGTTATCACAGCTGATTACCCTGAAACATGCTATGGATGTACTGATCATTAGAATGCAAGTTTGTGAATACCATTAGAATGCCTTCTCTTGTAGACATATCCCTGGAGTAATTGTATGTCCACTGGTGTTGTCTGACTCTCCCAGTATCCACTTCTACCACAATTTTTCAAATTTAGAAAATCAAATATGTAATTCAATGCATCGGATTTTTAAATTGCAGCAAACGCCATGGAAGATCATATTTTCTGGACAGACCTACCTCTTTGAATGGCTGTACTGCAAAATACTTCCGGGAAAACGTAGTGGGGAGTCCCCCAGAGTTGTAGGGGCCCGATTGCAATAGCATTAAGGCGCACATACTTCCTAAAAATGCAATTGAATGAAATGGCTGTAGCAGACCTATAGCTCACAATAGATCTTACCCATGCTATGTTCTGCCATGAAGGAGATCTCTTACATTGAAGACAATGCATTTACAGGCAAGACTTGCTTTAGTAGAGATTCTTTACTGGGAAATGGGAAAGACAGTTAAAAAGGGCGCAAGGTGTGGCCTGTTGAAAAGGCGCACAATAAAATAGCATTAAGGGTTAATGTTAGGCACCATGGGGGGAGGAGGGGGGCAGAATAAGCTTAGCACCAGCAGAGGGAGTTAAGGTTAGGCACCACCAGATTGAGTTAAAGTGGATCCTAGATGAACTTTTACTCATTGCATAATTGTGTTCCTTACATATAGTTTATAGGGCATTCCGCTGGCCAAATACTTTTTTTGTTTTTGTTTTAATACTTTAATTCCCTAGAAACTAAACAAGCCTCGCCCACAGTTTTCAGAGTGCCAAGGCATTTTCAGACAATAGCAAGGGCTTACAGGAGCTTAGTCTGAGCAGGAGGAGGGGGAGATGTTACTAGCCATTGATTTCAAAGGCAGAGGGGAGGGGGGAGAAGGAGAGGGGACTGAAGAAAGTTGATAGCATCTCCAGCCCTTAGCCTATGACAATATGACAAAAAGAACATGGCTGCCCTCATTGTATCACAGGAATAAATAATCATACACTTTTTAGAGTTTTGCAGCTAGATATGCTGTGTAAACTATCTAAACTTTAGATAAGATATATAGACAAGTTACTTGTTATAGTTAGTTTTTCATCTCGGATCTGCCTTAAAGAGAAACCGTAACCAAGAATTGAACTTCATCCCAATCAATAGCTGATACCCCGTTTCCCATGAGAAATCTTTTCCTTTTTACAATCTGATCACCAGGGGGCTCTGTATGGCTGATATTGTGCTGAAACCCCTCCCACAGTGTGATGTCAGGCCAATGGTTCTGACATCACACTGTGGGAGCCTTGTTGCATTGTGGGAAATAGCAGCTGTTTACAGGTGTTTCCAACTGCCAAAAAAGAAAGCAGCATCTCCTTCCACTGACATCACCTGCCAGCAGTAAAAATGTCACCATGTGGTAAATGTCAGAATGTAAATTAGGGGGAGGAACATTTTTACAATAGGCAAACACTGACTAAATCATTTATACATAATTACTGTAAAATGAAGCACTTTTTTATTACATTATTTTAAGGTTAGCACCACCATGGAATGTGAAGGTTAGGCACCACCAGAGGGGTTCTCAGGGTTAGGCACCACAAGGGGGAGCCTTAGGGTACAGCACCACCAGGGGGATCTTAGGGTGAGGCATCGGTAGAGGGAGGGTTTTGTGTGAGAGTTGGGTTAGGTCAAAGTAAAATGTCGTTAAATACAGTGGGTTGCAAAAGTATTCGGCCCCCTTGAAGTTTTACACATTTTGTCACATTACTGCCACAAACATGCATCAATTTTATTGGAATTCCACGTGAAAGACCAATACAAAGTGGTGTACATGTGAGAAGTGGATCGAAAATCATACATCATTCCAAACATTTTTTACAAATAAATAACTGCAAAGTGGGGTGTGCGTAATTATTCGGCCCCCTGAGTCAATACTTTGTAGAACCACCTTTTGCTGCAATTACAGCTGCCAGTCTTTTAGGGTATGTTTCTACCAGCTTTGCACATCTAGAGACTGAAACCCTTGCCCATTCTTCTTTGCAAAACAGCTCCAGCTCAATCAGATTAGATGGACAGCGTTTGTGAACAGCAGTTTTCAGATCTTGCCACAGATTCTCGATTGGATTTAGATCTGGACTTTGACTGGGCCATTCTAACACATAGATATGTTTTGTTTTAAACCATTCCATTGTTGCCCTGGCTTTATGTTTAGGGTCATTGTCCTGCTGGAAGACGAACATCCACCCCAGTCTCAAGTCTTTTGCAGTCTCCAAGAGGTTTTCTTCCAAGTTTGCCCTGTATTTGGCTCCATCCATCTTCCCATCAACTCTGACCAGCTTCCCTGTCCCTGCTGAAGAGATGCACCCTCCGAGCATGATGCTGCCACCACCATATTTGACAGTGGGGATGGTGTGTTCAGAGTGATGTACAGTGTTAGTTTTCTGCCACACATAGCGTTTTGCATTTTGGCCAAAAAGTTCCATTTTGGTCTCATCTGACCAGAGCACCTTCTTCCACATGGTTGCTGTGTCCCCCACATGGTTTGTGGCAAACTGCAAACCGAAATTCTTATGCTTTCTGTTAACAATGCCTTTCTTCTTGCCACTCTTCCATAAAGGCCAACTTTGTACAGTGAATGACTAATAGTTGTCCTATGGACAGAGTCTCCCACCTGAGCTGTAGATCTCTGCAGCTCGTCCAGAGTCACCATGGGCCTCTTGACTGCATTTCTGATCAGCGCTCTCCTTGTTCGGCCTGTGAGTTTAGGTGGATGGCCTTGTCTTGGTAGGTTTACAGTTGTGCCATACTCCTTCCATTTCTGAATGATCTCTTGAACAGTGCTCCTTGGGATGTTCAAGGCTTTTGCAATCTTTTTGTAGCCTAAGCCTGCTTTAAATTTCTCAATAACTTGATCCCTGACCTGTCTTGGACCTGTCTTGTGTGTTCTTTGGACTTCACGGTGTTGTTGCTCCCAATATTCTCTTAGACAACCTCTGAGGCCCTCACAGAGCAGCTGTATTTGTACTGACATTAGAATACACACAGGTGCACTCTATTTAGTCATTAGCACTCATCAGGCAATGTCTATAGGCAACTGACTGCACTCAGATCAAAGGGGGCCGGATAATTATGCACACACCACTTTGCAGTTATTTATTTGAAAAAAATGTTTGGAATTATGTATGATTTTCATTCCACTTCTAATGTGTACACCACCTTGTGTTGGTCTTTCATGTGGAATTCCAATAAAATTGATTCATGTTTGTGGCAGTAATATGACAAAATGTGGAAAACTTCAAGGGGGCCGAATACTTTTGCAACCCACTGTATTTACTGATCTTTTACTATATGAATAAAGTAGTAGAATATTGGTAATTTTCACAATATTCTACTATCGGCTATTTCCTGTGCCCTAAATGGGTGCCCTCATTAATGCATGCGAAGGGGAAGGGGCCCTGCAGCAATCTTTTTCCTGGTTTAGATGGGATTCAAGCTAGGAGATCCAACATATGTACAAATCAAAGAGCTGTCCCCTCTACTCAGGAACAGTGGACAGAGTCATACAAATTATGTATTTCTGCCTTTGTTGGCTTAGTACTAAACTCCTGATTTACAGCACACATACAGTCCAAACTGTTCAGAACCCCTTATTCCATACACGTTGTGGCTGCCATACACTTAAAAATGAAAGCTTACAGCTGAAATGCAATTTTTCTTCCTTTCCTAACACATTCCCTTATGCCGTCCGCTGGATCTTACAAATCAGCCTACATATTTTTTGAAAAATGTTGTTCTTCAGATGGCGTTTGCAACTAGTAAGTCTCCAGCATACACTTTTTTTTTACTGTTGTTTTTTTTCTTCTTTAAAATATTTTATTTACTCATCTTATTTGTAACATGTTTTATGGTATAGTGATTTAATAGCTGCTAGGCTTTAGCGGCGTAACTGTCAGAACATTACAGCGAGTACTTTACTCTTCAGGAAGTGGCGACAATATTGTAGATGTCAGTAGGCACATAGTACTAATTAAAAAGCTGTATTGGTACATTATTCATTAAAATGCTAGCGCTGATAGATCTCCGCTCACTTTGGCTAGGCCGTGTAATAAATTGTCGGAGAGAGTTCTCCTGCTAGATGATGTCTTACATGAAGACCCTTCCCTTCAAACTGCCGTTTTTTATGCACTTTTACTTGTCAGTGCACCGTGATATATTCACCATGGAGATATGGATTCTCATATTTTTGAAGGAATAGTTATTCCAGCAGTTTCCTCTGCAGTGACAGCTGGATAGACTTCTTTTCTTGTAACTTAATCAATATTTTATGTGTTTGACATGTGACAATAACTACTGAGGCAAGAGGCGTTTAATTATAAGACATCATTGAACAACATAATTGCTTAAAAATAAGTCAGGGCAGTAGAAACATGTTATCTTTGCTTTTTTTTAATCTCTGTTTAGGGAAATACACAACAAGCAGAATGTGCATTGCTCTGTTGGCATCAATTGTGCAGGGGACATAAAGGGCAATCGCAATTCTGAGATATTACCCACAGAACTGTGGTCAACTAACAGTGAAGTCTGGCAAATCATTTCCAGCTCTAGTCACAGATCCAAAATAATAATAATAATAATAATAATATTTGTATAACGCTTTTTTCCTGTCGGACTCAAAGCGCTCAAGATCTTCAGGCACTAAGGGCAACCTCTATAGCCCACCCTGCAGTGTTAGGAGTCTTTCCCAAAGACTCTTTAAAAAATATGGACTTGCTGCAGCCAGGAATTGAACCCTTTTATCTATCTCAGAGGCAATGCCCATAAAGTTTGCATGCCATTATCTGATTATTTTGATTAGAGGCTAGGGTCCCTTCCCTCACTGCGGTCGAAGGATCTAGTATAACATTTTATGCATGTAAACTATTTTGGAAGCTAACATTCTCCAATCATGGAAATTTGTAGCACCTGTTTAATATGCAGAGTGTGCAGCTATGTTTTTAAGAGGCTCTGCACACCTGTTGCTGGTACGTTATTCAGAGAGAGCCTGGTTTTGGATGTGCTGCCATCTCTCCCTCTGGTGCCCATAACCAGTACACTATTCATCTAATAAATAATAGGGATAGCTAATAGCGTAACTAAAAGTTATAGCTATAAAATGCTACTTTTTTGTCTGAAATTAGGCTTCTGTAGATACAATTATCGTCTTGAAATTTTGAAAACGTGACCAGAAGCACTGCGTTCAGTAAATTAGGTTTCAAGCCTTGTGGGTGTGGCTGCTGTAGCTGATTTGATTATTTCATCCCATTACAGTATTAAGACTGCAAGGAGGAAGGCACAGTCTTAATATTTCTGAATGCATTGGAGCATACAGCACAGACTGTTGTGCAGGCATACTCCAGTTTGGGCTACCCAATAACTCATTACAAGCAGATTGTTTGTAGTTATAAATAAGAAGGGCACTCCTGTTTAATGCCCAGTTTGGCATCAGGAACACCTCCTCCCGGCCTCTCTATGCTCATGCCCTCTTGTGAACTACTCTCATGAATGTGCCATGACCCGGAAGTACTTCTTGCGACCTGGTGGACGAATGGAGTGAAGTAGGATGGCAGGAGATGGATCATTTGAATTAGGGAGATAAACTGATTCAGGTAGTATGTTTTTTTTATAAAGGTTTAAGCTCCACCTTCGGTTCTCTTTAAGACATTTACCTATCTCTTGCTGTGCTTTTTATACTCTCAGCTCAGTTGTGCAGAAGTTAGTTAGTTAGTTAGTTAGTTAGTTAGTTATGCCATTATGGAGTTACACAGATAATCATGGAATGCAGCAGCTTGGTATGTTTTCAGTTAAAGTGGACCCAAATTAAAAATACAAGATTTCAGAAATAAAATCTATTTTCTAAATTGTAATAATAAATAGAAGCCCTTTTTTCAGCTGCATGATGACAAATATAAAATATTTTACATTTATTGGAGGAACCCCTCCCTTCCTTTCATATTGCCGGGACAGAATCCTGCAGACTGGTGGAGGAGATAAAAACCAAAACACAGGCTGCTACTGATGATGTCCCAGGGGAAGTGATCTCAGCTTGTGTGAGAATTCACATAGAGTACACTTCTGTGAGGGAGGGCAGCTGATGACAAACACACCCATGATCTAAAACCTCCTACTAAGCTCAGAAGTAATGGCTGCCACCTGTATAACCCTAGTTATGAAAAGAGAAGGGTGAAAAGCATGCACTGAAATGCTCTTAGGCTTGAAGGAGTGTTTATTTATCTTTGTATGCATCAGAGTGGTGCACCTAAATATATTGAATTAAAAAAATGTTTGGTTTAGGTCCGGTTTAACCAAAAGATGTGGACAGTAATTTGGAATTCTGATATCCTTTTAGATGTGAATACTCTTATACTCTTACTCTAATATTGAAACACTCGTTATGGAAAACCTGAGTTTTTCCTGATTGGTGGTGCATGTTTTCCACCTACTTTCCGAGCCCAATAAGATAAAAATGAGAATGTGAGGTTTTTCCACGAACTAAACAGTAGACTGTTACCATCATTGCAAACGAAGTATTTATTTATTTTAAGTATTTATATAGCGCTGACATATTACGCAGCGCTATACAGAGTATATTGTCTTGTCACTAACTGTCCCTCAGAGGGGCTCACAATCTAGTCCCTACCATAGTCATATGTCTATGTATGTATCATGTAGTGCATGTATCATAGTCTAGTGACAACTTTAGGGGAAAGCCAATTACTGGTAACTTATGTGTATGTTTTGGGGCATGGGAGGAAACCGGAGTGTCCGGAGGAAACCCATATAGGCACGGGGAGAACATACAAACACCTTGCAGATGTTGACCTGGCTGGGATACAAACTGGGGACCCAGCGCTGCAAGGCGAGAGCGCTAACCAACACACCACCATGCTGCCCTTGCAAAGCTGTAACTATTTGGGAAACCTACAAAAAAAAATCATAGCTGGCTGCTGTAATGATCGGTGTCAACACGCAGAGAGAATCTGATTATTGGTGGGCTGCAGACTCACCAATAATGCAGATATACACCGGATTATGAATGATCTGCAGAATCACTAATAATCCAGGTATGTCTAATCTCTGGACACCTGAGACGTGAGTGTACAGTATCACAGTAACACTTTGAGAGGGAACTGCCAGGAAGACTGGAGGCAGTGAGGAGAAGGAAATTCACCCCTAGACGTGGGTGAATTCCCTTAGGCCAAAGGCTCCCTAGGAGAGGGACCTAGGCCTGGTTGCAGGAAGCCCTGCTGCTAATATGAACAGATTTGCCCTATCTGTTTGTGAGATCCTATCTCACTACAGCCTAGTGGCGAACCAAGGAAGTACAGATATATAGTGCTAGTCTTGGGTATGTGGTCCGTAGTTACAGCACCACGGAACTAGTCTAAAGCATAACACAGAACTGACACAGTATCCTAGTCTTGGGTGTGAGGTCCGTAGTCACAACACCCTGGAACTGGTCTAAAGCATAACATAGAACTGACACAGTATCCTAGTCTTGGGTGTGAGGTCCGTAGTCACAACACCCTGGAAGTGGTCTAAAGCATAACATAGAACTGACACAGTATCCTAGTCTTGGGTTTGAGGTCCGTAGTCACAACACCCTGGAACTGGTCTAAAGCATAACATAGAACTGACACAGTATCCTAGTCTTGGGTGTGAGGTCCGTAGTCACAGCACCCTGGAACTGGTCTAAAGCATAACATAGAACTGACACAGTATCCTAGTCTTGGGTGTGAGGTCCATAGTCACAACACCCTGGAACTGGTCTAAAGCATAACATAGAACTGACACAGTATCCTAGTCTTGGGTGTGAGGTCCGTAGTCACAACACCCTGGAACTGGTCTAAGCATAACATAGAATAACATAACATGAGAAGGTAATCTAGCTCAGTGTGGATTCCCAGGTCCGTCCTGGTTCAACCACACTGTAGGATCTGACTGAGGTCTGTGTGCTAACACGTTAAGCATTTGCAACGGCAGACGATGTGAGAGGGACAAGTGGTTATATAGTGCAGCGCTGGCCAGCGCCGCCCAGTCCCTTCCAGCCAATCCGCATCCATCCTTGGATCAGCTGACCAGCGGGGTCAGCTGACCCCTCTCTGCTTCCCATAAAGCTTCTGTCTAGCCGCGCGCGCGCGTGTATTCCACAGCCTATGTGCACAGGAAGGCTGTATAGCATCAGACACATGTCGGCACGTGTAAACCGCCGGAGCAGACGCGGAAACGGCCGCCATGCCGCCAAAGCACGCGGCGGCCATTCCGCAATCCTTCACAGCTGCAAATTGAAACAGAAATGTATTTTTTTTTTTTAAATCAAGATGACTGTTTGTCACTGAAATACATTGAAGACACTTCATAATGTTAACTTTATTAACAGGACCACACTCTGTATGCATTGCAGACTGATTTGATCAGAAAACTCTCTTTTCTCAGCACTAATGCAGACAGCAAGTACAAGGGCTTGTTCTGTGTTCACCCCTTTTCATTTCAGAAAGTAACATAATCATTGGCATGTCCTTTCAATTGTGTCCCTACTAATGTAATTAACCAGCAGCTCTGCTTTAACCACTTTCTCTGTTATAAGTCATAATCATTCATTATGCTGAATGTTGGATCATTTATTTCATTCATGCTGAATGTTGGATCATTTACAGCTTGTGCCTATGTCTCTTGAACATTGCCTGTGTATGTCCCATCCCATCTGACTGCACACAAACCAACTGCACGTTGCAAGTATTGCCGGTGTATGTCCCATCCCATATGTTATGAACATCCTTAACCCATTCGCGTTCCGTTGCTTTCACTTAAGAAATGTTCACCTCCCATTCATTAGTCTATAACTTTATCACTACTTATCACAATGAACTGATCTATATCCTGTTTTTTCCGCCACCAATTAGGCTTTCTTTGGGGGGTACATTTTGCTAAGAGCCACTTTACTGTAAATGCATTTTAACAGGAAGAATAAGAAAAAAACGGAAAAAATTGATTATTTCTCAGTTTTCAGCCATTATAGTTTTAAAACAATACATGCCTCCATAATTAAAACTCACGTATTGTATTTGCCCATATGTCCCAGTTATTACACCGTTAAAATGATGTCCCTATCACAATATATGGCGACAATATTTTATTTGGAAATAAAGGTGCATTTTTTCCATTTTGCATCTATCTCTATTTACAAGTTTAAAATAAAAAAAATATAGAAATATTTCATCTTTACATTGATATTTAAAAAGTTTAGACCCTTAGGTAAATATTTACATGTTTGTTTGTTTTTTTATTGTAATGTTTTTGTTTTTTTTATATTAAACATTTTATTTGGATAGTTTTGGGAGGGTGGGATGTAAACAATAGGTTTATAATGTAAATGTGTGTTGATTTTTATTTTTTTTAACTTTTAGTTGTAGTATTACTTTTTGAGTAATGAGTTTGTTTACATGACGTCACTCTAAGCGTAACACACGCTTAGAGAGACGCATGGGGGAGGTAACAGCCAGAAAAGGTGCAGCTTCCGAGAGAAGCTGTCGCTTTTTCAGCGGGGGAGAGGAATCAGTGATCGAGCACCATAGCCCGATTCACTGATTGCCTGGCTAACGAACCGCGGTTCGGGAGCACGCGTGCACGTGCACAATGGGCCGCGGGAGCGCGCGGTAGCGCGCATGGTTTCTGGATGTAGTTTCTACGTCCAGGAACCAAAATAGGTTAACCATATTTATAATTGCTGAGTTGCATATAGTGATTTTCACTAATAATTGTGATTTGTAATTCTGGCAATCACTTGCTTTACACGTATTACCTAGTGGCTTATGTGAAACTTCTAACAGCATGTTAACGTTTCATCTTGATTGATCTGCTTGAGCCTTGTAGAGACTACCCCCCCTCCACTGATTATATGCTAACTTACTCAGCTGAGTAGACCATCCTGATTCCATTTGCTCAGGCTTTGTATATAAGCAAGGCCTCTAGTCAGTTCACAGCTGACGTCAGTTCGTGTTTAAAGTGTAGAGCTTAACTACTTCCCTACCACTGTTTTTTCCCCTTCAAAACCAGAGCAATTTTCACATCACGCTCCTCTCATTAATTCGCCAATAACTTTATCGCTACTTATCACACTGAAATGATCTATACGTTAGTTTTTCGCGGGACAAACTAAGCTTTCTTTGGGCAGTACTTTTTTGCTAAGAATTACATTATTTTATATGCATTTTACTGGGAAGAAGGAGAAAAAAATTGCAAAAATTAATCATTTCTCAGCATTTAGCCATTGTAGTTTAAAAATAAATGTGATATTGTAGATAAAACAGACACATTTTATTTGCCCACGTGTCCCAATTATTACAACATTAAATTTGTGTCTCTTGTACAATGTATGGTGATAATATTTTATTTGGAAATAAAAGTGTATTTTTTTCTGTTTAGTGATTTTTTTTTATATTAACCCAATAATTACAAGCCTTTATTTACGAAAGCAACAGTAATATATCCTCATGATATATTTATTAACAAAGTCCCTAAGGTAACTATTTATGTAGGGTTTCTTTAATTATGTAGTTTAAAAAAAAACAAAAACATTTTTTATGTGTTTTATTTTGGTAACTATGGGGTAGGGTGAATGGGGTTAAAAATAATAATTTATTCAATTTTCCTATGTAAATGTCTATTATGGTGTATTTCTATGTATTTTACCTTTTGGCCACAAGATGGCACTACACTTAGTTCACCGTCTGCTGTTAACAGTAGATAGGAACTAATGTTTGTGTAACAGTTTCTTTTTGGTTTTGAATGAGAGCTGTGTCTCACTGCCGCAAGCCAGTGGTGCTCATCAGAGTTAGGATATCCGAGGTACTCGGATAATCATAGCTCTTTTTCACTATTCGAGCTCGAATACCGAACTCGAATAGTATTAGCTATCCGGGCTGTGCTATCCGAGCGCACTCAGATAGCAAGCAGCTATCCAGAGATATCCTAGCTATCCGAGCTCGGATAGCGTCACGAGCTCAGATAGCGTCACGACAGACGTCACCTCGAGTCCTCACAAGCGATTCAGAGGGCTCCCAGCCCTCTGACTGCAGCCAATCACAGAGGGGGAGCCTGGCCAAGCCCCCCTCTATAAATAGCGGACGCCATCTTGCCTCACTCGTCCTGCTTGCGACTTACTGACTGACTGTACTGAGAGACTGCTCCAGTGCTTTTTGTCTGTGTGCAAGTGCATTTCCATTGCTCTAAACCTAGCGTTTTTACACTCCAACACTTGATCTTCAACTGTATTGCTTTCTATTGTAGATAGATTGTATTTTAGGCAGTTTAGTTAGTGTGATTAGGGACTAGGGAGGGAGGCTGTCACTGGTGCTGCTGCTGCAGGCCTGCAGCCAGAAGCTAGGCCCTGTGCCTGCCCTGCTCTGTGCTTTAGTCTCTAGTTACCTGTGCTCTCACCTGTCCTACTCTACTCCTGTACTACTACTTCTGTGTTAGATAGAATATTGTACTATTTTGTAGTTAGCAAGGCCCAGCTTTACTGCTATACCTGTCCGGCTGTATCTGCCTCTCAGTAATCTAGTCAAACCTGTTGTACTATTTAGCTTGATTCTTCTATTGTTTAGTTAGTACTAGTAGTACTGTGTGTACTCACTCACTGTACTCTAGTCTGTGTTTAGGGACCGTCAGTTAGCGTCAGCTAGGGTCTTAGTGTGCGTGCGCACGCACCCTCCAGTTAGTGCTACACCCGTCCTCCTATTGTTTATATATATACTACTTCTATTGTGTCTTAGCTGAATTGTACTGTAGTCTGACACCGTCAGTCAGCGTCAGCTAGGGTCTTTGTGTGCGCAGTGCACATCTGCACTGTCGGCACCCTCCAGTTAGTGCTACACCCGTCCTCCTATTGTTTATATATATACTACTTCTATTGTGTCTCAGCTGAATTGTACTGTAGTCTGAAACCGTCAGTCAGCATCAGGTAGGGTCTTTGTGTGCGCAGTGCACATCTGCGCTGTCAGCATCCTCCAGTTAGTGCTACACCCGTCCTCCTATTGTTTGTATATATACTACTTCTATTGTGTCTTAGCTGAATTGTACTGTAGTCTGACACCGTCAGTCAGCGTCAGCTAGGGTCTTTGTGTGCGCAGTGCGCACTCTCTCGTTAGCGCTACACCGATCTCTGCTGTAGAGTACACCTGTCCGTCACCTCACACACCCACTACCACCAGTCCCACCCCATTAAAGTACCCCACTTGTCCCACCCGCCTTTACATACATACGTTTTTTTTTTTCATTTGTATAATATTAAAAATATACAATGTCTGGCACTGGCAGCCGCGGTCTGGGCAGGGGCAGCAAGGGCAGCAAGGGCATCGCCAAGAGAGGAGGTCGTGGGCGTGGCAGCCGCGCCACCACCACCATGCGCAGTTCTGCGTCTGCACCAGTGGCTATTCCGCCATTAGCCACTGGCCGTGGACGCCTTGGCCGCCCAACAGCTGGGAGTCACGCTGCAGAGACACAGCAGCAGCAGCAGCGTGTGGCCCAGATGTTCCTCCCACTGCCAGGTCGTAGCCGTCCTATTGAGGAGAAGGATGCAGACGCTGTGGTGGAACTGATGGTGGATGAGCAGGCCACCATTAGCTCTGGAACAGAGTCCTCCACCCCCGCCACCACTCCTGTTCGCAAGAGCAGCAGCAGCTGCCCAGCACTGCCTGGGGAGCAGGAGGAGGAGTGCAGTTCTCCAGCCCCAGCGGGCGACACCAGCACCCTGTCACTCAGCACCTTCTTATGGACCTCAGGCACAGAGAAGGTATGGAGTGCTGTTGCGGAAGAATTGGCAGAGGAAGGATTGCTGATGGGCACTTTGGGGGATGATGCTCTGGACAGTCAGACAGTGGTGACTGTCCATCCGCCCATGCATGCAGAAGGGGAGTTTGGGGGATCCCAGCAGGACATGTTTGTGGAGGGGGAGGATGATCATGACATTGTGAAGGACAAAGACTGGTTGCCACCAGGTCCTAGGAGTGGGGATGTCATCAGCTCTGAGGAGGAGGAGGAGGAGGAGGATGCGACTGCGGGCCTTGCTAGAAGGATCAGCATAGCAGGCATGGGCAGGATCACAAGTGGGCGTGGTATGCAGGCCACACAGCGTGCTGATCAGGAGACGAGTTCTGCCAGTGCCACCACCAGCCGCACCAAGAACCCCCCCCCCCCAACCACCACAGGGAGACCAGCGGCAGCAGCACCTTCCAGCCGAAGGGGCAACTTCACCTCCCCAGTATGGAATTTTTTCACCCTTCCATATTTGGAGTGCAAGTATGCCACCTGCAACCAGTGCCGCAAGCAGCTTAGCAGAGGGAAGGAGCCCTCTGCGTTTTGCACCACCTCTCTGGTCAACCACCTTGCAGAGAAACACTTTCACGAGCATGAGGAGTTCGTGAAGTTGAAGGAAACTGGCAGCGGCAGTGGCAGACCCGCCTCCACTGCGAAGCCGTCGGCAGCAGGAGTGCGTCAGCAACGCACTGCTCCTCCTCCCTCTGCAACTCCTGCCGCCGACACTGAGGCCTGTTCTGGCAGCCAGTCCTCAGTGGCCTCCTCTGCTCCCTCCACTGCTTCTCGTGCCAGCAAAAGACCTCGCCAGACCCTGCTCAGCGACACCTTCCAGGGGGTGGTCAGGGTTCTGCCTCCCAGCAGCCGTCGCGTGCGTCAGCTGAACGGCTTGCTGGCACGGGCCATGTGCTCCCAACTCCTGCCTTATTCCCTTGTGCAGGAGGGGAGCAACATGCGTGCGCTCCTGATGTGTGCAGCCCCCGATTGGCCAATCCCCAGCCGACATTTTTTCACACGCACGGCCATCCCTGCACTTCACCGCTCTGTGATGGCCAATGTCGGGAGAGGGCTGGAGCACGCGGTGGGTCAACGGGTCCACGTCACCATGGACTCATGGAGCAGCCGGTTTGGGACAGGCCGCTATCTGTCCTTCACCGCGCATTGGGTCAGCTTGGTGGAAGGGGGTGAGGAGGGGGGAGCAGCATCGGCCGGCACTGCCAGAGCAGCAGCAGCACCAACAACGCAGTGGGTGGTGCCACCATGCAGGGTCAGTGGAACAGCAGCAGGTTCCTCTGATCCGCTTCCATCCTCCGCCACACCAGCCCAAACCCCCCGCCTCAGCAGCAGCGTGAAGCCCCGCCACTGCCAAGCGCTGCTGGAATTGGTCAGCCTGGGGAAGACCAAACTGACGGCGAACCACGTCCTGGCCAAACTCCGAGAGCAGGAGAGGAATTGGCTGACCCCCAGAGGCCTCAGAGTCGGAGAGGTGGTGTCCGACAATGGGGCAAACCTGGTCGCTGCCATCAGCAGGGGAGACCTGACCCACATCCCCTGCCTGGCGCACGTCCTGAACCTGGTAGTCCAAAAGTTCCTGCGGACCTACCAGGGGATGGACCGACTCCTTGAGGCGGCAAGGAAGGTTGTGCGTCACTTCCGGCACTCGCCTGCAGCCGTGGCGAGCCTGGAAGAGGTGCAGAAGGAGCTGCACCTGTCACAGCACCGGCTCATGCTCGATGTTCCAACTCGCTGGAACTCCACCCTGGCGATGTTGGAGCGTCTGGTTGAACAGAGGCAGGCGTTCAACCAGTACGTTGCACGAGCAACAGTTGCCTCCCTCACTGCAACTGGGCGTGCCGCCATCAACCTCCCGTCCATCATCTCCACGGAGGACTGGTGGCTCATGCAGCAGGTGTGCTCAGTCCTGGCACCCTTCCTGCAGGCCACCAACATGGTGAGCAGGGACCATGCAATGGTGTGCGAGTGGGTCCCCTTGGTGTGTGTGCTGGACAGGGCCCTGTATGCACTGGTGGAAGAGGGAGCGGCAGCCTTGGACCAGCAGGAGCTGCAGGCAGCTTCACAGGCCACCTCTGAGGAGGAGGGCTCGGAGTTGGTGGAGGTCCCTGACCTTGCTGCTGATGAGGGGGAGCAGCAGAGCGCAGCTGGACTGGTGCGGGGGTGGAGAGAGGATGAGGTGGAGGAGGCAGAGGAGGACAGCAATGTCGGCTCTGGGGCTGCCGATGATGTGCCAACAGACGTGGCCAGACTGTTCCCAATGGCAGCGCACATGCTGAGGTGCCTGCGCAAGGACCCAAGGGTAATCCAGATGAAGCAGAGGGAGGACATCTGGATCTGCATGATGCTGGACCCACGTCTGAAGGGGAAGCTTAGCCAGTTCCTGCCTGCAGGAGGAGACCGTGCGCAACAAATGAGGGATTTGCAGCTGTCCCTTGTTGAGCGCTTGCAGGAAGCCTTCCCTGAGCCATCCACCCCCACTGTCCAGCCAGCACAGAGGCAGCAGCAGGTGCCTGCATCCACCAGCAGCAAGCGCTCGCGCACCACAGACCTGCTGTCTCTGACCCAAGAGCTCTACATGAGTGTAGAGCTGCCAAGGACTAGAGAGGAGGTGCCTGCAGCAGCATCCTTCTCCAGTCACAGGCAGCGCTTGACCCGCATGGTGGCTGACTACATGGGGTCCTTCAGCGGGCTTGACAGCATGGCCCCTGTTGATCCCATGGAGTATTGGGTCAAGCACCTGCCGATCTGGAGCGAGCTTGCGCAGTACGCCCTGGAAGTGCTCTCCTGCCCCCCTTCCAGCGTACTGTCAGAGCGTTGCTTCAGTGCAGCCGGTGGAGTCGTCACTGAGAAGTGATCTCGTCTGTCTCACAAGTCTGTGGACAGACTGACGTTTCTCAAAATGAACCAGGCTTGGGTGGAAGGCGAATTCATGGCCCCTGTTGTCGGCGAGAGGGGTACATGAAGTGACGACTGCCACACACACATACACCTGCTGCTGCTGCTGCTGCTGTTATATTTCATCCTGCTGTCTGTGTGTTTCCACTGCCAGGGAACACATTACAAGGTGCTGCTGCCCAAGCGCCACCAGCTATTACGCTCAAAAATAGCTGCATTAATTTGAAAAAAAAAAAATTTTTTTTAATTATTTTAGAGGTGTCCGGGTTGAAAACTGTGCTGTCCCAATTGTGTATTGGACGCAATGTGGGCTTCACGACCGCTGTCTGGAACCTCATGCTGTTCATTTACGGCCCTGGGACCACCGCTAGGACCCAGGGCCTACTATGTCTCGCTGCCTGCCCTCCTGCCTGCTGCCAAATGCCAGTCTGCCACACACACTTATCCTCCTCACGCTGCCTGCTGTTATATTTCCTCCTGCTGTCTGTGTCTCCTCTCCACTGCCAGGGAACACATTACAAGGTGCTGCTGCCCAAGCGCCACCAGCTATTATGCTCAACAATAGCTGCATTATTTTGAATTTAAAAATTTTTTTTAATTATTTTAGAGATGTCCGGGTTGAAAACTGTGCTGTCCTAATTGTGTATTGGACACAATGTGGGCTTCACGACCACTGTCTGGAACCTCAGGATGTCCATTTATGGCCCTGGTACCACCGCTAGGTACCAGGGCCTATTATGTCAGTCACATCACACTGCCTGACACACATTACTCCTCCTCCTGTAGCTGCATTGAGCTTCTGCTGTCTGAGTGCTGCTACCACTGCCAGGGAGAACAGAAGAAGAACTATTTTCTACTGCCACCTGCCCACCCACTCTCCTACCGAGTACCGACCGACTATTACCACACACTACAAATAGCTGCAAGCCTGCAACTACTACTTCCTCCTCCTGCTGATGTCTGTGTTTTACCACCGCCAGGGTACACAGAAAAAGGTGCTGTGGCTTGCAATGTGCCACTACCTACCTGTTATGCCATCAACACAAATATAACTATGGTGTTATTACAATAAAATATTTCCAAAAATGAAGTAAAAAAAAATATTACAAAAGAAAGGAAAACCAAGACACATAATATAATGATAGAGAAGAAGAGGAAGAAGAAGAAGAGGAAGAAGAAGAAGAAGATGAAGAAGAAGAAGATATAGAAGAAGAAGATGTAGAAGAAGATGAAGAAGATGAAGAAGATATAGAAGAAGAAGAAGATATAGAAGAAGAAGAAGAAGAAGAAGAAGAAGAAGAAGAAGAAGAAGAAGAAGAAGAAGAAGAAGAAGAAGAAGAAGAAGAAGAAGAAGAAGAAGAAGAAGAAGAAGAAGAAGAAGATATAGAAGAAGAAGATATAGAAGAAGAAGAAGAAGAAGAAGAAGATATAGAAGAAGAAGATATAGAAGAAGAAGATATAGAAGAAGATGAAGAAGAAGATATAGAAGAAGATGAAGAAGATATAGAAGAAGAAGATATAGAAAAAGAAGAAGATATAGAAGAAGAAGATATAGAAGAAGAAGAAGAAGAAGATATAGAAGAAGAAGAAGAAGAAGAAGATATAGAAGAAGAAAATATAGAAACAGAAGATATAGAAGAAGATATAGAAGAAGAAGAAGATATAGAAGAAGAAGAAGATATAGAAGAAGAAGATATAGAAGAAGAAGAAGAAGATATAGAAGAAGAAGAAGATATAGAAGAAGAAGATATAGAAGAAGAAGATATAGAAGAAGATGAAGAAGAAGAAGAAGAAGAAGATATAGAAGAAGAAGAAGGGGTAAATAAATTCAATGTATATATTGATACTCACAAATTTATTCGGAAAATGAACATCAAAAAATATTTTTTGGCAAAAGAAGGACCAACGAGCAGAATTAACAGGGGGGGAGTAGACCAGCAGTATGTACATACTAACCTTAGGAATCGCTCAACGTTCAATCCACCCAATATGGCAAAAAATAGCACCATAGCAAGTTTTAAAAATATGGTGCTGAATGACATTGAAAAATTAGAAATGAAAGTAAAGAAAAATGAATGGAAACAGATTAAAGATCTAAGCGAGAAAAAAGAAATATTAATTAGACCTGCTGATAAGGGGGGAGGGGTAGTCATTATGCAGCATAACCAATACACACAGGAAATTGAGAATAATTTGAGTGACACTAGGACTTATAGGAAGCTGAAAGGAGATCCCACAGGTGAGTATAAAGGGGAAATGAGGAATATTTTGAAAGGGGGCTTGGATAAGGGGATTTTGAGTGATGCGGAGTTCCGGTACCTAATGATAGACGCCCCACGTATTCCAGTGATGTATATAAATCCCAAAATCCATAAAAATCAGACGAATCCCCCCGGGCGGCCTATTATCAGTGGCATAGGTTCATTGAATCAACGATTAGGCGAATACATTGACAGATTTTTGCAACCTGTTTTTAGAACCTTGCCCTGCTTATTGAAGGACACAAAACATTTTCTACAAAGTATTAATGGATTGGGGATGAGGCAAGGTGAATTGTTGGTAACGGCGGATGTTACGGCGTTGTACACCATCATTCCTCATGATAAGGCACTGGAAACTGTAGGAAAGGCATTTAGGGAGAGGAATGAATTAAAGGAAGATAACATTTTGTTTATTTTACAATTGCTGGAATTTTGTCTAACACATAATTATTTTTGGTATGGGGGAGGGTTTTATGTCCAGTGTGTTGGCTGCGCCATGGGGGCAAAATTTGCGCCCAGCGTCGCCAACATATTTATGGACCAATGAATATGCAGTAATGATGGGGTATAATTCACAACATGGAGAAGTAGAAAAAATATATAAGAAACATTGGGGGTTGCTACAAATTGACCCGATTTTGGGAAGAGTAATCCCAGAGAAACCGAAGTTTATTTACAGACGGGCAAGGAATCTACAGCAGCAATTAGATAAAACATATGTGGATGCACCTGTGGTTAAGAATAGGACAGATATGTGGGGAAATGTGGGATTTTTTCCATGTCATCAATGTTATGCATGTGAAAGAGCACAAGGGATAAAAATAAAAGAAGTTGGCTCATTTCAAACTGGAAAAGTGCAGAAAATTAGAGAGTTTATCCACTGCTGCAGCACGCACGTGGTATACCTGTTATGGTGCCCATGCGGGCTGCAGTATGTGGGACGTACGAAAAGAGCTTTACACAAACGAATTGGGGAACATATTGGGAACATTAGTAGAGGATATAAAGGACACAGTGTTTCTAAACATTTCTTTGAGCAGCATGGGAGGGACCCAAAATTGTTGAAATTCTGTGGGGTACAAAAATTGACGACAAGGTGGAGGGGCTGTCACAAAATTAGGGAGATATCTAAGATGGAAACAAAATGGATTTATGATCTTAAAACAATGCAGCCGGGTGGATTGAACGTTGAGCTTGATCTGAATTGTCATATAGCTGATGATTGAAGGGAGGATTGAATGGAGCTGTATATATAAATAATGATGGGGGACACAAATGTGAAGGTAAAATTGTATTCAATTCAGTTATTGTAATTGGTGAATATGTGTATTAAGGGGTGGGGGCATTATGGACAGAAAGGGGTTTATTTGTAGTAATGTACATGGTGTTACATATGTGGAGGTGAGCGCCTAGAAACAGAGGTAAAAGTAGAGCAATTGTCCCTTTCCTATGGTAGCTGGTGTAGCCTTTTTTGGAAGCATTACCGTGGACCCATGATTTTAGTCTGTTGAGGTTTTTTGCCCGCTTATAATGCGGAATTCCGGATCGCAAGATCAAGGAAGGAAGGGGAAGGAGAAAGAAAGGGGAAAGGGAAGGAAAGGAAGGAGAAGAAAGAAAAAAGAAAAAAAACAAAAAAAAAATGTTTTTTTTTTGTTTTTGTTTTTATTTTTTATGCGGAAATCCGTTTTTTATGCGGAATTCCGTTTTTTGAATGCGAATTCCGTTCAACATGCTGCCATTTGTAGTCCGTCTGATAGGAGTTACAGAAATCCGGATTTTAGGGTGGAATTTCGAGGGGTGGAGCCCTGAGGGGCTTGTGACCCTAACCACCCAATTGGAGAGCCTGGGATAGATCTGATCCTAGGGAATGATGGGTAATGTAGTCCCTGATAACACACAAAGTAGAGCCAATAGACAGTGAGGTTAGAAATGAGCTAAAGAGCTCAGCGAATGGTGCTCACTGAATCATATGGTCATGTGATGTGAAAACTGTTTAAAAGCGTCTGCATGCTCCTATTAGTTAAGCTCCTGATGAGTCCAAGTGACGAAACTAGTCGGGCGGCGCTGTAGGAGCCGGTCAGACGCTGGATCACCTCGAGGATTGTTTTATATGCGCATTTTAACTGGATGTTTGTAAGTGCACTTGCTCTTTTTAATATATTTTATTAAATGGAATTACGCTATGGTACACCTGTTTGAGCCCTAGATCATTTCTTTGCTGACACAAGAGAAAGTCATCACAACAAGCTAGAGCTGCTGGTCTGTGAAGGGTCGGCCATATTATCTGGTGAGAGGCTTGAGTGCATAGCTGGTGGAGGCACTTTAGGGTGACCCGTGAGTGGAGTGGAAGCACTGGTGGTGCTGGATAGTGTATGCTCTGTAAACGGTATCACACTATTGCTGTGTCTCTCTTTCATATGACATGTATACACACATCTGAGGAGTCCTATATCAGTGGAGGAGTTCGTGTGCTGGCATGGTCCAAAAACGTGATTGCTAATCGTTAGTGGTTGGCCTATTGTTCCGGTGAGAATATATCATTACTGCTATGAACTGTTTATGAAGAATTATTGGTTGGACTATTAACTGGATACCTGTGGATCACACCTATTGAGGGTGTTGTGGACTTTTTAAATGTGGAATCTTGTGTATTAATATGTGGGTTGTTGAGCGCTGTTTCCATAGAATAAAAAAAAGAAGAAGATATAGAAGAAGAAGATGAAGACGACGTAAATGAAGACTTCCAACAACCATTTTGGACACACCTTCTCATGCAAACACTTTTCATGAAGTTAATTTACTTTTTTTGAGACCTTTTTTATAACTACTACATCACCACATAATCACTTGATGTTTTTCTTCATAAAAAAGGTGATTTCATGCATCATTGACCCCCTATACAAGTTTTACAAGCTATTTAAGGCCAGTTCGAATATTTTACTCGAATACAGACTCGGATAGTGACGTCGGATATCCGAGGTCGAATCGGATATCCGACTTCGAGTGAATTCGGATAGTTTACTATCCGAATTCGACCAAACTCGAATAGGATAATGAGCTATACGAGCAACACTGCCGCAAGCTCCCATTTATCAAAGGCAAGGTGATCGGGGTTAGAAACAGCTCTTTCTCATACCCCGATCATGGAAAGGCACGATTGCAGCGATTGCGATGTACCAAGGACCTTGAAGTGGTTAAAGAATAAAGCAATCAAATTGACTTTACCAGCATTGACCAGCAATTCTCCACAATTCAACATCACACCAAGGTAGTTTCCACTCAGCCTCCTCCTATCCTGTTATAACCCCCTCCCTTCCTATTGTAAATTTTTGGCAGGGCTCTCCCTCCTTGTATAACGGTGCACTTAGCTCAGAGAGTAACATGAACCTGACTTACTGAGACTATTACTCCAATGTATGATCTGGCATTGTGTACCTTATCGCTTATTGGCCTCAATTCACTAAACTTATCTCCTGTCTTTAATAACTCTTCTAGAGTTGTTACCATGGTGATAAGGCATGTAGTATTCAGGAAACATTTTACCTCAGGCAAGCCTAAAGTTAACTCTTCTGTCTTTAAATTAACTCTCCAATCCTTAAAATAACTCCAGAGTTAAAGACAGGCTGTTAATTAGCTGCATGTGAAAATAACTACAGAGGAGGTAAATTAACTACAGAGGAGGTAAATTAACTACAGGAGAGGTAACTTAAGGAATGAAGAGGTAAGATAACTCTCTCATGTGTGGAGGTAAGTTTTCTCTTGCCTTATTATCTCCAGCATGATCTTGGTGAATTGAGGCCTTTGTCTGTTGTGTGCTTACTATCACCCCCATTGTTAATGCCTGTAATCTTATGTATTGTACAGCGCTGCATAATATGTTGGTTCTATGTACTGTAAATCCAAATAATAATAACATGAAATAGTGTCTCCTGTGGGGTAGGGCTGGTAGTACTTGTCCACTGTAGTCCATGGGCTTCTTTCTGTCACTTTAGTGCCATGACCAGAGGCTCTTTTAGCTTAATACCTGATGCACACATTATTATTATTGATCTGTATAGTGCCATCATATTCTGTGGTGTTGTACAAAGCATGCAGCTTCTCCTCTCTCTCTCTGCACTGACCATTTCCTCGCAGGGTGGCCTATTCCAATGTAGGTCGTGGATCAATGTGCAAGGTACCTTAATGCTCTTCTCCCTGACCTCAAATGTAAAAAGGATCTCCACCTTGTTCCTTCATACTATTTCTAGTGCTTGATAAAGTTTTATGATTTCTTACACAAATCCCTGGATGTACTCCTAACCATTATCAGTTTATTATCTACAAGTCAGATGATTAAGCTTTGTGCAGTTCTCTCTTACCCTGGCACTTACTTACGGTAAGTACAACCCGGATGCTGTCTAGCTCTAGAAAAGGACCATGAACTGGTAATTAAATGGTTTTGGCTCCAAACCCTTTGTTACAGTTCAAGAGTTTTCAATATACTTCATTTAATCAAACCTTGCTCATATATATATCTAAACACAGTCCTGGCAAATTGCTGTACTTTTAAGCCTTTCCTTTAGCTGAACAACCATTCGGAGAATATATAGAATAAAAACTGTTAAACTGGTTTAAAAAGCAGCATGTTAAATGGTCTTGGCTTTTATTTGGAGAACATTTTCTGTTAAACAAAGCAGAACCTAAGAAGTAAAGCTCCACTTAGGTCAATTTAAAGATAATTATTTAGAGTCAAGTGATTGTTGTAGAGCAATACTTCACTGCATTGTTTTGATTATATGGCATGACTCCATCTCAGCTGGAGCAAGCTCATTGAATGTACAATAGATTCACGAACTGTAGGATTGAGTACAAAGACTTTCTTTTTTTGGCAGAGCAGAAATGTTCCTGTGAATTCAGTCAGTAAAACAGACAGACACAACATATATTTTTCTAGAATTAGACGAGAGTTCAGCTAATGTGTAAAAATGAGTTGGCTAGGTGAGTTATGGGAGCCATCTTTTCTTTTGCGGGGTAATTTAAACAATTGTGAAATTTCAGGATTTAAAAGTTTCACTTTGTGTATTTTTTCTCCTGTGATTTTTTTTCCAAATGCATTTTTCAGGCTGTTCAAAGAACTACTGCTTACATGGAAAAAAATATAGGATGTATTATAGGATAGTAAAAGAAACATAATAAAGAAAATAGAAGATCAAATGCCGGTGCGTGCTGCAGAAAATTGTAACATAAAGTTCAGAGTTTTTGAATAAAGAGAGCCTCTTTTAACACACACAGCTGTGTACTATTGTAAGCTAAGAATTTCTGGACGCCTTGTGCCAGTTTATAGTTGAATGGAAATTGTCATGACAATTTGTTTTTTGTAAAAATACATTTTTTGTAGCTGGTGTGCTCATTTTCTGCCTCTAAAGCACCCAATACATAATTCACCTTTTCAGGAAATTGTGATCATTTAAAATTGTGTCAAGTGAAAACATTTAATGTTCCAAACTAGCAACTTAACCGTCATTTCTGTTTCAACCATTTTTTAATTCAATAAAATATTACCGTATATACTTGCATATAAGCCGACCTGCATATAAGCCGAGGTACCCACTTTTCCCTCAGAAACCAGGAAGAAGGGATTGACTTGTGTATAAGCCCCCTTCCTAGTATAGCCCCCTCCACCATAGCAAGATGTTACCCCAGTAGAAGTCAGCCCCCTTCCCCATGTGCCCCAAGGATGATACAGCTGTGTCTCCAGATGCCACTAGTCACAGATATGAGACACAATGATTGCCACACAGGCAGATCATTGCACAGCTGACACGTTGCTTGTATGCTCTGCTCCACAAGCCAGGGGACACAGGTAGTCTTGAGCAGCGCACTCTGCACACCATAGTTCTGGGTATGGGGGGCATGGACACAACAGGGAGCCAGCTGGCAAGAGCAGGATCACTAGTGCATGATCCTTACACTCCTCAGTCAGTAACAAAACCTGTTCCACCATCCATTCTACTCCTCTGACTCACGTATAAGTCAAAGGGGTAACTTTTCAGCACATTTTTTGTGCTGAAAAATTACGTTTATACGCAAGTATATAAGGTAGCGCATATTTAAATTGTCCAATCATACAATTGATCTATGTAATAGCTTTTCAGCACCTAGCAAGCAAAACATTTGAATATGGTGAGACAAAAATTATCAAACCTAATTTATTGAATAACAGTTTATTTTGAGTGTTCTCTTTGCTATTTTTCACATAGATACTTTTAGAAAATGAAAAAGAAAGAGGAACAATGACCCTTTAAAATTTCCTGCAGTGCAACCTTCTTATGTGCATTCTCCCTGATGGATAATAGCCTTTTTGCTTCTATTTAATTTTCAGGAAATCCAACTGAATTGACAAGCTGTTGGACAAACACATTTGCATAGATAACAACTCTTGTTGTACTGGAAAATAGAAAGAGACTTCAGACAATTTTTAGTAGGGTTAGCACTATATTAAGCTATTTTTTCTTCCAGTCTTATATCACTCAAGGTACAATTTAAGGTTTAATGCTTGGCAACACTGGCAAAGGTTTGGGATTTTGTACAACTTGGTATACACTTGGTATTCACAATGGTTGTGGTGATATATTGGGGTGCTGATGATGTTAGGAATACATAAACATATTCTATCATTTTTATGTTTGCTGTATATCTTTCAGAGGTGGATGTCAGCCAGTATGGCTTGAAGGTATTGGCAGCTAGCTTCATGGACTGTTAATGTGATTGTGTGTGGGTGTCAATAGACAGACAAAAGGGAACCTCGTTACCAGTCACCTTCAATAGGCAAGAAAGCGGCTCATTAGGCCACTAGCAGTCACTTTGATCTGCTGCCCCAGGTGTGATTGTCTGCGTCTGCCTACAGGCAATTACAGGCAAACTGCTACCAGAATGCAATCTTTTCATGTATGTGCTAAAATACACTTTAACCAAGGAAATAATGTGGAGAAAGCCTTTTGATGTCTGGTAGGATACAATCTTACCTATTGAATTCTGCAACCTTCAAGAAGCTAAGACAGGAACCCTTTGAAGCTTGCATATCACAGGAAAGATTAGGACAAGCGTTCGGTGATGTCACAAACGGGGAAACTGCATTAGTTCCTGGGGGCTGGACATTAAATGCCCCAGGGGACATTTCAGAGTATAAAAAGCAGAGGCAGATACCTAGTAAGTATCTTCTCTTGGAGATAGCGCATAGCTAGAGAGGATCTCGACTTCCAGTCGAACAAGCGGCGTGCTCCCGCCGACAACGTTTAGACCTTCAAGTTGGTAACGTTTTTAATCCCCATTTTTATTTTTACGCAAATATCCGTGTGTGTATTTTTGTAACTTTTATCTTGTAACTTTTTTACTTTGCTTTTTGTACATCTTCTGTATATCTTATTTTCTGCATTGTTCTATGTTTTTATGGAATATTAAATCGTTATTTAATAAGCTTGAATTCTGCGGTACTAAACTAACACTCATAGCCTAGAGGAGACTGCAGTGTAGCTGTGTATAAGTCCGTGCCTAATTGTATGCTTGAGCAACACTACCGTATGAAATTGTAATTACATTGTGTGTATGGGGCACGTCTGCGCTCGACAGCCGAGTGGGAAGTCTAACAGTATCGTTCGGAACGACTGTTAGTGGTTTTGCTGCACGACAGTGTAACTTGCATTACAAATCATTGCGCAGAAAAAGTGGGATCAGCGCATCACCAGGCCGCCTCTGGATGGCCTCAGCTCAGAGATGCGCTGAGCCCCCCCAGGAACTACAAAACGCACCTTGAACCCAAACAGAGGCTCTGCATATACACCAAAGAAAAACTATCAAGTGGGAGCAGCTGACCAGAATTAAATCAAACATAGCAAAGAAATGAACAGCGCTACTTAAAAACAGATGAGTGCTTACCTGCAAAAAAGTGCACACCCCACTCATGGGATTCAAATACACAATGAGCACACACATGACCTGTCTACCACTTGGAGGATGTTAGTTTCACTAACAATTTGCAATTTGTTAGGTACTTGTCCCTCCCACTGTCGTAGAAGTCTTTCCTCCATGGGAGGGGACCTAACACTAACTAAAACCTACCTATGCATATGCATAGCCTGGGCGCGCTACCAGTAAATTTAAATTTAAGAATTGCGCAGAAAAAGTGGGATCAGCGCATCACCAGGCCGCCTCTGGATGGCCTCAGCTCAGAGATGCGCTGAGCCCCCCCAGGAACTACAAAACGCACCTTGAACCCAAACAGAGGCTCTGCATATACACCAAAGAAAAACTATCAAGTGGGAGCAGCTGACCAGAATTAAATCAAACATAGCAAAGAAATGAACAGCGCTACTTAAAAACAGATGAGTGCTTACCTGCAAAAAAGTGCACACCCCACTCATGGGATTCAAATACACAATGAGCACACACATGACCTGTCTACCACTTGGAGGATGTTAGTTTCACTAACAATTTGCAATTTGTTAGGTACTTGTCCCTCCCACTGTCGTAGAAGTCTTTCCTCCATGGGAGGGGACCTAACACTAACTAAAACCTACCTATGCATATGCATAGCCTGGGCGCGCTACCAGTAAATTTAAATTTAAGAATTGCGCAGAAAAAGTGGGATCAGCGCATCACCAGGCCGCCTCTGGATGGCCTCAGCTCAGAGATGCGCTGAGCCCCCCCAGGAACTACAAAACGCACCTTGAACCCAAACAGAGGCTCTGCATATACACCAAAGAAAAACTATCAAGTGGGAGCAGCTGACCAGAATTAAATCAAACATAGCAAAGAAATGAACAGCGCTACTTAAAAACAGATGAGTGCTTACCTGCAAAAAAGTGCACACCCCACTCATGGGATTCAAATACACAATGAGCACACACATGACCTGTCTACCACTTGGAGGATGTTAGTTTCACTAACAATTTGCAATTTGTTAGGTACTTGTCCCTCCCACTGTCGTAGAAGTCTTTCCTCCATGGGAGGGGACCTAACACTAACTAAAACCTACCTATGCATATGCATAGCCTGGGCGCGCTACCAGTAAATTTAAATTTAAGAATTGCGCAGAAAAAGTGGGATCAGCGCATCACCAGGCCGCCTCTGGATGGCCTCAGCTCAGAGATGCGCTGAGCCCCCCCAGGAACTACAAAACGCACCTTGAACCCAAACAGAGGCTCTGCATATACACCAAAGAAAAACTATCAAGTGGGAGCAGCTGACCAGAATTAAATCAAACATAGCAAAGAAATGAACAGCGCTACTTAAAAACAGATGAGTGCTTACCTGCAAAAAAGTGCACACCCCACTCATGGGATTCAAATACACAATGAGCACACACATGACCTGTCTACCACTTGGAGGATGTTAGTTTCACTAACAATTTGCAATTTGTTAGGTACTTGTCCCTCCCACTGTCGTAGAAGTCTTTCCTCCATGGGAGGGGACCTAACACTAACTAAAACCTACCTATGCATATGCATAGCCTGGGCGCGCTACCAGTAAATTTAAATTTAAGAATTGCGCAGAAAAAGTGGGATCAGCGCATCACCAGGCCGCCTCTGGATGGCCTCAGCTCAGAGATGCGCTGAGCCCCCCCAGGAACTACAAAATTCACCTTGAACCCAAACAGAGGCTCTGCATATACACCAAAGAAAAACTATCAAGTGGGAGCAGCTGACCAGAATTAAATCAAACATAGCAAAGAAATGAACAGCGCTACTTAAAAACAGATGAGTGCTTACCTGCAAAAAAGTGCACACCCCACTCATGGGATTCAAATACACAATGAGCACACACATGACCTGTCTACCACTTGGAGGATGTTAGTTTCACTAACAATTTGCAATTTGTTAGGTACTTGTCCCTCCCACTGTTGTAGAAGTCTTTCCTCCATGGGAGGGGACCTAACACTAACTAAAACCTACCTATGCATATGCATAGCCTGGGCGCGCTACCAGTAAATTTAAATTTAAGAATTGCGCAGAAAAAGTGGGATCAGCGCATCACCAGGCCGCCTCTGGATGGCCTCAGCTCAGAGATGCGCTGAGCCCCCCCAGGAACTACAAAACGCACCTTGAACCCAAACAGAGGCTCTGCATATACACCAAAGAAAAACTATCAAGTGGGAGCAGCTGACCAGAATTAAATCAAACATAGCAAAGAAATGAACAGCGCTACTTAAAAACAGATGAGTGCTTACCTGCAAAAAAGTGCACACCCCACTCATGGGATTCAAATACACAATGAGCACACACATGACCTGTCTACCACTTGGAGGATGTTAGTTTCACTAACAATTTGCAATTTGTTAGGTAGCGCGCCCAGGCTATGCATATGCATAGGTAGGTTTTAGTTAGTGTTAGGTCCCCTCCCATGGAGGAAAGACTTCTACGACAGTGGGAGGGACAAGTACCTAACAAATTGCAAATTGTTAGTGAAACTAACATCCTCCAAGTGGTAGACAGGTCATGTGTGTGCTCATTGTGTATTTGAATCCCATGAGTGGGGTGTGCACTTTTTTGCAGGTAAGCACTCATCTGTTTTTAAGTAGCGCTGTTCATTTCTTTGCTATATTACAAATCATTGTCTGATTGCGCTGTGTTACTGTACAACTGTACTGTGTGTGTGGGTGCGTGGCGTTCTCGTATTCGGTCTAAGCGCAAAGCTGACCCAAATACGAAAACGCAGATTGCGTGTTTAGCCCTCGACAGCTGAGGGGACGTGTCTAGCAACGCTAGTGGTGGCAGTGGGAAGTGTTTGAGGGGTTCCAGCCTTGTTTGTAGCTTAAATAAGGCTGTTCCCCGCTTAATCTGGTCAAACCCGCAGTCGGGAATCGTATACGCAGGCGTGCCGCGGGCCGGTTCCTGACAATGGTTATAGCTGTCAAATGGATGTTTATATAGCACACATACTAACACAGCTACATAAACTGATACAAGTGAGATAGGCATCAGGGAGGTTAGAATTAGGCAGTGTTTTGTGAAACAGATTCTGGGATACGATCCTTTATAAGGTGGAGGATCAAAGAACACAGTCCTTTTTAGGGCAATCCACCTTGCCCTTCAATACTTGTTTATACCTTTAAAAAGGACTAAACGTACTATAATGCAATCTCAAGCAGGCAAAAAAAGTCTCTGAAAAAACTTTATTGACACACGTACAAAAGATCAAGAAAAATTGGTTCTTCAATATCACAAGGTCCTAAAAACACACTGGTTGGTTTAGAACAACAATTGGTTGTAGCTTTGTGGGCATTTGAACTTCAAGGCAACGACACATGTTCGTTTCGGGCTTTTGTATAGAATTGTATGTGCCCTTCGTCAGGCCGTAATACCCAATTCTGTGTAGCTCAACCAGGTAAAAAGAGACCAATCAGGCGAAGAGCCAAAAAATGGGGGGCATCACGGGTTCCCGTGTAGCAGCTCCTTACTACAGCTTCTGGGAAGGTTTAGTGCATCTGGTAGGCTCAGATGCCCCCCATTTTTTGGCTCGCCTGATTGGTCTCTTTTTTCCTGGTTGAGCTACACAGAATTGGGTATTACGGCCTGACGAAGGGCACATACAATTCTATACAAAAGCCCGAAACGAACATGTGTCATTGCCTTGAAGTTCAAATGCCCACAAAGCTACAACCAATTGTTGTTCTAAACCAACCAGTGTGTTTTTAGGACCTTGTGATATTGAAGAACCAATTTTTCTTGATCTTTTGTATGTGTGTCAATAAAGTTTTTTCAGAGACTTTTTTTGCCTGCTTGAGATTGCATTATAGTACGTTTAGTCCTTTTTAAAGGTATAAACAAGGTTAGAATTAGGCACCAGGGAGGGTAAAAATGTCAGAGAAAAGTAAGGCTATGGAAACATGAAGCAGATTTAACACTAAAGGACCACTATGGCGGTAAATGAAAGATTTAAAATACATGTGTACACATGTAGAAGAAGTACATTTCTCCCAGAATAAAATGCTCTATACATTACTTTTCTCCCATGTTTCTGTCACTTACAGTAGCCAGTAAAAATCATAGGTTCTCATAGGGAATTTTTAGCATTTCCTTTATTTTTTACAAAAGCTTTCCCTGGGAAGGATCTATACAATGATAGAGATACTTCTCACCTGCACACTATTTTGGCAGTTAGACCAAAAATTGCCATTTAATAAGTGCTGGTGAAAATAAAGAAAGCTCTGAGTATACCCCATAAGAACCTAAACTAGTCCAAAACCTGTCAGATATTTAATGTGTAATGTAAGTGACAGTGACATACAGTGGGATGCAAAAGTTTGGGCAACCTTGTTAATCGTCATGATTTTCCTGTATAAATCGTTGGTTGTTATGATAAAAAATGACAGTTAAATATATAATATAGGGGACAAACACGGCGATATTTGAGAAGTGAAATGAAGTTTATTGGATTTACAGAAAGCGCGCAATAATTGTTTAAATAAAATTAGGCAGGTGCATACATTTGGGCACTGTTGTCATTTTATTGATTCCAAAACCTCTAAAACTAATTATTAGAACTCAAATTGGCTTGGTAAGCTCAGTGACCCCTGGCCTACATACACATGTGAATCCAATTATGAGAAAGAGTATTTAGGGGGGTAATTTGTAAGTTTGTTTCCTCTTTTCATTTTCTCTGAAGAGTAGCAACATGTGGGTCTCAAAACAACTCTCAAATGACCTGAAGATAAAGTTAGTTCACCATCATGGTTTAGGGGAAAGATACAGAAAGCTATCTCAGAGATTTCAGCTGTCTGTTTCCACAGCTAGGAACATATTGAGGAAATGGAAGACCACAGGCTTAGTTCAAGTTAAGGCTCGATGTGGCAGACCAAGAAAAATCTCAGATAAACAGAAGCGATGAATGGTGAGAACAGTCAGAGTCAACCCACAGACCAGCACCAAAGACCTACAACATCATCTTGCTGCAGATGGAGTCACTGTGCATCATTCAACTATTCAGCGCACTTTACACAAGGAGATGCTGTATGTGAGAGTGATGCAGAGAAAGCCTTTTCTCTGCCCACAGCACACACAGAGCCACTTGAGGTATGCTAAAGCACATTTGGACAAGCTACCTTCATTTTGGAATAAGGTGCTGTGGACTGATGAAATTAAAATTGAGTTATTTGGGCAAAACAAGGGGCATTATGCATGGCGGAAAAACAACACAGCATTCCTAGAAAAACACCTGCTACCTACAGTAAAATATGGTGGTGGTTCCATTATGCTGTGGGGCTGTGTGGCCAGTGCAGGGACTGGGAATCTTGTAAAAGTTGAGGAACGCATGGATTCAACTCAGTATCAGCAGATTCTAGAGACCAATTTCCAGGAATCAGTGACAAATCTGAAGCTGTGCCGGGACTGGATTTTTCAACAAGACAACTACCCTAAACACTGCTCAAAATCCACCAAGGCATTCATGCAGAGGAAGAAGTACAACGTTCTAGAATGGCCATCTCAGTCCGCAGACCTGAATATAATTGAAAATCTGTGGTGGAAGACTGGAATTAATGAGAGCTGTCCATGCTCGGAAGCCTTCAAACCTGAATGAACTATAGATGTTTTGTAAGAAGGAATGGTCCAAAATACCTTCAACCAGAATCCAGACTCTCATTGGAACCTAAAGGAAACGTTTAGAGGCTGTAATTTCTGCAAAAGGAGGATCTACTGCCTGCTAGTCATGGGCGAACAACCAGATGTTCGGGTTCGGGGGGTTCGGCCGAACATGCCCCCAATATTCGGCATGTTCGGGCTGAACCCTGAACCCAACCCGAACATGTCCCTTTGGGGCCCCTATAGGGTCCCAGCATAGACGGAGAGCATGCCCCGAGCGCGCGGGGGGGGGTGTCGGAAATGCCCCCCACCCCTCCCCGCTAAGCTCTCCCTTCTGCTGGACCCTATAAAATTAAATCTAAGTCCCCCGAAGGTACCTTGCAGGCTGGCAGGAGGAGGGCAGGAAGCGGGCAGCCGGAGAGCATAGGCGCTAGTACCGTCTGATACTTCCGCCCTCTCTCTGCCGCACTTCCTGTTTACATTTGTAAGTCACGTCAAGAGAGAGCAGAAGTACCGCGATGACGCGTACAAGGGTACGCGTCATCTGCATGATGACACGTACCCTCGTACGCGTCATCGCGGTACTCCTGCTGTCTCTTGACACGACTTACAAAAGTAAACAGGAAGTGCATCAGAGAGAGGGCGGAAATACCAGATGGTACTAGCGCCTATGACACCCCCCCCCCCCACGCTCGGGGCATGCTCTCCCTTTATGCTGGGACCCTATAGGGGGCTATGTTCGGCCGGACACGGCTGTGTTCGGCCGAACAAAGAAGGCCTGTTTGGGTTCAGGCAGCGTGGCGGAGCACCATCCCGAATACCATGAGGTGTTCGGGGGGTGCCGAACCAAACCCGAACAGGCCAAAATCCGGGCGAACCCGAACAGTGGCGAACACTGTTCGCCCATCACTACTGCCTGCCTCATTTTGTTTAAACAATTATTGCGCACTTTCTGTAAATCCAATAAACTTCAGTTCACTCCTCAAATATCACTGTGTGTGTCTACTATATGATATATTTAACTGAAATTTGTTATCATAACAACCAACAATTTATTCAGGAAAATCATGACGATTAATAAGGTTGCCCAAAGTTTCACATCCCACTGTAGGACAAAAGTAATTTATAATGTAGTTTAAATGGGAGAAATGTGCTTCTTATAAGTATGTGTACACATGTATTTTAAAAAATATTTTTTTTTTTCGTGAATAGTGCTTAGTAGCAAAACAGCAGAGTACCAGGGAATGTTCAAACTTAAAACACTACTATCAACTTAAAACACCACTATCAAACCTACTGTACATATAAGCAGATAGGCGTTCCTGTGTATATACGTCAGCCCCCACTTTTGGCCTAAAAAAATAGGCCAAAAGCTATGACCGACCCTTCAATGTGCCGCAATCACCCCCCATTCGTAGTGTGCATTGGAGCATCCTGACTTGCATCCTATAGTGTCCCGTGCAGCTTCTGAACTGGACACTAGAACTCCAGGCTCAGCATCATGCGACCACAGTGAGCCTAAAGCTCTAGTGGGCAGTTCAGAAAGCTGCACAGGACAGTAGAGGATGGGGGTGATTGCAGCACATTGTAGGGTCAGCCAATTGGTGCTAATAGCTTTTGGCTGATTTTTTAGGACAGGTAGCTATACATGCTGAAGCATGCTCCATAGCGCACTCTGCATACGGGGGCCCTGGATCATGTCATCCACAGTATATCCTCCAGCAGATAAGAACACCCCCCCCCCCCACACACACACACCTACCTAAAATGCTGGTGTCAGAGGCAATCTATCCATTGTCATATGATAGTACCCAACCCCCCTTAGATCTTTTATGCTGGGGATACACGGTACGTTTCTGTACCGTGTATCGACCAGCTGATCCGGCCAGCTGATAATATTCAGCTGGTCCGATCATGCCGCTCGACCCACGCCTGCTCGATTCCTGGCGGACAATGGCAGGGAATCGAGCGGTGATAAGGAAGTGCCGGCGGGGACAAGCGGCAATCAATCCGCGCGCACGTGCGGACGATCGGGGATGCGCCGGCATTGAGCCGCTGGCTCGATCCGGCGCATAAAACGAGCCGTGTATGCACGGCATTACATACATTTTGCTAATCTGTCTTGTATGTTTACATTTTTGTCACAGTAGATTACATAGTTACATAGTTATTTGGGTTGAAAAAAGACATATGATACGTCCATCGAGTTCAACCAGAGAACAAAGTACAACACCAAACCTGCTCCCTCACATATCCCTGTTGATCCAGAGGAAGGCAACAAACCCTTACAAAGCATGGTCCAATTAGCCCCAAAAGGGAAAAAATTCCTTCCCGACTCCAGATGGCAATCAGATAAAATCCCTGGATCAACATCATTGGGCATTACCTAGTAATTGTAGCCATGGATGTCTTTCAACGCAAGGAAAGCATCTAAGCCCCCTTTAAATGCAAGTATAGAATTTGCCATAACTACTTCCTGTGGCAATGCATTCCACATCTTAATCACTCTCACTGTAAAGAACCCTTTCCTAAATAAATGGCTAAACCGTTATCCTCCATGCGCAGATCATGTCCTCTAGTCCTTTGAGAAGGCCTAGGGACAAAAAGCTGATCCGCCAAGCTATTATATTGCCCTCTGATGTATTTATACATGTTAATTAGATCCTGTAACGATTGTGGAATTCTCTCCGTGATCAGCGCACAAAACGTGCACTGACACTGCGGAAATCCTCCACAAGCGTATAATTTGAGGGAACCCAGCAAAAGGTGCAATGCACCTGTAGAGGGAAATTCCTGTCGGCAGGTGGAGCTGTGGAGTGCAGAGGAACAGATCCTCTGCCCTGCCACAGACGCCAGACAGAAATTGCACGAAGGGAAGAAACGCAGGGCAAGATAGCCCTGAAAGAGAGAGACCAAAGCGACAGGGTATGTGTGTCCACCAATCTAGTCGCCACCCTGCGACGATGAACACACAACCAGGAAGATAAGGTGAGAAGACAATTCGCCAGAGATGGCGGTTGCTAACAGCGACACAAGACCGAATAAGCACAGATGAGGAATGTATGTATGTCCACCACTCTAGCCGCCAACCTGCGACGGCGGACACACAACAGAGGAAACCAAGTGAGAACGCAATCGCAAGAGAAGCGATTGCGAAAGAGAATGAGCACAGGGATAGAATGTATGTATGTGCCCCAATCTAGTCTCCAACCCGCGACGGTGCACACACAACAGCAGATATAAAGTAGGAACGCAATCGCGAGAGAGGTGATTGCCAGAGGTGACACAAGGCTACAGCAAGGCAGAGCACAAGAGTAGCAAAGGCACAGCAAATCATACAATGAGAAGATAAGGAAAATAACAAACGCTAACTAAACGCGAACACCGCACTCATTCGCAACAGCGAACGCGTTTTCTGCACGGTCTCCGCGTGTTAAGCACAACAGAGACAAGCACGTCTAACTAACCACCGACAGACAAACATGAAACAGAGGACGCGAGCGCTTGCTTAACGGTTACCTCACCGAGCCTCCAGCAAACGTTCGTATCAGACAAGACAGATACACGAAAACAGGAATAAGTGAGAGATACGATCCACTGCTCTTTCCGCCAGAGCAAGTGCGATCCAAGTATAGCAACAGAGCGAGCTGAATCCACTGCTCTTTCCGCCAGAGCAAGTGCGATCCAAGTACGACAGACAGATGAACAGAAGGGGCTACCAGTAACAACCGCTGCTCTGGTTAGTACCCCACAGACAGACAGAACAGGCAATACAAATAATACAATCCTGACTGCTCTAGCAAGGATGCCTAGTGCAGTCCCAGGAATTACTCTAAGCTAATCTTCAAACAATAAGCATGGCTGACACTCCAGGAGTGTTTCACAGGACAAACCGTTATGACCAGCCAAGGTCTGTGATATCACATGGTATATATATAGCAAGCCTACAAAGGATGTGGCTAGGCAATTTGCATGACAAACGTATGCAAATTCCTCAGCAGCAGCAAGCTGCAAAACTGACAAAAGGTCTCTTTTCCAGAGACCTGCAGAATGCAGACCTGAACAGTGGTCAAAAAACTGCCTGCTTGCGCAGGCAGCTGAGCGGATCATTACAGATCCCCTCTAAGGCGTCTTTTCTCTAGACTAAATAAACCCAGTTTATCTAACCTTTCTTGGTAAGTGAGACCTTCCATTCCACCTATCAATTTTGTTGCTCGTCTCTGCACCTGCTCTAAAACTGCTATATTTTTCCTGTAATGTGGTGCCCAGAACTGAATTCCATATTCCAGATGTGGCCTTACTAGAGAGTTAAACAGGAGCAATATTATGCTAGCATCTCGAGTTTTTATTTCCCTTTTATTGCATCCCAAAATTTTGTTAGCTTTAGCTGCAGCGGCCTGGCATTGAGTACGATTATTTAACTTGTTGTCGATGAGTACTCTTAAGTCCTTCTCCAAGTTTGATGTCTCCAACTGTATCCCATTTATTTTGTATGGTGTTAGATTGTATATACATGTATTCAAAAGCATATAAAAGATTTTTTTTGCAAATCATTTGCTACACAATGAAACATTTGTACTAGCAAAGTGACTGACTCACACACCTGTGCTTGATAATTGTCCCATATTGTTGTTTAGTACAATAAGGTCCAATCTGCAGTTCCTGTTTTAAGGGTATAAACAAAGTAGCCGCAAAGGTGAGTACAAGAGGCTATCCTTGATGAGGGATTGTTTACTTGCACTCATAGGCAATTTAAATGAGTAAAACAAACATAACCTTTTTAGCCATTCCTGACAGGAGAAGCCAAATGCTGCATCTGATTATAATTGTTCTAATGAGGTGTGATCCAAAATCACAGAAATTTAATAATCAACTGAAAAAGCATTTTAATGAGCTCTAATGCTTGTCTGTAATATCTGATAATATGGGAACTATCAATGCACTCTTTCTGAATACAGAAATTGTTTTTCCTACAAATGCACTGAGACACCAAGCGGATCTGTACTACGAAAGCAATAAGGATATGTGCTTGTGGGTTCCATAGACCCTTCTGAGCACAGCTAAGACATACTAGCAATAGCCAATTCATAAAATGTACAGATGACAGAGGCAGATTAAGTCTCCTCATGACCTAATAATATACAGTGGCTTGCAAAAGTATTCGGCCCCCTTGAAGTTTTTCACATTTTGTCACATTACTGCCACAAACATGAATCAATGTTATTGGAATTTCACGTGAAAGACCAACACAAAGTGGTGTACACATGAGAAGTGCAATGAAAATCATACATGATTCCAAACATTTTTTAAAAATAAATTACTTCAAAGTGGAGTGTGCGTAATTATTCAGCCCCTTTGGTCTGAGTGCAGTCAGTTGCCCATAGACATTGCCTGATGAGTGCTAATGACTAAATAGAGTGCACCAGTGTGTAATCTAATGTCAGTACAAATACAGCTGCTCTGTGATGGCCTCAGAGGTTGTCTAAGAGAATCTTGAAAGCAACAACACCATGAAGTCCAAAGAACACACCAGAAAGGTCAGGGATAAAGTTATTGAGAAATTTAAAGCAGGCTTAGGCTACAAAAAGATTTCCAAAGCCTTGAACATCCCACGGAGCACTGTTCAAGTGATCATTCAGAAATTGAAGGAGTATGGCACAACTGTAAACCTACCAAGACAAGGCCGTCCACCTAAACTCACAGGCCGAACAAGGAGAGCGATGATCAGAAATGCAGTCAAGAGGCCCATGTTGACTCTGGACGAGCTGCAGAGATCTACAACTCAGGTGGGGAATCTGTCCATAGGACAACTATTAGTTGTGCACAGCACAAGTTGGCCTTTATGGAAGAGTAGCAAGAATAAAGCCATTGTTAACAGAAAAGCATACGAAGTCCCGTTTGCAGTTTGGCACAAGCCATGTGGGGGACACAGCAAACATGTGGAAGAAGGTGCTCTGGTCAGATGAGACCAAAATGAAACTTTTTGGCCAAAATGCAAAACGCTATGTGTGGCGGAAAACTAACACTGCCCATCACTCTGAACACACCATCCCCACTGTCAAATATGGTGGTGGCAGCATCATACTCTGGGGGTGCTTCTCTTCAGCAGGGACAGAAAAGCTGGTCAGAGTTGATGGGAAGATGGATGGAGCCAAATACAGGGCAATCTTCGAAGAAAACCTCTTGGAGCCTGCAAAAGACTTGAGACTGGGGTGGAGGTTCACCTTCCAGCAGGACAACGACCCTAAACATAAAGCCAGGGAAACAATGGAATGGTTTAAAACAAAACATATTCATGTGTTAGAGTGGCCTAGTCAAAGTTCAGATCTAAATCCAATCGAGAATCTGTGGCAAGATCTGAAAGCTGCTGTTCACAAACGCTGTCCATCTAATTTGACTGAGCTGGAGCTGTTTGGCAAAGAAGAATGGTCAAGGATTTCAGTCTCTAGATGTGAAAAACTGGTTGAGACATACCCTAAAAGACTGGCAGCTGTAATTGCAGCAAACGGTGGTTCTACAAAGTATTGACTCAGGGAGCCGAATAATTATGCACACCCAACTTTGCAGTTATTTATTTGTAAAAAATGTTTGGAATCATGTATGAGTTTTGTTCCACTTCTCACGTGTACACCACTTTGTATAGGTCTTTCACGTGGAATTCCAATAAAATTGATTTATGTTTGTGGCAGTAATGTGACAAAATGAGGAAAACTTCAAGGGGGCCAAAAACGTTTGCAAGCCACTGTAACTAAACACGGTAGTGAAAAGGCTATGATGTGGACAGTGGCATAGTCACAGAGCCATGGACCCCAGTGCAAGTTTTTAAACTTGCCCCCTCCCTATTCCCCAGCACTACATGTAAGCTTTCCTAGGATTGAAGCGACATGGTAGGAGGCAGATCACGCTAAGGGAAACATATACATTGGTGGTGTAATGGCTTGGTCACGTCCCCACTGATGTCAGCTCTGCTACAGTATCTTATCAGGTTGCTCCTGGTAAGGTAAGGACTGGATTGGCATATTACCACGACTGGCTTTGATATTGGGGTGGCGGAGGAATGCTCCTCATTAGTGTTACTGTGTAGGATGTTGGAGTGTCTTTATGGGAAAGAGGGAGAGGGACTCCCTTGCTGACAGATGTGTGGCAGGACGTGGCCTTGTGAGGGCTGATGAGCTGATGGTCCAGGTAAGTGTACATGTTTCTGTGCCACCGGTGAGTTTGGTGCAGGGTGAGCCGAATGATAGCTCTCCCTGTTGCCGCTAAAATCCCCGGCGGCATAAAATACTATTCCCAATCTGAGTTGTAGCAACTCGGAGGGAGATGTTATTCGGGGTCTGGTGATCACCTGATCCATGTCCTGTGCAGCATAGCACTATTGCTATGGCTGCGCACAGCTTCACCACTCAGCGCTGAGCACCAGGCTCCAAATCTACCTGAATCGCCAGGTAGGACTAGAACTTTCTGTGTGTGGGTGCTCACATTGTGGCTAGCAGTCTTCCACCAAGTCAGATTATCTTGATTGTCTCACAGCTGTTAGTTTGAATTGACTGGATGTGGACTTGTAATGTGTATGATATACTGTATAAAACATATTTGCTGATGTTGTCATTTAGGTTTTAGACAAGCTTGAGAAAGAAGTTTAGGGTCCAAAATGTTGACTTATATCCAGGCTTAGATTTACATCACAGGAGCCTATAGGCACAGATGTCCTGGGTCCTTAGACTTCACCCTCCATGGACCTACAAACCCTGCTGAACCACACTACAAGTGTGCTGGCTGCCACAACTGTCACTTCTCCCTTACTTCCCTTGCCCGTCATAGGTAGCTACAGGTGCCTCTTAGTATTAGGTAGCCAGCCCAGAGCTAACCTCAGTATTAAGTAGCTAGAGGTGCCCCTGACTAAAAATGAACCTGAGATGAGAGTGATATAGAGGCTGTCCTGCTGATCCTCTGCCTCTAATGCTAGGTATACACGATACAATTTTCTTGCACATTTACTTGCCAGATCGATTTTTTCCAACATGTCTGATTTGAATTTCAATTGATTTTTCAATTTATTTCTGTTCACTTTTATGGTAATCGATCAGAAAATCAATCGAAATTTAGATTGGACATGTTGGAAAAAATTGATCTTGCAGGTAAATCTGCCAGAAAATTGTATCATGTGTACCTAGCATAATACTTTCAGCCATAGACCCTGAATAAGCTTATGTCTCATACCCATTAAAGAGACACAAATCATTTTAGATGGTGTTGGTGTGATTATTTTCTCTTTTGCCCTCATGCCTAGAAAAGTAAGGATGGACATTTTGCTGTTTGACACTATAGGTAGTCTCTGACTTACAAACAACCTTACAAACGGTTTGAAAATGTGAATTTTGATTCTATGGGAACAAGTTAAAATAGTTTTAGAGAAAATCACAGAGCACAGGGGGACAGAAGTGACACAGTGGAGGACACTGAAGGCAAAGGGGAACAGGGGGGACACAGGAGGCACAAGGAGGCATAGAGGAGGTACAGGGGACAATAAGTCGAAAAGCACAGTGTTTTTTGACTTATGGACAGTTTCAGGCTAAGAACAAACCTACAGTCCCAATCTTGTTTGTTAACTGGGGACTACCTGACTATTCAAGTGGGGCAACCCCCCCCCCCCCACACACACACACACACACACACACAAAGAACTAACACTCTCATTGGGCAGTAGCACTGATCCTCACTACAGGTACAGTAGAGAAAGTAGACACCCTGTTATAGAATGACTACATTTCATCCCTGACCTCTCATCTCTGTAGGATGAACATCCATTGGGGCGAAGGAAGCAGGAGCCTCTGGAATGATCCAAAATCCATTTTGGCCAGCTGGTTCTAACTGCTGGACGAAACTGAGCATTTTAAACAACAGTGTATCATACTGATTGTATTAAATCCAAACACAATAAATCAACATCGTGCTGTTTCCATAGAGTTGTAGCTTTGGTTGCTATATAATTTAAGTCATAATTACAGTCTGGCATAACATACAATTTTGCCTACTCCTTATTGCCTACATAGTTACTATACCTGCCTCTGCACAAAGTTAAGTTAAATTACATTTCCAGGCCACAGTCAGCTAGCACTATGGTATTAGTAGCTAAGTTGCATAACTATGTAATATCCAAATAGCAGTATGTTGCTTACAATCAGACTAGCTTGCACACACTAAAGATCTTGGTTATGTTTGCTTAAAGGGCAACTGAAGCGAGAAGGATATGGAGGCTGCCATATTTATTACCTTTTATGCAATACCAGTTGCCTGGCTATCCTGCTCATATCCTGCTCACATTATTGTCAGATCGCACAAGATTAGTTGCATCCTTGTTTCAGGTGTGATTCAGACACTACTGCTGCCAAAGAGATCAGTAGGGAGGCCAGGTAACTGGTATTGTTTATAAGGAAATAAATATGGCATCCAGGGTTGCTCGAATACCCCTTTTTACTATTCGAGTTGCCGCAAATTCGAGTTTGCGGAAACCTGAATTCGGCCGTGATCGAGACCACGCGAACAAATCCGAATCTGCCTTCGCTTTGTGATTACGGCGGAATCCAGAATCACTATTCGTAATCACAAATTCGGCCTTTAAATTGCTTCCAAAACTCCTTTTAGGGTAAATGATGCATAAAGCATCATTTTTTAAAGAAAAAAACAAAATAAATTATGTATAATTAAAAAAAAAAATTATGAAAAACATTTGTTTTCTGTATTTGTTTGTTTATTCTTCTTCACCATCTTCTTCTCCTTGTTTTTCTTCTTGGTGTGCTAAAGAGATTCCCAGCCACCTCATGTCCCCCTGTCGCCGACAACAGGGGCCAGGAATGTGCCTTCAATTCAGGTTGATCTTCATGAAGGTGAGTCTGTCCACAGACTCTGGGGACAGAAGAGCGCGCTTCTCGGTGACCACGCCGCACTGAAGCACCTCTCAGACAGCACACTAGAAGGGGGGGCAAGACAGGACTTCCAGGGCGTATTGCGCCAGCTCACTCCAGATCTCCAAGCGCTTGACCCAGTATTCCAAGGGGTCCACAGGGTCATCGCCAGTGTCGAGCCCGCTGAAGGACCCCATGTAGTCTGCCACCATCTGAGTCAGGCGCTGGTTCTGGTTCTGACTTTGAGAGGAGCATGCTGCTGCTCCAGCCGGCACCTTCTCTCTCAGCAGCTCTACTGTCTTGTAGAGTGCCTTACTCAGAGACAACAGGTCTCCTGGGCACCTGCCTCTGCTGCTGGCCGCAGGCACTGGCTACTGTGCTGGCTGGACAGGGACAGAGGGGGTGGAAGGCTTGGGGAAGGCTTCCTCCAATCACTGAACAAGGACCCGCTGCAACTCCCTTGTTCGCTGCTTAGGGTCTCCAGCAGGCAGGAAGTGACCCAGCTTCCCCTTCAGCCGTGGGTCCAGGATCATGCTGATGCAGATGTCCTCCTGAACACACATCTGCATCACCCTGGGGTCCCGGCGCAGGCACTGCAGCATGTGCACTGCCATGGGGAACAGTTCTGATGCAGCAGAGATGTCATCATCAGGGTGGTCATTGCCGGCACCCCCAGAGCAGACATCGCCGCTGTCCTCCTCCTCTGGTCCCTGAGCCTCGCCCTGCTTTCTCCACACTCGCACCACTGCAGCTGCGCTCGGCCATTCCCCCTCAACAGCAAGGCCAGGGACCTCCAACTCCTCCTCCAACAACTCAAATTCCTCCTCAGAGGTGGACTGCACAGCCACCTGCTGATCCAGATGGGTCAGGGCCTACTCTCCCGCTTCCATCAGATCTCACAGGGCCCTGTCCAGCAGATAAACCATGGGCAACTACTCGCAGAGGGATGCCCATTCCTGGCTCACCAAGTTAGTTCCCTGCAGGAAGGGAGCCAACACCAAGCACACCTGCTGCATCGGCCCCCACTGTGCGTTGGAGGGGACCTGGAGGTTGGTGGTGCCGGAAATAGTCGCGTCCGCGATGTAGCGGCTGACAGCCCTCCTCTGCTCAAGCAGCCGCTCCAACATCACCAGGGTGGAATTCCAGCGAGTTGGCACATCGATGACAAGCTGGTGTTGTGGCAGGCACTGCTGCAGGTCGGCCAGGTTTGCTGATGCACCGGCAGAGCGGCAGAAATGGCGCACAATTTTCCTTGCCGCTTCCAGCAGATCATCCATCCCCTGGTAGGTGCACAAGAACTTCTGCACCACCAGGTTCAGGAGGTGGGCCAAACAGGGGATGTGGGTCAAGTGTCCCCTGGCGATGGCAGCCATCAGGTTGGCTGCATTGTCGGAAACCACCAATCCGATTCTGAGGTCTCTGGGGGTCAGATACCTCTGCACCTGCTCCATGAGTCTCTCAAGAATGTTGTCTGCCATCAGTTTGATCTTCCCCAGGCTGACCATCTCCAGCAGCGCTTGGCAATGGTGGGCCTTCACGCTGCTGCTGCTGAGGCGGGGACGCTTAGTGGCGGCGATGGCGGGTGTGCCGGAGAAGAAGGGACCTGGATCAGAGGAGCCTGCTGCAGCCCCCTGAACACGCGGAGTGGCACCACCCACTGGGATGCTGCTGCTGCTGCGCCCAAGGATGGACCTGCTGCTTCCTCACGCCTTTCCACCAGGCTGACCCAGTGAGCCATGAAGGACAGGTAACAGTCTGTCCAGAAGCGGCTGCTCCAGGAGTCCATGGTGACGTGGACCCGCTTGATCATGAAGCAATAAACAACAGTACAAATGATGAACTACTAGGCTAAGGCTACCCTATGCTAGCAGGCCTAGCCTGCACACAGACCTAACACTAGCCTAGCACAGTATACAGTATATACACTAGGTGACTGAAAACTATAACACTCAAATCACTAGCTAGCTATCTATATAGCAATATAATAAAGATGTTCAGAATGTGGTTAGGATGCAAAAAGCTCTGTTTTCACAGTGAAAAGCACTTGCTCTGACACACAGCAGCACTGGAAATGCTCTCAGTACCACAAGTCACACAGCAAGGACGAGATCCTTAAGATGGCTGCCGCCTTATATAGAGGAGGGGAGGGCCAGTCTCCCCTCCTCTGATTGGTTGCTGGTTGCTAGTGCCTCAGCTGGGGGCCCTCTGATTGCCCCAACGATGTCAGCCAAAGGTTACCGCGCATGTGCTTTGCGAATTCGTGATCGCGGATTTTCACCGTGATCACGACGAATTTCCACTAATCACGAATTGAAGCAAATTCTGAATTCGTGATCTGCATTGATCACGAATTTGGAATTTTCCCAAATTCTAAGCCAAAAAATGCTCGTGCTCATGGGTAATTAGGACTTGTTCACATTATAAATCGCTAGCGCAATCGCAAGCACTGTGCACTTTTGTGAGCGCTTTTTAAAGTTATTTTTTCTGAGATTTTAGAAAGAATTGAGATTTTTACAAGCGCTTTTGTAAGCGCTTTTGTTTTGTGATTAGCATTTTTTTTCAACAATCAGTAAGTGAACTCTTTGACATGGAAATGAGTCACTTAAATGTACTTTGTAAGGAAAAGCGCTCACAAATTCGCTTTTCCCAGCGCTTTTTAAAAAGCTTAGCGATTTTCCTACACCAGTCTGAGGTTGGGAAGGATGGCCAACCAACACCGGATTTAAAAATGGCATGCATGGCTGGTTCCTTCCAAACTGTAAAGCCAGTGGTGTAGCATTAGGGGATGCAGAGGTTGTGTCCTCACTGGGGCCCTTGGACCAGGGGGTCCACTAGGGGTTCCTGCTCAACCACATTATTAGCTCTTTAATGGCGCTATGCAGGTAATGATCACTTCTGTATATGCTTGGAATAGTGGTAATCATTAACAAACTGTTCCCCTCCTCTGCTTACATCTCTCATAATGTCCTTGGCAAGTTTTGTTGGCCCATATGAATTGTTATGTATAGAGTGTTTAGGGGGCCCTAGGGCCCAAAGCTCCTTAGCTACACCACTGTGTTATACATTATTCCTACTGTGCTGTTCTGGAGATGATTGTTGCATCTACAACAGCTTTCCAAACAAGGACTTGCATTGCCTACAGCTGAAATAGAGTACTGCGGCCAGACTGTTAGCCAACCAACTGCCAACTGACACTGCCTCATAACACCAGTCCTGCACTGCTTTCACTGGCTACCTATAGAATGGAGGACCCTATTCAAAATCGGCCTACTGACATTTAAGTCACTACATAATCTGGGCCCTGGATACTTCAAAGAAATGTTGCAGCTGTGTAGCAATCACTGCAATCTCAGATCCACAGGCTCCAATAATCTAGTCATATCCAGAGTCCACCTGGAAACTTTTGGTCCCAGAGCCCTCTGTCATGCTGCTTCTACGTTATGGAACTCCTTACCTCAGCAGATCAGGACAGCTTCATCTCTGGACGTGTTTAAATCAAGACTGGAAACCCACCTGTTCAGCTTGGCATTTGCAGAAATATAATTTTATTGTGTTAATACTTAATCCTATCCTACTAACAATTACTGAATCTGAGAGAGCCTAAGCACTTTGAGTCCTATGGGAGAAAAGCACTATAGAAATGTTATTATTATTATTATTGTTATTATCAATTTAACCCATTCCCTACCTCTGTCACCATTATTGCAGTTGCCCCTTATTGTTTGTTTTCACATGTTCGTCTTTTTTTATGTCAAACAGCCAATGACACTGATGTAGCCTGTGACAATTACAAAAACTCTACTTAATCACTGACAACAAAAGTAGCTACCAAAATGCCCTAAAATGTACAATGCAGATTTGCAAAATTAAACCTTTATTTAAACTCACATGCTTTAGTTTCATGCAAGTCTGTGCCACCGTCACTGAAAACACATTATTTGCAATAATGCATCAAAATGTGTAATGCAGACCTGAAAAATCAGCCTGTCTTTTACATCCAGCACTGCTTTTGTGTTTGTCTGTGAAACAGAATCACTGAAAATACAATAATACGCTAAGATGTAGAAATTAGATTTGGAACATTAAATCTTGTGGTGACAAAAGCATCGATCACACTAACAGCCTGCAAGTAATAGAAGTTGCAGGTTTACAAAACAACCCTAGTTTACGCAAATAGCAAAGAAACGCTGTCTGCAGGGAATAGAAGATTAGTCCCCTATCCCCATTCCTCACTCCCCGAAGCAACCATTCTTCTCAAGTAGCCATAGTACTTAGTCATCTAGTATCTATCACAATACTCATCTAGCAACCCTGTCTACACAGACTGAAATTACACTGTAAAATGGCTATTAGCCGGGGAGCTGCTCTTTTTTTTACAGGTGTGTGGCCATATACCAGATGGCTGATGGGCATCCAGCAGGACATTTGCCAGCAAGATGGAGAACATCCTACTTTTTCCTAACCCTGCTTGGTTACATAGTTAGTTTGGCTGAAAAAAGACATCTATCCTTCTAGAACTCACACAAACCCCAGTTGATCCAGGGGAAGGTGCAAAATTTTACAGGGCCAATTAGCCTTAAAAGGGAAAAATTCCTTCCAGTCTCCAAATGCCAGTCCCTGGATCAACTCTCCTGGGAATTACCTAGTAATTATAGCTGTCGATGCCCTTCAATGCAAGGAAAGCATCCAAACCCTCTTTGAATGCTGATATACAGTTTTCCATAACTCTAGTAGGGCCAGGGAGAGCCATCCCACTATGGGAGAGCCAGCCCTACCACCCAAATGTTGTAAGCAAAATTTGAACAAAATCTGGGTTCCATTGGTTCAAATCAAATACTGGCTTCCATCGGTTTGAATCAAACACAGACTTATATACTGATTACATTTGTTGATGACCCAAACTGAGCTGCAGTGCTGCCAGTGGTGCAAACCATTGGAGCCATTTCATAACAGAAAATGGCAACTCAGATTCATCAGTTCCAGGGCACTGAAATTTGAAATAGGTCATCTTGGTATCTTTGATTAATTTTTATCCAGGGTTACATGGGCTGTTGAATGCAATAAATCTAAAGACAGTGCAGGGCTTTTCTAAAATTTTACCTCTGGCTTTGTGCAGACTCTGAGAAACAATGAACCAATCAAACTATGAACATTGTACTAACAAAATGTACATCAAGCTGTACAGAGTCAAATATAGAATGTAGTACATTCAGTTCAAAAACATAAATGTGTCAGTGACAAATACAATAAACTGTCACAAAACAAATAACACAATAAAAGCTAAAGGCTCGAGAGGCTTGTCTAGTTAAAATTCTAGGAGGCTAGCTAAAGAGAACATGTAGAGCACTTGTTTGTGTTGCAGGAGGAAACGGTAATAAAGTAGACCAGTGAATTAAGATTTTAACTAGATCAGGTTATATGGTTTTCTACAAAATAGAAGATGGGAACAAATCCCAGAGAAGAGGGGAGGCTTGTGAGAAGTTTTGCATGCTAGACTATGAAAAAGTGACCAAGCCAGAGGATGGAAGACATTTATGTGCTGAGCAGTGAATGGAACTAGGTTGAATTCTAGTGATGACATGGTGGTGGTGAGTGGTGACTGGTTTCAAAGAAAATTAGAGATAGACGTTCGAATGAAATTAACTTGGTCATCTTCATAACTGAATGCCAGCAGGAGGACTGGCAAAGAGTGGCAACATTTGAGCAGGGCCGGTTCTAGCTACAATGGAGCCCTGGTGCAAAAGTGCAAATGTAACTCCGGGGCCCCCTTGACCCTGACGCCCCCTTCTAACCAAATCCTTCCCAGGGCCCTTAAGCCGGCTTCCAGGCCCAATCCAATGAGGAGGTGGACTATTACAAAACCGGTCGGTCAGAGGTTCAGAGTTAGTAGATTATAATACCTACTATAAGTGATAGCTATACAGGAAGAAAAAAATGATGGTGCATTTACTCTGGGGCAAGTGTATGTACGTCTGTATATGTATTTTGAGGCCCCTTTCAAACGTATGCGTTTTAGTGTATTGCAGTACTCTCCCCCCGCCACAGTTCATCACAGTGGCCACAGTACCTGCTATGCGGTGCAATGCTTTGGAAGTGATTCTGACTACACAGAGGCAACACAGACTCTGCAGTGCGTTTCTGAGTGGTACAGGCAGTACTGCTTGGCACGCAATTGCATTGGAGTCAATGGCACTGCAACAATCTATTAAATAATTTGTTACTGTAGCGGTGCGGCACACATGCAGCGATCATTCAAAATTCAGTGACGTACTTCCTATCCAGCAGGGAGCACATCACTTAGAGGGGGTGGAGCTACACAAATCACCCTGTTGGCACACTCTGCCAGTGAGTGATTAAAACACAAAATGGTGCCGTGCGTTTGTCCTGTGGCGGGCTCTCCTGGTGCAGGACAATTGCACTGCACCATGTGTGCAACCAGCCTCCATTTTCCAATTTTTCACCATAATGCCCCTTTAAATATTTTGCCAGATTGCAGTAACCCTGCTAAGACCAAAAAAGTGAAACAGAACCTGAATGGCAAACAACGTGTGTAAAATGTGTGACTATTCAGAACATCACACAAAGTGGGGCATTTTAAAATTTTGCATCTTACCAGGTTCTTGCTAAAATTACAAAAAAAAAATTAAAATATATAATTAACATCTTGTGCAGCAGCGTAGCTTCTTTTTGTTAGGAATTATAATACATTTCCTTTTTATAGTATAGTGCTGGAGGGTGCAGTAATGAGTATGCTCACTTAGATGTCGGCATCTCCTCTCCGGGAGCTATAATTTCCTGTTTCAGCTGTCTCTGGCATAGTAGAGAAGCACTCAGCCTCTTGTAGTTTTGTCAGAGCAGTAACAAACTTTTACAACAAACAATGAACACTTGCCACTTGTGTCTTTATTCCGTAACCTTTATCTGGATAGTCGGATTCCAGTAATAATGCAAACACTACAGAAAATATTCACAAATCAGGTACTGTAGTGATAAAGGGAAGCATGCAGTGACAACAGACATTCACGGCGTGGCAGAAAAATCCCTGGCATGATGTGAGAACAAGGACTCTTGCAAAGGAGCAAATACATCAATCTTCACAGACCATTCCGGCATCTTCAAGCTTCTATAGTGAATGCAGAATTATATGAAAAAAACAGCAATGACTGCTGGTATAATGCTTATTAGGACATACAATCTGCACATAAATCCATTCCTGTGCCTCGTATGCTATAACCCATCAGTAACACATAATTATTAATCCATGCCATCGGCAATAACTAATAACAGAATATGCACATCACTATTATTATACACTGGTGGACTTAAGCCCATTACAATAACGGGCTCCATGCCACCCTCACAACCCGTCTCCCCTCCCGCCCGTCACTGCGCCCGCGTGCACCGAGCCCGCACCTGCCTGCCCCCCTTGCCCCGTCCTCCTATTAAGTCCACCCGCATGCCGCTCATGCGCGGTATGCAAAAGTATGGACACAGGGACACACAGGGGGAGGACACAGGCAGATTATCATGTAGCATTATTACCAGTATTACCTAATAGTAATGCTGGATACTTCATTTTTGTAGGGACGTAGTACTGGATGTCGGCCACTTTACCTGCTGGAGGTCAGAGTCATAGGGCCCCACAGCACTAAGTGGGTTCACTGAATGAGAATGATTGTGTGACCTGGTAAGGGGTCTGTTTAGATTTGAAAAATAACCTAATTGTTTTTCTTTGAGAAGATTAGTATTATTAACTGTTAATGGTGAAGACACTCAAAAATTGTGGTATGATTACTTTCAGATTTTAGAGCCTACAAGCAGTGCAATTGTTTCTTACGCTTTTAGACCCTAAAAGCAGGGGGAAAAAAATCACACCACAGAGAGATCTGCGGCAGCCCAGCACATTACTCACCCCCCCCTCTATCCAGCTCTGCACTTCTCCCTCCGCCCACCGGGTGGCGCTGCACCCCGATGGTAAGATTACCGGCTGTCGTCATGATGACTGATGGCGATATCACCAGAGGGATGCAGAGCCTCTTTGGACCGGAAGAAGAATGGCTGTCTGTGTCTGGATCCCGAGAGAGGTGAGTTTCAAAGCCCGTTGTGCGCAATGCTCAACATTCGTCTCCCGGTGGCAACCAGGAGTCAGCCTCTGAGATGCGGCAAGCCTGACTCGGGGTTACCGCTAAGGAGGTTAAAAAGGAGAGGTATAGCTGGCTTACCTCTCCCGTAGTGAAGAAGCCAATGGCTGATATGCAATTATCTTTTTCTCTTTAGTTTTATAATACCTTTTAAGGTCTTTGCAATTGAAAACGTATCAAAAAGTAGGTAACGTATTTTCAAATTTCTTTTTTGTACTTTCTTCATTACTGGAGTTTTAAAAGTTATTTTATTAACAAGGTGTGAAAATATCACCTATGACAAAAAAAAGGAGAAAAAGTTAATTGCATATGGGCCAATGAAGCAAATATAATTCAATTTATTATTTCAAAAGTTTATTTCACAAAAAGTAGGGTCAGACAGCACATTTCTTGGGCATTTCCTGCTTCATCAGGTCAATGCAAACCACAAAAAATGTGCCTGTTGGCCAAATTGAAGGGGGCTTGAGCGCCTTTTATTAACTATGAATGTTATGGGTCTACCTAGTTTGTCATAATCTTGTAAAATTGTCAGCTCTGGGTTGAAGTGGAAATTTACAAGGATAACAGTACATTATAAATCAAATGCACCAATCAATGTTTTTCATAGTTTTGCAAACTTTTCCCCCCAAAAATTGTCATATTTTCACACAAAGATTGGTGTAAAAGTTGTCTATTTAACTACTTGCAGCTGGGATGCTGAAAAAACATCACACGCCAAAAATGTTTCTATAATGTTCTATTTTGTTTTTTTTAATAAGCGGTGACTCCAAGTTGGAAGCATTTGCTATTGGCCTCAACAAAAGTATTACATAGTCCAACACTTGCTGGATTTTTCAGGCTATGCTCATAAGCCATGTTTATTTATACACTTTGCTTATATATTCTTTGTTATAGCATTACTTCATGCTTTGGATGCTAACTGGATTTTAGTTAAACTCACAGGTATACCTGCTGTTTTTTTCACACTTTTAGCGTTTTCCCACATAAAACCAACGATAATGTATTCCCTGATGGTTGTTTGGACAAAAGTGATCGCTAACACAGATTTATCCAATATCTTTTTTTAAGGGACCACAATCAGGAAAAAAAGGATAACATTTCAAAATTTAAAATGAATACACATATACATAGACGTACATTTCTCCCTGTGTAAAATGCAATATAAATTACTTTTTTCCTATCCTGCTGTCACTATACTATAGCAATAGATAGTAAAAAGCTGTCAGATCTGACATGTTTTGGACTAGTCCATATCCTTTAAGGATAGGCACAAATTTTACATAGATGTAATTTTGCATTGAAATTTGCAATTATGATGCAAAATCGCAATGCAAAATTTCGGGAAAAGGGTAATTACTTTAGTCTGTAATTGTAATCATTTTTGCATCATTTTGTGACGACTTAACCGGTTAATAGCAAAGCCCCCATAGATGCTATTAATTTGCCACCAAAATACTGCTATGGTAAGAAAAATAGTAGGTACAAGTCAAAACATTTTTTTTTTCAAAAATACCTTTTAGGTTTTGAGAAAATTGATTTTAAAAATGCAAAAAAAAAAATTTTAAACTAATTTTGTCCTTTACATTTTTAAAATCGTTTTTCTCAAAAACTTCAAGGTCTTTTTAAAAAATGATTACACAAAATCAATTTACAACATTTTGCATAATTGCAATTTTCTGATTACAATAATCACTAATGTCCTTAAAGGGGATTCTCAGTATTAACTTTATTCTTTACAAAAGCGCACCCTGGAAAGGGTCTACACAAAGATGTCAGCCAGCTTCCCTACTGCACAATATTTTGGCAGTTGGACTGAGCTACTGCAGTTCAGTAAGTGTTTTTATAAATAAATAAATAATTGAGACGCCTCCATGAGGAAATGGTCCAAAACCTGTTAGATCACTAGATCAGTCAGATTTTCACTACCTACTTGTAATGATCTGCTCAGCTGTTTGCACAGGCAGAAAGCTGTTTGATCATTCCTTAAGTCTGAGGGCTGCAGGTCTCTGGAAAAGAGACCTGTCTTTTCTTTGCAAGTTTCAGACCTGCTCTGCTGCTGAGGAATTTGCATACATTTGTTATGCAAATTACCTAGCTGCCTCCTTTGAAAGCTGGCAGTATAAATACCATGTTCTCCCAGAATCCTTTGCTGGTCATCTTAATGGTTTGTTACTGCTAAACACTCCTAGAGTGTCAGCCTTGCCTGTTTGTTAAAGATTATCTTAGAGTAATTCTTGGGAATGTACTAGGCATTCCCTCTAGTGCAGTCGGATTGTATTATCTGTTTTGCCTGTACTGTCTTTCTGTTGCGATTGTCCTGTCGCCAGCCGCGGTCGACAGGAAATCGTTCTGTCTGTCTGGGGGTGCTAACCAGAGCAGCGGTTGCTACTGGTAGCCCCTTCTGTTTATCTGTCTGGATCGCACTTGCCCTAGTGGTAGTGGCAGTGCCTCCTTCTGTATCTCTGCCTTAGGGGTGCTAGCCAGAGCAGCGGCTGCTACTGGCAGCCCCACCTGTCTGTCTGTCTGTCTTGTCTGATACGAATGCTTGCTGTAGGCTCGGTGAGGTAACCGTTTAGCAAGCGTTCGCGTTCTCTATTCCGTGTTTGTCTGTCATTGGTTAGTTAGGGTGGCACGCTTATCACTGGGCGCCTAACGCGCGGTGATCGTGCAGAACTGCGTTCGCTGTTGCGAATGAGTGCGGTGTTCGCGTTTAGTTAGTGTTTGTTATTTTCTTTATTTGTTCTGATTCTTGTTTGCTGTGCCTTTGCTACTCTCATGCTCTGTTCTGTTCTGCCTTCTGTCACTTCTGGCAATCGCATCTCTTGCGATTGCGTTCCCGTTTTGTTTCTGCGAATGTGTGTTCGCCGTCGCTGGGTGGCGACTAGATTGGGGAACACACATTTACTCTGTCTCTGTGCTCTCTCTTTTGGAGGGCTATCGTGCCCTATTTTGCTTTTATCTGTACAATTCGCATCTGTGGCCGTGCAGAGGCTGTGCTCGTCTGCACTCCACAGCTCCGTCTGCTGGTGGGAATTGCCCTCTACCGGTGCATTGCACCTAACCTGGGTACTATCTAATTACACGTTTGTAAAGGATTTCCACTGTGTCAGCGCGCATCTTGTGCGCTGACCACAAAAATAGAAACCTGCAATCGTTACACTACTGTAAGTGAAAGCAATGTAGGAAAAAAGTAATTTGTATTGCATTTCACTCTGGGAGAAACTTACAGTTATATGTATGTATTTTAATAAAATTTGACTATATTTCGCCATAGGTGTCCTTTAATATATACCACTTGAAAATGAGTAGCTAGATTAAAGTGGTAGACAGATAGCAGGATAGATAAGCAGACAGGCTGGCTGATAGATTACATGCAGATGATATATTACTCTTTCTCCCCACTCCAGACCTTACACCCACCTATCCTATGCATGTGACTACATTTTTGCTATCTTCTTCCAAGCCTTCTCGCTTGCTCAGTCTTAATAGAATGACTGGTTATTTCCCCCCCATCTCAATCCACTCCTTTGCCTTAAATAACAAAAAATTTGAACATGCCTATAATCTCTGCTGCTCAGGTTTGCGCTATAATCTCTGCTACTCAGTTCTTCTGCACATTCACTCAATAATTATTTGCTGCCAGCTTCATCTCACTTCTATTCTTCTTGATTATTGTAGTACCTTCCTGTGTAGCCTATTAACCAGCAGACTAGCATTTCTCCAATCCATCCTAACTTGGCCATCTCTCTTCTTGCCCCTTCACTGTGGCCCTTTCTAGGCTCTCCAATGGCTCCCAGTTACCAAGATGATCCAGTTCAGACTTCTAACTCTAACCTGCTAAGCTGTTTACAATCACTCTCCACCATACTCTTTCTTTTACTGATTTACTGTCACCATCCCTGCCACAGCCTCTGCTCTGTACTCAACTGTCTTCTGTTTTTCCTTGCAATATACTGGAAAATACCCTAGCAAGAAAATACAACACTCTGGACTCTTTTATTAGAACCTGGAAGCTCTACATGGCTGTGGTATATGGGTTGAAGTCCATTTTGCTCTCTTAGGAAGATTGCTCAGGGCTCAGATGGTTGTGTTATGACTTTTTAAATTTGAACACATCACAATTTAGCTAAATTCATAATAGATCCCTGATTGTTTCTGTTGCTCGATTGTGTGCCCTCTGTTTGACAAATCAAATCTGTTTAACCATATTTTTGCTCCATAAGATGCAACTGAGAAGAAAACTGAAAAAAAAAAATCAAAACTATGTGCATCTTCAGGGTGCAGGGGTGTCTTCTGGAATGTTAGGGCCACTGCCAATTCTTCCCTCCAGCTGTCTTCCCTGCCACCAAGCTAATATAATGCTGGTGTCATGTCTACCCCCAAGCTTTTCCCCTCCTACCAAGTTAATATAGGGCCAGCCTCAGCTCTCCCCAAAATTGTCTCCGCCTTCCTGAGCTAAGAGAGATCCCCTTGGACCCCTGCAGAGTAGCAATAGCAGAGCACGCTCTGCTGTTTGGCCAGTGCACTCCTTCCCATCTGTCTCCTATCTTCACCAGGCTCTGCTTCTGACACAATAGACCTGGGTTCGATTCTCGCCTCTTCCCAGCACCTATTCAGTAAGGAATCATTGGGCTAGACCCTACCACTGCTACTGCCTATTGAGCGCATCCTAGTGGCTACAACACTGGCATTTTAAGCCCACCAGGAGAAATGCACAATATAAATGTTACTTGTCTTTATCCTCGCTAACTCCCCCCCTTGTCCCAGCAGCATGTACGTCAGTACATGCTTGCCACACTGGGTCATGAAGAATGAGAACCAGACGTGATGAAGATGAAGGTGTGTGTACTCCACTGTCGCAACTCTGCAGGGGCCCTATGGTATCCCTATTAGGTTGGGGTGGACAGCTTGGGAGGAGACCCGGCGCCATCTCTATATTTGGTCCATAAGGAGCGCAGACCCTCCCCAGCCCCAACACACACACAAGCTTTTTTGGGGAGAAAGGTGCAGTTTATTTGTTGATATGGGAACAAATACTTCTATAAGCAAAGTTTTTGATGTGACTTTTGTGTAAATTTAGTGTTCTTTTCTGTATTTTTTTCTCTTTGTGTACTATCTGTTTTGTTTGATTTCTCTTTTTTTTATTATTAACAATAGTCCTGACTATCTTTGAGAATCAGTATACTGGTGTTATATGAATTTTTAAATGATTCAGCTATAGCTATATAGATATAGCTATAGCGGGGACCAACTCAGGCATTACATGCTTTGCCTGTGTGAGGTATACCCTGATGACATGTTGTTGGCTTTGCTTTGCAAAACATTCAGTAAAAAACCTTTTGAAACTAAAAACTCACCTTTGGAGACAAGCATGCAATCTCACACATGTCACTATTCATATTTCAGTCACTGATGACAATTTTCACCTTGCAGAATCTGACAGGCACCTATTGCCTTACGTTTGGTTTCCTCCCTGTTCCTTTAGATTGTAAGCTCATAAGGGCAGGGTTCTCTCCCTATTAATTATGTAATTATTGTAGATTTTTTTTGTTACATTCTGCGTTAGTCACTGTCATATTTAGATTGTTTGCCAATTATACAGTTATTGTTTCTTACTTTGTACAGTGCTACAGAAGATGACTGGGCAGTATATACATTAGAAATAATAAAAATAAGCACAATAACAGTTAAATCAAAGAATTTCTGCTGTTCACGGCCTAGATAGTTTCCTGAGCTAATTCTTTGCCAGCATGAGTTAAATTGCCTGGTTAACTTGCCTTGCAACTCTCCATGTTAACTGGCAATAGTTGCTAACTTCCCTTCATCTGTCAAGATTAAGCCCATGCAGTTGACTAATTCTGTCTAATTTTCTCTAGGGAGAAGGCCTGAAATAAAGCAGTGTTTATTTTTATTCGGATTCTCACAGCGCTGTTACATTCCGGTGACTTCCTGGGATAGTTAAGGCAATGCAAAGGCCAAAGCATGACTCTCAGGGTAGTTCCTACATGTAATCCTACTGATGGTTTTTCCCACATCGCAAGCTTATCTGAGAGTTTCACATTTCAGATAATACAGAAAAACAATAGATGCCAAGTGGCTTAGTAAAGAAGTGATTAATTACATATTTATAAAGATAACAACCAAAACATGTTACTGCATCATATAAGGCATCGTATGACACAGCATTATTATTATTATTATTATTATTATTACAGAACTTGATTATTTAAGACTAATTCATAATAGTGGCCATAGGGCTGTTTAACCGCTTCAGCACGTGAGAGCCACATCCACGACCGCAGTTGCCACATAATAGTGGCCACATTATAGTGGCCTATGTGCAGTGGTGTAGCTAAGGAGCTTTGGGCCCCAGGGCAAGTTTTACATACGGCACACTAAAACCTGCCATGGACATCCTCAATATCAGAGGCGCAAGAAGGGGATTGGGAACAGTGTGTTAATTATTACTACTATACAAAGCATCTATAGAAATGATTATTACCAGCAAGGGACAAATAAAGAGCTAATACTGCAATTGAAGGAGGGCACTCTGGGCCATTCCTGCCCAAGGGCCCCACTGCAGTCGCAACCTCTGCATCTCCTATTGCTACGCCACTGCCTAACTGTACTTAGGTGGGTGATGCACGCGATCGTGCGCCATCCTGATGGCCTCAGAGACAGGAGGGATTAGTAAAAAAAGGACATGTGTCCCCTGAGCCAATCCGTGGCTGGGTAGTGAGAAAATTGCTGCTATAGCTAATAACAGTGATCATTCTCATAAAGGTTTACAAATAGATGCAAAGTGTATCTCAAAGAAGATTTGTTACTTCAGAGCTTCTTTCTGAGCTGATATGATCTTATGGAGAAAAAGAAAGCTTGTAAAAAGAAAACAGAGCAACAGAATTTAAATTAGAATATGTAAATTGTTAGGGACTCAGCTTTTAAATATGTATACCATTAGGGTATATTACTGTTATTTTTGCAAATAAGGACTTGTAATTATTGCTACGGTACAATGAGAAAAAATAAAAAAAACACAACACAGAAAAAAAAATACATCTTTATTTCCAAATAATGTATTTTACCCATACATTGCACTAGGGACATCATTTGAATGTTGGAAGAACCAGGACAACTAGGCAAATAAAATGTGTGGTTATTTTTCATTTTACAACTATAGAGGTTGAAAAAGGAGAAATAGTATATTTTTGTTTAATTTTTTCCTCTTTTTCCCTTAAAATTCAGAGAAAATAAAATAATTAGTAAAAATATCACTTCCAAAAAGCCTAGTTTGTGGTGAGAAAAAAAAAAAGATATAAAACATTTAGGTGTGATACGTAGTGATAAAATTATTGGGAAATTAAAGGGAGAAGCGCTGAAATGTGAAAATTCCTTTAATCCATAAGGTGAAAACAACCTGCAGTCTGAAGTAGTTTAAGAAGGTCTGAATTAACATTTTCATTTTAAAATTTAGATCTGTCTACAGCAACTTGCTTCAATGTCGGGACTCACTATTCTTATTCATTAGTTCAGCTGTTTTTAGCCTTCAACTTTTCTTTTTATACTTTTAATGTCTATTTTTAGGTCTATGAAAAAGGTCATATTTTTTAAGCTATGAAACATCTATTTGCTGAAGAAGTGCACAGGTTCAATGATGTAATGTAACAGTGGGGTTAATTCACAATGCTTTTTTTCCTGAATTATTTCACCTTACTTATTTTTCGTCTTAGCTGTTAAGGAGAGCTAATGCATGAGATAAGCATAGAATGAGAGATACTCCAAGAGATAAACAGATAAGGAGAGTTAAACCATAAGTTAAATCAGTTAGGGAGATATACGTCACGAGTTAAGTTAGTGGAGATAAGGGGAGATAAAACATGAGTTATGTTAGTTAAGGAGAGATCCATTGTGAGTTAATAAGTAAGGTGGGATCATTCTTAAGTTAAGTTTAGTGAATCAACCCCAGGAGCACTTTGGGTCCGCATCCACATCATGATTTTTGCAGGGCACGGCCAATGTTTAACGAACGTTGAACGGCCATCATGCTGTATCACTGAACAAGCAATTGTGCATATTCCCATAGACTCCCATGGCAGTTTTCATGATCATGTAAACTATAATTTAAAGGATCGTTCATTTTCTAGAATGCAAACAATGCTGGCAGATTTGGCCAGGTGGATCGAGGAAGGATTGTTTGTCGGCGGAGATTCCCAATCCATCTGGCCGTGAGTACTCAACTTTAGACAGTGTTAACACTTGTCAAAATCACATACCTTTTCCCATATGTGAATCAAGTCAATGGGATCATTCACAGTTAAATGCAAATTTCACATATGAAGTAAAAACTCACTGGAGTGCAACATAATTTCTCTTATTGACCGTCGTTAGATACTGTGGCAAAATGTATGAGGTGTGGGCTAATATGCAATTAACTTTATCTCTTGAGTTTTCTCCTATGGGGATCATTTTTCAACTTCATTTTAATATAACTTTACAATTAAAAAGGTACAAAAACTGCTGGTGGTTTGAAAGGCATTTTATTGATAAGATGTGAAAATATCACCTAGGAGAAAACTCAGGATAAAAATTGAATTGTGTAAGGGCAGTAATGCATATGAATGTGCATAGGCCCATATGTAAGAAACTTTTTCTCCTGAGTTTTTTCCTAGGAAATAATTTTTCAACTTTTTTTAAAAATAACTTTTCAGCACTCTGCAATTGAAAAAGTAACAAAAAGTGAAAAAGTACTGTCAAAATTATTTTGTTTGTTTTTCTCGCTTTCTGGTGGCTCAAAAGATCTTTTATTGAAAAAGTGTGCCAATATCTCTTGGAGAAAAAGTGGGGAGTAAGTTGAAAATGCTCCCTCTTTGCATAAAAAAATAGTAATGGGTAAGTGTAATGATCTGCTCTGCTGTCTGCACAGGCAGGCAGCTTTTTGACCATTTTTCAGGTCTGTATGCTGCAGGTCCCTGGAAAGGACCTGCTGTTCTGGTGAGGGATTTGCATTCACTTATCTGGCTATTGATAGCTCTGCCTCTCTTGAAGGCTTGCAGTATAAATACCATTTCCTCCCAGAATTCCCTGCTGGTCATAAAGGTTTGGTTCTGCTGGACTTACCTTGAGTTATAGCCCCGCTGTTAATTGTTTGCTAAATATTGTCTTAGAGTAGTTATCCTTTGGAGTGCACTAGCATTCCTTCTAGCGCAGTCAGGTTGTTTATTATCTGTATTGCCTAGTTCTGTCTTATCTGTTGCGATTGCACTTTCTCCAACGGCGGCTGACAGTGAATAGCTCTGTCTGTTTGAATCGCATTCGCCCTAGCGGTAGAGGCGGTGGATCTTTCTGTATTCTGTCTTGGAGTGTAAGCCAGAGCAGCGGTTGCTACTGGTTGCTCCATCTGTCTGTCTATTGGGATCGCATTCGCCCTAGCGGTTGAGGTGGTGGATCTCTCGGTACTCTGTCTTGCAGTGTAGCCAGGGCAGCGGTTGCTACTGGTTACTCCTTCGGTCTGTCTTGTTCGGAACGAACACTTGCTGTTGTCTGGGTGAGGCAACCGATTAGCAAGCGTTCGCGTTCTTTGTTTGTTTTCTTTTTTCATGTTTCATTTGTTAGGGTTGGTACGCTTTGTCGCTGTTGCGCTTAACGTGCGGTCACTGTGCTTGCACGCGCTTTGTCGCTATTGCGCTTAACGTGTGGTGACTGCGTGTAGCTAGTCCTGTCTGTTCTTTCATGTTGGATTATAGTTTGTTATTGGTCCTGTCTTTATTCATCCTATGATCTGTCTTTACTCAGTCTTGTGTCCCTATTAGCAATCGCTATTCTTGCGATTGCTTTCTCACTTTGGTCTTCGGTGTTGTATGTCAACCGTCGCCGGGTGGCGACTAGATTGGTGGACATACATGCATTCTGTCTCTGTGCTCACTCTCTCTCTCGAGAGGCTATCTTGCCCTGTATTGCTTCATTCCATACAATTTTTATCTGATATCTGTGGCTGTGCAGAGGGTTTATTCCTCTGCACTCCACAGCTCTATCTGCCGGTTGGAATTCCTCTCTACAGGTGCATTTGCACCAAAGCTGTGAGTGTGCAAAGGATTAATTGACATTGCTGTTTGATTGGCCACACCCCCTTTAGCACCATTAGCACCTCCATCGTATTTAAGTGTCCTCATTAGGGAGATGAGCTTGGATCCTGTGTCCTTTGTATCTTGTAGTTATTGTGGTCAACTGGGCCAGATTTACCATAAGGCACTGTAGGCATGTGCCTACAGGTGCCTGATGATGGGAAGGTGACTCTCTCTCTCCCCCCACTCACCAGGTGCCTGCATCCCACCTTCCCTATGCAGAGTCCTGATGAGAGTGTAAATGAGAGGATACTTACCTCAACTCTACACATTTCCCTGATGAGACCTTCTTTCAGTCAGGGGCACCTCTAGCTACCTAATACTGAGGTTCCTCTAGCTACCGAATACTTAGGGGTACCTCTAGCTACTAAAATTGAGGGTTCTGTTGGCTACCTAATACCAAGGGGCATCTGTAGCTACCTATGATAGGCAAGGGAAATAAAGGAGAATTGACAGCTGGGACAGCCAACACACTTTTGGAGCAGTTTGGTGGGGGTTTTTAGGTTCAAGAAGGGTGAAGTCTAAGGTGTCAGGGCATCTGTGCCTATAGGCTTATGTGAGGTAAATCCGGGCCTGGTGGTCAAGGTTAATTCAGGTGCTCTCTCTCTCTCGCAGCAAGAGCTGTGTAAATGCTGACAGTGGCTACAGGACTGTGAGAGTGAGCACATAACTTAACCTTGACCACAAGAACTACATTGTACAATCAAGCAAATTAGGAAGGAAGGATCTGTCTCAGGTCCAAAACCTGGATTGTTCCAAGTGAAGAGGATGGTTAGGTTAGGTACACCTAGGGGCTAAATAGACTAAAGGAAAGTCATAAAAAGCCTGCTCAACCTGCACCCATCTTTTAGAAGAATTCGGTAGGCACCACTCTAAAATTCTACTCAGAGAAGAGGCTTGGTGGTAGTTGTAAAATACTTGGAAACCCATTCCCCCTCTATTTTTGCAAAGAGCCTGCCGGTCGTTAGCTGGTCATTTTCCACATATAAAGTTATTTATATGTAATTGTAACTGGGGGAATATTTTCTTTGGGATGTTTCCAGGAATGGCCTGGCTAAAACACAAAAATCCTAGTAGGGCATTCATCTTTACTGAGACCATGTGACCACACCCAAAGAGAAGAGGCTTGTCCATCCAGAGTTTGACCGCTTTAACAATAGCAATTACTATTGGAAAAAAAGTTAATCTGAAAGAGCTGTTTAAGGTTGACTGGATTTTTTTGATGCCTGTATATCTGATACAAGTACAAGCCCACCAAAAGGAAAGAAGGATTGTAGGTCAGGGATGGCAGATGGCTTTAGGGAGACTTTCTAGGCAAAACATTTAGAAAAGTTGATTTAGATTAATTAGAGAGTAAGCCAAAGAAGTGTATTTTGTCAGGTTAAAGGAAACCTGAGAACTGTAAAAAAAAAAAAAAAAAAGTTTCACTTACCTAGGCCTTCTGCCAGCCCCCTGCGCAGTACGCTCCCAGCGACATGAGTTTGAACGAGGACGCACGTGACCAGGACTGTGCAGGCGCAGTGGACAGCAACTAAAGAAGTGAAAGTGAGCCACGACAGGGGCTGGAGGATTGCTTGGTAATGCCGCAGGCACAGGGGGGCTGTAGGGGGCTGGCAGAAGCCCCAGGTAAGATAAACTCTTTTTTTTCAGTCTTGGGGTCCACTTTAAGCAAGATTGTCCTAGGTTCAGTCAGAACCTTAGACCAGGTACCTAGGGACAGACTCCCTTTTGTGAGATACTGTATATACACATTGTTTGAGTGCTGCAAAAATGAATATGCTGATCCAAATTCAGGTTCACCTGAATCATTTTGTCCAATGCTGTAAAAAAATCTGATATTTTTTTACTACGAATATTGTTTATGTGCTCATGTCGCATTGAGACGTGCGCACAGTTACATATACTTAATTAAACAATTCACATCACTATCAGTGATATGACACTGATTTTTATAGACTAATGAGTAAACATAACAATAATATATTTTTTAACTTTATAAATGTTTCCTGCAAAAATAAATAAGTAAAAAAAACAAATAATCTCTTTTCTGTATTTCATCTGCTTATGCGAACAAACTTTTAATTTTTCTAGGCTACAGATTTTCTAAAGCAAGACTTGAATTTTTAATTCATTCACAGAACTTAGGTAAAATGTAAAGTGCTCTAATGTCATTACTTTCTAGATTTACTATGCTTTCTTGTGACACCTGCAGAAAATTACACAACTTATCTCTCCAAAATTATAATTTCTCTAAAATGAAGAATCAAGCTAAGAAAACTCTTTACACAGGTAATACTGTGTGCTGAGTGCAAAATTGTACACATTTTATATACTGACCTTTGTTTATATACCTTACTAACAAAAGCTTTTGTATCTAGTTAAAGAAAGACTTTAACATACATACAAAAAAGAACAGAAACATTTTCGTAATGAAATAATAGTAAAAAAAAAAAAAAAAAAAAAGAAACACTGCAAATTATATAAACACTATTCAGAAATAATAAACTACAGTTTATATCACACCACAGTTCAGCCCAATGGAATTAACACATCATTTATGAAAACAAACATTACACAGCTACATGTGTTTGTTAAAACCAAACAAACCCTTATTTATTTAGATTATATGGCTATTTTTAACACTATTACTATTTGTATTACCATTGTTTTATGATTGCTATATATGAATCTGAGTACTGAAAGCATGATCAAATTATTTTTATCCCTGTATATAATACTTAGGTTTCAATCACACTAAATATGTTTAGAACAATAAACCAAAGGCATTCTACTGTCTTCAGCTGCTCTATGTGCAAGTTTAGTTATGGAAAACCACCCTGCCTATTCACAAATGGATAGTAGGGGGTGGTGAAGCCGATGGTGATTATAAGAGAGCAACATGCAGTCTTTAGGTTGTGGTGACCACCCTCAATTACTGTGTTTGCTGTTAGTTTTCTTCATAGATTGCCATTGCATTTTAGTGGCACAATAGCAGCTAAACACCTGGTTTAGCCTTCTTATTACCACATGACAGCCATACTACACTACAACCATGATATGCAGATATGCCAGTGTTTACAAAACTATCATTGTAAAATGATATAACGGTTCCCACTATTTTGTAATACATCTTGATACAATTACCTTTCTCTTTCAGTTTGTAACCAGCTATAATGTTTTTTCTGCAACTGTAGCAGAAGCTTCTTTTGTAGTACAGATATTGTAGATCCCAATAGAGGTTTGATGGCAAAACGCCTCCATGCATGCTAAGTGGTTTTGCTCGAATATTCGAGTAGCTCGAATATTCGAGCTCTTTTTCAGCTATTCGAGCTCGGTATTCGAGCTCCGAATAGCTGGAGCTATTCGAATGGGCTATCCGAGTACACTCGAATAGCCCATTCACTATTCGAGCTATTCGAGCAACCCGGCGCTATTCGAGCTCGGTACCGAGCTCGAATAGCGTCATAGCCCAGATTGATGTCCTTAGAGCCAATCAGAGGGCTCCCAGGCCCTCTGACGGCAGCCAATCACAGAGGGGGACCCTGGCCAGCCCCTACCCTATAAATAGCGGCCGCCATGTTCCGTTTCTCCATGCTTGCCTGAGACTTGTACAGAGAGAGAGTTGCTCCTTTGTGCTTTGGCTTAGCAAGTGCTCTATTGTGATCATTTACCTAGCGTTTTTGCTCACCTACACCTGCCATATACACCTATATTGTTGTTAGTTAGATAGACATTGTATTTGAGTTAGTAGCTTGTGTGTTACATTAGAGACAGGCAGCTGCTGCAAGCTTACAGGTTTAGGCCTCAGGGGGGCCTTGCCTCTGTGGGCAGCTGTCCTCTGTTTATTTCTCTCATCTATACCAGTATTTCTGCTGTCCTTTACTAATAGTATTGTAGTTATACTGTACTAGGAGTAGGACACTCACTGACTGTCACTGTTTATAGGCTACTAGCTAGCTCCTGCGTGTGTGCACTCACTCACTGTCTGTGTGTACACACACTCTATTTCCTTCTGATTACTGATAGATTATTGTTAGTTAGTTGTACTTACTTACTACTTACTCTTACTGTACCCGTAGGGACACTCACTGTCACTGTTCATATAGGCTACTAGCTCCTGCGTGTGCGCACTGCACTCACTGTCTGAGTGTACACACACAACACACACTCTATTTCCTTCTGATCGCTGATTGATTATCGTAATTAGTTAGTTGTACTTACTGTTACTACTTACTCTTACTGTACTAGGAGTCTAGGACACTCAGTCACTGTCCATAGGCTACTAGCTCCTGCGTGCGTGCACTCACTGTCTGAGTGTACACACACCCACACTCCATTTCCTTCTGATCGCTGATTGATTATTGTAATTAGTTAGTTCTACTTACTGTTACTACTTACTCTTACTGTACTAGGAGTCTAGGACACTCAGTCACTGTCCATAGGCTACTAGCTCCTGCGTGCGTGCACTCACTGTCTGAGTGTACACACACCACCCACACTCTATTTCCTTCTGATCGCTGATTGATTATTGTAATTAGTTAGTTCTACTTACTGTTACTACTTACTCTTACTGTACTAGGAGTCTAGGACACTCAGTCACTGTGTTCATAGGCTACTAGCTCCTGCGTGCGTGCACTCACTGTCTGAGTGTACACACACCCACACTCCATTTCCTTCTGATCGCTGATTGATTATTGTAATTAGTTAGTTCTACTTACTGTTACTACTTACTCTTACTGTACTAGGAGTCTAGGACACTCAGTCACTGTGTTCATAGGCTACTAGCTCCTGCGTGCGTGCACTCACTGTCTGAGTGTACACACACCCACACTCCATTTCCTTCTGATCGCTGATTGATTATTGTAATTAGTTAGTTCTACTTACTGTTACTACTTACTCTTACTGTACTAGGAGTCTAGGACACTCAGTCACTGTGTTCATAGGCTACTAGCTCCTGCGTGCGTGCACTCACTGTCTGAGTGTACACACACCCACACTCCATTTCCTTCTGATCGCTGATTGATTATCGTAATTAGTTAGTTGTACTTACTGTTACTACTTACTCTTACTGTACTAGGAGTCTAGGACACTCAGTCACTGTCCATAGGCTACTAGCTCCTGCGTGCGGTCACTCACTGTCTGAGTGTACACACACCACCCACACTCTATTTCCTTCTGATCGCTGATTGATTATTGTAATTAGTTAGTTCTACTTACTGTTACTACTTACTCTTACTGTACTAGGAGTCTAGGACACTCAGTCACTGTGTTCATAGGCTACTAGCTCCTGCGTGCGTGCACTCACTGTCTGAGTGTACACACACCCACACTCCATTTCCTTCTGATCGCTGATTGATTATTGTAATTAGTTAGTTCTACTTACTGTTACTACTTACTCTTACTGTACTAGGAGTCTAGGACACTCAGTCACTGTGTTCATAGGCTACTAGCTCCTGCGTGCGTGCACTCACTGTCTGAGTGTACACACACCGACACTCCATTTCCTTCTGATCGCTGATTGATTATCGTAATTAGTTAGTTGTACTTACTGTTACTACTTACTCTTACTGTACTAGGAGTCTAGGACACTCAGTCACTGTCCATAGGCTACTAGCTCCAGCGTGCGTGCACTCACTGTCTGAGTGTACACACACCCACACTCCATTTCCTTCTGATCGCTGATTGATTATTGTAATTAGTTAGTTCTACTTACTGTTACTACTTACTCTTACTGTACTAGGAGTCTAGGACACTCAGTCACTGTGTTCATAGGCTACTAGCTCCTGCGTGCGTGCACTCACTGTCTGAGTGTACACACACCCACACTCCATTTCCTTCTGATCGCTGATTGATTATTGTAATTAGTTAGTTCTACTTACTGTTACTACTTACTCTTACTGTACTAGGAGTCTAGGACACTCAGTCACTGTCCATAGGCTACTAGCTCCTGCGTGCGGTCACTCACTGTCTGAGTGTACACACACCACCCACACTCCATTTCCTTCTGATCGCTGATTGATTATTGTAATTAGTTAGTTCTACTTACTGTTACTACTTACTCTTACTGTACTAGGAGTCTAGGACACTCAGTCACTGTGTTCATAGGCTACTAGCTCCTGCGTGCGTGCACTCACTGTCTGAGTGTACACACACCGACACTCCATTTCCTTCTGATCGCTGATTGATTATCGTAATTAGTTAGTTGTACTTACTGTTACTACTTACTCTTACTGTACTAGGAGTCTAGGACACTCAGTCACTGTCCATAGGCTACTAGCTCCTGCGTGCGTGCACTCACTGTCTGAGTGTACACACACCACCCACACTCTATTTCCTTCTGATCGCTGATTGATTATTGTAATTAGTTAGTTCTACTTACTGTTACTACTTACTCTTACTGTACTAGGAGTCTAGGACACTCAGTCACTGTGTTCATAGGCTACTAGCTCCTGCGTGCGTGCACTCACTGTCTGAGTGTACACACACCCACACTCCATTTCCTTCTGATCGCTGATTGATTATTGTAATTAGTTAGTTCTACTTACTGTTACTACTTACTCTTACTGTACTAGGAGTCTAGGACACTCAGTCACTGTGTTCATAGGCTACTAGCTCCTGCGTGCGTGCACTCACTGTCTGAGTGTACACACACTAAATTTACTTGTGATTACTACTGATTATTGTAACTGCTAGTTGTACTTCCTGACTGTTACTACTTACTTACTGTACTAGGGGACACTCACTCAGTCACCTCACCAACCAACCCACTCCATTAAAGTACCCCACTTTTCACCCGCCCTTTTACAAAACTTTTGTCTATACGCCCAAAACATTTAAGATGTCTGGAAGTGGCAGCCAGCGCGGTTTGGGCAAGGGGAAGGGCAGCAAGGGAATCAGGAGGAGAGGGAGCAGCATTGTGGCAAGCCGCGGCCGCGGGCGCGCCACCATGCACAGTTCCGCAGCAGCAGCAGCAGCGTCAGTGGCTAACATTCCTCCCATAGCCACTGGCCGTGGACGCCTTGGGCGCCGCCCAGCAGGAGCATCTGCAACTCACGCTGCAGAGACACAGCAGCAGCAGTGTGTAGCACCTGCTCCCATTTTCCTCCAGCCGGGTCGGAAACGTCCCATTGAGGAAAAGGATGCAGACACTGTGGTGCAACTCATGACGGAGGATGAGCAGCCCGCCATCAGCTCTGCATCCGAGGCCTCCACCCTCACCACCACCACCACCCCTGTTCGCAGCAGCCGCCCAGCAGGGTCTGGGGAGGAGGCCAGTTCACCGTCACTCGCCGACCTGTCATTCAGCAGTCTTTTGACCCCAGGCATCATGAGTAAATTGTCTGCTGTTGTTGGCGATCTTGAGGAGGAGATGCTGATGGGCACTTTGGGGGATGAGGGATTGGACAGCAAGACTGTGGCGACAGTCAAGCAGCCCATCCATGCATCAGGAGAGGAGTTTGGGGGGTCCTCATCCCAGCAGGACATGTTTCAGGAGGGGGAGGATGATGATGACCCGGTGACAGACAGAGACTGGGTGCCACCACCTCCAGGGGATGTCGTCCTCAGCAGCTCTGAGGAGGAGGAGGAGGATGCGCTTGTGGGCCTTGCAAGGAGGCGCATCATTGCAAGCATTGGCAGCGTCCCACAGCCTGCTGGTGTCTCAGGCTCAGCAGCAGCAGCATCAGCCAGTACCACCCCCAGCCGCACCCAAGCCCCTCCCCCAACCACCACAGGGAGACAGGCAGCAGCGCTTCCATGCCGTAGGGGGAAGTTTCTGTCACCAATCTGGCGGTTTTTCACCATGCCCACTGTGTACAGCAAGTACGCCACTTGCAACCACTGTCAGCGGAAGTTGAGCAGAGGTGCAGACCCCTTAAAGTTCAGCACCAGCTCGCTCATCAACCACCTTGCGGCTAAACATTTCCACCAGCATGAGGAGTTCCAGAGGCTGAAGGCATCTGCTGCTGGCAGTGGCACCACACCCATCACGGCACAGCCTTCAGCAGCAGCAGCAGCAACAGCAGCCACCCGCCCTCCTGCTCCTCCAGCAGCACCAGCAGGAGTGCGGAAACGCACTGCTCCTCCCCCCTCTGCAACTCCTGCCGCCGACACTGAGGCCTGTTCTGGCAGCCAGTCCTCAGTGGCCTCCTCTGCTGTGTCTGCTGATTCCCGTGTCAGCAAAAGGCCACGCCAGAGCCTTTTGAGCGAGTCCTTCCAGGGGGTGGTTAGGGCTCTGCCTCCCAGCAGCCGTCGCGTGCGGCAGCTGAACGGCTTGCTGGCACGGGCCATGTGCTCCCAACTCCTGCCGTACACGCTCGTGCAGGAGGGGAGCGACATTCGTGCGCTGCTTGCTTGCGCAGCCCCAGATTGGCAGCTCCCCAGCAGACACTTTTTCTCCCGCAAGGCCATTCCTGCACTGCACCGCTTTGTGATGGCCAATGTGGAGCGAGGGCTGGAGCACGCGGTTGGTGAAAGGGTCCACGTCACCATGGACTCCTGGAGCAGCCGCTTCGGGACAGGCCGCTACCTGTCCTTCACTGTCCACTGGGTCAGCTTGGTGGAAGGGGGTGAGGATGGGAGAGCAGCAGCGGGCACAGCAGCAGCAGCAACACAGTGGGTGGTGCCACCCCGCAGGCTCAGGGGAACTGCAGCAGGTTCCTCCGATCCTCTGCCATCCTCCGGCACACCTGGCCAAACCCCCCGCCTCAGCAGCAGCGTGAAGGCCCGCCACTGCCAAGCGCTGCTGCACTTGGTCAGCCTTGGGAAGACCAAGCTGACGGCAACCCATGTGTTGGCCAAACTCCAGGAGCAGGAGAGGATTTGGCTGACCCCCAGAGGCCTCAGAGTCGGAGAGGTGGTGGCCGACAATGGGGCCAATCTGGTTGCCGCAATAGACAGGGGAAACCTGACCCACATCCCCTGTCTTGCCCACGTGCTGAACCTGGTGGTGCAGAAGTTCCTGCGCACCTACCAGGGGATGGGCGAACTGCTGGAAACGGCAAGGAATGTTGTGCGTCACTTCCGGCGTTCGGCTGCAGCCTGTGCGAGCCTGGAAGACGTGCAAAAGGAGCTGGATCTGCCACGCCATCGGCTGATCCTTGACGTTCCGACTCGCTGGAACTCCACCCTGGCGATGTTGGAGCGTCTGGTTGAACAGAGGCGCGCTGTCAAAGAGTACCTTGCCCTGGCCACTGTTTCCGCAGCTCTGAGAAGGGACAAGACCAGCAACTACCCGTCCATCGTCCCCGATGATGACTGGAGGCACATGCAGCAGGTGTGCTTAGTGCTGGCTCCCTTCCTGCAGGCCACAAACATGGTGAGCAGGGACCATGCTATGGTCTGCGAGTGGGTGCCCCTGGTTTCTCTGCTGAACAGGGCCCTCGATGCTTTGCTGGAACAGGGAGCGGCAGCCTTGGACCAGCAGGAGCGGCAACCAGCTGCGCAGTCCACCTCTGAGGGGGAGGAGGAGGAGGACTTGGTGGAGGTCCCTGACCTGGCTGCTGATGAGGGGGATCAGCACAGCGCAGCTGAGTTGGTGCGGGGGTGGAGAGAGGATGAGGCGGCAGAGGAGGAGGATGAGGACAGCACTGACGTCGATGTGCCAGCAGACGTGGCCCGCCTCTTCCCAATGGCAGCGCACATGCTGACGTGCCTGCGCAGGGACCCCAGGGTGATCCAGATGAAGCAGAGGGAGGACATCTGGATCAGCATGATGTTGGACCCACGCCTCAAGGGGAAGTTGAGCCAGTTCCTGCCGCCTGCAGGAGGAGACCCAGCGCAACAAATAAGGAGCTTGCAGCAGGCCCTTGTTGAGCGCTTGGAGGAAGCCTTCCCCCAGCCTTCCATCCCCACTGTCCAGCAGCCAGCACAGAGGCAGCAGCAGGTGCCTGCATCCAGCAGCAGCAAGCGCCCCACAGACCTGCTGTCTCTCAGCCACGAGCTCTACAGGACTGTAGAGGCTCCGGCAGCAGTGACTAGAGAGGAGATGCATGCAGCAGCATCCTCCTCCGGTCACAGCCAGCGCCTGACCCGCATGGTGGCTGACTACATGGGGTCGTACAGCGGGCTTGACAGCGATGCCCCTGTTGATCCCATGGAGTATTGGGTCAAGCGCATGGAGATCTGGAGCGAGCTGGCGCAGTACGCCCTGGAAGTGCTGTCCTGCCCCCCTTCCAGCGTGCTGTCCGAGCGCTGCTTCAGTGCAGCTGGTGGCGTGGTCACCGAGAAACGCTCACGTCTGTCTCACAAGTCTGTTGACAGACTGACGTTTCTCAAGATGAACCAGGCGTGGGTGGAAGGCGAGTTCCTGGCCCCTGTTGTCGGCGAGAGGGGGACATGAACTGGCTGCCGGAACCATCGTTAATGTGCCTTACCACCCTTTACCACCTCCTGGCTCCTGCTCACTAAGCCAGCCTGGTTCACTTTGACTATTACGTCGCCTGCAGCCACACATTTTACACCTACAGTGGGCTGCTGTGTACTGCCCTTCTGCTGTCTGTCTGTGTTTCCCACTGCCAGCGTACACAGAATTACCTTCTTCTGCTGCCACTCTGCCACCAGCTATTACGTCAAACAATAGCTATATTGGTTGCAAAACCAAAAACCAAACAAACCATTAAAAAAAAAAAAAAAAGGTTTAATTTTTCTGAGGTGCCCGGGTTGAAAACTGTGTTGTCCCAGTTGTGTATTGGACACAATGTGGGCTGCACGACCGCTGTCTGGGACCTCCTGTTGTGTTTATTTACAGCCCTGGTATCACCGCTAGGTACCAGGGCTATTATGTCACGCTGCCTACCTGCTGCCACACTCACACTGCTCCTCCATACCTCCTCCTGCTGCTGCTGCTGCTGCTGTCTGTCTGTGTTTCCCACTGCCAGGGTACACAGATGATTTACCTTCTGCTGCCACTCTGCCACCAGCTATTACGTCAAACAGTAGCTGCTCGCCTACTCCTCCATTCCTCCTCCTGCTGCTGCTGTCTGTCTGTGTTTCCCACTGCCAGGGTACACAGATGATTTACCTTCTGCTGCCACTCTGCCACCAGCTATTACGTCAAACAATAGCTATATTGGTTGCAAAACCAAAAACCAAACAAACCATTAAAAAAAAAAAAAAAAGGTTTAATTTTTCTGAGGTGCCCGGGTTGAAAACTGTGTTGTCCCAGTTGTGTATTGGACACAATGTGGGCTGCACGACCGCTGTCTGGGACCTCCTGTTGTGTTTATTTACAGCCCTGGTATCACCGCTAGGTACCAGGGCTATTATGTCACGCTGCCTACCTGCTGCCACACTCACACTGCTCCTCCATACCTCCTCCTGCTGCTGCTGCTGCTGCTGTCTGTCTGTGTTTCCCACTGCCAGGGTACACAGATGATTTACCTTCTGCTGCCACTCTGCCACCAGCTATTACGTCAAACAGTAGCTGCTCGCCTACTCCTCCATTCCTCCTCCTGCTGCTGCTGTCTGTCTGTGTTTCCCACTGCCAGGGTACACAGATGATTTACCTTCTGCTGCCACTCTGCCACCAGCTATTACGTCAAACAATAGCTATATTGGTTGCAAAACCAAAAACCAAACAAACCATTAAAAAAAAAAAAAAAAGGTTTAATTTTTCTGAGGTGCCCGGGTTGAAAACTGTGTTGTCCCAGTTGTGTATTGGACACAATGTGGGCTGCACGACCGCTGTCTGGGACCTCCTGTTGTGTTTATTTACAGCCCTGGTATCACCGCTAGGTACCAGGGCTATTATGTCACGCTGCCTACCTGCTGCCACACTCACACTGCTCCTCCATACCTCCTCCTGCTGCTGCTGCTGCTGCTGTCTGTCTGTGTTTCCCACTGCCAGGGTACACAGATGATTTACCTTCTGCTGCCACTCTGCCACCAGCTATTACGTCAAACAGTAGCTGCTCGCCTACTCCTCCATTCCTCCTCCTGCTGCTGCTGTCTGTCTGTGTTTCCCACTGCCAGGGTACACAGATGATTTACCTTCTGCTGCCACTCTGCCACCAGCTATTACGTCAAACAATAGCTATATTGGTTGCAAAACCAAAAACCAAACAAACCATTAAAAAAAAAAAAAAAGGTTTAATTTTTCTGAGGTGCCCGGGTTGAAAACTGTGTTGTCCCAGTTGTGTATTGGACACAATGTGGGCTGCACGACCGCTGTCTGGGACCTCCTGTTGTGTTTATTTACAGCCCTGGTATCACCGCTAGGTACCAGGGCTATTATGTCACGGCGAGCTGCCTGCCTCATTGACTGCCTGCTGCCACACACTCATCCTCCTCCTCCTGCTGCTGAATTTACCTCCTGCTGTCTTTGTGTTTCCACTGCCAGGGAGCACATACAATGGTGCTTCCAACATGCGTGCGCCCACCAGCTATTTGTTACGCTCAAAAATAGCTGCATTTCTTTAAAAAAAAATTGAAAAGAGAAATACGTGAAGAAGAAGAAGACGATATTGAAAAGGAAGGAGAAGATGAAGATGAAGAAGAAGAAGAAGATGAAGAAGAAGATGAAGAAGATGATGAAGAAGAAGATGAAAAAGAAGAAGAAGATGAAGAAGATGAAATAGAAGAAGATGAAGAAGAAGAAGAAGATGAAGAAGATGATGAAGAAGATGAAGAAGATGAAGAAGAAGAAGAAGAAGAAGAAGAAGATGATGATGATGATGAAGAAGAAGAAGAAGAAGATGATGAAGAAGAAGAAGAAGAAGAAGAAGAAGAAGAAGAAGAAGAAGAAGAAGAAGAAGAAGAAGAAGAAGAAGAAGAAGAAGAAGAAGAAGAAGAAGAAGAAGAAGAAGAAGATGATGAAGATGAAGATGAAGATGAAGATGAAGATGAAGATGAAGAAGAAGAAGACAATATAGAAGAAGAAGAAGAAGATATAGAAGAAGAAGAAGAAGATATAGAAGAAGAAGAAGAAGATATAGAAGAAGAAGATCGAGAAGAAGAAGAAGAAAGATAAAGAAGAAGAAGAACAAGTATATACAGTAACACTACTGAACAAAATTAAGGACACAACTTCTCTTTCCACATTTTTTTTTAAAGGAACATCCCCACATAATCACTTGCTGTTGTTACTTGGAAAAAAAGAGGTTTCTTGCATCATTCACCCTCAAAAAAAGTGTTGGAAGGCTATTTAAGGCCAATTCGAATAGTCAGCTCGAATAGTTAGCTCGAATACCGACTCGAATAGTGAGCTCGAAGTCCGAGGTCGAATCGAATAGTAAAAATTATTCGACTCGAATATTCGACTGATCTCGAATAATTTACTATTCGAATTCGACCAAACTCGAATTTTAAAAAGTGGTATTTGAGCATCACTAGTAAGGAACGATTCCAAGAAACCTTGACATTCAGTTTAGGCATTCATGATTAATAAAAATACGGCATTTCTTTAATTAATGTCCTCCATTGCCAATACCTATGGAGGTTACCTAGTTGCCTGATTTCATTCAGTTTGCGAGTTCAAGGGGATACTATTAATATTTGCTTTATTTGGCCCCTCCCTCCAGCAACTGCCTTTGTCCATTTACGGTCTCTGAAGTTATGAGCACATCTGTTTGGGAGTGCATGAGTGTAGAAAAGTAAATTCTTAATATACATTGTTCTATCTTCTTCTTTACTCACACCCTCCTGAAGAGTTTACACAGTACTTGAAATTGCAGAAAGAATCATTTTCCCACAGAAAATATCAATGTAGAGAATACATGGAAATGTTTTTTTTTGTGTAACTCTCTAATTGGCTAGTTAGGATTGTATGATACTCTTGCCACACCCAGGAAGTAGATGCGGAATATGATACCCAATCACAACCAGTTAACCAGAGATTTACTGTATAATGATTCATCTAATTAAGTTATTCACAGGACTCTCCAAGAATTCTCTTCGAGGAGAATTTTTGTGGAATAACCTGATCACCTTTACTAAGGAAGATGATAAGATGCATTTTTTCCCCTCAGACTGAAAATCTTTTTTCTCAACTAGTTATAGTTAAAGCAGACCTAAACCCAAAACTTTTTCTGCTCTAAAAGATAAGCAACAGTATAATAACCTTTAAAGGGGAGGTTCAAGCAAAATAAAAAAATGAGTTTCACTTACCGGGGGCTTCTACTAGCCCCATGCAGCCATCCTGTGCCCTCGTAGTCTCTCACTGCTGCTCCAGTCCCCCGCTGGCAGCTTCCTGACCTCAGAGGTCGGCAGGACGCATTGCGTACATTTTTACGCATTCCCGATAGTGCAGGAACATTAACGCATACATTTTTACGCGTTACTGGTTCAATGCGTAAATTTTTACACATTGAACCAGTAATGCGTAAAAATGTATGTATTAATGTTCCTGTACTAGCGGGAATGCGTAAAAATGTATGCAATGCGTCCCGCCGACCTCCGAGGTCGGCAAGCTGCCAGCTGGGGACTGGAGCAACAGTGAGTGACTACGAGGGCACAGGATGGCTGCATGGGGCTGGTAGAAGCCCCCGGTAAGTGAAACTCATTTTTTTATTTTGCTTGGACATTCCCTTTAAAGAGAAACATTTTGTGGCTACAGCTTACAGAACTCCTGCAATAAATCTGCAGTGTCTACTTCTTGGTTTTATCGAAACACAAAAAGAGTTCACCTCCTGTGTTTAAATATTAGCACACAACTCAGCACACTCGCGGCACAGAGCTGACAGCTCAAATTACACTAGCTGATTACTTGCAGATAAGCGAGAATTAAACAGGTTGTTCTCTCTAAACACACACAGGGTGGATATCTCTATGTTTTACTTGTCTCTTGTGCAAGAGTTTAGGTCCACTTTAACAGTCACCCCCTCTGCCCTTCACTGCCTTAGCTTCTCATAGTTCCTAGCTACAGGAACAAGGTAAGCACCTATAATAAACTTTGATACAACCTAGTAGTGTATAGAGTCAAGGGGGATTGTTTTTTTTTTTTCCTCTACAAAAGCGGAGTTTTGTTTTAAACATAACAACCCGCCCTTATGTCTTTATATCTTCTTAACTACCAGTAAAGAATTATTTAATGGACAGAAATTGTATCCATTTTATCATTAAATAATGATTCAAGCTGCTTACTTCAGATTTATATTGGGATCATTGGTTTGGCACTCTCCCATTAAATAATGCACTACGTAAGTTCTACAATATGTCAATCTTGTGGTAATGAGCCTGTTGTAATGGAAGCCTTCAAGGTTAAACACTGTTTTGCAGCAGTAATTGAACAGAGCTCTTTGTTAAATCTTGGAAAATTGCCAACACCACTGAATGCTTATTCTCCTTCTCGTCCGTCACACAAATATTCACTTTGGGAAAGTTTGCTCCACTTTTTTATGTTAACTTTAAAAAAAGCGTACCCAGAATCTACATCTTCTGTGAGTCCATGATGATCATTTACGTAATGTAGAAAAGGAAAAAAGAAACACATTTCTATACGTATTTGTGAAACACGGTAGCCTTCACTCTCTCCTGTAATTAATGAAAAGTATTTTAATGACGCCCGTACTTTTGACAGCTAGTTATACAGTTATAGGACCCTGCAAGTTGAGGGAACCAGTTTTAACAGGCAGTCAGGTGAATACCATTTAGGTTCCTTAACTGTCATCATTTCATGACTTCTGTTTTTCCAATTTTTTTTTTATTATTAATTGAAATCATTATGGTGACATTTCATCCTTCATACGGTAGACGAGAAACAGATCTTACGTGTAGGAATGTGGCAGGTATGAACACTTCTGTGCTAAAATCTAGAGCTAAACAGAGATTTAAAAGAAAAGCAGTCACGACTGGGCTTATGCCAGGGTTTGAATATTCATTTTTAAATAGTATAATTAGGCAGACTTTTGTTTTAATGATGTATAGTTTCCTGCTTATTTAACTTTCCTTAGTTTATGTATTGATGGCTTTGAAGATGAGAGACCCTATTAAAAAGTGTCAAAGAATTCCTGTGTTAACACTGACCTACTGCTGCACATTTACATAGTTCACAATGTAAACGCCAGTTAATTAAAAATAAATAAATATATATACTACAACAAGGCTTTTGCCTGTCTGGGAACGTGTGCGGTGAGCAGAATTTAAATTAAAAACTTCACATTTATTTAATTCAATTAAACGATGAAAAAGAGAAAAGGTTTGCACATAATGTTGGCTATTAGCTGCAAGTGAACAAGCTGAGGAGGATATTCATGTGTCCTGCTATTGAAGACAGGCTTGTGCCTAGATAAAGCCCTGTCAGTCCTCTCTCCTAGCTTAATGAGATCAAATAACTAGCTAACTAATACACACATAACCATTAACACCATTGGGAAATGCTACATGTTTCACCTCAAAGGAGGTTTCGTCATGGGTGCTAGACATAAACAGTGTACAGCGCAAAAGTGCTCATGCATTTAATACGCATGGACTTGTTTGCGAACCTAAAATTGGAGGTTCGGGCCATCTCTACAGATCACCACTTGGGACCTGGAAGAATACCAAGACTCTACTCATACTAGTTCTACTATAACCCTGCAACCAGAGGCATAAGTACAAATCATGGGGCCATCTAATGTTCCCACCCTCTCCCTTGCCTACCTCTGGTGACCCTCACAGTCTGGGGGCCCAACTTGCAAGGGTCATGAAACAAGTGTAGAATCATAATCTTAACACCCATAAGAAGTATAGTTACAAAAGCACCTGATCTTAAGGATGGACCTCTTTATCAGAGGGAGTGAAGTAATAATTGGGTCCCCCATGTGGTTGCAGGGCCTGCTCCCCTGTAATTACACCCCTTTGTATATCTATATGCCACATGTTCCAAGTCTCCATTATATACACATCCCACATCAAACACACCTCAGAGAGATGAAGAAATCTTTCATGGAATAAAAAAAAATATTGGAACTCCACGGGGAATACCAAGCATAGGCAGGCCTGGATTTACATCATAGGAGCCTATAGGCACAGATGTCCGGGCACCCTATACTTTGCCCTCCATGAATCTACAAAACCCCGCTGAAGTGCACCTCAAGTGTGTTGGCTGACCCAGCTGTCACTTCTCCCTTACCCGTCAGGTGTCAGCTACAGGTGTCCCTTAGCATTAGGTAGCCCGAGGTACCCTAAGTATTAAGTAGTTAGAGGTGCCCCCTACTGAAAGGAGATTTAATCAGTGGAATGCTGAGAGCTGGGTGAGTATCCTAATTTACAATCAACTCGAGACTCTGCATAAGGAAGGAGGGAGGCACTAGGGAAGGGAATTAAGGCGCCTTTCCATCATCTGGCGCATGTAGGCTCATGCCTACAGTGCCTTATGGTAAATCCGGTCCTGAGCGAGCATAGGTAAACCAAGTTACAACATCCAATTTCCTATGTCCCGCACAGTGGCGTAGCTTAGGAGCTATGGGCTCCGGTGCAAGTTTTACATGGGGTCTTCCAAGCACTCTTGATACGACGCACCAAAACCTACCAAGGATTTCCACAGTGCAAGTAGGGGATGGGAAACAGTTTGTTAATAATTACTACTATTTAAAGCATCTATAGAAGTGATTATTACCAGCACAGTGCCAATAGAGAGCTAATATTGTGTTTGAGGGAGGGCCCCTCGAGGCCCTCTCTGGCCCAAGGGCCCCAATGCGGTCGCTACCTCTGCAACCCCTATTGCTACGCCACTGGTCCTGCATCCTGTCTCAGGCCTAATCTCTCCCCCAGTATCTTTCACTTTTCCCGCACAGCAAAAATGAAGAACTTAAAACATCCTAAATACTTCAGACAGATATTATATTAAAGATTAATAAACAAAATGAAAATATCAAATCAGACTTGTGTACTGCGGCTTTGCAATGTTCTATCCTTCAAGGTAATTGTAATTTCAATAATAGGCAACATATGAGGCAGATAATTGAAAATACTGTATTACAGTTAGTAGGCTCTGAAATCATTTTTCACTGTAAGTCATGACAATTTAATTGCACTTTATACATATTATTTAACATTGTTATAAGTCACAAACAGCCTTTTATTTCTTGTTTTTCTCCCCCCCTCGTAAAGAGCTTTTCACAGCTCTCGCAGCAATACAGGTTTCTGCTCTACTGATCTCAGGTGTAAGCACTGGGAATAAAAGGTGAAAGGATTTAGAAAATAATAGAAATTGCATAGTGATTAATCAATTTAGCTGTCAATCAAAGCCACCTGCATTGCAAAGGTCAATTTGGTAGAAGAGCTTTCTGGCTTATAAAAATGCTGATTTCTCTGGAAGAATGCACTAAACCTGTTAGAGCATTAGGTGCGCTAGTTACACTTTTTGGCATGTGTCGATCTTAAAGTGGAACTCTAACCAAAACTTTTTGATTAGTATTGGGGAGACTGAAGACGGGTTAAATGCCCTGCCATGCTTTTATTATTATCTGCATCCCTGCCAGAGAGATCTTCTTTGATGAGCTAAGAGGTGAAGGATAAGTCTCAATTTTAGTATAGCAATTAGCAAACAGCAATAACAAATTTTGAGCAAACTATGAGTAAAACCGACACTCATTGCAGATGATCAGGATGTGTGTTGAAAGTGGATCCGAGATAAACTTGTGCTCATTGCATAATTGTGTTCCTTTCAAATAGTTTATATTTTTTTAGTTTTAATACTGTAATTAACTATAAACTAAACAATTCTCAGTCACAGCTTCTCCAGAGTGCCTTGGCATTCTAAGCCTTAGTAGCAAGGGCTTATGGGAGCTCAGTCTGGGCAGGAGGAGGTTACTAGCCAGAGATTTCAGAGGCAGAGGGGAGGAGGAGAGGGGAGTGAAGTATTCACAGGCTGAGGGCTGGAGATGCTATCAGCTTGCCTGTGTGTAATGTGACAAAAAGAACATGGCCGCTCTCATTGAATCACAGGAATAAATAATCATAAACTGTTGAAGCTGTTTGCAGCTAGATTTGCTGTGTAATCTAACCTTTATATAATATATATAGACAAGTTACTTGTTATAGCTAGTTTTTCATCTCGGATCCACTTTAAAGAGAAAATATGTTTTACAATTTTAATCAGTGAATTGGTGAGAGGTTTTTGACCTTATAAAGTATTTGATGAACACAGGACAATTGCTTATGTATTTTTACCTGTCGTTTCTAAAGTTTTTGGACCTGGATTTTTTTATTGGCGTGGAGTTTCAATTTTACATTTTGGTTGCAACTAACTTTTTTTTTAATGCTGTTGAAGTGTACATAAGTGGGTCCACTGAGCACTAAAGTGCCCATTAACCTTGGTTGTACAATCTCACCATTCAAAGTTTATTATGATTTGGTGGTAAGATAGTAAAACCAGGATTTTATCACCAGTGGTCACCTTATCAGAGTTGTAGCCGCGATATATACAGGGAGTGCAGAATTATTAGGCAAGTGGTATTTTTAAGGAATAATTATATTATTGAACAACAACCATGTTCTCAATGAACCCAAAAAAACTCATTAATATCAAAGCTGAATATTTTTGAAAGTAGTTTTTAGTTTGTTTTAGTTTTAGCTATTTTAGGGGGATATCTGTGTGTGCAGGTGACTATTACTGTGCATAATTATTAGGCAACTTAACAAAAAACAAATATATACCCATTTCAATTATTTATTTTTACCAGTGAAACCAATATAACATCTCAACATTCACAAATATACATTTCTGACGTTCAAAAACAAAACAAAAACAAATCAGTGACCAATACAGCCACCTTTCTTTGCAAGGACACTCAAAAGCCTGCCATCCATGGATTCTGTCAGTGTTTTGATCTGTTCACCATCAACATTGCGTGCAGCAGCAACCACAGCCTCCCAGACACTGTTCAGAGAGGTGTACTGTTTTCCCTCCTTGTAAATCTCACATTTTATGATGGACCACAGGTTCTCAATGGGGTTCAGACCTGGTGAACAAGGAGGCCATGTCATTAGTTTTTCATCTTTTATACCATTTCTTGCCAGCCACGCTGTGGAGTACTTGGACGCATGTGATGGAGCATTGTCCTGCATGAAAATCATGTTTTTCTTGAAGGATGCAGACGTCTTCCTGTACCACTGCTTGAAGAAGATGTCTTCCAGAAACTGGCAGTAGGACTGGGAGTTGAGCTTGACTCCATCCTCAACCCGAAAACGCCCCACAAACCAGTACTCCACCTCCACCTTGCTGGCATCTGAGTCGGACTGGAGCTCTCTGCACTTTACCAATCCAGCCACGGGCCCATCCATCTGGCCCATCAAGACTCACTCTCATTTCATCAGTCCATAAAACATTAGAAAAATCAGTCTTGAGATATTTCTTGGCCCAGTCTTGATGTTTCAGCTTGTGTGTCTCGTTCAGTGGTTGTCGTATTTCAGCCTTTCTTACCTTGGCCATGTCTCTGAGTATTGCACACCTTGGCCCATATGCAATTAACTTTTTCTCCTGATTTTTCTCCATGGTGATATTTTTAAATATGTCAATAAAATGCATTTTAAGCCATCAGAAAGCAAGAAAATGCTCAAAATAATTTTAATAGTCCTCTTTTATTTACCTTTTGGTACTTTTTTAGTTGAAAAGTGCTGGAAAATTATTTTAATTTGAAGATAAAAAAATATCTCCTAGGAGAAAACTCAGGTGAAAAAGTGAATTGCATATGGCCTCTTGTGCTTTTGGGCACTCCAGTGATGTTGCAGCTCTGAAATATGGCCAAACTGGTGGCAAGTGGCATCTTGGCAGCTGCACGCTTGACTTTTCTCAGTACATGGGCAGTTATTTTGCGCCTTGGTTTTTCCACACGCTTCTTGCGACCCTGTTGACTATTTTGAATGAAACGCTTGATTGTTCGATGATCACGCTTCAGAAGCTTTGCAATTTTAAGAGTGCTGCATCCCTTTGCAAGATATGTCACTATTTTTGACTTTTCTGAGCCTGTCAAGTCCTTCTTTTGACCCATTTTGCCAAAGGAAAGGAAGTTGCCTAATAATTATGCACACCTGATATAGGGTGTTGATGTCATTAGACCACACCCCTTCTCATTACAGAGATGCACATCACCTAATATGCTCAATTGGTAGTAGGCTTTCGAGCCTATACAGCTTGGAGTACGACAACATGCATAAAGAGGATGATGTGGTCAAAATACCCACTTGCCTCATAATTCTGTACTCCCTGTATATATATATATATATATATATATATATATATATATATATATATATATATGTATATATATATATATATATATATATATATATGTTACAGTACTTGTCACCGGTTGCCTGCCCCGCCCGCTTTCAAGGAAGATCTTCTGTCTGGACCAATTGATAAATTGGAAAATTTACAATTGGGCAGCCATGTTAAGAAATCAATCTCTGTCAGATTCACACTGATTGAATCTGCTGGGGTAAATCGATTGATGTATGGGCACCTTAACGTCTCATAATGCTTCAGCTTGCCGTCAGTCTCAGACAGGGCTGGTTCAAGGAGCTCTGGGGCCCGGGGAAAACTTAAGCTGGGGGGGCCCCTGCCTTCAATAACCCCAGCCTCCCCCCCCCCCAAGATCAGCCACTAGGGCTTCTAGGACTGGCAATGTCGCAAACCCCCCCCCGACCATAAGCAAGCCATGCACACTTACATGATCGCAATACTGCTGCCATTCTACTGCTCACCTTCGCTCCGTGCAGACACCAGCTGAATCCCCTCATATCATGACACCGGCATAAGTACTTCTGCAGCCTTGAGGAGACCTACTCCCCACTCCCTGGTTAGCTTCCTGCTGTGCACGGAGTCCCCGGGACATTGAGTTAAATATATCATTCTGTATCCTATGTCTGAATTGGAGCAGGGGATTTTAAGGCCCTATTCACATTACAAACGCGGACCGCCGTGCATTGGGAACGCAACACATACGAACGCAAGCCATCCGCATTTGTATGAATTGCGTGGCTGATCCCATTCACTGAAGTGAATGGGTCAGCCGCGTGTTTCTGGAAAAAATGCATGCAGCATGCGTTCCCGGACCACACTGGTCCGGAACGCATGCAGTGTGAACATCAGACAGTGTACTTTATGCACTGTCTGATGTTGTGCGTGTTGGCCTCCTGCACGCGTTTCCAAAACGCGGCTGGAAACACATGCAGTGTGAACGGGGCCTAAGTGATGATGGAATAGTTTTCCCTGTAGCTAGTAACTTTCAGTACACTTTTTATTAGAACCCCAGAGACCTCTGTGTACTTGGAGATGTCACAGAGTCATCTTGAGAATACAGTATACAGTATATTCCTGCTGTGCACGGAGTTCCCGGGGGCCCCTGCGTGGCTTATGGCTGTATTTTGTATATTGTATTTAACCTGTCCCTGCGCTGCTTGGACAAGTGAAATGCAATATACAATACAGCCATAAGCCACGCAGGGGCCCCGGGGACTCTAACCAGGGCATGGGGAGTAGGCTTCCTCGGGGCTGCATAAGTACTTGTGCGGGCGGCATGATGTGAGGGGATTCAGCTGGTGTCTGCACGGAGCGAAGATGAGCGGCAGACTGGCAGCAGGAAGCAGTATTGCGATCAGGTATATGCAGTCAGGCCAGCTATGTAGAGCAGATGGGGGAGAAGACCTGGCAGGGTCCAGCGGTGCGGGGGCCCCTGCAGTAGTCGGGGGCCCTGGGACAATCGCCCCCTTTGCCTCAATGGTGGCACTGGCCCTGGTCTCAGACACGATAAACTGTACTCTGAAGGTGGTCATTTGTGCCAAATAAGGGTAAAAGAATTAAAACTTACCTAAACTTAGGGCCCGTTGGAGAAGAGGCAGGCAGCATGGCTGAAGACAGAGCGCGGATGGAGCAACATGCCGGGGCAGGTGAGTTATTACAATGCAGCCACACATCCTTTAGGGGTCCCAGGGACTCAGGGGCAGTCTGGGGAAGACCACCGAGGGGTTGTTGTTTTTGGCTTGGGGGCCCCAGGGGCTGACTTTGCTGGGGGGAATGGCAGCCAGGTTACCTTTGCCGCTTAAATCGGCCCTGTTGCTGAGATGGGTGGGTTGTGTGGCATAAACAAGGGCAGAGTCCTGAAAAAGAGATCCGTATCCATTCTTCATGTAGCAATATGTAAAACGTTCAAAATCTGCCTTAAAAATGAACATTTCCAAACTTAAATGAAAACACAGCAACTCCAAAGTCATTCATCATTCCCTTGTCCTTGTTTTTGCCTTTGGTATATTATCTTTTCAGGCCAGCCTGGTATCTCCTAAATAATCTCACTGTGTATGAAGCATTTTTTAATTCTGAGATGCCCTAAATGTTTCCATAAAATCATGTAAACTGCACAATTTGCATTCTGCATATAATAAAGCCCACGAAGAAAGGACTATGTTAATACATTCAATCTTCGGAAAAGCAGCAGGAGTTGCATTTGCACTTTCTTTTAACTACAAATTCATTTAACTGCTTTTTCAAAGAGTACAGTAATGCTGGCTCTTAAATGAATGACATCCCCATAAGGGGCATGAGCAAAAGGCAATCACTTGGTAAGTCACCACATATGGAGGCGCAATTACTGAAGAGAGACTTCTATTTTAAGGTGAGACAATCTGTCTTGGGAACAAACTCCTGGGAAGTGCAAGTGAGGCTTTGGCCACAAACTACTAACTTTTGTGTAATTCTGCTCCTAATTATGAGCAGAAATAAAAAGAAAACTTTTGAAGGTGTTATGTGGAATAAATTGTACAAAAAGTAAGTTGTGCCGCTGTATTATGCATAAGTAAGTAATGCAATAGTGTGCATGTAATTAAATGTGAAGCAATGAGACATACAGAAGCCAAACCACATAACATATAGGTCTATAATGCTTATTAGATTGTAAATGCTGTGCAGCTGGAACTTCACACCCTTGCTTATGGTTATGTTATTAACAAAAGATGACTAATGATTTAGATTAAATTTGTAAAGTTTTGCCCTCTCATTTTTAATGCCTGTGTAAGCAAGTTTACATTAAATATCAATGTAAAAAGCACTGGGGCTTGCATATCTGTGCAATTTACAAAAAATATACTCTCTTTATCCTTTTCTAGCTTGCAAAAATAATTAATTTAATTTCTCACTGCTGTTATTGGATCAGTGTTTTTTTTTTACATAAAGACACTGGGGAGGGTCAGTGGTGTACCTAGGGAATTTGACACCTGGTGCCAGTGGCGTACCTACCACAAGGCACAGCACTGGGTGTAGCCATGGCTAGGGGTGCTACTGGGGTGCTCAGCCACTGTGTTCTTTGACCTGGGAACTTTTTTATGCCCTGTGGACAATGTGTTTCCTTGATCTCTACACACAACCTGCGGTAATTGAATGTGCAGAGCAGCAGGGTGAGTAGAGAGAATGATTTCTGTGCTGCGACATTGGCAGGGAGAGGTGGCAGGATGTGTTTAGTGCTTCAGCAGTTGCCTGTCATTAGTAGCCTTGTGCACTGGCTAATGTAATACCAGAGTGCCCTGGACTTTTGATTATTTATCCTGATCAGCATAATTACCGTATTTTTTGGACTATAAGACGCACCTAGGATTAAAGGAAAGAAATCTGAAAAAAAAAATTACTAAACCTGGTGCGTCTATGGTCCAAGGGCATCTTATGAGACCTTTTACCCCCAAAATATCTATCTAAGCTACACTGACTGCCCAGCTACACTAACCCCTGCTGCCCCACTAAGAACAATACACTAACCCCTGCTGCCCCCACCACCTACCCTAAGCTACAATACCTCCACAACCTACACAAGCTACAATGCCCACACAACCGACACTAAGCTACAATGCCCACACAAACTACACTAAGCTACAATGTCCCACAACCTACACTAAGCTACAATGTCCCACAACCTACGCTAAGCTTCAATGTCCCACAACCTACACTAAGCTACAATGTCCCACAACTTACACTAAGCTACACTAAGCTACAATGCCCACACAACCTACACTAATCTACAATGTCCCACAACCTACACTAAGCTACAATGTCCCACAACCTACACTAAGCTACAATGTCCCACAACCTACACTAATCTACAATGTCCCACAACCTACACTAAGCTACAATGTTCCTACAACCTACACTAAGCTACAATGTCCCACAACCTACCCTAAGCTACAATGCCCCCACTACCTTCACTAGCTACAAATGCATTTTTTATAGTTACCGATCCTAGAGGAGAGGTGTGCTGCCGGGGACTGGGCTTTTGTTGATACTGGGCTGCTGGGGGTGGTGTCCTGGTTATCCTGATGGGACCTCTGTGGCAAGGACCCAATGCCTCCCGAAGCCAGAGCTGCTGCAAGGATCGGAGTCACGTGGGCATCTTCAGCTAATGGCCCATGTCAGCCGCCGATGTCTTCCATCTGGGTGGCGGAAGAGTAGCAGGAACTACCAATCCTGCACCCGGGGACTAAGGGAGCCGCTCACCTGCCGACAATGTCCTCCATCCAGGAGGTGGTAGAGGTGAAGGGACATCAGCGGCGAAAAGCAGATAGCCGCTGTAAGAACTTCAGTCACGTGGGCAGCTGCAGCAGATGGCCCACGTGACACAGCGGCAAAGTCTTCTGTCCGGGTGGGGTGAAAAGAAGCAGGAATCCTGATCCAGCGCCCGAGGGAACAAGGAACCGCTCAGCTGCACAGCGCTGCCGATGTCCTCCGTCGGGGTAGTGGTAGAGGAGAAGGGACATTGGCGGCAAGAAGGCGTCTGCTGGAGTCACTGTAGGGACTGGAGTCACAAGGGCAGCTGCAGCTGATGGCCCACGTGACTCAGCCGCCGATCTCTTTACGTCCGGATAGCGGAAAAAAAATCAGGGAGAAACCGCTGATCATGCACCCAGGGACTGAGGGTGCTGCTCAGCTGCACAGCGGCCGCCGATGCCCTTCCTGGTGGCTCTACTGAACCGGCGACATCCGGGTGAGAGGGGCCAATGCATGGCGGACACTGAAGCAGGATATGGAGCCCGCGGCTGGATAGGTGAGGGCTTCCAGTACGTCCTGCACCTGCTTTTAGGGGGCATCTGGGACACATTCGGTCTATAAAGTGTGTCTTATAGTCCGAAAAATACGGTAATCAATGATGCAGGGCATTGTGCTGTTGCAGAAGCCAGTGATACAGGTGCTGACAGCCAACTTCTGTAGTGAGCAGAGAAGCAAGCTCCAGGTAATTTAGATTAGCTTGATTTCAGGTAATCTTATCTCTTTTTCCAGCTCCCCTTCCACCCTGTTGTCTTTCCCCATGACCCTTTCCTCTTCCCAGATTTCAGTGGCTTCTTTTAACAGCTTGTCCCTGCCAAACAGCACTGATGATGTCTGCAGTCCTGATGAGAGCCCTTCCTGCCATTTATCCTCTCCCACCAAGCTCTCTGTCTTGTGCCTCTACCTCTTTATCTCTCCTCCCCATGCATCCCCCTTTCGTATTTCCGCCTTTTCTGGCTGTATTCAGAGGAGCTCACAATCTAATCATACCATAGCCAGAGTCTAATGTCTTACCATATTATTATTGTGTATTTATTTATATAGCAATTACATCTTCTGCAGCTCTGTATAAAATACAGAGTTTCATAATGGTTAGCTACATTCACATCCTGTCGAATTCTTTTCCCCCAAAATCCCTCAAAATTTGCAGCAACACACTCAGCGCCCCTAGTGTTGGGCGAACACCTGGATGTTCGGGTTCGGGAAAGTTCGCCGAACATGGCCGCAATGTTCGGCATGTTCGGGCCGAACCCCGAACTCCCCGAACATCCTGCTTTTGGGGGCCCTATGGGGTCGCAGGCATAAGGGGGGAGCATGCCCCGATCGCAGGGGGGTCGGAAATTCCCCCCACCCCCTCCGCTAGCGCTCCCCCCTCTGCCCGCTTCCCCATACAAAAGTTTCAGGAAGTACCGGTCCGGTGGTAGTGGGTGGCTGGCAGTGGGCGGCACTGTGAAGTGAGTGACTGAGGAGGAGGAGTCCGGAGAGTGACGCGTTGAGGGAGGCCGGGCAGCGGGCGGTTCAGCAGTAGTATGGTACTACTGCTGAACCGCCCGCTGCCCGGCCTCCCTCAACGCGTCACTCTCCGGACTCCTCCTCCTCAGTCACTCACTTCACAGTGCCGCCCACTGCCAGCCTCCCACTACCACCGGACCGGTACTTCCTGAAACTTTTGTATGGGGAAGCGGGCAGAGGGGGGAGCGCTAGCGGAGGGGGTGGGGGGAATTTCCGACCCCCCCCGCGATCGGGGCATGCTCCCCCCTTATGCCTGCGACCCCATAGGGGGGCAGTATTCGGCCGAACAGGGCCCTGTTCGGCCCTGTTCAGCGGCCAATTAGTAGTTCCCCGCTGTTTACATCATACGGCGCTGCTGCGCAGCAGCGCCGTAAGGCAGATCGGCGATACCCGGCCTCTGATTGGCCGAGGATAGCCGGCATCTGATAGGCGGAAGGCTATCCTTCAATGCGCAGGACGGAACTCCATCCTGCGCATTACGGAGAGAGGGAGGGAGGGAGGTAAGGAGGCAGAGGGCGGAAATGGCTGCGGAGGGGGGCTTTGAGGAGCCCCCCCCCCGCAAAACGCAGATGGCCGGCGGCGATCAGACCCCCCCGGCAGGACATCCCCCTAGTGGGGAAAAAAGGGAGGAAGTCTGATCGCCCTGGCATAATACTGATCTGTGCTGCGGGCTGGAGAGCCCACGCAGCACAGATCAGCCAATACAGCCCTGGTCGGCAAGTGGTTAAAGAGTGCCCAGAATGTTTCAAGTATGTTTGTGTCAGTGTTCCCCCATTCTCCTTGATTAGTAGTTATGTTCCTGGTTACTTAGAGAGGACCCAGCTAGGCCCAGTAGTTACTGAGGTAAAGCTCTACAATAAATCGCACTGTTGTAATAAAGAAGCACTCTGAGGAACAGGCTGGACGGTACATAAAAAGGACTGCAGCATGATAATGAAATCTTACCTGACATTTTATCTATGCCGGAGAGTCTGCTGGAGCTGTAACGTTTCTCTGACGTAAATGACATGTTATTGAACTATTCATTTGTGTATGTTCCCTGCACCTGCCAACCGCATTGAAAGTCTGTCATGGAAATCCGGCACTTGCAAAGACGAGGATGACTGTTAGCTTAACATACAGACTACCTTATATAAAAGAGCTGCTAATGGCATGTGAATGTGAGGATAAGTTCCCACACTTATACCCCAGCAGAAATAATGGGGACTTTAAATGCCTTGACTGTGAATCTGAATGCAACCTTTTGTTACATATAATAACCGTTTTAATCCAGTGACCACCACTGACTCAGGATTGCAGTTATTTTAGTTATTTGTTCATTTATTTGAATTCCTTCTTTGGTAAGCCATGATATTGGTTCTGATGATTGCTTACTAATATCTACATCTATGTTTTTATTAAGCTTGTGTGAAGATGTCTCACTGCTGCAGTGGGGAGAATAGAAGGCACAACACTAGTTTGTCAGTAAAATGCTTGTAGCATTGCCGAGACAGGTAGCTCTATTACTTATGGTTGAGGATAGTTAAAAAGGGACCAGTCATGATTAAATGATACACGAGCAATCAGTGGAGGTAGTGCAACCAACGTCTTTTCACTGTGTTTTTTAGGCATGACCTTTTTTGACATTCTGAGATGTAAATTTACCACATGAAGACAGATTCACAACACTGTGAAAAAATGAAAAATTACTAAAATCACCTTTAGTGTTTAATTTTTTTTCCCATTGTCATATAAGCAGCAGGAGGAATAGATGGTCATAGTGAGAGTGTACCAGATGGTCATAGTCATAGGGAGAGTGTTCCAGAGGAGGGGAGAGGATCGAGAGAAGTCTTGTAAGCCAGAGTGAGAAGAGGAGACCAGAGAGGAAGATAGGAGAATATTTTTAGTAGAATGGAGATTGTGTGCAGAACGGTATCTGAAGATAAGTTGATTTAGATAGGAAGGAGCTAGGTTGTGGAGAGCTTTGTAGGTGAGAGTAAGGATGTGATTAAGTGGAGAACTACAATAAATGCTGTTATGGTGGATTTTTTAAAGAAGATGATAGAAAGGAAGTGTCATTTAAATAGCTAGAGAGTGCTCAGGTATATCCTGTTATTACCTTTTTGTTACAAATTACTGTTATTCTTGGCCTGGATCAGGTGATGGTGGGTTGGGAAATAATGTCTGCCAGCTATCTCCAGTATGTTGGGCTCTGTTAATTCCTTTCACATTTCTCACTGGGTAAGGGCCCTTACCCACAAAATGTGATTCCGCCATGTTTTCAGGAATGCAGTGCGACATGATCTGCAGCGAAATCAGAAGTACATAGACTGCACTGTCTGTTGTTTCCATTTGCGCATTATTATACACAGTGGAATTACAACGCATGGTTCCTGCTAAAAATACACCAAAGCATTTACATTTTCATTAATTGTAATGCATGGAATCACAATCGCATTGCCAAAACATTGAAACAGAAGCGCAGTGGGTTGCATCAGCGCTTCTATTTTCCCATGTGTTTAGGTGGGGAAGGGGCCTTATATGATTTTTTTTCAATGAGATTTGTATTCAGTATTAACATGGGTTTAATTTCTTAACTATTTCTGCCGCCAAGACGTGAAGCTCACGTCCGGGCGGCTGCTCTGCTGGGGTGCCGCGCATCGGCGCGCTCCCGTGGTGTCCCCCAGTAGCCCTAGGATTAGCGAATGGGAACATGGTTCCCGATCACCGATCCGTCTCCCCAGCAGAAAAACCGAAGCGCTCTTACAAGTGGCTTCAGTTTTTCTGCCCGAAAAAAATTCTGCATCCCCCCTCGTTTAGTGAGAAGCACAAGGAGGGGAAAAAATTAAAGGTGGCCATCTTGTGGCCAAATAGTAAAACTACATGTACATATTTTTTACATTACAATTTTCACATATAATAACATTAAAAATTAACTGTTTATTTCCCACACCAAGATATTACCCAAATACATTTTTTAATGGAAAAAAAAATTACAATAAAAAAAAGACATAAATAGTTACCTAAGGTCTGAACTTTTTAAATATGCATTTGAAGGGGGTATACTACGAACATTTTTTAAATTATAAGCTTGTAAATAGTGATGGACGCAAAAAAGAAAAAATGCACCTTTATTTCCAAATAAAATATTGGCGCCATACATTGTGATAGGGACAAAATTTAAATGGTGTCATAACAGAGACAAACGGGCAAATAAAATACATAGGTTTTAATTATGCTAGCATGGATTATTTTAAAGCTATAATGGCCGAAAACTGAGAAATCATGAATTTTTTCCATTTTTTTCTTATTAATCCTGTTAAAATGCATTTATAAATAAATAATTCGTAGAAAAATGTACCACCCAAAGAAAGCCTAATTAGTGGCGGAAAAAACAAGATATAGATCAATAAATTGTGATAAGTAGTGATAAAGTTATTAGCGAATGAATGGGAGGTGAAAATATGATTCTGATTCAGGGCCACCTTCAGGGCATCACAGGGGTAACTGCTGTATAGGGCCAGACTGAATCTTGGGCCCAGCAAACAGTGCCACAAATGGGCCCCAGCTGCAGTCTGTGTCTGTCCATATCTGTCCTGTCTGCCCATTAATGTGAGGAGAGCTGCTGGGAGACGCATCCGGGAGTTACCTTAATCAGTTAGTCAGACAGTTGATTAACCACTTAAGAACCGCAGGCTTAGACCCCCCCTAGTGACCAGGCTATTTTTTTTATAAATTAGCACACAGCAGCTTTAATAGTGTGTTGCACCTCAATACAACTTAGTAGACAAACGAGTCTGCCCCTCTTTTCTGCCCACCAACAGAGCTTTCTGTTGGCGAGGTCTGATCGCTGCTGTAGGATTTTTTTTAAAATAATTTATTTGCTATTTAATTTTAATTATAACTGTGTATTTTTTTTTTGCCCTATCCCTCCCCCCCCCCCCCCTCGATGGCCAATCAGGGCGATTATCTCTCATAGGCATCAGCCTATGAGAAGGGATCACATTCAGAACCGCTCCAGGGGACAGCCAAGTGACAGGGTTGTCCCCAGTACAGCGCTGCGGTAGATCGCAGCGCTGTACAATCAAAACAAATGGCTCATCTGCTTGATGCAACCCCCGCTAATATCCCCCCCCTGGACTTGATGCTTACATAGTTATTTGGGTTAAAAAAAAGACATACCTCCATCGAGTTTGCGTTAGGCAGTCTTTGCGGAGTCACTCTGCGGTAGCGGCGGTCATAGAGTGGTTAAAGTAAACCTAACCGATGAATGGGAGGAAAGGATTTTTACTTACCTGGGGCTCCTTCCAGCCCCCTGTAGTCCATCAGCTTCCTCAATACCCTTCCAGTCCAATCTGTTGTGCTCCTGTGAAGTCCACACAATCCATCTGGGTTGCCGAGCACTGTGTATGCACTGTTTCGGGCCACATGCCTCCTCCATCATGCTCCCATAGCTGGGAGAGTTCTGTGCAAGCACAGTTACTTAATGAACTGAGCATACACAGAACGCTCCCAGCCATGGGAGTGTGTGAAAAGTGGACACATGGATGTTAGTGTTTTCAGGCCTTCAAAGTTTGGGATTTGCCATGTGGGGGCAGAGGGGAGTGAGGGGGTCCAGTAGGTTTGCCCAGTATGGGGCCCAAAAAATTCTGATGGTGGCTTTCTTTTCTGATTCTTAAAATCCTACAAGACCAATTTGATAGGCTCTTGGGCCAGATGTCAACAGGCAAGGAAAAGTTGCTGCTTTTCTAAGTAGTAATGGAGCTTGGCATCTACTGGATGTACTAGTCTTGTATTACAAATTAATCATACTTCATATTTTCCAGCATAAAAAAAATGTTTAAAAAAAACAAAAACAAGACACTGCTTTTAAGTATCAGCTACTTGCTCACATTTGCATAAAAGTATTCATGCTTTTTGCTATCATTGACCAACAATGTTGGACTAGCATGTGTTTATTATTATTTAACTAGTATACCGTAACTAATTAACAATTTTCTATTTTGTCAGATTCAAAGAATTTGTGGATTGTATTAATTCATTTTTTGGGTGGGTAGTGGAAAGGAATTTAATAGCAGAATCTGAAATATATTCTGTTCCTAATAATAAATTCTGTTTTGACTAGTTTAGCTTTAAAAAAAATACAGTTTGGAGTCAAGGTGATGCTCTAGTGTTCCAGCTGCTACATTAGACAACAAATTCATGTATTACCTATCCCTAACTCAAGCAGCTGCTAACTGATGGATGGCTGTTAGTCTGCAATATATGTGCATGGTATTAGAAAGCCCTGCAAAACTGTGACTGCTTAAAATACAAGTTCAGTAAGTTTGGGATTTTTTTTTTACAAGGCACCTTGTACTTCCACACAGGTGTTGTAGCACACATCAGCTTAAGTTGACAAATTAGTGTTCCTACAACTGTTTCTCTTGCATAGAAACCTCCAAGTAACCTAATTGAGAGAATTTCTGTATCTATGCATGGCAAGATAATATACGATTATTTTCTTCTGGCTCACTGTCCCTTGTACTTCCAATGCCCTTGAGAACACAGATGCAAACATGAGCTGGAAAGAAAAAATGTTTTGGGGAAACACTTCTTGAATTTACTTTCTTAATAACGAAGTAAAATATGTAAGTGATAATTTATAAATCCCAGAGCTGCAGTAGTGAGAGGAAGTTAGTCATTAAGTTCAAAGCTCTATGCAAACTCCTAAAGACCAGTTTAACATTGAAAGAGTAACCATACTTATATGCTGAAGTAGACTTATTTCCTTGTTACAGCATGTGGACCTAAAAATGTGTACCTTGGTGCTGCTATTTATTTACTTTGTCATATGTGGCATCTTTGCTAGCAAGATTAGCTGCTTTCAGCCTGTCTAATAATCTTAAAAGAATACTATCGATTAAAACAACTTTTTTTTAATGCTGTATATTAAGGCACACGTTTATATTTTGGCAGATACAGTAGATGGTTTGATAGATAATTTCTGATAGGTTTGATCTTATTTTTGTTCATTTTTTTGATGAATTTGTCATAGAAGTGAATGGAAATTGATAAGAAAAACGATCGGAAAATCGATAGGTATATCGTTTAGACAATAAATCTGCTGAAATCTCATTGTGTATTTCCAGCATTAGATACAAAAGTGTTGGGCTCTGCAAGGCTAGACCATGTTCCTGCACAGGGGGGGTTGCGAGGTGACATATGACATGATGAGATAGACATGTGTATGTACAGTGCTGAGCACACAAATAACTATGCCGCGTTCCCGTGTTCCTTTTTTTCTTTCTCTGCCCTAAAGAGTTAAACATCAGTTATGCAAGTGACAGTTTCTGTCCGGGTTGGGACCGGGTCGGACTGGGTCAGACTATAGCATAACCCTCAGTGATAAATAATTACAGCCATAAAACACTTTTCTGTCGGTGAATGGCTTCTGAGAGTAGGAAAGAGATAAAAATGGTCAATAATGCAAATATTTGAACTCTGGCATACTTTAATGAAAGTGCCATTGAGCAAAGACAATGAAACAGTAAAAACTTAAAAACTAGATTTAAATAAAACATAAAAATGTGACATATCTAAAAAAGTTATTTTTAGGAGAAGGAGGATAGATACAATTGTTTTTCTCATCAGTTTATTTTCACCTTGTATGTCCTTTAAAGCAGACCCAAACCAAATATTTTTTTAATTAAAAATATTTAGTTGCACCACTCTGACACATACAAAGATAAATAAACACTCCTTCAAACCTATGATCATTTCAGTGCATGCTTTTCACCCTTCTCTTTTCATAGCTAGGGTTATACTGGGGGCAGCCATTAGCAATTCCTCCATTGCCGGACACCATCTACTTCACCAGTTTGCCGGAAAAATCCCGTCAATTTGAAAGGAAGGGAGGGGTTCCTGCAATAAATGTAAAACATGTTATATTTGTCATCATGCAGCTGAAAAAAGGCTGCTATTTATTATTATAATTTAGAAAATAGATTTTATTTCTGAAATCTTGTATTTTTAATTTGGGTCCACTTTAAGGGGAATAGTGGTAACAAATAAAAAACAATATTTTTCAAAAAGGCCTTGTAGTTTTTGAGAAAATTTATTTTAAAAATGCAAAGAAAAAATGTTTTTTAAACTCTGAAAAATGACGGTTTAAAAAAACTTTTTTCCTGTGCATTTTTAAAATCGATTATCTCAAAAACTACAAGGTCTTTTTTTTTTCGACTTGTTCCCACTATTCCCCTTAACATATGTAGCAATTTTGGTGACCATAGCATTATGGGGGCTTTGCTATTAACTGCTAGAGCCGGTAAGAAATGACGCAAAAATTACCTGAAATTGTGAATCTGCAGTTTCCGAATTACGTGTACATACAAAATGAATTAGGATTTTTGCTGAAAATTCACATTATGATTGTGCATTGTAATTGCGAATTACAATTCAAAATTATGATTATGCGAACTTCTTGCTCATCACTAATGATTGCGCTTATGTACATGAAATTCTATTACCATGTTTCTGGAAGCCTACTTGAATCTTCACCTCTGGCCACCAGACTCTCCACCTTCTGCCAGGCAATGCATATAACTGACAGTTCAATGTTTGCCATTTATCATAGCCTCAACGTTTGTAGAAAAGCAATATTTACATTCTTTATATTTCTTTTTTGCTTTTATTTTTTTTTTTGTCTTATGTTTTACTTAATATTCTTTGGGTGGGCTCCAACCATCTTCAAAACAAGAAGATAGCTCTTAAATGTCTGTATTACTGTATAACCAATTAATTTTTGCAAGGGCTTTCAGAAAAGTAAAAACAATTATAATTTATAGTTGCCAAACGAAATAATAATCCCTAAGATATGATACCGATATAATAATAATAATAATAATAATATAGAGTATTTGTCTTTATTTAGGAATACATGCATTAATGTTTTATGACTATTTTTCCTATAGCCCTTGAATGAATCCCAATAAGCCATTAACCGTATAATTTGAATAAGTTCTAGCTTTTGCTTGAAAACTTTTCCATTCCTGTCTTCACATTTTTGCTCGCATGAGTAACTGTTTCCCATATTTAAAATTTTGACACCTATTTTCCTTTCCACATTGCCTGAAGCTTATTGACATTTAAATTTTAAATTCAAGATATATATTTTTTTTTGTAAAAAAAATGCATGTTTGAATGTTATCCAAATTGAATAATATTTCGTGCTAGTGAGAGAGTGAGCTGCTTTCATGGCTCCAGAAGCTGTTTCCACAGCAACAAACTTTCCAACCACAGGGAAGTGTGAAAATTGATTTTGTCAGATGATTTTTGGCAAAATCCAAATAACTTTTCTCCACAAAATGTGAAGTGTTCTGTATTATATTGCTAAATAATATTTATTCATTAATACTACACATTTTAAGATGAAACATCCTCATTACAATTATGTAAAACCAGCTACATAAGAGGCAGGATGACCATCTGAAGGGGGCATGAGCCAAGTACCTTCAGCGGGCTTATATACTTTAAAAGATTATATATAGAGATCAATGTAAGTGATCATGTTTATGCCCATGGGAGAATGGTAAAACTTAGTTACATACATAGTTATTTGGGCTGAAGAAAGACATACATCCATCGAGTTTAACCAGAAAACAAAGTAGCCTGCACCCTCGCATATCCCTGTTAATCCAGAGGAAGGCAAAGAACCCTTACAAGGCATGGTCCAAGTAGCCCCAAAAGGGAAAAAATTCCCTCCCGACTCCAGACGACAATCAGATAAAATCCCTGGATCAACACTTGATAAGTAAATACGTTTAACTTACCTGGGGCTTCTTCCAGCCCCCTTTTCCCTCTCTATCATCCTACTCTCATCCATTCAGCAGCTGTGCCCCTACTAATGCTGGCCGACTAAGCGAGTCACAGGCTACTGCGCATGCACACCTACGGCCTCGAGCCTCCTTGATCGCACTACCATACCTGGGAGCATTCAGCACACAGTTGCAATTTTAATGAATTGCACAAACATTGAATGATCCCGGTCATGGGGGTGCAATCAAGGAGGCACACAGTACGGCACCATGCACGCAACTTTCAAAGGTGACAGCTGCTGAATGGATCAGAGAGGAATGACAACGAGGGACCAAAAGGACTACAGGGGGCTGGAAGAAGCCCCAAGTAAGTTAAACTGTTTCATTTAACCCCTCTGTGACCAATTGGCAGCTAAAGAGTGGTTCCCCAAGGACCACCTAACGCTGATTGGCATCAGGTTCTGGGGCTCTGCTCCATAAACAGCCTGCCAGCCATGATCGGGGTAAACAGTCTGCCAGCCGCGATCGGAGCTGACAGATGACGCGGAGCTGACGCGATGACGCGTACAAGGGTACGCGTCATCTACATGATGACACGTACCCTCGTACGCGTCATCGCGGTACTCCTGCTGTCTCTTGACGCGACTTACAAAAGTAAACAGGAAGTGCATCAGAGAGAGGGCGGAAGTACCAGATGGTACTAGCGCCTATGCTCTCCGGCTGCCCGCTTCCTGCCCTCCTCCTGCCAGCCTGCAAGGTACCTTCGGGGGACTTAGATTTAATTTTATAGGGTCCAGCAGAAGGGAGAGCTTAGCGGGGAGGGGTGGGGGGCATTTCCGACCCCCCCCCCCGCGCTCGGGGCATGCTCTCCCTTTATGCTGGGACCCTATAGGGGGCTATGTTCGGCCGGACACGGCTGTGTTCGGCCGAACAAAGAAGGCCTGTTTGGGTTCGGGCAGCGTGGCCGAGCACCATCCCGAACACCATGAGGTGTTCGGGGGGTGCCGAACCGAACCCGAACAGGCCAAAATCCAGGCGAACCCGAACAGTGGCGAACACTGTTCGCCTATCACTACTTCCAACCACTCTTTCTCTGCAAGATCCGGAATGTATCTCCCTTTCCCACCAGGTTTTACATTTTAGTGGAAATGTCAAATGATACTGTATCTTGAGTAAAAAACTGTAGCATGTAGAGATTAGGCCTTGTTTGCTGCATGCTTGCATCACGATACTATATACTGGCTCTGAACTATGTATGAAGGAAACATAGCAGCTTGTACTCTAAGAGCATGTCTCAATCTAATGTATTGGAACTGAATATGTCCCTTAGCAAGTGTTGACAATAATTGGCATAAAGAATCCAAGGAAACCAATCTGTTATGTAAAAATAAAAAAAATAACATACTGAGTTTGTCCACTCCCAGGCATGCCCCACTGCTCCCCAAAGTCTGACTGGACGCAGATGGGAAATCTGTACGGTAGATTGAAAAACGAAAATGCAAATTAGGCTACACAAGAGACAGTCAGACTGATCAGAAGGGGGTGTGTGATGGAAGAGACCCATCAATCAACAACCCACCGTACAGATTTCCCATCTGCATCCATTCAGTGGGGATAGCTACACCCCTGGGATTTACGTGCATCCTGGGGGGATCAGAAAAGATCCCCACTGTCTATGGTTACATTGCAGCTTGGTCATCTGTGAAAATGAGTTGATCATTTTATATATGGTCAGAACGGTGTTTTAGTTCACCTTATTACCGTCTGATCAAGAGAGTAGGTCCATCTCACTCCAATTTGTGTACATGTAGGTCAGGTCCTGACGGACAAAGTGTGGATACGTAATTACCTGTATGATTTTGTTTTTTGTGTTTTTGTAATGGATCACGTTGTTCTATTTCTAACACTCTTTCTACAGTGTGTTTCTGGATAATGTTTGTGAAAATGGACACATTACTCAGTAATTGTTCATGCAATGAAAATATTGTGTGCATTGAGAGAAAATGGGCATTTTCTGGAGTGCAACCCATCTTATCCCGAAGAGGATACCTAATCTACGTGGAGACGGATTCTCCACCTGCCTGATACTGTGTATACAAGTTTGTAAGTAGTATTTGTTCCATACATTGGCCTCAATTCACTAAGATCATGCTGGAGATAATAAGGCAAGAGAAAACTTACCTCCACACAGTAAGAGAGTTATCTCATCTCTTCATTCCTTACGTTACCTCTTCTGTAGTTAATTTACCCTTCTCTGTAGTTAAGTTACCTCCTCTGTAGTTAAGTTACCTCCTCTGTAGTTATTTTCACACGCAGTTAATGAACAGCCTGTCTTTAACTCTGGAGTTATTTTAAGGATTAAAGAGTTAACTTAAAGACAGAAGAGTTAACTTTAGGTTTGCCTGAGGTACAATGTTTCCTGAATACTATGGCCTCAATTCACTAAGCTTATCTCCTGTCTTTAATAACTCTTCTAGAGTTGTTACCATGGTGATAAGGCATGTAGTATTCAGGAAACATTTTACCTCAGGCAAACCTAAAGTTAACTCTTCTGTCTTTAAGTTAACTCTTTAATCCTTAAAATAACTGCAGAGTTAAAGACATGCTGTTCATTAACTGCATATGAAAATAACTACAGAGGAGGTAACATAACTACAGAGGAGGTAACTTAACTACAGAAGAGGTAAATTAACTACAGAAGAGGTAACGTAAGGCATGAAGAGATAAGATAACTCTCTTAATAGTGGAGGTAAGTTTTCTCTTGCCTTATTATCTCTAGCATGATCTTAGTGAATTGAGGCCATTATGCCTTATCACCATGGTAACAACTCTAGAAGAGTTATTAGAGACAGGAGATAAGCTTAGTGAATTGAGTCCATTATTTCATTGCTTGGAAATACTACACTATCTGGCAGTCCTGGTGTTTTCTGTTCCTTTTAACTTTCCCATTTCCTGAGGTTTGTCACCCAAATTTCATTGACCAGACACCCTTCATCATGATTTAATAGGTGTATTTTTCAGTATGTAGATGGGAGAAGCAGGAGGATGAAACCCAATTTTTCAGTGTTTTTACAAAATTGCCATTTTGAGCACTGTGTGTGAAGTATTGTACAAAGGTTGTCCAAAAAGTAACATCTGTTTGCTTTTGTCTGTTACACAAGATATTCCTGGTGTTTAATTTAATTTGCATCTGTCAGCTTAATCTCTTTTCCTCCCTGCATCACTTGCCACATGACTGCAGAATACTAGTAACTGTTGGTTCAGCATTGACATGAAGCCTCCCCCTCCCCCCTTCCTGTAACCTAGTGTGATGCTACTAGAACAAAAGGAATAAAAACCTTAAGAGATATGATAGTGTAAATGCTTAAACAAAGGAGGTAATTATGTGGAGAAATAATCATACAATCAGGCCCGGATTTACCTCACGGGAGCCTATAGGCACAGATTCATCTGGCACCTTAGACTTCGCCCTCCATGAACCTACAAACACCCACCAAACCGCACCGCAAGTGTGCTGGATGGCCCAGCTGTCACTTATTCCCCTTGCCTGTCATCAGAAGCTACAGGTGCCCCTTAGTATTAGATAGCCAGCAGAACCTTCAATATTAAGAAGCTAGAGGTGCCCCCAAGTATTAGGTAGCTAGAGGAACCTCAACATTAAGTAGCTAGAGGTGCCCCTGACTGAAGGGAAATCTCAGCAGTGGAATGTAGAGAGCAGGGTGAGCAACCTCTCATTTACACTCTCATCAGGATTCTGCATAGAGAAGGAGGGAGTGAGGCGCCTTTTCATCATCAGGCGCCTGTAGGCACGCGCCTACAGTGTCTTATGGTAAATTCGGCCCTGCATTGTGCCTAAAATAAAATAAATCATATGTTTCTTTAATTGATTAACTGAGAATGGCTGTTACTTTCTGGGCAACCCTCATATTAAAGAGGAACTCCAGTGAAAATAATGTAATAAAAAAGTGTTTCATTTTTACAATAATTGTGTGTAAATGATTTAGTCAGTGTTTGCCCATTGTAAAATCTTTTAAATCCCTGATTTACATTCTGACATTTATTACATGGTGACATTTTTACTGCTGACAGTTGATGTAGCTGCTGTATGCTCTTTTGACAGTTTGCAAACAGCTATTTCCCACAATGCAACAAGGTTCACAGACAGGAAACTGCCAGGAGTACCACGGTCCTCAGAGTTTCTTGTGGGAGGGGTTTCACCACAATATCAGTCATACAGCGTCCCCTGATGATCTGTTTGAAAAGGAATAGATTTCTCATGTAAAAGGGGGTATCAGCTACTGATTGGGATAAAGTTCAATTCTTGGTCACGGTTTCTCTTTAAGGCCTATCAGAAGGTATTAGTGCTGCAAATACATGCTTGTCTTTCCTCCCTCAAGAGCTATTTTCAGCAGTGTACTGGGTGCACAACCGACTACCCTTTCTGGCACCTCCCTGACTTTTTCAGAGGTCCAACTGTAGCTTTGATTCAACTTCTGGTTTGACAGAATGCTTCCCATAGAGTAACACAAGGTGGCATTAAAATGTGCATGCACTGCCTAGTACTAGTTGATGGAATATTCTAACAAAGCAGTAGCTAAAGCAGAGTCCTTCAAAGTGTCAGCGAGGCTTCGAGCAGGAGGACAGTCTGCACACCTTCTACTCTACAGAAAGCGGTTGTTGAGGCGAGACAAGCAGAGCAATGGTGTACTTGCAGCACCAGCCTTGATTTTTTTTTATATTTTTGCCTTAACCACCCTGGCGTTCTGATTAAATCGCCAGGGTGGCTGCGGGAGGGTTTTTTTTAAATAAAAAAAAAACTATTTCATGCAGCCAACTGAAAGTTGGCTGCATGAAAGCCCACTAGAGGGCGCTCCGGAGGCGATCTTCCGATCGCCTCCGGCGCCCAGAATAAACAAGGAAGGCCGCAATGAGCGGCCTTCCTTGTTTTGCTTATATCGTCGCCATAGCGACGAGCGGAGTGACGTCATTGACGTCAGCCGACGTCCTGACGTCAGCCGCCTCCGATCCAGCCCTTAGCGCTGGCCGGAACTTTTTGTTCCGGCTACGCTGGGCTCAGGCGGCTGGGGGGACCCTCTTTCGCCGCTGCTCGCGGCGGATCGCCGCAGAGCGGCGGCGATCAGGCAGCACACGCGGCTGGCAAAGTGCCGGCTGCGTGTGCTGCTTTTTATTTGATGAAAATCGGCCCAGCAGGGCCTGAGCGGCGACCTCCGGCGGTACTGGACGAGCTGAGCTCGTCCAGACCGCTCAGGTGGTTAAGATGAGACATACTTTTATGCACACCTTGCCTTGCTCCATTAGTTTTACGTCAGCAGTTTTACGTCAGCATTAGTTTTACGTCAGCAGTTGCCCAAGTTATAAGAGTGTAGACAAGAAACAGAACATTTGCACTTTTCTCCTAAAGGACTCAGAGTGACAGAGCTGCAACCAGGGTGTGCTCAGTAGGCAGTAGCAGTGTTCGAGAGTCTTGCCCAATGACTCCTTACTATATATAGGTGCTGGCTTGCTGAGCAGGAAAAGCAGAGATTCAAACCCTGGTCTCCTGTGTCAGAGAGAGCAGACGTAACAATTACAATATGCAACCACCATGTACCATGAATAGAGTTTATGATGCCCACCTTGTGAATACCTTTCAGTCTAACAACTTGCCCTAACAGAGGATTCTTGATTTGTAAAGTTCTACTTTTAGAAATGCTATGTCAAGCAGAAATAAAATCATTTCCCTAATAACGTCTGCATTCCTGGTATGGTGTTGGGTCTAAAGAAGTTTCTGGGGGGATAACAAGCTCTCAGAATTATTACAGAATATAACATCATACAGCGTCTTGCACACCACAAGCAGGAATTAGACAATTAACTGAGTTCTTTTTTTTCTAATGTAATTTGCTGGAACCGTACAAGAGATAAATACGTTGTTGCTCTCCAGTCCTCCATGAACCAGAGATGAACGTATGAATGTCTAATCATAATGTCATGGCCTACAACAACATAATAACAATACTGAAGCAAACAATGTTGTTATGTTATTAACAAAACAAGATGCATGCTGATATGCCCCTACTAATGCAATCAATTTTGTTTTGTTTGTTAAAGGGAATTCCTGCTGATTTCTCAGTAGGATGTTAGGAAGTGAACGTGCTTGTGTCTCTTAGTTATTAGATTAAGTTCCATCATTTTTGTTTTTAGGTTTGGTTTACATTTGTAGTGTCAACACATCATGCCTGGGCTAATGTAATTATCTGCTCCCTACGCAGATATGGATTACGATAAACATATACACACTCTTCACTTTATTAATTTAAAACAGCATTATTATAATTACATAGGATTGGGGTAGCTGAGGTAAGAAGACATGTTTGATCAAACTGGGCTTTTAAATGAAAAAAACAAACAAACAAAAAACAACCCTGTATAATTATCCCACTAATAATTAATTTCAGCCTGTTCTTGACAAAAAAAAACAGGAAAACAATGCTGAATTAACATGGCTGTAAAAGTAAAGTAACAAAAGGCGCATACATTTTCAGAGAGGTTTTAAAGGAGAACTCTGCTAAACTTTAAATTAGATATTTTTTTATTTTATAAATCTGAATCATGGTTATACAAACCAGTCTATAATGCAAGGGAAAACAAAAAAAAAAACATATTTTTGCGGAAAAAATAGAATAACAGCACTGGATACACCTACATAATTCTGGAGATTAATTGCACAATAGATTTGAATAGAACATTACTTGTAGCAAAAGGTCATATTGTTTTTTAGTCAAACAGTTTAGAGCACAGGTGTCAAATAGTAACACAAGGCCGGTGGGCCGAATGCAGATCTTTTTTATGTGGCCATCCAGAGCTTCAAATGTGTATGATTGTAAGCAGTAAGGAATGACAGTACACTGCCCTCCCATCCAGAGGATGACAGTGTTTCTGGTTAACACATTGTCAGTTTGAGCCTGGGCACAGCTAAAACCTCTGGGACTCTCTGTGCACAATTAGAATGGGGCCCCCTCCTCGGATCCAAATCCCCCGTATGGCTGGTAAACACACACATACCTTCCTCCACTACCTTTTCCCCATATAGCAGAGTAGCGGAGCAGTGTAATATTTACCTTCTCCAGTTATGTCTCATGTCTCTTCTGTTCTTCCTGGCAGCTTCACACTCTATACTTCCATACCTTCAGCTTCTGATCACGTACCATGCTTCAGGAGCCAGAGGTATGCAGCATAGTGCGTGTGGCTGTCAGGAAGATCAGAAGAGACCCAACACAGCACTGGACCAGGTTAATATTAAACTACTCTACTGTGCCACTCTGCAGAAGGGGAAGGGGCGGGGAAGAAACAGCGGACCCCTCCCCCAGTCAGGCAACTTTATTTCAGACAATTTAGCCCGTGACTTAGACAATGTTTAACATTTTGGCACCTTACATGATTGGGTTTGACACCCTTGGTTTAAAGGATACCTGAAGTGACATGTGACATGATGAGATAGACATGTGTACTGTATGTACAGTGTCAAGCCACCAATATCTATGCTGTGTTCCATTTTTTATTTCTCTGTCTGAAAGAGTTAAATATCAGGTATGTAACTGGCCTGACTCAGACAGGAAGTAACTACAGTGTGACGCTCACTGATAAGAAATTCCAACTATAGAACACTTTCCTAGCAGAAAATGGCTTCTGAGAGCAAGAAAGAGATAAAAAGGGGAATTTCTTATCAGTGAGGGTCACAATGTAGTCACTTTCTGTCTGTCAGTCAGGACAGTCAGCCACTTACACACCTGATATTTAACTCAGGCAGAGAAAGAAAAAAAGGAACACATCATAGTTATTTGTGTGCTAGGAACTGTACATACACATATCTCATCATGTCACATGTCACTTTGGGTATCCTTTAAGGGCCTATGAAGTGTGATGTTAAATGTGGACACTATTGAATACAGTATGAAAATTATTTTAATGTAAAAAAAACATATACGTATGTATACTCCCTTCAACACGACAATACAATGCAACAATGACTCAAAACATACCAGTAAATCCACCAAAGACAAACTGAAAACTAATCAATGTAGAGTGTTGGAGTGACCTGAGTCAAAGCCCAAATCTTAATCCTATTGGGATGCTGTGGGGTCACTTGAAATGAGCTGTACATGGAAGAAAGTCTTTAAACATCTCACAGCAAAAAGAATTCCACATAGCGAAGGGGGCAAAGTTTCCTTAGACCAATGTCAGAGACTGATAGATGGCTGAAAGAAACATTTCAATGCAGTTATTTCAGCTAAAGGGGGTAACACTAGCTATTAGGGGTAAGGTGTCCTACATTTTTCCTCAGTTAGAAAACACATTTTTGTTGATATATTTTGTTTAATGAGTAAAAGGTTACTTTTTGTTGTTTATTTGCAATCTAAAAAACTCAGGGTCAGGGATGTATAAAAAAAAGATTAGATATTGATATGTGAACATTTCTTAATAGAGAACAGAAGAATATTTAGTTCTTATTAAGAAATTAATATAACGAACTGAATATTGAGTGGGAATGTACTGCATAGTTAATAATATTGGGCAGAATGGTGCAGTAGTGAATAGACCTCTCACTGCGCAGTGCTTGTTTTCCAGACTGATATCTGCGCCAGGACTTTATATGTTGTCCCTGTGTTTGCATAGATTTCCTATGGGCTCTCTGTTCTTATCTCATCTTAAAAACATACTGGTAAGTTACGTAATTGGTCCAATCCTCCCAAAACTTGCCTATAATAGGGACACTAGACTACATTATAATTAGAATTAGACAGTGAGCTTCTTTGAAGGACCGTTAGTAAGTGACATGACCATGCACTTTGTAAAGGGTAGAGGAAAATGTCAGTACACTCTAATGATAATAATTTTATTTATCAACCAAAGAGTTCACTCTGTCGACTAAGGAGGACCATCGGCTATGAAACAAAAAAACACATACTACTGTATTAATAAACTGTCATTATTGTTTGCATTACTCCTCACATGCCTAAATGTTTTAATTGTATTCTTTTTTATATCCATGTCCATGTTTGGTTCACCTATTGCTGTTGAAGGAAACAAAGAAGAAGTATTGAACAGGCACCGTTGCTGACATAGACCAGGTTTCACTTCCCCCATCATTTTACTTTGTTGTTATCAATATTTTTTAAGTATAAGGACAAAGAATATAGGACTGTAGAATCCCTTTATAGTAAACTCCAAGGGACCGGACCGGTAGTTTACTATATCAGTAGTTTACTATATCAGAAATGGTCATACTCAAGCACATATTGTATACCATAGTACTGGATCTTAAATCAGTCAATTATTGGGACAGTGTCTAAGCTAGATCAAAATGTACAGTGCTCAATATGCAGGGCTTTGCATGCAATAATCAAGCAACAGCTTGCACAGGAAGCATAGATCTCACCAGTTAATGCAGGTACAGTGCTGATAGTTTGCTCCTCTGTCCACATGTCTGTGCAGCCTGGATGATACTGTAGTGTTGCAGTCATGCACAAGCAAGCCACAAGGCAATTCCCGTAGTAAGGGCTGGTTCACACGAATGTCTGTCGGCGGTCGGGGCGGCCAGAAGCTGCGTCGTCCTGTGACATCATGTTCGGTGGCGGCGGTACGGCGATCATCGGCTTCCCATCGCGATTGGCGTTAAACCGTGGCGGCTAAGCGGACCTAGAAGGTGCGGAATGCTGCATTTGCGCAATCGATGGTAATCGCCAGTAACCGCGCAATGCTAAACGCTCCCTTTCACGTAGACGCTCCCATTCACGAGTCTCGAATGCTTGGCGGTAGACACAGCCAAGCGTCTGTATGAACCAGCCCTAATGTTTACTATAGAGTCTACTATAACGGTGTAGTGTAGAAGATTAGACAGCACAGCTCCAGTTGCTTGCATGTTAAAATATTCATCCTATGTTGAGTCCATCTGCAGATGGTGAATTTTGACTTTTCTAGATGCAGTCATAGATCTGTCTCTTTCAAAGGCAAAAGATAAACCTATCCATTCTAAAACAATTCCAGAACCTCTGTGGTGTGGAGGCTTTGGAGCTTGATTGGTACCTACCCTTATTAAAGAAAAGGCACTTATATTAGTGTTGGTTAAGCTATGGCCTACAGAAAGGTACGGAGGGTGCTGTGAGCTATACAGCACTGTGACCATAGCTCTAGGTGTATTTAACCTGCTGAGCGGTCTGGACGAGCTCAGCTCGTCCAACACCGCCAGAGGCTGCCGCTCAGGCCCTGCTGGGCCGATTTTAATGTAATAAAAAGCAGCACACGCAGCCGGCACTTTGCCAGCCGCGTGTGCTGCCTGATCGCCGCTGCAGCGCGGCGATCCGCTGCGTGCAGCGGCAAAAGAGGGTCCCCCCAGCCGCCCGAGCCCAGCGTAGCCGGAACAAACAGTTCCGGCCAGCGCTAAGGGCTGGATCGGAGGCGGCAGACGTCAGGACGTCTGCTGACGTCCATGACGTCACTCCGCTCGTCGCCATGGCGACGAGGTAAGCGAAACACGGAAGGCCGCTTATTGCGGCCTTCCGTGTTACTTCTGGCCGCCGGAGGCGATCGGAAGAACGCCTCCGGAGCGCCCTCTAGTGGGCTTTCATGCAGCCAACTTTCAGTTGGCTGCATGGAATAGTTTTTTTTTTATTTAAAAAAAAACCCTCCCGCAGCCACCCTGGCGATTTAATCAGAACGCCAGGGTGGTTAAAGAACAACTGTTAGCCATCATATGCCCCCCACAAAAATACATATGTAAGTAGATAAATGCTTGCTCTACTTACATATCAGATGTAATGCACTGTCCACGTTTTGGTTTCTTTTAATTTTCAGTTTATATTATTTTCCTGGCAGGGGCCATCTTGTGCCCTCCAGATTAAAGAATCCCCCCTCCGAATCCCCCTCCTCCCCGCACTGATTTAGAGCACAGCGGGGAGGATAAAGGCAGCAGGCACAGACTCACCTAATAATGTATCCAAGTGCTGGTGTTCCCATCTGTTCTCTGCACTACCACCGGAGGCAGTGCAGAGAGTATAGAAGGGAACTACAGCACCTGGAACCATTATTCGGGGAGTCTGTGTGCAGCTCCTTTATCCTTCCCCAATATTCAGCACAGGGAAGAGGGATAATTCTGCCGGCGGTGGGCGGTAGATGCAGCAGAGAGGGAGCCCACATGCCTCTGGAGGGGGGGGGGCGAGGACAGTGACATGAGACAGCCTCTGGCCCCCCTCCCTGCGCACTAACACGGCTGAAACATAGAGAGTGAAGGGGAGAGCAGGCGGCCAATCACAGCGCAGAGAGGTGAGTGACAGAGGCTTCAGCCAATCAGGCTGATACAGCATAGCATGTCACTTCTCTTTTGGGTCTGCAACAGAGTTGTGCTGCAGTACAGTACACAGCTGTATGAAAGACGTGAAGGCAGACCTACCTAATCCATATCAAGAGCAGGTAGAATGCTTCACTGTGCTACTCTGCACCTTGATCAGACACCAGTATCAGTAACTTCCCACGGAGGAGAGGAGACGCTGTGTGAGTGAGTCACACGGTCTGGAGGGGAGGAGACATGCCTCCTCATTTGCTCCTCTGCCCTTCAGCCACGCCTCTCCTTTAGCCGCGCCTCTCCCCTCTTCTCACTGAAGCTGCTAAGGCAGCAACATCTGACAGCCGCAGCTGTGCGGCTTCTGATTATGACAAAACGTGGCCAGGAGGCCGCAATCTACTCAGAAGGCGGTCGCAATCTACCAGTAGATCGCGATCGACCTATTGGGCACCCAGGATGTAGAGTCTTAGAGTTACCAGAGTCAAAGCAAAAATCTAATCCTATTGGGATGCTGTGGGGTCACTTGAAATGAGCTGTACATGGAAGAAAGTCCTCAAACATCTCACAGCAAAAAGAATTACACATAGTGAAGGGGGGAAAAATTTCCTCAGACCAATGTCAGAGACTGATAGATTGCTGAAAGAAGCATTTCAATGCAGTTATTTCAGCTAAATGGGGTAACACTAGCTATTAGGGGGTAAGGAGTCCTAAATTTTTCCTCAGTTAGAAAACACATTTTTTTAATATATTTTGTTTAATGAGTAAAAGGTTATTTTTTGTTGTTTATTTGCAATCTACAACACTTAGAGATGTATAAAAAAAGATTAGACATTGATATGTGAACATTTCTTAATAGAAAAGGGAAGAATATTTAGTTCCAAGTGCTGGTGTTCCCATCTGTTCTCTGCTCTACCACCGTAGGCAGTGCACAGAGCATAGAAGGGAACTGCAGTGCCTGGAACCATTATTCAGGGAGTCTGTGTGCAGCTCCTTTATCATTCCCCAATATTCAGCATGGGGAAGAGGGAGAATGCTGCGGGCGGTGGGTGGCAGATGCAGCAGAGAGGAAGCCCACATACCTCTGGAGGAGCGGGGCAGAGAACAGTGACAGGAGACAGCCTCTGGCGTCTGGCCCCCTCCCTGCGCACAAACACAGCTGAAACATAGAGATTGAAGGTAAGAGCAGGAATCCAATCACAGCGCACAGAGGTGAGTGACAGAGGCTTCAGCCAATCAGGCTGATACAGCATAGCATGTCACTTCTCTTGTGCGTCTGTGTTATGCTGGGTACACACTATGAGATTTTCTGGTCATTTTACTGTCAGATCGATTATTTCCAACATGTCCAATTTGCTTTTCGATCGATTTCCGAGCATTTTCCGATCAATTTCCGTGTACTTTAACCACTTGCCGACCGCCCACAGCCCATGGGCGGCGGCAAAGTGGACGCCTAAAGGACCGCAATACGCCTTCAGGCGGCGCGTCCTTTAGGCATGCCGGGGGAGCGATCGCGTCATTGATGACGCGCGCTTCCCCCGGCAACTGGCTCCGCCCACCCGCCGTAACATCCCGCCGGCCATACGGAAGCGCCGGCGGGATGTTAACCCCGCGATCGCCGCTACAAAGTGTATAATACACTTTGTAATGTATACAAAGTGTATTATACAGGCTGCCTCCTGCCCTGGTGATCCCAGTGTCCGAGGGACCACCAGGGCAGGCTGCAGCCACCCTAGTCTGCACCCAAACACACTGATCTGCCCCCCCCCCGCCCACTGATCGCCCACAGCACCCCTCAGACCCCCCCCTGCCCACCCCCCAGACCCCTGTTTGCACCCAATCACCCCCCTAATAACCCATCAATCACTCCCTGTCACTATCTGTCAACGCTATTTTTTTTTTATCCCCCCCCCTGCCCCCTGCCCCCTCCTGATCACCCCCCCCACCCCTCAGATTCTCCCCAGACCCCCCCCCAGACCCCCCCCCCCTGTGTACTGTATGCATCTATCTTCCCTGATAACCTGTCAATCACCCGTCAATCACCCGTCAATCACCCATCAATCACCCATCAATCACCCCCTGTCACTGCCACCCAACAATCAGCCCCTAACCTGCCCCTTGCGGGCAATCTGATCACCCACCCACACCAATAGATCGCCCGCAGATCCGACATCAGATCACCTCCCAAATCCATTGTTTACATCTATTCTCTCCTCTAAACACCCACTAATTACCCATCAATCACCCATCAATCACCCCCTATCACCACCTGTCACTTTTACCTATCAGATCAGACCCTAATCTGCCCCTTGCGGGCACCCAATCACCCGCCAACACGCTCAGATTGCCCTCTGACCCCCCCTTATCAATTCGCCAGTGCATTAATTACATCTGTTCTTCCCTGTAATAACCCACTGATCACCTGTCAATCACCTGCCAATCACCTATCACCCATAAATCACCCCCTGTCACTGCCACCCATCAATCAGCCCCTAACCTGCCCCTTGCGGGCAATCTGATCACCCACCCACACCATTAGATCGCCCGCAAACCCGCCGTCAGATTACCTCCCAAATGTATTGTTTACATCTGTTATCTTCTCTAAACACCCACTAATTACCCATCAATCACCCATCAATCACCCCCTATCACCACCTGTCACTGTTACCTATCAGATCAGACCCTAAGCTGCCCCTTGCGGGCACCCAATCACCCGCCCACACGCTCAGATTGCCCTCAGACCCCCCCCCCCCCCCCTTATCAATTCACCAGTGCATTAATTACATCTGTCCTTCCCTGTAATAACCCACTGATCACCTGTCAATCACCTGCCAATCACCTATCACCCATCAATCACCCCCTGTCACTACCACCCAACAATCAGCCCCTAACCCGCCCTTGCGGGCAAACTGATCACCCACCCACACCAATAGATCGCCCGCAGATCCGACATCAGATCACCACCCAAGCGCAGTGTTTCCATCTATTCTCTCCTCTAAACACCCACTAATTACCCATCAATCACCCCCTATCACCACCTGTCACTGTTACCCATCAGATCAGACCCTAATCTGCCCCTTGCGGGCACCCAATCACCCGCCTACACGCTCAGATTGCCCTCAGACCCCCCCTTATCAATTCGCCAGGGCATTATTTACATCTGTCCTTCCCTGTAATAACCCACTGATCACCTGTCAATCACCTGTCAATCACCCCCTGTCACTGCTACCCATCAATCACCCCTGTCACTGCCACCCATCAATCAGCCCCTAACCTGCCCCTTGCGGGCAAACTGATCACCCACCCACACCAATAGATCGCCCGCAGATCCGACATCAGATCACCACCCAAGCGCAGTGTTTCCATCTATTCTCTCCTCTAAACACCCACTAATTACCCATCAATCACCCCCTATCACCACCTGTCACTGTTACCCATCAGATCAGACCCTAATCTGCCCCTTGCGGGCACCCAATCACCCGCCTACACGCTCAGATTGCCCTCAGACCCCCCCTTATCAATTCGCCAGGGCATTATTTACATCTGTCCTTCCCTGTAATAACCCACTGATCACCTGTCAATCACCTGTCAATCACCCATCAATCACCCCCTGTCACTGCCACCCATCAATCACCCGCTGTCACTGCCACCCATCAATCAGCCCCTAACCTGCCCCTTGTGGGCAATCTGATCACCCACCCACACCAATAGATCGCCCGCAGATCCGACGTCCGATCACCTCCCAAGTGCAGTGTTCACATCTGTTCTCTACCCTAAACACCCACTAATTACCCATCAATCACCCCCTGTCACTGCTACCTATCAGATTAGACCCCTATCTGCCCCTAGGGCACTCAATCACCCGCCCACACCCTCAGAATGCCCTCAGACCCCAGCCCTGATCACCTCGCCAGTGCATTGCTTGCATCTATTCCCCCCTCTAATCACACCTTGAGACACCCATCAATCACCTCCTGTCACCCCCTAGCACACCTACCCATCAGATCAGGCCCTAATTTGCCCCGTGTGGGCTCCTGATCACTCGGCCAAACCCTCAGATCCCCCTCAGACCCCCTTCCGATCACCTCCCCAGTGCATTGATTGCATCTATTTTCCCCTCTAACCACCCCCTGAGACACCCATCAATCACCTCCTGTCACCCCCCTAGCACTCCTATCCATCAGATCAGGCCCAATACAACCTGTCATCTAAAAGGCCACCCTGCTTATGACCGGTTCCACAAAATTCGCCCCCTCATAGACCACCTGTCATCAAAATTTGCAGATGCTTATACCCCTGAACAGTCATTTTGAGACATTTGGTTTCCAGACTACTCACGGTTTTGGGCCCGTAAAATGCCAGGGCGGTATAGGAACCCCACAAGTGACACCATTTTAGAAAAAAAAGACACCCCAAGGTATTCTGTTAGGTGTATGACGAGTTCATAGAAGATTTTATTTTTTGTCAAAAGTTAGCGGAAATTGATTTTTATTGGGTTTTTTTCACAAAGTGTCATTTTTCACTAACTTGTGACAAAAAATAAAATCTTCTATGAACTCGCCATACACCTAACGGAATACCTTGGGGTGTCTTCTTTCTAAAATGGGGTCACTTGTGGGGTTCCTATACTGCCCTGGCATTTTAGGGGCCCTAAACCGCGAGGAGTAGTCTAGAAAACAAATGCCTCAAAATGACCCGTGAATAGGACGTTGGGCCCCTTAGCGCACCTAGGCTGCAAAAAAGTGTCACACATGTGGTACCGCCGTACTCAGGAAAAGTAGTATAATGTGTTTTGGGGTGTATTTTTACACATACCCATGCTGGGTAGGAGAAATTTCTATGGAAATGGTCAATTGTGTGTAAAACAAATCAAACAATTGTCATTTACAGAGATATTTCTCCCACTTAGCATGGGTATGTGTAAAAATACACCCCAAAACACATTATACTACTTCTCCTGAGTACGGCGGTACCACATGTGTGGCACTTTTTTACACCCTAAGTACGCTAAGGGGCCCAAAGTCCAATGAGTACCTTTAGGATTTCACAGGTCATTTTGCGACATTTGGTTTCAAGACTACTCCTCACGGTTTAGGGCCCCTAAAATGCCAGGGCAGTATAGTAACCCCACAAATGACCCCATTCTAGAAAGAAGACACCCAAAGGTATTCCGTTAGGAGTATGGTGAGTTCATAGAAGATTTTATTTTTTGTCAAAAGTTAGCGGAAAATTGATTTTTATTGTTTTTTTCACAAAGTGTCATTTTCCACTAACTTTTGACAAAAAATAAAATCTTCTATGAACTCACCATACTCCTAACGGAATACCTTGGGGTGTCTTCTTTCTAAAATGGGGTCATTTGTGGGGTTCCTATACTGAACTGGCATTTTAGGGGCCCTAAACCGTGAGGAGTAGTCTGGAAATCAAATTCCGCAAAATGACCTGTGAAATCCTAAAGGTACTCATTGGACTTTGGGCCCTTTAGCGCAGTTAGGGTGCAAAAAAGTGCCACACATGTGGTATTGCCATACTCGGGAGAAGTAGTACAATGTGTTTTGGGGTGTATTTTTACACATACCCATGCTGGGTGGGAGAAATACCTCTGTAAATGACAATCTTTTGATTTTTTTACACACAATTGTCCATTTACAGAGTTATTTCTCCCACCCAGCATGGGTATGTGTAAAAATACACCCCAAAACACATTGTACTACTTCTCCCGAGTACGGCGATACTACATGTGTGGCACTTTTTTGCACCCTAACTGCGCTAAAGGGCCCAAAGTCCAATGAGTACCTTTAGGATTTCACAGGTCATTTTGCGGAATTTGATTTCCAGACTACTCCTCACGGTTTAGGGCCCCTAAAATGCCAGGGCAGTATAGGAACCCCACAAATGACCCCATTTTAGAAAGAAGACACCCCAAGGTATTCCATTAGTAGTATGGTGAGTTTATAGAAGATTTTATTTTTTGTCACAAGTTAGTGGAAAATGACACTTTGTGAAAAAAACAATAAAAATCAATTTTCCGCTAACTTTTGACAAAAAATAAAATCTTCTATGAACTCACCATACTCCTAACGGAATACCTTGGGGTGTCTTCTTTCTAAAATGGGGTCATTTGTGGGGTTCCTATACTGCCCTGGCATTTTAGGGGCCCTAAACCGTGAGGAGTAGTCTGGAAATCAAATTCCGCAAAATGACTTGTGAAATCCTAAAGGTACTCATTGGACTTTGGGCCCTTTAGCGCAGTTAGGGTGCAAAAAAGTGCCACACATGTGGTATCGCCGTACTCGGGAGAAGTAGTACAATGTGTTTTGGGGTGTATTTTTACACATACCCATGCTGGGTGGGAGAAATAACTCTGTAAATGGACAATTGTGTGTAAAAAAAATGAAAAAAATTGTCATTTACAGAGATATTTCTCCCACCCAGCATGGGTATGTGTAAAAATACACCCCAAAACACATTCTACTACTTCTCTTGAGTACGGCAATACCACATGTGTGGCACTTTTTTGCAGCCTAACTGCGCTAAGGGGCCCAAAGTCCAATGAGCACCTTTAGGCTTTACAGGGGTGCTTACAAATTAGCACCCCCCAAAATGCGAGGACAGTAAACACACCCCACAAATGACCCCATTTTGGAAAGTAGACACTTCAAGGTATTCAGAGAGGGGCATGGTGAGTCCGTGGCAGATTTCATTTTTTTTTGTCGCAAGTTAGAAGAAATGGATTCTTTTTTTTTTCTTTTTTTTTGTCACAAAGTGTCATTTTCCGCTTACTTGTGACAAAAAATAATATCTTCTATGAACTCACTATGCCTCTCAGTGAATACTTTGGGATGTCTTCTTTCCAAAATGGGGTCATTTGGGGGGTATTTATACTATCCTGGAATTCTAGCCCCTCATGAAACATGACAGGGGGTCAGAAAAGTCATAGATGCTTGAAAATGGCAAAATTCACTTTTTGCACCATAGTTTGTAAACGCTATAACTTTTACCCAAACCAATAAATATACACTGAATGTTTTTTTTTTTATCAAAAACATGTTTGTCCACATTTTTCGCGCTGCATGTATACAGAAATTTTACTTTATTTGAAAATTGTCAGCACAGAAAGTTAAAAAAATCATTTTTTTGCCAAAATTCATGTCTTTTTTGATGAATATAATAAAAAGTAAAAATCGCAGGAGCAATCAAATAGCACCAAAAGAAAGCTTTATTAGTGACAAGAAAAGGAGCCAAAATTCATTTAGGTGGTAGGTTGTATGAGCGAGCAATAAACCGTGAAAGCTGCAGTGGTCTGAATGGAAAAAAAGTGGCCGGTCCTTAAGGGGTAGAAAGACTGTGGTCCTCAAGTGGTTAAGAGGAAATCGATCGGTGAATGCTCGGAAAACGATCGGAAAGCAAATCAAACATGTTGGAAATAATCGATCTGACAGTAAATCGACCAGAAAATCTCATAGTGTGTACCCAGCATTAGTCTGCGTACCATCTTAGAGCCTGGGGGCATGGGGAGAGAAGGAGAACAGTAAGATTGATTTAAAGTTTGGATTTGCCTGGTTAGCATCCTGGACTATTGTAACAGCCTGCACTAGAAAATTAATGTTGTATTTAATACCTAATAGTTACTCTTTAATGTTGCTGGGTACCTTAAATGTAATAAATATAAATAAATAATAAATTAAAGTGCCTTTTGATGCCTAGTCTTTTTTAGTGAGTTTTGTCAAGACTAAGGCCTCTTTCACAGTGGGACGTTGCGTTTGATGCGACGTTAAAGTCGCACAACGTGCCCCTAATGCAGCGCATGTAGGGTATAAAATTGGATGTTATTTTGTTCTACGTTATGTGTCTCTTGGTGCGCCGTTTTTGTCGCATACTGATGGAACAAAAATGGCGCATGCGTTACATTTAAAAAAACCAAAAAAAAAAAAACATTACTGAGCATGTGCAACTCACATAACGCAGCAAATGTATTGCTAAACGCACAGCATGCAGCACTTTATAAATATTGCTACACGTTACACACAACACAACGTATGCACAGTGAATGTCGCACAGACTTTGTATTGCTGTGCGTTAGTCTGAGTTATAATTTTTTATAACATGCGACTTTAACGTCCCGCTGTGAAAGAGGCCTAAAGAATGTAGGAAAGTTGGAAACTACTCTTTTAGCTCATAAATTATTGTGAAATAGAAGTTTGCCCATGCACTTGCAGTAATTGAGTGTGCTAGGGCTGGGAAACAATTGTATAGTTAGAGAAAAAACGCCCATAAAGAAAAAGCACCATTTAATATTAAGATAATTTCAAAATATGTACAATCTTTATTATATCAGATTCACAATAATCAATGGGGTTGATTTACTAAACCGTGCTAACTTATAGTAAGGCCGCACTAGCGTTTTGCAGGCGTTATAAAGTGCGTAACGGTTTCCGCATGCAAACATGAATTTTTACACGCAAAAGCGGAAATTTGCATTTGTGCTCGGAAACTGCAACGCAAAACGCTAGCGCGCCTGTGCTATGAGTTAGCACGGTTAAATGAATCAACCCCAATAACTCAATGACTAATCAATTCATAAGTATAAAAAACAGTTAAAATCCCCATATTTAAACTCACTGCCCTGATCTGGTCTATTAACCACTAATCAATGAATGCATCCAGAAATCTGTATAGAGCAGATAACCCGGAGTTCATAAATGAACCAGCAAGTGAGTGATAGAAACGTGTTCAATAATGTGCAAAGATGGATCTGTGTCAGAAAACAACGCCTAAGTGCCTGTGCATAAATCAAACAGTGAATAAATAAAGTGCTTGAAAAGTTGCAATGAATATCAAATAATCCAAACAATTCATATGTGTAAAAAAGAGAACCTGCAGCATGATCATGGAGCAGACCGTATAGTAAGAGTAAAGTGCATAGTGAAAGAATCCGTCACCTAGGATACAAGGTAAATTTGTAGAGCGGGCAATGGTGAAAAGGCAATGAGAAACAGAGACTCCCCCAAAAGGCATTAAAGAGAATCTGTATTGTTAAAATCGCACAAAAGTAAACATACCAGTGCGTTAGGGGACATCTCCTATTCCCCTCTGTCACAATTTTGCCGCTCCCCGCCGCATTAAAAGTAGTCAAAAACAGTTTTAAACAAACAAAATGGCCACCAAAACAGGAAGTAGGTTGATGTACAGTATGTCCACACATAGGAAATACATCCATACACAAGCAGGCTGTATACAGCATTCTTTTTGAATCTCAAGAGATCATTTGCGTGTTTCTTTCCCACTGCAGCTATCACCCACTGAAGAGTTACAGGCTGATTGTTTCTTCCTGCAGACAGCTCTGCCCGGTGTCTGTAATTCCTCAGCATGTGACTACTTTCACAACAGAGGAGGATTTATCCAGCTTGTAAAAGATAAGATAGCAGAGAAAAGCTGGCTAATGTAAATAACACACACACACGGGAGTGTGCATAGAGGGGACCTGGAGGGGGGGCGTGCATCACAGATCCACAACACTGAAGTTGGCAACCAAACACAGGGCGACAAGTCCGACAGGGGAAAGATAAGCTGATTTATTACAGAGATGGTGATAGTAGAAAGTGCTGCAGTAAGCCAGAGCACATTAGAACAGGTTTAGGAACTTGTAGCATGGTAGAAAACAGGATTACATTTTTGTTACAGAGTCTCTTTAAAAGAGGTGCCTGGAAAAAAAAAAGGGTGTGGGGATTGCTGCTAGTAGAATATAAGTAAAATTACTGATATTCTACTAATAATTCCAATAGTAACATATCTGTAATCTTTACTGATAATTTACTATGTCTTAACCTAACCCTACTCTCACACAGAACCCTCCTCCCTCTACTGGTGCCCAACCCTAAGACCTCCCACTGCCGATGCTTAACCCTAAGACCTCCATCTACCAATGCCCAGCCCTAAGACTTCCTTCTATCGATGCCTAACCCTAAGACCTGTCTCTACCAATGCCTAACCCTTAACCCCCCCAGGTGGAACCTAACACTTAACCCTCCCCCGTGGCACCTAACACTTAAACCCCCCCAACCTTAACTTTCCCCCCCACCACGCCCTTTTTTCCTGTTTTGCCCAATGGACCCCACTAGTTTTACAAGCATTGCTCTGCTTTCTCAAGAGGAAAGGAGCAACCCAATGATAAATTATTGTTGTTATTATTATTATTGCAGATTTACTGTATATACTGGACACATATTCTGTGGCACTTCATAATTGCAGTTAGTCGAACTATACTGATATAAACAGGGGTAGTACAAATAAAGCACAGTCACATAATGTACTAGTTGGTATGAGGAGGAGGCACATAGCAGAGAAGGGCAGTTTACAGCAATACTGGGACACATCTGGAGGAGTGGCCTTGCCCAAAAGAGCTTATACTTAAAGGTAAATGCAGTAAAAGTAAATCTTCAATTATACTGGATATCTACATGAGAATGAGTCTTTCCAAATGGTGCAGTAATAGGTTCATGCAACATTATTTTACCACACGCTGCTGAGCTATACAAACCTGCAAGGGGTGTGTCTGGACCAACCTTGAGATGCCTTACAGCCTGTCAAGAAAAAGTGGATTCCAGATATTTTATGAACATTTGACCATACAATCAACCCTCAGCTTTATTTCTTCATTGTCAAGTCAAATATGAGTTTTACTTTTTTCCTTATTTTGAGTCTGTTGGTTTTTTTTTCTTCTTCTCTACTTTTTTTGCGCCTCAGCGGAAGATGTACTGTATGACTGTGTCATGGACACCTATTGTTATTTACATTCTTTTCTATTCTTTGTGCCCAATTCCTCAAATCTGTTTCTATGGCATTGTGTCACATTGTTTTCCTTTTTTTTTTGTCATTTTTGTCATTCTTAATTACTCTCTTCCGAATATTGCCGGTGTCACATTCTCTGGCATTTCAGACAAATTTTATTATGCTATATTACTCTCCATGTCTTAGTATCACTTGGATGACATTTCTGTATCCTTGTAATAATTATAATTGAGTTCTGTAAGTGATGACTCTGTCTTCAACTCCAGTCCTCATTAGCATTATTTTGCTTGTCTTCCTTACACATAAAATATATTCATTGTGTGCTTACAGAAAGGGGTAAATGCGTTGGTCTAGCCTGAGAACTGAGTGACATTGTAATTTGCTAGTCTTCTTTCTGTGGTGTAGCCACCCTGGTGTTATATTTCCCCAGGATTTCCATGTAAAAAGTGGTTCAATTAATTTCAAATAGTTTTCTAGCATTTTTTTTTTGTAATCAATTTTTCTTTTAATATTGAATTCAATACAGGTTATTGTATTGAATTCAATAATAAAAAAAAGTGTTTGCTGCGAGATGTTGATGATGCTGTGTGACTCTGGTGTCATCAACGCCAATCGGCGGGGGACATGTCATCGCTGAGGGAGAAGCAAAATCCGCCAAGGGACATGGAAGAATGCACTGGGAAAGTTATCAGAGGTACGCGACGAGGGATCAGCACGCCAATGGTGAGTATAAGACCCATATGTATAGCCAGGTGTGTAGGGAGCCAGATGTATAGCCAGGTGTATAGGGAGCCAGATGTATAGCCAGGTGTATAGGGAGCCAGATGTTTTGCTAGGTATACAGTGAGCCAGGTGTAGCCAGATGTATAGAAGCCAGGTGTAGCCAGATGTATAGGTAGCCAAGTGTAGCCAGATGTATAGGTAGCCAGATGTCCCCCCTTCCCCTACTTCTACTCCCCGTCTGAAGCCTGAATGATGTACTTACCCCAGGGCTGTCTCCTGCAGCGGCAGCACTTCCTCCTCTATCGCAAAGTCTCGTGGTCTCTGTAACTACAGTTACGAGGCTTGGTGATGTCACCAAGCCCCGTAACTGTAACTACTCAGATCGGGACTTCGCAATGGAGGAGGAGGGTGTACATCGCAGCCGGAGCAGGAGACAGCCCTGGGGTGAGTATGAATGGACACCCATGGGTGTGTCCACTTCACCTATATAACCTTTGCAATGCATGGTTTTTGTAAGCTATGATTAAGGAGCCGTTCCTCTGATACGCGTGAGCTTTTGTATGCTACTTTGATGATGGATTACTAATAAAAGTTTTTTGACAATATCCCACCATCTGGTGCAGTGGGATTTTTGAGTACATCAGGGCTTCAGACCAGGGGTGGGGGTTTAACAGGGAGAGGGGAGAAGGGTTCAGGGGACGCACAGGGGATCAGGAGGGAGGTGGGAGAGGCCACCCACAGCCAGCATAGAAGGGGACATCCCCCCACACACAGAAGGGGAGGTCCCCGACCGGCCACCACCAGCTCACATAGAAGGGGAATCCTCCCTCCCCTACACAGAAGGGGGAGTCCCCACCAGCCTGGACAGATGGGGGACACCCCCTCCTCCCCCCACAGAAGGGACACCCAGCCACCCACCGCACAGAAGGGGAATCCTGCATGCAGCTGAGCACATTCTCTGCCTGCTGGCTGCCCAAGGATACCCCAGGGTGGCTGGATGCTAGTTCTGCACGCTGTGGGTAGCACAGATTGTTACCCACAGCGTGCTGACAGGCATCCAGCCATCCTGGGGAATCTATCTGATGAAGTGGAGCCGACGGGGCAGAGAAACAGGAAATCTCCCCAGGGGTATTGACGAGCCTAGCTCATCCATAGCTCGTCCATACCGCTTTCAGCATGTTTTTGCTGGACGAGCTAGGCTCGTCCATAACGCTAGGGAGAGTAATAAACTAGTCTATAGTAGTTCCATTTATGCTTTTTCATGTACTGTGTATCAACTAAACTGTTAAAAAATGAATCATGCTATCCAATTGTTTTTTTTTTTTATAAACATACATTTGGAACACGCTGGAATATCTTTGTTTCCTAGAATAGCATGTGTGGGAAAATGTTTTTGTTTAATTAAATATTTTTAAATTTAGACGAATGGGTCCTAAAAATTCCTATAAAAGGTAATCCTCCACAAGTCTAAGACTTCTCGATATAACCAATGTACGACTAAAGAAGCAGGAGGAAATAAATTATATATAAAGTACAAATTTTATTAATGACCAAAATATAAACACACATATATGTAAATCTATTTAAAATTGACCAGAACATACAGGTGGGCCACCATGTCTGGGCCAGATGGAAAAATGTGGGGGATCCCCCAAAAAGAAATTAATGATAGTGCGCAATCTATCAAAATATCTAAATACAAAAAGGGGGAAAGCGACTCCTGGCAGATGACATTGAAAAAAGAGACCTAGTAGAAAAAATATTCCATTGATTTTAAAGGCCAAGTGTTCAGGACCTTAATGGAAAAAGACATCCTATCGAGGAAGCACAGATGCACCAGATTCCGGCTGTGTTGCTGCAATGTTTCAAATGATTTGCAAGCTCAGAGGCTGAGCAAAGGCTAAGCAAAGGCTGATTAAAATTTCAATCCATCACTGTTAGTGCTCATACTGCAAATGCTGTCACAAAGTATTGATGTGCAAGTCCGCAGATCAAGCAGGCTATCTTATTTGGGGGCTATAGCAATGGCGATGTACACAGTAGTAGATTGTTTAGCACACACTATATGTGGCAAGCACTTAGGGCTGCTGCAAGCCCGACACATCCGCAGACCCCGAGAGTAGCAGGCAATTCACCAGGGTTGGTGCCCCAGTCAGACGCACATTCTGAAGCAGACTCACAGACACGTGTTTAAATCACAAACATATGCAGGTACAGATAATGTGATATTGAAGTTGATAAAGTTCATTCATGGAACAATCCGCCAGGGTCATCCCTTCAGCAGCATCAACTTGGCATAAGCAAACTCAAAGTTCCAGCAGACAACAGCATATAGGTGCATCCTAGAAAGGTGTTTCAATGTTCATATAATGGACAGTAGTTACTCCATAAGAGGCCGTTGTCAAGTCACCAGCAGAAATGCATATCATTGAGGTATACTCATCTGAATGGCTGGTCACTGTGAAGTCCATCCACAGAAGCCCATATGCTGCCACCACAAGTGTGTCTGGTCATATAGAGAGCCTTGGAAGGCCAACCGGTTTCACTGGTGAAGATACCAGCATCATCAGGGCAGGCTCAGAAATTTTTTATAAACATACATTTGGAACACGCTGGAATATCTTTGTTTCCTAGAATAGCATGTGTGGGAAAATGTTTTTGTTTAATTAAATATTTTTAAACAGGTAGAAAGCTAGCTACACAAAAGACTATCATCTACATTAAATGTCACACTTACCATAGAAAGAGAAGAAGAATGTAGGAATCTAACACTTCACATCACGTACCAGTAAGGGAAGTAATCCAGTAATCAGGGTGCTGTAACCTAAAAGCTGATACAGTGCTGTTTTTAGGTGTAGACAAACAAGGCAGATGCATGGAGTGGCAATAGCAGGAGAGGGCATCATGGTACTGTTCTTCAGGACTTCGTCCTTATAGCCATCGAGTACCTCCTGACCTACAACTACTTCACCTTTAATGGCAGCTTCTACCTTCAGAGATGTGGTGCATCCATGGGTGTCAAATTTTCACCAATTTCCTGCTAATTTATATATGGGATGAAGGAAATAAATATGGCAGCCTTCATAGCCCTCTCGCTTCAGTTGTCCTTTAAGCTGGGGCAGTTAAAAAGTAATTCTGAATCAGTTACTATTATAATAAACACTTATTTTTTTGACATTTTTTTACATTTTGAGGACATCCAAATTTATGCTCACAATTTTGCATGTAATCTTTCTCATAGGTGTAGATATGATGTATCGGGAGATACATACGCACTCTAGCATTTGATAAAAGAAAAAAGACAGGCATTAACCTTCTTGCCGGTTATCCCGAGCTCAGCTCGGGGTAACCTGCGCAGAAGGATTTCTCCGGCCCCGCTTGGGCGATTTTCAAATTTTTTTTTTTTACTGCACGCAGCTAGCACTTTGCTAGCTGCGTGCATTTTCGCCCGCCGATTCGCCGCTACCCGCCGCGCCGCCCCCCCCCCCCCTACAGACCCCTTGCGCAGCCTGGCCAATTAGTGCCAGGCAGCGCTGAGGGGTGGATCGGGATTCCCTCTGACGTCCCGACGTCCATGACAGGAAATTCTGTTCTGAATGGGATTTCCTGCTTACTCTGATCGCCGAAGGGTAGGGGGATGCCGCTTGTCAGTGGCTATCATGTAGTGAGCCCTGGGCTCGCTACATGATTTAAATTTTTTTTTTTAAAAGTGCTGCGTTGCCCCCTTGCCATCAGAATTGGAACGGCAAGGGGGTTAATAACCTTATGGCTTTTAAAAAGTCAAGTCCCAAAGTCACCATTATTTAAGCATAATCAAAATGCATATAGTTAAGTCTCCTATGCGTCCAACAAACAACAACAAAAAATGATGTGTGTGCGTATGTGTGTGTGCGTGTGTGTGCGCACCCACATGTGTGTTTGTGTGTGTACTTCTGTGTGGGTTCACATGTGTGCATCCGTGTGTGTGCGCGTGCCTGTGCAGTAAGCCGCGTACCAACGTGGGCTTGATTGACAGCGGCGCATAGCGCAGGCCCAGTAAGGACGACCTCGGGGTCGGCCTCTGCACCGTGAATGGAGCCCAGAACGGCGGCGGAGAGCAGAGCAGTTGGCGTGGGACAGTCGGCTGCAAGGAGCTGGAGAAAGCCTCAGGTGAGTAAAGCTTTTTTTTTTTAATTTGCCTGATGATTCCTTTAAGGAGACAATTTTAACTTTTGTTTTTTAAATCTCAATCCAAAATATTAATATGTTTTGCTTTGTTCTGCTGTAACGGAATACCTGTTCTTGTGTATTTTTCACAGTGAACAATGAATGTTTTGTCTTCAAATTTTGGCAAAATAAAACAATGCATGACTCTCAGCGGATGCGTATTACACACAGCAGTAATTATATTCTGACATAAGACAGCTGAGTGCTCTGATGAAGCAGGTGCGAGTCATTGCACATCATAAGTATATAGGGATATTGTTGAAGAATGACTTTGCTGCATAAGGTATTATTGCACAGGTGTTACCTGGCACTGGATATTTTCCGCACTATTAAACTAACAGGCAGGAAAAGAAAATGAACGCACTGCTAACACACTGTGCAAGAAATTGTTGTCACATTAACAATTCTGAGACCTCAGTTTCTCAATGTACAACTAGGTGAGATTTTCTTTTTATCACCTTGTGTGAAAAGTGCACATAAATGACACAGGTGATATTGTAAGTTGCACATATAATGCTACAAGAAAACTGCTAAATACCTGACTGATAAACTTTTGTAAGAAAGCAGCTATTGCCCAATTCCAGGCCTGCGTGTTGGTGCTACTGCTTAAAGTACACCTGAACTGACAGGGATATGGAGGCTACCATATTGAGTTCCTCTTAATGCAAACCTGAAGTGAAAATAAACTTATGAGATGATGAATTGTATGTGTAGTAAAGCTAAGAAATAGAACATTAGTAGCAAAGAAAATATATCTCCTATTCTTTTCCAGCACCGGAAGAGTTAAGAAATGTCAGATGTTAAATGTGGAAAAGAGCTTCTCTGAGCCCTTCAACCCAGCTTGAGTCGAAGACAGTCCTATTTTCTGAAGCACTTTTACAACAAAGAAACAGTAAGAGACAGGTTGAGGTAAGGTTTTACTGCAGGAAAGTTCAGAGAGTCATTAGCTCTGTTCTTTTTTATAGTTTAGAATATAGTGTGTGATTTGTAAACTGCAAATATGACAGAATTATGCAGTGTTATATAAAAAAGCCGTGTAACTGAAAATAAAAATATGAGCCGCTTTCCTCTATTCATTATATCGTATGTTTGGTTTTTTTTGCTTCACATTTGCTTTAAACAATCCCAATTGCCTGGCGGTCCCGCTGATCCCTTTGGTTGCAGTAGTATCTGAATTACACACCTTAAACAAGCATGCAGCTACTCCAGCCAGACTTCAGTCAGAAACATCTGATCTGCATGATTGTTCAGGATCTATGGCTAAGAGTATTAGAGACAGAGGCTCCGCAGGACAGCCAGGGAAACAGCTTTTTAAAAAAAATAAAATAAATATGTCAGCCTCCATATCCGTCTGAGTTCAGGTGTGGTTTAAATGTGCTCTGTTTTGTAATTTCTTACCTCTATGGGATCCTGCATTCCTGTGCTGTACAATGAAAGGCACTCTGCTGCTGGGTTTATCACACTCTGCATCACTATAAATGGACAAAGAACATTATACTAAGCAAAATTGACCTCATTAGCAAATGCTGGCCACACACTGGAGATTGACCTGAAACCCTTTCTGTTAAATTGACTGAATTCACATTCATACATGTAAAAAATGCAGTGAGTTAATTTAGGCAGTGAGTAAAATTACTGCTATTCTACTATTAGACTTTATAATTATGATAGTAAAATATCCATAATTTTTACAGATATTTTAATATCCTCTAAACCGACCCCCATATTCAATTGACCCCCCCCCCCCCCCCCCATATGTGTGCCTAACCAACCTACCGATGCTTGACCCTAAATGACTCCCTAACATATGTCTAACACTAAATGACCCCACCAACCGATGTCTAACCTTAACTGACCCACCAACTGTTACCGTAACAAAAGAGCAGAGCTGGGGAGTTATGGAGTCATGCTTGTGACACGTCGTATGACAGATTGACATTTGATACGTGTGCCAGGTATGAAGCTGTTTTCTTTTACCCTGAGTGTACCAGGTTTTTGTGATGGCTGGCTGGATTAGTAATTGCAAGCAACCCAAAAATATGCAGCCCCCTGACCCAAAGCCTGTCCAAAGCTCTTAGGTACCTAATTTTTTAACCTAAATAAAGAAAGTATTGTTATGCTGTTGGGAACCCAATTTTGTATTTTTTGAAGTGAGCTGACCTTGGAGGATTAGTTGACAGGAAGTGGAGGTGCATTGCCAGAGTGGCTTCAGGGTGGCCTATACACCAACCGTGCAGACCGCCCTCTCAGGCTGCCAAACCGGCGACTTGCCAACTGCAGGGGGGTATGCACCATGGTGGGATTTTCTTTTTTGACAATGAATGGCATAGAAACTGATAAGCAAGCTCTTTCCTTCCCAGTTGTTGGTTATGCCTCTTTTATTTAGCAAACGTGCTAATCTACAGAGACGAATGTTAAGGTACAGTGGCTGCTGAGGTGCAGTGATTGCTAAGGTCCAGTGGGTATTATGATGCCAACATTCAGTCTGTGCAAAGTTGCAGTTAGTTCCAAGATCCAGTTTGTGGCATGTTTCACTAGGTGCTAAGTAGTACTAGGTGCTTTGTTGCAGTGGATGCTATGTAGCACTGGGTGGTAAGTAGCAATAGTCACCAAGTTGCAGTGAATATTGTTCCTCAGAGGAGATAACAATCTAATCTCTTTCATAACCCTAATCAAACTCTGTGTCCAAGTAAAGCTTGCAAAGACACACTAGATGGAAGTTGGCCGAGAAGACTGCTTCATAGGGTAACTCACAATTGTCTCTCCTCCCACCTCCATATAGTCAGTATGGGTTTTTCTGATATCCTAGAGTAACGCCTCAGTATGGTGCTCGTTCTACACAGTGTCAGCTGCAAGATCGAGCTTGATTATGATGGGCGACAATAACTGAACTTGTGTGCACTTTTTAAGGTTCATTTTGGTAAGGGAACCAATTTTTTTTTTGCGGTGAGGGAAGAGACCCATACAATCAAAGAACATACAAATTATTATAATTACACAAACTCCAGACTGACAGTTTCCTGACCAGCGATGGAACCCATGAATCTAGTGCTGTGAGAAAAGAATGCTAACCAGTTTGTAACTGTGCAAGTTGAATTGTAAATCACATCTCTACCTGTCTGCATTTCTCCCCATAGAAGGGTAACTTCATCAGGTATAGAAGTTACCAACCAGACTTATCACTTTTCAGTAAATTATTATGAATTGAAAGTTAGATCAACCTATGTGTTATACATTCTGTTGGTAATATTTATAGTTTACACTCTTGGTTTTTTCGTCAACTCAGGACATGACAAAGGGGAAGGCCTCCGAGACGCTGTAGTCTGAGGCAGCAGAGATCCAGTTTGTAGGAGAGTATTGCCATGGTGACTAAGAGAGAAACTGGCCCTTGTATACCTGAATGTTTAGAAAGAAAAAAAAGAAACACAGTCTAGTTATCTGCATGCTTGACACTGCACGTGTTTATCTCATGTCTGCTTAGGTACCCTTTAAAAGTACATAATTAGTGAGTCCAGATATAGATATATTAGGACTAGATATATTATTTAAATAGATGAAGTATCATCAATAAAAAGGTAAAAATATGCCTAATGCCCTAACCTGTAGGGTGTTCTTAAAGAAACAATCGTCTCACTAAGCATACACTTTTAAGAAATCACCTGAAGAAGCTGTTGTGTCCAACAAAATGCATAGTGTGTCAATAAAGGTATATTGTTTCAATACAAAAAGTGTCATCAATGAGGAGGTGTATTCTCCTTCCCTACAAGGGTCCTCTAATTGTCAATTGACTGAATCAAAGTCTTATTAACCTATTTTGGTTCCTGGACGTAGAAACTACGTCCAGGAACCATGCGCGCTACCGCGTGCTCCCGCGGCCGATCGCGCGCGTGCACGCGCACTCCCGGCCGCGGATTCGGTAGCCACAGGAATCAATGTATCGGGCTATGGTGCCCGATCACTGATTCCTCTCCCCCGCTGAAAAAGCGACAGCTTCTCTCGGAAGCTGTGCTTTTTCTGGCCGTTCCCTCCCCGATGAGTCACTCTAAGCGTGTGTTACGCTTAGAGTGACGTCATGTAAACAAACTCATGGCCGCCATCTTGTGGCCAAAAAGTAAAACTACAACTAAAATTAAAAAAAAATTAAAAATAACACACAATTACATTATAAAACTATACTTTACATCCCACCCTCCCAAAAATACACAAATAAAATGTTTAATATAAAAAAAAAACATTACAATAAAAAAAAAATGTAAATATTTACCTAAGGGTCTAAACTTTTTAAATATCAATGTAAAGATGAAATATTTCTATATTTTTTTTATTTTAAACTTGTAAATAGTGATAGATGCAACACGGAAAAAATGCACCTTTATTTCCAAATAAAATATTGTCACCATACTTCGTGATAGGGACATAATTTTAACGGTGTAATAACCGGGACATATGGGCAAATAAAATACGTGAGTTTTAATTATGGAGGCATGTATTATTTTAAAACTATAATGGCTGAAAACTGAGAAATAATGATTTTTTCCGTTTTTTTCTTATTCTTCCTGTTAAAATGCATTTACAGTAAAGTGGCTCTTAGCAAAATGTACCCCCCAAAGAAAGCCTAATTAATGGCGGAAAAAACAAGATATAGATCAGTTCATTGTGATAAGTAGTGATATAGTTATAGGCTAATGAATGGGAGGTGAACATTTCTCAAGTGAAAACGACGGAACGCGAATGGGTTAAGCTTTAATAACAATAGAATCTATTGTGACTGCAACCCTTTCCCATGTATAATCCTATTTAGTAGTGAGGTTTTCATAAACTTGTCTTACGCTTAGTACTATTCACTGGAATCAAACCAGTTTTGCCTTCATGGATAAGAAAGCATGTAATGAGAATCTTTGCAAAGGCCTTACGGTTCAATAGAGAAATAGGTTTATAAAACTTACATTTTGTGCTGTCCTTTTCAGACTTTGGGATCAAAACTATTAAAGCTTCACTCAGTGAGGAGGAAACAGAATCCGTTTGAATGTTGTACTGAAAGAGCAATGAGCCACCTTGGGGATAAGCAGTCTGAAAATGATTTATATTTTTGTCTTGTAGCTCACTTACCCTTATGCTTCCGTGTTTGGAAAGGACATTATTATGTCTTTTATCTCATGTAATGTAATGAGAGAGAATAAAGCCAGTCTATGTTCAGAGGAAAGTCTAGGGCCCTTATTCAATTTATTTTTTCTCCTTTGTTTTCTCCTAGGAGATAAGTTTTATCTGCTCTATAAAATAATAGTTTGCCCTTTGCAACTGAAAAAGTACCTGAAAAAGTACAATACTACAAGAGTTACTTGCTGGTGGCTTCAAAAGTAATTTATAGAAAAGGTGTAAAAACATCATCTAAGAAAAAACACAGAAGAAACGGTGAATTGAATAAGGGCCTACGAGTCTTTATGTCAACTGAATAAATAGCTCTGTTGCACTTAGAAGTATACAGTATCAAGTGTTGATGAACAGATGAAAAGCCTGATAAGTTTCATCTAAATTAGTGACACATTTCTCTTATGGGCTAGAAATGTACGATATAACATCTGGGCCCTTATTCAGTTCTCTATTTCTCCTAAGTTTTTCTCCTTGGAGATAATCTTTTAACTTCTGCCTAAAATAACTTTTTAGCACTCTGCAACTGAAAAGCACCAAAAAATTAGGAGAAAAATAACTTTCAAGAGTATTCAGACAACAGTCCACCCCAGGTGCCTGGACCTTTCATGAGACAGGTGATGCAGTGTGGAAGGTGGCAGGATTATTATTATTAGTTGTTGGGGAGCGACGACTTTTTGCTATCTAATACTGATTCAAGGGCACTTGACTCCTTAATTCTGCACAAGCAGCTCTGTGCTACTGTGCAGGCGCAGGCCATAATTATGCCTGTGCAGTATGGCAATGCTCATAAATGGAGGGGAGTGTGACCTCAAATAATCTTCAACTTCATTTTTGAAGATTGTTCAGAAGGTCCCAGCAGGAAGGGCAGAGGCAGACTGGGGAAGCCTGTGGATCATCCAGAAGCTTCATCCTACTGTTGGAAACATTACAGGCTTCTTTTAATATTTTTATACAGACTACTTGATAGGTTTTTTTAATTGAAGTTTTGTGAACATACAATAAACAACGTTACTATATGCATGTTATACATTATGCAATGTGCAGTATAAAGCAGTATTCGAACAGTATAACAAACTGGTACATATCTAAGCACTGAGTTACAGAAGGAAACAACCTCTGGTGGATGGTTTACTTGATCAGCTCAGTCACTGGTTACCTGGGGGATTGCCCTTCAACTTTGGAAACCAGCAAGAGCTGATATGTGTAAAAGTAAAGCGTTATACTGAGTTAGAGGTGATATTGTCCCTGAGGCAATATTTTGGGAGAGAAAACCATGACTCAGTGCAATATAAAATTGATCCCATATAAGGGATGGATCAGAGAAATGAGACACAAAAACACCATAAGACAATAATAATAATAATAAATCAACATCACATAAAAAAATATATAGCTACAATCATCCAGTAAGATGGTGCCCACAATGTTTTGTTCTTTCCTCTAAACATGTCTAAATGCCAAAACCATTTTCCTAATGTATTGCCAGTTATAATGGTATATTGTGGTTTATGGTTTATGTCCTTATTGGTCACAGCTTAGTGCACTTGACTCACAGCTGTAATGCCCTGTGAGAAAGTGTTGCTTATGCTAAATCACACATCTTGTATGTAATCTATAGCCCAATAGGTGGTATCTGCATTTTGGGATAATCTAGCTATGATGGATTTCTCCATCAGTATGTTTTGATTTGCTAGATTCTTGAGTTGTATTATAGTGGCAGGGTCAGTTGACAACCACAGTATCAAGTGTCTGCCTGCACATAACAGATGTGTGATTACCATTCTAAATTGAAAGGGGAATTGTTCTATCCCTATGTTTAGTATTGCAAAAGCAGTGTTTTGGGAAATCTGGGGAAGCTAGCTGCTCTTGCTGGGAAAAGATGCATACTGTATAAACTGTGTGTGTGTAAGGTGGGTGTGGGGGGGGGGGGGGGGGGATTGCTATTGATCAGGGGCAGCTGGGGAAAAGTGTACCTCAGGTGGTAAAAAGTACATATCCGGCCCTGAAAAGAGGCTGTGATACCTGTATTTTTGGGGTCTCTGTTTTTCCTGGTTTATTTGAGGAAATGTGCTGTAAGTGTCCCCAGCATTAGAGTATGGTTGGACAGTAATGTATTGCATGGAGTAATAGGGGAGGAGGCTTGTTGTGCGCAGGACAATTCTCCGTAATTTCACTGCAGCTGTGGAGTAAGTGTATGCATTTATAAAAAGATGGAAAGCTATGGAGAACTGTGCCTGAATATGCCTAATTATCATGCTGGAGGGAGCTAGTTATTCCATTTTCTTCCTCCCTGAAACTGGTATAAAAACTGTTAGTGGGACGGGACCATAACTTTGTGTACTGCACAACTCCTGCATGCAGGAATACCCCCCGAATGCAAGGTTTTTTTTTTTTTTAACACAAACTAGAAGTGTGCAGAGGAGAGATGTTTCCAGGGTAGTCTCGTGATGAGTGGATGCCAAATTGAACCTGGTGAAACTTATGTTTCTCCCCAATAGTAAAGATGGCCCAAACCTCTGATTTTCAGTTCGCGAACTTCTGCGAAAGTTCGGTTCGCGCGAACTTTCACGAACCGCAATAGACTTCAATGGGGAGGCGAACTTTGAAAACTAGAAACACTTATACTGGCCAGAAAAGTGATGGAAAAGATGTTTCAAGGGGTCTAACATTGAGTTTTCATGGATGAGTGGAATAGACGTCAAAAGACCCGGGGAAAAATCTGGATTTGACGCAAAGCAGCGTTTTAAGGGCAGAAATCACATTGAATGCTAAATTGCAGGCCTAAAGTGCTTTAAAATATCTTGCATGTGTATACATCAATTAAGGAGTGTAATTAGAGTACTGCTTCACACTGACACACCAAACTCACTGTGTAACACACTGCAAACAGCTGTTTGTGACCGCCGTGCTGGACTGGTGCGCACCATGGTCAGATTGCTCTTCCTCAGTGATATCAGGTAATGTCTGACTGCCTTATTAACTTTCGATGGTTCTTTCTCTACCAAGCTTACATCTATTTTTTTTAACCTCCTTGGCGGTAACCCCGTGTGTGACATGACGTCGGTGACGTCACTCCGAACGGGATTTCCTTATGGGCAAGCGGCGCCGGCGGCGATCGGGGCACACGGGGGGGACGCCGCAGGGAGGGGGGAAGCATGTAGCTAGCGCTAGGCTAGCTACATGCTAAAAAAAAAAAGGTGAAAAAAAACCAGCAGCCGCGGGAGTCATACCGCCAGGGGGGTTAAATTACAATTTCTGCTGGCTGTTCAGTACCTGTAACGAGAATCTGTTATGGAGGGCAAGTCTGCCATTGTGAGTGACCACAGGTAATGGCCGGGGAATCAGGGTTCGATTCCGGTCCAGAGTGGGAGCCTGAGAACTGGCTACCACCACCACCACACATCCAAGTAAGGACCCATTTGCTGTGTAAGTAATGCACCTGCCCTGACCGTGCTTTGCAGACCAGGCATCTGTGGACCCTTGACCCACCGCCGTGTGCCAGAGATGACACTACTTGCCTTTAACGAGAATCTGTTATGGAGGGCAAGTCTGCCATTCATTCAACGGTGCAAAACATTCGATGGTACTTTCTCAGTAGCATCGTGACCATGGGTAATGGCCGGAGAATCCTGGTTCGATTCCGGTCCGGAGTGGGAGCCTAAGAAATGGCTACCACCACCACCCACACATCCAAGGAAGGCAGCAGGCATAGCATGCACGCCCTGAGGTAGTGACCAAAAATAACAATACAGGAGGACTTTCGAGGCCCTGCTGTATATGACACTGATCGACTTTACTACCTGTAATGAGAATCTGTTATGGAGGGCAAGTCTGCCATCCATTCAAGTGAAAGGTATGTACTGACTGCCAAGTATAATACAATGTGCCGTCACAGATGCAGTGAAAGGTATGCAGTGACTGCAAACAGCTGTTTGTGTAGTGATGGCCACGCTGTACTGGTGTGCACCATGACGAGAGTGCAGGTGATGTCAGCTTTCCAGCCCATATGGTCGCCGGGCTGAGGTAGCTGAATAACAGAACAGTGACTGTCCAGCTGATCAAATTTGGTCTGTCCACATTGAAGCAACGACCTTATTATCGTGGGTGTGCCTCCCCCCCGAGACATTCATATAGACGGCATTCATTGCTTCATTGTGATACGCAAGCCCCTTCACCGCGGCAAGGTAATGATCACGAAGGGGAATTGGCACATGTACATGCCTTTTGTCTTGTTTTTGCAGCCACAGTGCAGCCAGAAAAATTAGGCAGGCATGTACATGCACCAGAAAAATTATTATAGCGGCCGCTGCTAACCTTAAAAATTCAGTAATCCACCTGGAGTCCTGGACCCTGTTGGTGGTGGCGGAGAAGGCAGTCAAGCGGCCTGCGGGCAGAGGTGCTGTGTGTGGAGCAACTTAGTCTTGGGGCAGGCAGTCACACGGCGTGCAGGCAGAGATGCTGTGTGTGGGGACTGACTTAGTCTTGGGGCGGGCAGTAGCCCTCCGGGATCCATGCCTCATTCATTTTGATAAAGGCGAGGTACTGAACACTTTTGTGACTTAGGCGACTTCTCTTCTCAGTGATAATGCCTCCAGCTGCGCTGAAGGTCCTCTCTGACAGGACGCTTGAGTCAGGGCAAGGCAGAAGTTGGATGGCAAATTGTGACAGCACTGGCCACAGGTCAAGCATGGGCACCCAGTAGTCCATCGCTGCTCATACTGTCGATGGTTCTTTCTCTGCCATTGTTAAAGAAAGCGCATGGCCGGGGAGTCAGGGTTCGATTCTGGTCTGGAGTTGGAGCCTGAGAAACGTCTACCACCACACATCCAAGGAAGGCAGCAGGCATGGCATGCAAGTCCCGAGGTAGTGACAAAAAATAACAATACAGGAGGACTCTCGAGGCCCTGCTGTATATGACACTACTAATCGACTTTATTACCTTTAACGAGAATCTGTTATGGAGGGCAAATCTGCCATCCATTCAAGTGAAAGGTATACAGTACACTGACTGCCAGGTATAATACAATGTGCAGTCACAGATGCAGTGAAAGGTATGCAGTGACTGGTATAACAATACAATGTGCAGCTGTCACACAGGTGCAGTTAACAGGTATGCTCGGAGTGGTATATTACACAATGTGTGGTCACACAGGTACTGTGAACAATTATGCAATGACTGGTATTACAAATGTGTACCTGTCACACACACACAGGTACCGGACAGGCACAGTGACACTGCGTGCGCTCACGTAGGTCGGTGGGTGCACAGTGAAAAACAGGTAGTAGGTATATGCAGTGATGGGTATTACAATGTGCACCTGTCACACACACAGGTAGTCACTGAATGTGCTGGGCCTGGCAGTGGCACACACAGTAGGAATTACCAAGGCTGTCTATGCAACACAAGTGTCAGTGGGACACACACACACACACACACACAAAATAGATCACAAGAACAAGATAAGCTCTCAAAAGAGCTGTTGAGGGGTGTTTTTTTAGCAATAAGAATCAGCAAGGAGCAAGCTAAGAAGCCTACAAGAGCCTAACTAAGCTTTCCCTATGAGAGTCTGCAGCAGCTCTCCCTTCTCTAATTAATGCAGGCACACGAGAGAGTCCAATGCCTGATGTTGCCTGCCTTTTATAAGAGGGTGTGGGGCTCCAGGAGGGAGTGTAGCCTAATTGGCTACAATGTGCCTGCTGACTGTGATGTAGAGGGTCAAAGTTGACCCTCATGATGCACTATGGGGGCGAACCGAACTTCCGGAAAAGTTTGCGGTTCTCCGCGATCGCGGACCACGGAAGTTCACGGGAACCGTTCGGGCCATCTCTACCCAATAGGAGACAAGAAGCGGAGTTAACTCTCACTAAAAGGATGAGTATCACTCAGACATTAAAGGCTATTGGCTCTGAAGAAGCGTGACTGATGCGAGGACAACACGTAAGCCAACACAGTATCCATTCATTTTTTCTAAGTCCCCGTGTGAATGACCGCAGTCATCTATTAGATGGTGCCGCCATTCACAAACACACATCCAAGCATTGCTTCCACTTTGGGTAGTAATACTACGCATAGGGAAGTTATGCATGAGGACATCTTGAGGCCAAATAGAACAATTAGGGCCTGTTTCCACTACATGCAGATTGGATGCAGTATGGATGCAGAAAAACGGACTCCAATGAAAGCCTATAGGAAAATCTACATCAGAAAAATGTGAAAAATGTGTTTAGTGGAAACAGGCCCATAGGCATTCATTGGAGTCGGTTTTTTGCATCCATTCTGCATCCAATCTGCATATAGTGGAAACAGGCCCTTACATCTACCCACTTTTTTTTCATTAAAGGACATTTTTTAACATCTAAAATTAAACCCTTACTTCCCATACTCCCCAACAGTTACCCCCCAAAAATATGTGCAAAAAAAAAAATTACAACGCAACACTGAAAAAAATGCACTTTTATTTCCAAATAAAGTAAAGGCACCATACATTGTACTAGGGAAAAATTTTAAATGTTGCAATAACCGGGACAAATGAGCAAATTAAATGTGTGGGTTTTAATTATGGTAGCATGTATTATTTTAAAACTATAATGGCTGAAAACTGACAAATAGTGCATTTTTTTACATTTATTTCTTCTTTTTACTGTTAAAATGCAGTTAAAATAAAAAAGATATAGATTGTTTTGTTGTGATAAGTAGAAATAAAGTTATAGGCGAATGAATGGAAGGAGTGCTGACAGGTGAAAAGTACTCTGTTTTTTTAAGGGGAAAAACCCTTGGGGATGAAGTGGTTAATATAGGCAACATCTTTTGCCTATATTAATTCAACACTTTCTATAGCAGATAAATACTGGTCAATTGATATTTTTTTCTTCATGATGCTAAAGAAATGTCAATGGTTACAGTTTTGTCTGGGGGCTGACAGCGTACTTATGATTTGCTTGCACCTTATATAAATCTGTGAAAATTGCCTGATGCGTACTATGCAGGCATGTCTGAGCAAAGGAAATGATAGCGGATTAAATTATGTTACTTTATTTAAAATGTAACCCCTGGGTGTGCTTTTTGTCAACACAACTCTTGGAATTACCGCACCGCAAAGTGTAAATTATTTTCTCAAGAAACATTTGCACATCTTAGGTGCAGATTAAATACGTCTGACCTCACAAAGTACTGCCAAATGTGGACGATAAACTTTTAATTTTTACTTTTAACTCTTGTGTTAAGCACGCTCAGCTAGCAACTATGCGATTCAGAAAATAAGTCACACCAAGCAATGACTCATCACAAAGTGAATTTTTTTGCTAACATTAAAAACATGCACATTAAATATATTTGAGAATTTTGATATCCACAGTTCACACACAACGGTCAGCTGATTATTAAAGTGAACCCGAGGTGAGAGTGATATAGCGAGGTTGCCATATTTATTTCCTTTTAAACAATACTAGTTGCCTGGCAGTCCTGCTGATCTATTTGGTTGCAGTAGTGAACTGAATTATTACACTAGAAACAAGCATGCAGCTAAGGTTGTCAGATCTGACAATATTGTCAGAAAACCCTGACCTGCTGCATGCTTGTTTAGGGTCTATGGTTGAAAGTATTAGAAGCAGAGGACCAGCAGGGCTGCCAGGCAACTGGTATTACTTAAAAGAAAATAAATATGGCAGCCTCCATATTATTCTCACCTTGGGTTCCCTTTAAAAAAGGAGGGTGGTTGAACAAATAGGAGACACTATTAGGGGCCATTGTAGTAGGAGGCACTACTAGGACGATGCACAGACAATGCAGACCTTGCAAGTGGTAGAGCTTTGCATACAATTGCATTGAAGTTAATTGCGCAGCAATGACAATCTATTTAGATTGTTGCTGAAGCAGTGTGGCGTGCATGCGCAGATTGGCGGAAAACCGGTGACATCCATCCTGTTTAGCAGGGAGTACATCACTTAGTGGTGGATGGAGTTATGCAAATGACCCTGTCGGCGTACTCTGCCACAGGATGTTTAAAATACTACATGGGCTCTCCTGCCACAGGACAATTGCACAGCACCATGTGTGTAAGTAGACTTAGGTGGAACTACAACAGAACTCCCTATAAGGGAGGCATTTCAATAGAAGCGCTTTAAAGAGAACACTATAATTACAGTTACAATAGGAACCATAAGTAGCGGGGAACCATAAGTCACGAGGAAGGCACTAAAATTGTAATAAAACGGGGATGTAACATCCAAGACTAAAAAAAAGTGCCTAAAAATAAATGATGATGAAGACAATATGACCAGCAGTGGCGTAGCAAAAGGGGGTGCAGAGGTAGCGACCGCATCGAGGCCTTTGGACAAGAGGGGCCCCATGGGGCCCACACTCAAACACAGTGTTAGCTCTTTATTGGTCCTGTGCTGGTAATAGTCCCTTTTATAGATGATTTGAATAATAGTTATCATTAACACACTGTATCCCATCCCCTTGCACCTCTGACAGGATAGTTGTCTGTCTGTAGTTGCCCTTGATTGGTTTTGGTGCGCTTTATCAATTGTTATGTATAGCATACTTGGGGGGTCCCAATGCAAAACCTGCACTGAAGCCCACAGTTTCTTAGCTACACCACTGATGACCAGAAGGTAATTAAATCCGTCCCGCCCTTTGGAGAGTTTACACAGTGATATAAACTTGTGGGAGGGACAGTAAGATGTAGGATTAGGAAGGGAAAATTAACACTTAGCTGAGTTAAAAAAAGAAAAGGGCAGAAGAGATGTCACCTTTGGCATCACTGAGAAACAGTAAAGATGAAAACCGACAGAAATATTATTTTTTCAATTTCACATGTCTCCTAAATCTGTCAGTGTTAACCACTTCAGGACCACAGTCTTTTCGCCCCTTAAGGACCAGAGCCTTTTTCTCCATTCAGACCACTGCAGCTTTCACGGTTTATTGCTCGGTCATACAACCTACCACCTAAATGAATTTTACCTCCTTTTCTTGTCACTAATACAGCTTTCTTTTGCTGCTATTTGATTGCTGCTGCGAGTTTTAGTTTTTATTATATTCATCAAAAAAGACATGAATTTTGGCAAAAAAATGACTTTTTTAACTTGCTGTGCTGACATTTTTCAATAAAGTAAAATTTCCTATACATTTGAGCGCGAAAGTTATTCTGCTACATGTCTTTGATAAAAAAAAAACCATTCAGTGTATATTTATTGGATTGGGTAAAAGTTATAGCGTTTACAAACTATGGTGCCAAAAGTGAATTTTCCCATTTTCAAGCATCTCTGACTTTTCTGCGCACCTGTCAGGTTTCATGAGGGGCTAAAATTCCAGGATAGTACAAATACCCCCCAAATGACCCCATTTTGGAAAGAAGACATCCCAAAGTATTCAGTGAGAGGCATGGTGAGTTCATAGAAGATTTTATTTTTTGTCACAAGTTAGCGGAAAATGACACTTTCTGACAAAAAAAAGAAAAAAAAAAAGTTTCCATTTCTTCTAACTTGCGACAAAAAAAAATGAAATCTGCCACAGACTCACTATGCTCCTCTCTGAATACCTTGAAGTGTCTACTTTCCAAAATGGGGTCATTTGTGGGGTGTGTTCACTGTCCTGGCATTTTGGGGGGTGCCTAATTGTAAGCACCCCTGTAAAGCCTAAAGATGCTCATTGGACTTTTGGCCCCTTAGCGCAGTTAGGCTGCAAAAAAGTGCCACACATGTGGTATTGCCGTACTCAGGAGAAGTAGTATAATGTGTTTTGGGGTGTATTTTTACACATACCCATGCTGGGTGGGAGAAATATCTCCGTAAATGACAATTGTTTAATTTTTTTTACACACAATTGTCTATTTATAGAGATATTTCTCCCACTCAGCATGGGTATGTGTAAAAATACACCCCAAAACACATTATACTACTTCTCCTGAGTACGGCGATACCACATGTGTGGCACTTTTTTGCACCCTAACTGCGCTAAGGGGCCCAAAGTTCAATGAGTACCTTTAGGATTTCACAGGTCATTTTGAGAAATTTCGTTTCAAGACTACTCCTCACGGTTTAGGGCCCCTAAAATGCCAGGACAGTATAGGAACCCCACAAATTACCCCATTTTAGAAAGAAGACACCCCAAGGTATTCCGTTAGGAGGATGGTGAGTTCATAGAAGATTTTTTTTTTTGTCACAAGTTAGCGGAAAGTGATTTTAATTGTTTTTTTTCACAAAGTGTCATTTTCCGCTAACTTGTGACAAAAAATAAAATCTTCTATGAACTCACCATACTCCTAACGGAATACCTTGGGGTGTCTTCTTTCTAAAATGGGGTCATTTGTGGGGTTCCTATACTGCCCTGGCATTTTAGGGGCCCTAAACCGTGAGGAGTAGTCTTGAAACCAAATGTCGCAAAATGACCTGTGAAATCCTAAAGGTACTCATTGGACTTTGGGCCTCTTAGCGCACTTAGGGTGCAAAAAAGTGCCACACATGTGGTACCGCCGTACTCAGGAGAAGTAGTATAATGTGTTTTGGGGTGTATTTTTACACATACCCATGCTGGGTGGGAGAAATATCTCTGTAAATGACAATTGTTTGATTTTTTTTACACACAATTGTCCATTTACAGAGAGATTTCTCCCACCCAGCATGGGTATGTGTAAAAATACACCCCAAAACACAATATACTACTTCTTCTGAGTACGGCGATACCACATGTGTGACACTTTTTTGCAACCTAGGTGCGCTAAGGGGCCTAACGTCCTATTCACAGGTCATTTTGAGGCATTTGGATTCTAGACTACTGCTCACGGTTTAGGGCCCCAAAAATGCCAGGGCAGTATAGGAACCCCACAAGTGACCCCATTTTAGAAAGAAGACACCCCAAGGTATTCTGTTAGGAGTATGGTGAGTTCATAGAAGATTTTTTTTTTTTGTCACAAGTTAGTGGAAAATGACACTTTGTGAAAAAAAAAACAATACATATCAATTTCCGCTAACTTGTGACAAAAAATAAAATCTTCTATGAACTCATCATACACCTAACAGAATACCTTGGGTGTCTTCTTTCTAAAATGGGGTCACTTGTGGGGTTCCTATACTGCCCTGGCATTTTAGGGGCCCTAAACCGTGAGGAGTAGTCTTGAACCCAAATGTCTCAAAATGACCTGTGAAATCCTAAAGGTACTCATTGGACTTTGGGCCCCTTAGCACAGTTAGGCTGCAAAAAAGTGTCACACATGTGGTATCGCCGTACTCAGAAGAAGTAGTATAATGTGTTTTGTGGTGTATTTTTACATATAACCATGCTGGGTGGGAGAAATATCTCTGTAAATGACACATTTTTGATTTTTTTTACACACAATTGTCCATTTACAGAGAGATTTCTCCCACCCAGCATGGGTATGTGTAAAAATACACCACAAAACACATTATACTACTTCTCCTGAGTATGGCGATACCACATGTGTGACACTTTTTTGCAGCCTAGGTGCGCTAAGGGGCCCAACGTCCTATTCACAGGTCATTTTGAGGCATTTGTTTTCTAGACTACTCCTCACGGTTTAGGGCCCCTAAAATGCCAGGGCAGTATAGGAACCCCACAAGTGACCCCATTTTAGAAAGAAGACACCCCAAGGTATTCCGTTAGGGGTATGGTGAGTTCATAGAAGATTTTATTTTTTGTCACAAGTTAGTGAAAAATGACACTTTGTGAAAAAAAACAATAAAAATCCAATTTCCGCTAACTTTTGACAAAAAATAAAATCTTCTATGAACTCATCATACACCTAACAGAATACCTTGGGGTGTCTTCTTTCTAAAATGGGGTCACTTGTGGCGTTCCTATACTGCCCTGGCATTTTACGGGCCCAAAACTGTGAGTAGTCTGGAAACCAAATTTCTCAAAATGACTGTTCAGGGGTATAAGCATCTGCAAATTTTGATGACAGGTGGTCTATGAGGGGGCAAATTTTGTGGAACCTTTCATAAGCAGGGTGGCCTCTTAGATGACAGGATGTTTTGGGCCTGATCTGATGGATAGGAGTGCTAGGGGGGTGACAGGAGGTGATTGATGGGTGTCTCAGGGGGCGGTTAGAGGGGAAAATAGATGCAATCAATGCACTGGGGAGGTGATCGGAAGGGGGTCTGAGGGGGATCTGAGGGTTTGGCCGAGTGATCAGGAGCCCACACAGGGCAAATTAGGGCCTGATCTGATGGGTAGGTGTGCTAGGGGGTGACAGGAGGTGATTGATGGGTGTCTCAAGGTGTGATTAGAGGGGGGAAATAGATGCAAGCAATGCACTAGCGAGGTGATCAGGGCTGGGGTCTGAGGACGTTCTGAGGTGTGGGCGGGTGATTGGGTGCCCGCAAGGGGCAGATTAGGGTCTAATCTGATGGGTAACCTTGACAGGTGGTGATAGGGGGTGATTGATGGGTAATTAGTGGGTGTTTAGAGGAGAGAAGAGATGTAAACACTGCACTTGGGAGGTGATCTGATGTCGGATCTGCGGGCGATCTATTGGTGTGGGTGGGTGATCAGATTGCCCGCAAGGGGCAGGTTAGGGGCTGATTGATGGGTGGCAGTGACAGGGGGTGATTGATGGGTGGCAGTGACAGGGGGTGATTGATGGGTGGCAGTGACAGGGGGTGATTGATAGGTGATTGACAGGTGATCAGTGGGTTATTACAGGGAATAACAGATGTAAATATTGCACTGGCGAATTGATAAGGGGGGGTCTGAGGGCAATCTGAGCGTGTGGGCGGGTGATTGGGTGCCCGCAAGGGGCAGATTAGGGTCTAATCTGATGGGTAACAGTGACAGGTGGTGATAGGGGGTGATTGATGGGTAATTAGTGGGTGTTTAGAGGAGAGAAGAGATGTATACACTGCACTTGGGAGGTGATCTGATGTCGGATCTGCGGGCGATCTATTGGTGTGGGTGGGTGCAGGCGCGGAGCTAGGGGGGGGGTCGGGGTAGGTCAAGTGCCCCCGGGCGCCGGGTCCCTAAGGGCGCCCAGCTGAGCTGATTTTTTTTTTCCTCTGCGGAGGGGAGCAGCGCAGAGAAGAGAAGAGGGAGAGCTATGCGGACGGTGGAGAAGGGGGCCATCTCCCCCCCTTCTCTCACCTTAGGGCTCTCCCTCCCTCCATCGCTGTCCCCTCCGTTATTGTCCGGGTGCTGGCGCAGCGGGCGGGACTCACCTCCGTCTCGCTGCAGCGCCGGCCGGAAGTTCGGATCCCGCAGCCGCTGCTCTGGTCTGGACTAGACCAGAGTAGCGGCAGATCCATCCGCGCTGCGACGAGACGGAGGTAAGTTCCGCCCGCCGCTGCCAGCACCCGGACATTAATGGAGGGGACAGCGAGGGAGAGAGAGAGCAGCTCTTCTCTGCGCTGCTCCCCTCCTGCTGGGGAGGCAGGGAGGGGGACACCTGGCTACCTACTCTGGGCATATATACCCCTGGCTACATCTACTGGGCATATATACCCCCTGGCTACATCTACTGGGCATATATACCCCTGGCTACATCTACTGGGCATATATACCCCTGGCTACATCTACTGGGCACATATACCCCTGGCTACATCTACTGGGCACATATACCCCCTTTCTACATCTACTGGGCATATATACCCCTGGCTACATCTACTGGGCATATATACCCCTGGCTACATCTACTGGGCATATATACCCCTGGCTACATCTACTGGGCATATATACCCCTGGCTACCTACTCTGGGCATATATACCCCTGGCTACCTACTCTGGGCATATATACCCCTGGCTACATCTACTGGGCATATATACCCCCTGGCTACATCTACTGGGCATATATACCCCTGGCTACATCTACTGGGCATATATACCCCTGGCTACATCTACTGGGCACATATACCCCTGGCTACATCTACTGGGCACATATACCCCTGGCTACATCTACTGGGCATATATACCCCTGGCTACATCTACTGGGCATATATACCCCTGGCTACATCTACTGGGCATATATACCCCTGGCTACATATACTGGGCATATATACCCCTGGCTACGTATACTGGGCATATATACCCCTGGCTACATATACTGGGCATATATACCCCCTGGCTACATCTACTGGGCATATATACCCCTGGCTACATCTACTGGGCATATATACCCCTGGCTACATCTACTGGGCATATATACCCCTGGCTACATCTACTGGGCATATATACCCCCTGGCTACATCTACTGGGCATATATACCCCTGGCTACATCTACTGGGCATATATACCCCCTGGCTACATCTACTGGGCATATATACCCCCTGGCTACATCTACTGGGCATATATACCCCTGGCTACATCTACTGGGCATATATACCCCTGGCTACATCTACTGGGCATATATACCCCCTTTCTACATCTACTGGGCATATATACCCCCTGGCTACATCTACTGGGCATATATACCCCTGGCTACATCTACTGGGCATATATACCCCCTGGCTACATCTACTGGGCATATATACCCCTGGCTACATCTACTGGGCATATATACCCCTGGCTACATCTACTGGGCATATATACCCCTGGCTACATCTACTGGGCATATATACCCCTGGCTACATCTACTGGGCATATATACCCCTGGCTACATCTACTGGGCATATATACCCCTGGCTACATCTACTGGGCATATATACCCCCTGGCTAAATCTACTGGGCATATATACCCCTGGCTACATCTACTGGGCATATATACCCCTGGCTACATCTACTGGGCATATATACCCCTGGCTACATCAGCTGGGCATATATACCCCCTGGCTACATCTACTGGGCATATATACCCCCTGGCTACATCTACTGGGCATATATACCCCTGGCTACATCTACTGGGCATATATACCCCCTGGCTACATCTACTGGGCATATATACCCCTGGCTACATCTACTGGGCATATATACCCCTGGCTACATCTACTGGGCATATATACCCCTGGCTACATATACTGGGCATATATATACCCCCTGGCTACATGGACTGGGCATATATACCCCCTGGCTACATGGACTGGGCATATATACCCCCTGGCTACATATACTGGGCATATATACCCCTGGCTACCTACTCTGGGCATATATACCCCTGGCTACATATACTGGGCATATATACCCCTGGCTACATATACTGGGCATATATACCCCCTGGCTACATGGACTGGGCATATATACCCCCTGGCTACATATACTGGGCATATATACCCCTGGCTATATATACTGGGCATATATACCCCCTGGCTACATATACTGGGCATATATACCCCCTGGCTACATATACTGGGCATATATACCCCTGGCTACATATACTGGGCATATATACCCCCTGGCTACATGGACTGGGCATATATACCCCCTGGCTACATATACTGAGCATATATACCCCTGGCTACCTACTCTGGGCATATATACCCCTGGCTACATATACTGGGCATATATACCCCCTGGCTACATATACTGGGCATATATACCCCCTGGCTACATATACTGGGCATATATACCCCCTGGCTACATATACTGGGCATATATACCCCCTGGCTACATGGACTGGGCATATATACCCCTGGCTACATATACTGGGCACATATACGCCTGACTATATATACTGGGCACATATTATTCTCCTGGCTACATATACTGGGCATATATACCCCTGGCTACATATACTGGGCACATATACCTCTGGCTACATATACTGGGCACACATATCCCTGCCTACATATACTGGGCACATATACCCCTGGCTACCTGTTCTGTGGACATCTCTACCCCTGGCTACCTGTTCTGGGGACATCTATATCGCTGGCCACCTATTCTGGGGACATCTATACCGCTGGCCACCTATTCTGGGGACATCTATACTGCTGGCCACCTATTCTGGGGACAACTATAGACCTGGGGCTACCTATTTTTGGGGAACCACGTCAGATTGAGTGTATTTTGGAGAACTGCTGCCAGGTGAGAGGTGTCTACCATATTAAGGGGGCATTCTACCTATTTATGTGAAATGCTGTCTATTTATGTGACTCATGACTGCTGAATTTGTCTTGTTGGGGGCCTCATGGTTACTGAATTTGTCTTGTTGGGGGCCTCATGATTTGTTGGGGGCCTCAAGATCGCTGAATTTGTCTTGTTGGGGGCCTCATGATTGCTGAATTTGTCTTGTTGGGGGCCTCATGATTGCTAAATTTGTCTTGTTGGGGGCCTCATGATTGCTGAGTTGGTTATGTTGGGGGTCTCATGATTGCTGAATTTGTCTTGATGGGGGGGGGCTCATGATTGCTGAATTTGTCTTGGAACATGCTGGAAGGTACATACTGAGGGAGGGTGGGTGAGCGTGAGCCTGCTAACCTCCATATACATTTGGCTCCACCCATAACCACGCCCACATTTATTATGTGACCACGCCCCTTTTTGGCGCGGCGCACTATGCGCGCCGCAACCTTGACTTTGGGGGGCGCATTAATAGTCTTTGTCCCCGGGCGCTGAAAACCCTAGCTACGCCTCTGGGTGGGTGATCAGATTGCCCGCAAGGGGCAGGTTAGGGGCTGATTGATGGGTGGCAGTGACAGGGGGTGATTGATGGGTGGCAGTGACAGGGGGTGATTGATAGGTGATTGACAGGTGATCAGTGGGTTATTACAGGGAATAACAGATGTAAATATTGCACTGGCGAATTGATAAGGGGGGGTCTGAGGGCAATCTGAGCGTGTGGGCGGGTGATTGGGTGCCCGCAAGGGGTAGATTAGGGTCTAATCTGATGGGTAACAGTGACAGGTGGTGATAGGGGGTGATTGATGGGTGATTGATGGGTAATTAGTGGGTGTTTAGAGGAGAGAATAGATGTAAACAATGGATTTGGGAGGTGATCTGATGTCGGATCTGCGGGCGATCTATTGGTGTGGGGGGGTGATCAGATTGCCCGCAAGGGGCAGGTTAGGGGCTGATTGATGGGTGGCAGTGACAGGGGGTGATTGACGGGTGATTGACAGGTGATTGACAGGTGATCAGGGGGGATAGATGCATATAGTACACGGGGGGGGGGGGGGGGGTCTGGGGGGGGGGTCTGTGGAGAATCTGAGGGGTGGGGGGTGATCAGGAGGGGGCAGTGGGCAGGGGGGGGGGATAAAAAAAAAATAGTGTTGACAGATAGTGACAGGGAGTGATTGATGGGTGATTAGGGGGGTGACTGGGTGCAAACAGTGGTCTGGGGGGTGGGCAGGGGGGGGTCTGAGGGGTGCTGTGGGCGATCAGGGGGCAGTGGGGGGGAAATCAGTGTGCTTGGGTGCAGACTAGGGTGGCTGCAGCCTGCCCTGGTGGTCCCTCGGACACTGGGACCACCAGGGCAGGAGGCAGCCAGTATAATAGGCTTTGTATACATTACAAAGCCTATTATACATATGTGCAGCGGCGATCCGGGTGCTAGTAACCCGCCGGCGCTTCCGAACGGCCGGCGGGTTACTACGAGCGGTGGGCGGAGCCAGTCCCCGGCGGCTGATCGCGTCACGAATGACGCGATCGCCGCATAGCCACTCCCGCAGCCGCCCCCGCCGATGGGCGTATTGCGGTCGTTTGGGCCCGGACTTTGCCGCCGCCCATCGGCTGGGGGCGGTCCTCAAGTGGTTAATTAAAAACAGGAGAGATAATCTATAGGTAAGCGAAATAAGTAATTTCTTTTTGGATGAATTAATAGTTAGTATGGAGGTTTATCCCATTTTAAGGTTGCACTTTAATAGGAGGTTAAATAAGGGAGCCTTGTAGGAGGTAGCTCTATAATTATGGCAGCACTATTAATGTGAGTGCTTTAATAGGAACACCACAAGCAGGAAGCACTACAAGGAAGGCTCTCTATTGAGGGCTCTATATGGGTGGCATTATATAGGGGGGTACTACAAGGGAGGGTACTATAATAGGGGTGCTACCAGGGCTGGCCTTAGGTTTCACAACGCCCTGAGCGTAACCAGATTTTGGTGCCCTCCCATTCATCCTCATCCCGCGCACGTGCACACACACACCCATGTGCAAGATCCCATGTAGTGTATAAACACAGATTTCTCCCTTGAGTGTATATAGGCAGACCCTCCTTCCTCCCCCCCTTTTAGTGTATATAGGCAGATCCCCCCCTTTAGTGTATATAGGCAGATCCCCCCCTTTAGTATATATAACCAGATCCCCTTTTAGTGTATATAGCTAGGCAGATAAATAGTGTATAGTATACAAGCAGATCCCCCTTTGGCACATATAGGCCCCACCCCCTCACTTCCCCAACCGGGAGGCAGTTGGGGAACCTTACTTTACTGCTTGTAGCTGGGGACAGAAGATGGCCAGGAGTCAGGAATGACAAGGAGCGAGGGGAAGCGCTACTGGCACGCACAGCTCACACAGACTCAGCAAGAGGAAGCAGCAGGTTCCTGGAGTCTTCACCCCCATCACTCCCAGCAGCACCAGGGGGTAGCGCTACCACTCACAGCAGCCACAGATGGACCCGGAGCTTGCAGCCACCAGTTGAATGCATATCATGTACGCCACCGTGGAAGCCGGCGCCCTGAGCGACCGCTCCAGTCGCTCAGGTCAAAGGCCAGCCAGAGAATACTATGTTGGGAGTACTATAATTTGGGGGTGCTATATTGGGAGGCAATAAACTATAGGGTATAATAATGACGGGAACAATAAAATTAAGGGCACTATGAATTGAGGACTGGAAGGGAGACTCACTTCATTGGGGGCTACGACGGGACACTATATTGGAAAGCATGGAATGGGAGCTAAACATGGTGGCTTTTACAAGGTAAAAAGTGTTTAGCCATGCCTTACAACCACACCCACTTTAAAGACCACTCCCTACATAACCCTTTTAACCAAATCATGACTTACTTCATTACTGTGCTATTGAAGAAGAGGGTACCAGGGAAGTCCATATAGAGGGGAGAGGGGACTGGAGAACTCTATATGGAAAATGAGGACCACTAGAGCACAAGGAAAATGTATGTATGGGTGGACCAATAGATTGCCAGGTACATTTATATAAGGCGTGGGGTCGACACTAGACTACCAATAAGAATGATAATGCTGATATAATTGGACACGGCATGGGCCATAGCATAGGGAACACTATAGTGGGCACAGCACTTTGAAATGGCACACAACATAAGATGCATTATAAGGGAACAGTATATAAAAATTACGATGCGTAGGACAGTACAGGGGTCTTGAATGGATTGACTTTAATGGGGCAATTAAAAGGAGGGCAGTTCAAATGGACTACCCCTCTAAAATATTAATTAACCCTTCCCTATAGTATCTTCTTCCTAATTTTTACCATTAAAATACTTTTATTTTCTCAGTTCAAATACACACATACTTTAAGTCTTGTGATAAATGGGAAAAGGAAAAATAGCCTAAAATATTTTGGGGTTTTATTTACAGTAGCACCAGTTTTTATTCTAAAACTATAATGGGTGATAACTGAGAAATAATGTATCTTTTCAGTTTTTTTTATTTTTTGTTTCAAAAAGCATATAAAATAAAATCATCCTTCAGGAGAATATACTCTCCAAACGAAGACTATCTTTAGAAAAACACACACACACACACACACACACACACACACACACACACACACACACACACACACACACACACACACACACACACACACAGCACACACACACACACACACACAGAGTACACACACACACACACACACACACACACACAGTACTCATACACACACACACACAGTACACACACACACACACACACACAGTACACATACACACACACACACAGTACACACACACACACACACGCACGCACACACACACACGCACGCACACACACACACACGCACACACACACAACACACACACACACACATGCACACACACACACACACACACACACACACTCTCACACACACACGCACACGCACACACATGCACACACACGCGCACACACATGCACACACACGCACACACGCACACACGCGCACACCACACACGCGCACACGCACGCATGCACACACACGCGCTCGCACACGCACACACACACACGCACACATATATATCTCACCTAGGTGTCCTAAAGGACAACTATCACAAAAAAAGTAGGCAGTTAAAATCTGACAAAACTTACAGGTTTTGGGCCAGTCCATCTCCTCATGGGGGATTATTGGGGTTTCCTTTGTTTCCATGAGCATTTCCTGATCAACAGTAGCAAAGTCTAACTAACAAAATAGTTTGCAAGTGAGTAGGGAGACTGGCTGGTATCTTACTTTTTTGTTAGTTAAACTGCTGTTCATGAAATGCAGTTGAAAACTAAGACAACCCTGAGAATCCCCCATGAGGAGATGGACTGGCCCAAAACCTGTCGGTTCTGTCAGATTTTAACTGTCTACTTTTTTTGCAATACTGGTCCTTTCAGCGAAGCAGGCCTTTTTGGCACGCGCACTACACTGTGCTGTGCCTGACCTGGGCGCCGCAATGGACATTATGTTATAATGTCTATGGCTGTGCAAGGGTAATTCGGGATCTGGGGTTTACCAGAACTCAAATTACTTCTCCCTCTAAGTTTCTACAACTCGGAGGGGGAATAGTAATAAACACTGCCCGGAATTTGTGCGGCAGAAGGGTAAGCCATCATTTGGCTCACTCTGTGCCAAAAAGGCCGGGCATGAAATGCTATGAATGTGTCTTAAGTAGATATCGTTATTGATGATAAAATAAGGACATTACTAAAAATGTCAAACTGCTCTGGTTTTTAAAGGGGTTTTATATGTCGCTATTGAAGTAGATGATTTTGAGGAAATCCACCTTTATATAATCAATTTTGTATATTTAATATACCAGAATAACATAATACCACCATATATTGTACCCACAACCTAATTTTAAAGTGTTGTGATAAATGGAATAAATAGCTCAGCACAATTTGTGTTTTTTTATCTACAGTAAAACTGTCAACCACAGAGCTGATATCGTGGAAAAACGAGAAATAGTGCATTTTTCTTCTTTTGTACAATTTCCCTAATAAAAAAAATTGCCAACCAAAAATATCTATTTTATTCCGTGAAAAATGATGTATATTACTTACATGCCATAAGTGATAAAGTGATAACGTTTTTGTTGATCTTTTAGGGGCATAGCTGAAATATCAAGGTGTCATAAGGTTTGCATAACCAATGGATATGTATATATATTTCACTTACTACAAACACACTCATATTTTATACAGATTTCCTGTGCCCAGGTCTGGTTTTACTTTAGCCTAATGTACATATTTTCTGGTAGTGGCTGCTAAGGGACAGACAACTTCATAAAAGTTAGAACATGCACCTTATGTAGGTGAAGTTGTTCTTTTCCACCAGTTGTTAAGATATCATTAATAATCGCATGAGCAAAACTAGCAAACAAAAGCATTAGTCCCTGGGAGATGCTTGCAAATTGCAGTAACAAATCATCGCCTGTGTACAGAATGCTCATTACTCTAGTGTATATGTAAAGTGTTACATCAACTATATTCTTTGTGATTAAGCTCACCCTAATTAGCCTGGCAAGTACACTGGGGAACGTCTGGGGCCATTTGACATTGTGATATTTCATAGGGGAGAGGAGGATGGGCGCATTATTCTCACAACAAAACTGAAAAAGGAATGTTAATTTAGGTCACTTTCTAAAGCAGAATGGTGACTGCATTCTACTTGATCATCCTACATGAAGGTGCACAAGAAGCATATGGACATATAATCTCTCTATATCTGTAAGGGACTCCCTGTCCATAAAAATGACAAACACTCCTGCTTCTCAATATTCACTAGAATAATATGACTCCCATCATATTTCCCCACTTATACAGTAACTGCAGTAGACACGGGGGCAGCATGGTGGCATAATGGTTAGCACTCTTGCCTTGCAGCACTGAATCCCCAGTTTGAATCCAAGCCAGGGAACTATCTGCAAGGAGTTTGTACGCCCCCCCTCCCCCGTGTCTGCGTGGGTTTCCACAGGCACATCCACAAAAATATACAGATAAGTTAATTGGTTTCCACCTAAGATTGGCCCTAGACTACGATACATATGTAGACATATGACTATGGTAGGGATTAAAGAGGAACTCCAGTGAAAATAATTTAATATAAAAAGGTGCTTAATTTTTACAATAATTATGTATACATGATTTAGTCAGAGTTTGCTCATTGTAAAATCTTTCCTCTCCCAGATTCACATTCTGACATGTATTACATGGTGACATTGTTACTGTGGGCAGATTATGTAGCTGTTCTGGCTTTAACAGACAGCTATAAACAGCCATTTCCTGTGTGTGTCATTGTTACATTGTGGCAGTTTGCCCAGAGTACCGTACGGTACCAGAGCCTCTTGTGGGAGGGGTTTCAGCACAAAATCAGTCATACAGCGCCCCCTGATGGTCTGTTTGTGAAAATCATTATATTTTTCATGTAAAAGTGGGTATCAGCTACTGATTGGGATAAAGTTCAATTCTTGGTCGGAGTTTCTCTTTAAGGAATTAGATCGTGAGCCCCTCTGAGGGACAGTTAAATGACAAGATAACATACTCTGTACAGCGCTGCGGAAGATGTTGGCTCTATATATATACTTAATAATAATGAAAGCCACTTAAGGCAGGAAAAATAATAGATAAAATGAACAAGTTTCCTTTTACTTGTCTTAATAAGTTGAAGCTCCTTAGCTAATACTCCTCTAAGTCTAGAGACCCGTGTGGTCCTCATTTTTCATACTCATACTTGTGGAAATCAACAACCTGCACTTCTCCATATCTGCACCTAGAAACACCAGCACACTGTTTACACAGCTATAGAAACAGTCCACAAGTGGCTCAGAAGAGAACAATAGATTTTTGTCACATTAATAGTGTTGTTTATGTTACTGTTGATGAGAATTTCCCTCATTTCTTGTCCCTTTGATGTCAGGGGCTCTAGCGCAGTTCTAACATGAGTTTTGCAATAATGTAATGTGACAGGTAGATCAGCAATAAAAACGCAAGCAGAAAATGTGGGCACTCCTTAGAAGCAGACGTTTGGGCGCTCCATAGGTGCCTGTACCAGCATCACCCAATAAATAGCAGGTGGCGGGGCCACCCACATTACAAAATACAGCAATTTTGCTGTATTGTGCATTGCGGACGTCCCCAGCACCCGTTATCTATCGGGCGCCACAGACACTCACATTTCCCACTATTGCTGCTATTTATACAGGCACCTGTGGTGGTGTCCAAAAATTTTTCATTTTTCAGTGGATTGGCAGGGGAATGGGAGGCTTGGGGGCAATGGGGTCAGTTGAGATTAGACATGTGAGGCTTGGTTAAGGTTAAGCATTGGGGAAAGGTAATGGTTAGCCATTAGGGGAAGGTTAGGGTTAGGCATGCAGGGTACAGTTAAGGATAGGCATAGGGGGTGGTTTAGGTTAGGTGTAGGTAGGGGGTGGTTAAAGTTAGCCAGGGAGAAGGGGCATAAGGTTAGGCATCTAGGGGTGGGTGGTTAGGGCTAGGTATCGTAGTGAGTTATATGTAAGAATAGGGTTAGGTTTCGCTGAAGTAAAATATAGGTAACATTTACTGATATTTTACTAATGAAAAATACCACTGTAAAATAGTAGAATATCAGTAAAATATTGATATTCTACTATCACTGCATGTACGCATAAAACCTATCTTACAGTCAAAGAAGCTTTAGTAACAGCTGAAAGCAAATATGTGGTGTAATACATGCCTACAGGCAGGTGGCAGTGGTGTATATTATCATACCTCCCAACTTTTTGAGATGAGAAAGAGGGACACTTAAGCCACACCCCTAGTCACGCCCCCACCACACCCCTAGTCACGCATACCATGCCTTTTGTAAGAAAAATTTTGTTTTATAATTCAAACCACACTTGTCTTTTCTATCCTGGTTCATTTTTCACTACACCTGTGGCTTCCTTCTGTATTGTATGGGTTCTGACTAGAGCCTCATCAAGCCAGGACGCTTAGAGACACAAACAATACAGAAGAATGCAGCCAGTGTAGTGAAGTGCTGAGCCCTTGCGGCTGAAAAATCATTGTACAGTGTGTGGCTGCAATATATCCCTTTCTGATCAGACGTCAATCAGAGAGGGATCGATCTTGTGCTGGGTGAAAGTCTTCCAGTGTATAGCAGGGTTTGGATGGACACTGTCTCTAACTGGCAGGAATGCACATTTGAAAGCAAAAGAAAAAGCAAAAGAAGCATATTGCTCTGCACTTTTGGTGTGGGTGCTGCTGCTGTGTGCTAAGTGTGTGTGCTCTGCTTCACCCTGCACCTCACCTTGTGCCTAGTGCTCGTCTTTCCTCCGTAAACTGTGCAGGGTGTTTAGCTGAAGAGGGGGTGTGAAGGTCAGAGTGCACGGGACAGATGGAGCGTGACAGCCAGGCAGGAGAGCTCAGACTTGCAGTGTGTAGGAGACGTGATCTTCTCAGGAACATGCACACTTGTAAGCAGCGGCGGAGGTGAGGATGGGAATGTTTGGAGAGCAGAGCAGTCACTGCGAGATTGTAAATAAAGTAATTAGTAAGCGGTGACATTGCTTACTTCTGAATAAGAAGTGCTCTGCTCTCCTCTGTCATCCCTCTGCCGCTCTCCTCTCCATCCCGAGTTTTGCCGCTGCTGGTATACTCGGGGGGTTGTGGGTCTGCCATGTTCCAACTCCCACGTGCACTAGCATCAAAGGGATTGAGGAGCGGAGGGTGCCACCGGAGTAGCACAGTCTGCCCGCGGCTGCCTGCAGCAATGGCACACTGCACGCAGTCAGGAGAATGATGCGGTCGGCGGGTAAATAGACTATTACTCCTCCTCGTGGGGTGCCAAAATCCAGGATTAGGCCAGCAGAGGGCGGGATCCGGGACAGAACGTCCAAAAACGGGAGAATCCCGCCAAAATCAAGACTGTTGTGGCCTATGTATTATACAACTGTGACCCCTCAGCAGGCCAAGCTATGCTGAGCACTGGTGAGTCTTTATGTGTAGCTGGACTTCCAGGCTTGGAATTACAACTATTTTGCACACTTCCCTTTAATATACAAAAAAAAAAAGTAATGAGTTGAATGAGCCACAAAAAGACTGCATGTGTGTAGTGAGTCACTCACTATCAACATTCTTATGCTGTCCTGCAGCTGAATTCCAGCTGGGCCTCCTCTCTAGAGGTAGTCAGCACAGTGTCTAAATAAGCAAACACAGACAGAGAACTGCTTAAGAATGTTCCAGAAACATAGTTTAATGAGCTCTCTGCACATCATAAGGCCTGTAACATGCATGCCTGGCTGTAACTAGATGAGAGAGATCCAGGGCCCTATGCAATACCTAAACTCACCAGTGTTAAGTGTCAGTGGCGTAGCTATGGAGCTATGGGCACCAGTGCAAGTTTTACATTGCCCCCCCCCCAAGTACTCTATATGTAACACTTGATACGGCGCAGCAAAACCTGCAAAGGACAACCGCAGTGTCAGAGGTGCAGGAAGGGGATGGGGAACACTTTGTTAATGATTACTACCATTCAAAGCATCTATAGAAGTGATTATTGCCACCACAGGACCAATAAACAGCTAAAACTTTGCTTGAGGAAGGGCCCCATGGGGCCCCTCTGGCCCAAGGGCCTCAATGCGGTCACTACCTATGCAACCCCTATTGCTACGCCACTGTTAAGTGTCCAGAAAAATCTAATTGGAAGGTGGAGACCACTAGAGCAGGGATTTTCAACCCTGTCCTCAAGTACCACCAACAGTGCATGTTTTGCAGAAAACAACAAACATTCACAGGTGAGGTAATTAGTGTCTCAACAGAGCTGATTAACTGCCTGTGTGGATTTCCACAAAACATGCACTGGTTGTGGTACTTGAGAACATGGTTGTAAAGCCCTGCACTAGAGCACCAGGAAAATGTATGTAAGGAGGGACCAATAGATCATTAGGTACATTTATATAAGGTTGGGGGGGAAAGGGAGACCTCTAGCCTACTAGAAAAAAACATAATAAATGCCATCATAAGGGGGAAACAGTAGTCACTGGGGCATGGGCCATAGCATAGGGAACACAATACGGTGGCACAGCACTATAAAATGGTGCACGGAGCATTGTAAGGGAGCAGTATAGTTAAATAAAACAAACAGATTATTATTATTATTATTTATTTATAAAGCGCCAACATATTCTGTGGTGCTGTACAATGTAAGAAAACAAACAAGGGATACATAATGATACAGACAATGATATACATCAAATATGAACACTGATACAAGATACAGCACTGGTGATTACAATTTGATTTAACATGATGACTAAAATGTATAAATGTCTAACAGTGTGCAAGCAATTCAATTAAAACATTCCATCACACAAAAGGATGAGAGCCCTGCCCTTGCGAGCTTACAATCTAAAGGCGAGCTTACAATCTAAAGATACAGATACTTACCTTGGTAGTGGGAAGCACCTGGGACAACTTCATTATCATTTACAATACAGAATAAAAGCACAGATTTAACTCTCTGAAAATAAGGTGAAGAGGATCCTAAACATGTCAGTTATTCACTATAGGTCTATAGTGTTAAATGTCACTAGTTATAGAAAATGTTGATGACACATAGCAGATTGTACTAAAATATTCATAATATCCATTTTTATCTTAATTATCTTGGTTTCAGTGGCAGAAACGCTTCTTATATCTATATATAGCAGAATATCAGTATGTAGCCACAGCTACAGTGATGTTCTGCCATGGCAATGATGTCATTTTTCTTCCTTCCCAGAACACTCTGGGAGATCATCTGATTTTTCTTCTCAAAAGATGGAGGTTGGGGTGGGGTTTGCAGTTATACACATTGCCAACAGAAAATATGCCAGCACCTGTGATAAGTTTAGGAATGTAAATCAGTGGTGAGGTAAAATTGTACAATGGGCAAACAATTGCTAACTAATTTAAAAATATATGTTGTAAAAAATAAGCTATTTAAAAATGTTATCTACAGTAACATGTCCCTTTAAGACATTCCCAGTAGATGCAAAATGGAGCAGTGTGGCCTAGTAGTTACACATAGAGCAGCCAGCCTATCAACACATTTGCTTGTATCACTCAGGTTGTATGGAAGTAGCATGGAGATTGAGGCAGGTGGTGGGACTTCTACTAAATTTTCATCATTACCATGACTGTAATGGTAAAAGTCTTGTCCCACCTAACAATAAATCCTATTTCCACATAGATGGAGATTGAAGTTAGTGATTTTGCTGCTCCACCACCCGAGACTAGGATGCGCCAACCCATTCTGCATAAACCTGGACTGGGACGTGTACCATTGAGGAGAAGCCCACAGCATACCATGATAAGGTAAAATACCTTTGGGCCTCTTTCACAGTGGGATGTTAAAGACGCACGTTATAAAAAATTATAACGCAGACTAACGCACAGCAATACAAAGTCTGTGCGACATTCACAGTGCACACGTTGCATTGTGTGTAACATGTAGCAATATTTAGAAAGTGCTGCATGCTGTGCGTTTAGCAATACATTTGCTGCGTTATGTGTGTTGCACATGCTCAGTAATGTTTTTGTTTGTTTTTTTAAATGTAACGCATGCGCCGTTTTCATTCCATCAGTATGCGACAAAAACGGCGCACCAAGAGACACATAACGCAGTGCAAAATAACATCCAATTTCATAACCTACATGCACTACGTTAGGGGCACGTTGTGCGACTTTAACGCCGCATCAAACGCAACGTCCCACTGTGAAAGAGGCCTTATTGGTACATCCAAGAGACAGATAAGGCAGCTGACGCATTTCAGACACAAATGCCAACTTGCAATTCTCTTTTTCTCCTAAGTTTTCTCCTAGGTGAACATTTTTCATCTTCTCTTTAAAATAACTTATCAGCATTTCACAATTCAAAAACTGAAAATACCATCTTGGAGAAAATTAAGGAGGAAAAGTGCATATGGGCCAAAGGCCCATCTTCTCCTAGGAGATACATTTTCAGCTTCTGTTTAAAATAAGTTCTCAGCACTCTGCAATTCGAAATAAACAAAAAGCAGGTGAAGAAGAACTGTCAAAATTATTGTTAGTATTTTCTTGCTTGCTGGTGGCTAAAAAGGCATTTTATTGGTTAAAATAAAAAATATCATCTAGGAGAAAACATAGGAGAAAATGTGAATTAAATACGGGCTAAAGTCTTTATTCAGAGTTCAAGCAGTCTGTCTACTTTCTTCTCTGTGATTTAATTTAACAACAGGTAAGTTAATCAAGAAACGTATACAAAAATAAAAACAAGCGCTGCCACTGGCTAAGGCAGGGTTCAGATATGTCTACTTTGCATGTGTTTTCCCTCAATGGGAATTCACAGTAGAACAGAGAGACCATCAAATGGGCTCATTCAAAACCAATGCACATTTTCACCAGTATTTATTCAGATACCAAGCACATTTACTCTATCATTCAAAAGACTTAAATGGGTACAAGCACTGATGGTGTACAAAAAATATGCAAAAGTATATGTACATTTTTTGCCTGTACAGGTGTAAACCCTCCCTCAGAAAACATGACTGCCTGGATCTTGGCTTCAATCATTCCTTCCCTTAAACCCTCCTTCCCTTAAATGCCTTCAAGACCTGTCCAGTTAAAATATAATGCTTGATAATTTACCTTATGCGGTTAATATATTTGTTCAGTATTCACTTAGATTTTCTCACATGCAGTAATAGTTCTGTAATTTACCCAAAATTGCATGGCAATTCACAAAATATTTTACCTCATGGGGTATTTCATTTGGTATTTTAACCACTTCACAACTGAGGTGTTTTACCCCTTGAGCACCAGAGCAATTTTCACCGTTCAGCGCTCCTTCCATTCATTCGTCTATAACTTTATTATTACTTATCGCAATTAAATGAACTATATCTTGTTGTTTTTTTTCCGCCAACAATTAGGCTTTCTTTAGGTGGGACATGATGCCAAGAATTATTTTATTCTAAATGTGTTTTGATGGGAAAATAGGAAAAAAATTATTGGCCATTATAGTTTTTAAATAATGCATGCTACTGTAATTAAAATCCGTGAAATGTATTTGCCCATTTGTCCCGGTTATTACACCATTTAAATTATGTCCTTATCATAATGTTTGGCGCCAATATTTTATTTGGAAATAAAGGTGCATTTTTTTCAGTTTTGCGTTCATCCCTAATGACAAGCCCATAGTTTATAAAGTAACAGTGTTGTGCCCTCTGGACATAAATATTTAAAGAGTTCAGTCCCTAAGGTAACTATTTATGTTTTTTTTATTGTAATTTTTTTTTTATTTTTATTACAAAAAAACAAATAAATTGGGAGTGTGGGAGGTAATGAGTTAATTTATAGTGTAAAAGTATGTATTTGTATATGAAAAATGTTTTGGATGTAGTTTTACTATTTGGCCACAAGATGGCCACAGTAATTTTTTGTGCACACATCCTGTAAGCATCGGAAGTACGCTTACAGGACGTTCAATGAGGCTGGGATACTTTTTTTTTCACAATGATCGCGCTGCTTCTCATAGAAGCAGCTGATCATTGCTGGGGGGCTGAGATCAACGAACGGGAACAGTTTTTCCCATTCATTGATCTCCGGGCGAGCGGCCGGCAGCGTGCACGAGCGCAGGAGTGCGCGCACGAGCGAGCGGGAGCGCGGACAGCGGCGGTAGAGGTGGGAGGTGCATATATCTACCCTCCTGGTGGGGAAAGGGTGTTAAAAGGAGCGTAGATATACGCACCTGTGGTGGTAAAGTAGTTAAGGAATCATGTGGTATTTCATTTGGTATTTGATGCACTATTGCGGTGCATGGAGAATGGAAGCCAGATGTGACACAGATAGCAATGCTTTTTTAATGATACTGACAAGTAAAGTCCAAGGTGCAGAAAATTAACATAAAGTGTGTATCATCTCAAAACCATTAGTATTTTTTAATTACTACGCAATAATATTGTGAAATTTGGGAAATATGCTTTATTATTAACTTTCTTATTTTCCTCCCGAATAGTTAAATTACTTTTCACCTTTTCTCTGCTTTCTGTTTCCTCCCTACTGTAACTTTCCGAATGGCTGTTTGCTATTTGCCAACAGCTCCAAGCTGGAGAAAAAATACCAAACATCTCACTAGTTTGCGCTAATGTTTGAGAATTTACATTTAAAAAGGACCTGAAATCTCGCACAGGATAGAAGGAAAACAAAGAAAAATGCACCCTGTATGTATTTAGAGAGTTTGGCCTGTTTAATTCCCCCTCATCTGTGACTAATCAGCACTTGTAATTTGATCTCTCAGCAGTGTCAGCTCAGAAATCTCCTCTGCCATGACAGAGCAGCTAATTTGTAAACACAGGATGTTAACAAAATGTCTGCTTCCATGAAAGCAGGAAGTCGACACTGCAAATATGTGTTGCAGGATTTGTATTAGCTGTAACAAAGAAAAGTTGTTCTTTAAAGGTTATAATGCTGTTGCATATCTTTTAGAGCAGAGAGGAAGTTCTGAGTTCAGGTACACTTTTAGAGCTATATACTTCACTAGTCTGCAATTCCAATTTTCCATGTAGTAACAGGCCTTTGTGCATTGTCACTTTACAAAATGTTCAGTAAAATGTTTCCTGCTTCACCACATGCGGTAACGCTTACTGCATTGAAGCCAATGTAGAAAATCTCACCTCTTACCAACACTAATCAAAAATAAAAAATAAGAATAATAGAATTTAAATAATGTCTCCAAAAAATTGACAGCTGTCTCTACTGGGAACAAATCCATCTACAGGTCCATTTTCCATAGTAAATCTTACATGTGTAAATATTTTTGTGAAACAAAATTTGATCCACTTCCACAAAAAATAAATTCATCTTTTTTCTCATTTCTGTTCACGTATCATTCTGTATGGTGTATACCAAATAACAGGCAAAATAATAAAAATATATAGTATTACATCAGCTCATACGCTGCATACACATCCTGTTCAGAGATGGCACGAACGGTTCGCCGGCGAACTGTTCCCGGCGAACTTCCGGGGTTCGCGATCGCGGAGAACTGCAAACTTTTCTGGTAGTTCGGTTCGCCCCCATAGTGCACCATTAGGGTCAACTTTGACCCTCTACATCACAGTCAGCAGGCACATTGTAGCCAATCAGGCTACACTCCCTCCTGGAGCCACTCCCCCCTTATAAAAGGCAGGCAGCACCGGCCATTATACTCACTCCTGTGCCTGTAATAGTGAGAGAAGGGAAAGCTGCTGCAGACTCTCTCATAGGGAAAAATTAGTTAGGCACTTGTAGGCTTCTTAGCTTGCTCCTTAGTGATTCTTATTGCTAAAATAGCACCCAACAACAGCTCTTTTGAGAGCTAATTTTGTTCTTGTGATCTATTTTTTTTTCTGTGTCTCACTGACACTTGTGTTGCATAGACAGCCTTCATAATTCATACTGTGTGTGTGCCACTGCCAGGCCCACCACATTCAGTGACTACCTGTGTGTGTGACAGGTGCACATTGTAATACCCATTACTGCATATACCTACCTACCTGTTGTTCACAGTGCACCCACCTACCTACGTGAGTGCACGCAGAGTCACTCTGCCTGTCCGGTATCTGTCTGTGTGTGACAGGTGCACATTGTAATACTCGGGGCGTGCATTCCATGCCTGTTGCCTTCCTTGGATGTGTGTGTTAGCCGTTCCTGCTCCTTTGCCCACAGCGTGCCTGATGTGTGGTGGTGGTAGCTGTTTCTTAGGCTCCCACTCGGACCGGAATCGAACCAGGATTCCCCGGCCATTACCCGTGGTCACTCGCAATGGCAGACTTGCCCTCCATAACAGATTCTCGTTACAGGTAGTGAACAGCCAGCAGAAAAAGTAATTTAAAAAAATAGATGTAAGCTTTAACTATGTTATAGGAAGAACCATTGAAAGTTGATAAGGCAGTCAGACATTACCTGACATCACTGAGTGAGGAAGAGCAATCAGGCTATGGTGTGCACCAGTCCAGCACGGCCGTCACTACGCAAACAGCTGTTTGAGGTGCATTACACAGTGAGTTTGGTGTGTCAGCGTGAAGCAGTACTCTAATTACACTCCCTGATTGATGTATACACATGCAAGATGTTTTAAAGCACTTTAGACCTGCAATTTAGCATTCAATGTGATTTCTGCCCTTAAAACGTTGCTTTGCATCAAATCCAGATTTTCCCCGGGACTTTTGGCGTCTATCCCACTCCGCCATGCCCCCCTCCAGGTGGTAGACCCTTTGAAACATCTTTTCCATCACCTTTGTGGCCAGCGTAAGTGTTTCTGGTTTTCAACGTTTGCGTCCTCATTGAAGTCTATTGCGGTTCGCGGAAGTTTGCGCAAAGCAAACTTTTTGCGGAAGTTTGCGAACCCGGTTCGCGAACTGAAAATCTGAGGTTCTGGCCATCTCTAATCCTGTTATTTCCAAGAAATGTATCGAAATGTTGCCATGCACGATTCAACCAAATCAATTGATCTTCCTGCTTTTACTTTTGATAGTATGATCATTTGTATAGAAAGATTGAAAATATTGTGTTGTTTTGGATCTATAAAAAACATTATTTTCTTTATTTTTTTATGAATATCTAATCAAGTGTGTTGGATAAATCAGATAGAAAAATACAAAAAATTTAATTTTAAAAAAAATTGTTGTTTTGATATACTTGGAGAAAATGATCATAGTTTTGTGGTATATTAGTTCAATTTTTCAAATTATCTGATCAATCTATCAGATTTCTCTGGCCCAAAAAACCCCAAGAAATGTATGGACACCTTCAGACAACCATTTTGGTTGTACAGAAGATAAATGACCAGAAGAGCACCCAGTGCTCAAACAAACCTGTTAGGCCCCGTTCACACTTGCGTTTCTGTGCCAAACGGGCCAGATGACCGGACTGGATCCGATCCGGATCCGGTCCGGTTGCATCAGGTATGTATACGGCTGCGATCCGGATCCGTTTGGTAAAAGTTATAAATAAAACTATATAATTGTTGGGGTCTGGGAGGTCAGCAGAAGGTGCACCTGTAGAATCAGGTCCTCCGCTGTTTAGGCCTCACCTCCACCTCCGACATACTGTCAAACAGCTCCAGCACGTTAGTCACTGCTGCTCCACTCCAGAAATGCTTGGCCCATGTGTCCCCATCCAAAATGGCCGCTAGAATACGCATAGGAAGTGGGGTAGAACGTCAGGTGTTTGCAGCCAGTGTGTTCTGTGCTTTCCGTTTCTCATTGGTTTCTATTTCCGGATGGTGCAGTCAGGCTCCGGTCCGGGTGCGTGGGCCGGATGATCCGGACCCGAAAAATAGCGCATGTTGGAAAAGTGTCCGGAGTCCGGATCCGATCCGGCTCCGTTCTGTACGGAACGGACGCATGTGAATGTCCGCATAGACTTTGCATTGCTATGCGGAACGTACGTTCCGTTTGTACAGTATACGGTCCGGATCCGATCAGGCGAATCCGGACAACGAACGCTAATGTGAACCAGGCCTTAGTGTCAAATTCAAGCAGAAGCTATTTATTGAGTAAAACAAATCATAAAAACAACAATCACATCGTGGGTCCTGTGCGACAGGGAACCAGAATAAGTCAAATTGCCTTGAGGCACTACAAGTGCCAGAATACCAATAGGTGATGAAACCTTTTCGAGAGGCCCACTTGCTAGTCCTGACCGTTTTTGGCATACAATCAACAGAGGTTGCTAAAAGCAACTTCTGATGACGGCATCAGCGACTTCTGATGACGGCATAGAGCCAAAACCAGTAGTGTCTCAGGGCGATTTGATTTATTCTGGGTCCCTATTATGCAAGACCCAGTATGTGAGTGTTGTTTTTATGTTTTTATGATTTGTTTTACTCAATATGTCTGTCACTCTGTTGGTTTGTTTGAGCGCTGGGTGTCTGCAGGAGATTTCCACAAATCTTTTTGTCAAGGAAAGAACTGTTTATGCTAGCGCCGAGGCTTGCTCTGGAAATGTGAATGTTCTATTTTGTGGAATCGGATACCTAGACTGCAGCAGTGTTTTTGCATGTTCACTGCTCTGGAAGTGCTTGATTTTCTGATATGGCCCCCTGTGCGTGATGACCTACCTCTGCAAATAATGATAATAATAATAATATTAGTAATAATAATAATAATACACATCCAAAACTGTGTACACAATACTGGCTTATGATTTCATAAAATTCTTACTCAGACCACTTCCCATTTTTCAAATAATTTTAAATTTCTTATAATAAACCAGGTCAATCACATTTACAAAGCCTATATATAATTTCCTATCTGTCATGATTCATCTTCTATATTATTCTTTCACCTTAGATTGTTACCTTTGTCCTGAGAGTTCTTCTTTATATTTGTGATCATCCCTTGGTAATCCTGTAATGTACGTAAATTGCAACAATGCAATATCTGTGCTTTCCATTGGATTCACATCAGCAAATCTAATCTGCTATGTTATTATAATATTCTCAATAGACTTACAGTTGCAATATATGATAACATGCGTAAAAGGAAAAAAAAAATTATAACATCAATATTACAAGCACCATAAGGAGCTTTTGTTTTCCTTACCCATGCTTTTTAAACTTGTTATGTACACAATACTCAATGCATGCGTAATATCCCTACCGCTACCTCTAGTAACAATTATTATTACTACCTTATACAAATGAAGCAAACATAACATAAATACAATCTCAAGCAGAAATTAAAATGGGTCAAATCATGGTGTGACAAATGCTTTGTAAACATTACGTTATATGCCCAATACTAAATATATGCATAATATGCCTATATTACTTCTTCTAGTAATAGTTATTATTACAATCTTATACAAAATTAGCAAAAGTAAGAGAATATATCCAGTCTAAACTAGGATTGAGAATACAGCAAATTATGACTGCCATATATTTATTGAAGTACAGCTTGTAAAAAGGAGAAAATATACTCCCTCCTTTTAGTGCTAGAGTCCAAATCATTTTAAAAACAGTATCTGCATGGAGGTTGTATGCTTTAACTATGTTTGGCACGCTTTAGGATTGGAGAACGGTCAGAACTGTTAGCTGCTGGGGACAGATTTGACAACTAGGGGGATTCCCTGGGGAGGTAAAGTGGCAGGCCTCACAGGCAGGTTTTTTTATTAATTTACCAAATAGTATTAATATAGCGCTGGCATCGTATGCAGTGCTGTACAGAGAACAGTCTTGTCACTTAACTGTCCCTCAGAAGGGCTCACAATCTAATCCCTGTTATAGCCATATGTATGTATTGTTTAGTGTATGTATCTTAGTTTAGGGCCAATTTAGGTGGACGCCAATTAACTTATCGGTATGTGGTTGTAACGGTTGGGTGTTTAGCCTTAGATGTCTGATTATTAGGTGATCTGCAGTATCACCAATAATACAGATGCTATACCTGATTATTAGGTGATCTGCAGAATCACCAATAATACTAGTATAGCAGACACTGACTGAGTGAGTAGTGATTGGTGCAACCGTAACTTTATTAGTTTGGCGAGACCTTACCAGAGGGACTGGTAAGGTACTATCAGTACACTGACTGTATAGATTTGATCAAACCTTCCCAGAGGAGCTGGAGAAGGTACTAACAGAGAGAGTACAGAAGTAATATTGCTGGTCTATACCAGAGGAGCTGGTAAACGACCAATAAATCAGACAAACAATCACACCGACCCTTTCCAGTAAGGCTGGATAGGTCAGACTAGGAGGATACGGTAGGCTAGACCTTCCCAGCAGGGCTGGAAAGGTATGTCAGGTAACTTAGATAGCTTTGGCTAAACCTTCCCAGAGGGGCTGGGAAGGTACTATCAGTCACAAGCGGCACCTCACCACTGGAGCTGGTGGGTATAGAGCACCTCACTAGTGGCAAGGGCCCACTGGTGAGTACGATGGTTAGACAGGCAAGGTTCGGCAACAGAGAGGTAATTACAGTACAGAATCGTGAGGCAGAAGGATAACGAGGAATCAGGCAGAGGTTCAGCAACTAGTCAGATAGGCAGAAGTTGGTTTCAACACCGGGCACTAGTCTAAGGTCTGAGCGCTTACACAAAGTATTCACGACAGCAGACAAGGAAACACTGAAGCCTGGAGGCTTAAGAAGCGGAGGAGACCTCACAGGCACGCCCCCTGCCATCAGCCAATCCGGGGTGCCGTGAGTCTCCTCTGACGTCAGCCGACCAGCAGGTCAGCTGATGAACCTTCTCCCAGCATAAAGGTCCCGTCTGTGCGTGCGAGACGGCGACCCCCTCAGGGAACGAACGCTCCGTCCTCGGCGTCCTAGACGCCGGGAGGACGGGCAGAGGCATGGGTGCAGCTGCAGCGGCGGCGCTGTTCGCCGCAGCTGCCCCGTTGTTCGTTACAGTGGTTTTCTTTTTAAGATAGAATTTTTTCTATTAGTTTAAAAAAAAAAAAAGTCACAGCAGCAATCAAATGCCACCAAAATAAAGCTCTATTTGTGAGAAGAAAAAGAGGTAAAATTCATTTAGGTGCTAAGTTGTATGACCAAACAATAAACTGTTAAAGTTGTAAAGTGCTGAAATGTAAAAAATGGCGTGGTCACTAGTAGTGTTGGGCGAACATCTAGATGTTCGGGTTCGGGCCGAACAGGCCGAACATGGCCGCGATGTTCGGGTGTTCGACCCGACCGCCGAACATAATGGAAGTCAATGGGGACCCGAACTTTTGTGATTTGGAAAGCCTCCTTACATGCTACATACCCCAAATTTACAGGGTATGTGCACCTTGGGAGTGGGTACAAGAGGAAAAATTTTTTAGCAAAAAGAGCTTATAGTTTTTGAGAAAATCGATTTTAAAGTTTCAAAGGGAAAACTGTCTTTTAAGTGCGGGAAATGTCTGTTTTCTTTGCACAGGTAACATGCTTTTTGTCGGGATGCAGTCATAAATGTAATACATATAAGAGGTTCCAGGAAAAGGGACCGGTAACGCTAACCCAGCAGCAGCACCACACGTGATGGAACAGGAGGAGGGTGGCGCAGGAGGAGAAGGCCACGCTTTGAGACACAACAACCCAGGCCTTGCATGAGGACAAGAAGCGTGCGGATAGCAATTTGCATTTTGTCGCCATGCAGTCATAAATGTAATACAGATGAGAGGTTCAATAAACAGGGACCGGAAACGCTAACCCATCACAGATGTTCATTGTTCATGTTACTTGGTTGGGGTCCGGGAGTGTTGCGTAGTCGTTTCCAATCCAGAATTGATTCATTTTAATTTGAGTCAGACGGTCTGCATTTTCTGTGGAGAGGCGGATACGCCGCCAATCTGTGACGATGCCTCCGGCAGCACTGAAACAGCGTTCCGACATAACGCTGGCTGCCGGGCAAGCCAGCACCTCTATTGCGTACATTGCCAGTTTGTGCCAGGTGTCTAGCTTCGATACCCAATAGTTGAAGGGTGCAGATGGATTGTTCAACACAGCTACGCCATCTGACATGTAGTCCTTGACCATCTTCTCCAGGCGATCGGTGTTGGAGGTGGATCTGCACGCTTGCTGTTCTGTGTGCTGCTGCATGGGTGTCAGAAAATTTTCCCACTCCAAGGACACTGCCGATACCATTCCCTTTTGGGCACTAGCTGCGGCTTGTGTTGTTTGCTGCCCTCCTGGTCGTCCTGGGCTTGCGGAAGTCAGTCTGTCGGCGTACAACTGGCTAGAGGAGGGGGAGGATGTCAATCTCCTCTTTAAAGTCTCCACAAGGGCCTGCTGGTATTCTTCCATTTTGACCTGTCTGGCTCTTTCTTCAAGCAGTTTTGGAACATTGTGTTTGTACCGTGGATCCAGAAGGGTATAAACCCAGTAATTGGTGTTGTCCATAATGCGCACAATGCGTGGGTCGCGTTCAATGCAGTCCTAGGCCGAAGAGGTCATAGCCTAGGGTCACAAAACCTGTTTATTTGGGCAATTTTAATGGTGGCGAGTCTGACGTACATAAATCGCAGCAATGGCCGTTAGCAACGTCTGAATCTCACGAAATGTCTCATGCAGGTAGAAGACATATTGTTAGACTTGGGCTCCAAAGATGGGTTCCCTACATCTCTGCAAACCAGAGTTACAGGGCTCCAAATTTGGTAAAATCCCCCATAGGCTTTCATTGGGCCTCCTATTTACAGTTCCAAAATCTCACATCTTTTCAAAGGGCAATTACTCAGCAGTACCAAATTTTCTAGCATTGTAGGGACTCTTAGGGGGAACATGACTGGTGAGTTTCGGGCCCCTAGGCCAAAGAGGTCATAGCCTAGGGTCACAAAAACCTGTTTATTTGGGCTATTTCAATGGTAGTGATGGTGACGTACATAAATCGCAGCAATGGCCGTTAGCAAAGTCTGAATTTCACGAAATGTCTCATGCAGGTAGAAGACATATTGTTAGACTTGAATTCCAAAGATGGGGTCCCTACATCTCTGCAAACCAGAGTTACAGGGGTCCAAAATTGGTAAAATCCCCCATAGGATTTCATTGCCTCCCTATTTCACTTTCCAAAATCTCACATCTTTTCAAAGGGCAATGGCTCAGCAGTACCAAATTTTCTAGCATTGTAGGGACCCTTAGGGGGAACATGACTGGTGAGTTTCGGGCCCCTAGGCCGAAGAGGTCATAGCCTAGGGTCACAAAAACCTGTTTATTTGGGCTATTTCAATGGTAGTGATGGTGGCGTACATAAATCTCAGCCATGGCCGTTAGCAACGTCTGAATCTCACGAAATGTCTCATGCAGGTAGAAGACATATTTTTAGACTTGGATTCCAAAGATGGGGTCCCTACATCTCTGCAAACCAGAGTTACAGGGGTCCAAAATTGGTTAAATCCCCCATAGGATTTCATTGCCTCCCTATTTCACTTTCCAAAATCTCACATCTTTTCAAAGGGCAATGGCTCAGCAGTACCAAATTTTCTAGCATTGTAGGGACCCTTAGGGGGAACATGACTGGTGAGTTTTGGGCCCCTAGGCCAAAGAGGTCATAGCCTAGGGTCACAAAAACCTGTTTATTTGGGCTATTTCAATGGTAGTGATGGTGACGTACATAAATCGCAGCAATGGCCATTAGCAAAGTCTGAATTTCACGAAATGTCTCATGCAGGTAGAAGACATATTGTTAGACTTGAATTCCAAAGATGGGGTCCCTACATCTCTGCAAACCAGAGTTACAGGGGTCCAAAATTGGTAAAATCCCCCATAGGATTTCATTGCCTCCCTATTTCACTTTCCAAAATCTCACATCTTTTCAAAGGGCAATGGCTCAGCAGTACCAAATTTTCTAGCATTGTAGGGACCCTTAGGGGGAACATGACTGGTGAGTTTCGGGCCCCTAGGCCGAAGAGGTCATAGCCTAGGGTCACAAAAACCTGTTTATTTGGGCTATTTCAATGGTAGTGATGGTGGCGTACATAAATCTCAGCCATGGCCGTTAGCAACGTCTGAATCTCACGAAATGTCTCATGCAGGTAGAAGACATATTTTTAGACTTGGATTCCAAAGATGGGGTCCCTACATCTCTGCAAACCAGAGTTACAGGGGTCCAAAATTGGTTAAATCCCCCATAGGATTTCATTGCCTCCCTATTTCACTTTCCAAAATCTCACATCTTTTCAAAGGGCAATGGCTCAGCAGTACCAAATTTTCTAGCATTGTAGGGACCCTTAGGGGGAACATGACTGGTGAGTTTTGGGCCCCTAGGCCGAAGAGGTCATAGCCTAGGGTAAAATCCCCCATAGGCTTTCATGGGGCCTCCTATTTACCGTTCCAAAATCTCACACCATTTCAAAGGGCAATGGCTCAGCAGTGGCAAAACTCACCAGTCATGATCCCCCTAAGGGTCCCTACAATGCTAGAAAATTTGGTACTGCTGAGCCATTGCCCTTTGAAAAGATGTGAGATTTTGGAAAGTGAAATAGGGAGGCAATGAAATCCTATGGGGGATTTTACCAATTTTGGACCCCTGTAACTCTGGTTTGCAGAGATGTAGGGACCCCATCTTTGGAATCCAAGTCTAAAAATATGTCTTCTACCTGCATGAGACATTTCGTGAGATTCAGACTTTGCTAACGGCCATTGCTGCGATTTATGTACGTCACCATCACTACCATTGAAATAGCCCAAATAAACAGGTTTTTGTGACCCTAGGCTATGACCTCTTCGGCCTAGGGGCCCGAAACTCACCAGTCATGTTCCCCCTAAGGGTCCCTACAATGCTAGAAAATTTGGTACTGCTGAGCCATTGCCCTTTGAAAAGATGTGAGATTTTGGAAAGTGAAATAGGGAGGCAATGAAATCCTATGGGGGATTTTACCAATTTTGGACCCCTGTAACTCTGGTTTGCAGAGATGTAGGGACCCCATCTTTGGAATCCAAGTCTAACAATATGTCTTCTACCTGCATGAGACATTTCGTGAGATTCAGACTTTGCTAACGGCCATTGCTGCGATTTATGTACGTCACCATCACTACCATTGAAATAGCCCAAATAAACAGGTTTTTGTGACCCTAGGCTTTGACCTCTTTGGCCTAGGGGCCCGAAACTCACCAGTCATATTCCCCCTAAGGGTCCCTACAATGCTAGAAAATTTGCCACTGCTGAGTAATTGCCCTTTGAAAAGATGTGAGATTTTGGAACTGTAAATAGGAGGCCCAATGAAAGCCTATGGGGGATTTTACCAAATTTGGAGCCCTGTAACTCTGGTTTGCAGAGGTGTAGGGAATCCATCTTTGGAGCCCAAGTCTAACAATATGTCTTCTACCTGCATGAGACATTTCGTGAGATTCAGACGTTGCTAACGGCCATTGCTGCGATTTATGTACGTCAGACTCGCCACCATTGAAATTGCCCAAATAAACAGGTTTTGTGACCCTAGGCTATGACCTCTTCGGCCTAGGACTGCATTGAACGCGACCCACGCATTGTGCGCATTCTGGACAACACCAATTACTGGGTTTATACCCTTCTGGATCCACGGTACAAACACAATGTTCCAAAACTGCTTGAAGAAAGAGACAGACAGGTCAAAATGGAAGAATACCAGCAGGCCCTTGTGGAGACTTTAGAGAGGAGATTGACATCCTCCCCCTCCTCTAGCCAGTTGTACGCCGACAGACTGACTTCCGCAAACCCAGGACGACCAGGAGGGCAGCAAACAACACAAGCCGCAGCTAGTGCCCAAAAGGGAATGGTATCGGCAGTGTCCTTGGAGTGGGAAAATTTTCTGACACCCATGCAGCAGCACACAGAACAGCAAGCGTGCAGATCCACCTCCAACACCGATCGCCTGGAGAAGATGGTCAAGGACTACATGTCAGATGGCGTAGCTGTGTTGAACAATCCATCTGCACCCTTCAACTATTGGGTATCGAAGCTAGACACCTGGCACAAACTGGCAATGTACGCAATAGAGGTGCTGGCTTGCCCGGCAGCCAGCGTTATGTCGGAACGCTGTTTCAGTGCTGCCGGAGGCATCGTCACAGATTGGCGGCGTATCCGCCTCTCCACAGAAAATGCAGACCGTCTGACTCAAATTAAAATGAATCAATCCTGGATTGGAAACGACTACGCAACACTCCCGGACCCCAACCAAGTAACATGAACAATGAACATCTGTGATGGGTTAGCGTTTGCGGTCCCTGTTTATTGAACCTCTCATCTGTATTACATTTATGACTGCATGGCGACAAAATGCAAATTGCTATCCGCACGCTTCTTGTCCTCATGCAAGGCCTGGGTTGTTGTGTCTCAAAGCGTGGCCTTCTCCTCCTGCGCCACCCTCCTCCTGTTCCATCACGTGCGCTGCTGCTGGGTTAGCGTTACCGGTCCCTTTTCCTGGAACCTCTTATATGTATTACATTTATGACTGCATGCCGACAAAAAGCATGTTACCTGTGCAAAGAAAACAGACATTTCCCGCATTTAAAAGACAGTTTTCCCTTTGAAACTTTAAAATCGATTTTCTAAAAAACTATAAGCTCTTTTTGCTAAAAAATTTTTCCTCTTGTACCCACTCCCAAGGTGCACATGCATCGGTGAGGGAACGATTACTTGGTGACAATGGAGTAACTAATGAGATGCTTGTTTTAATTATGTCATTACTTGAGTTTAGCCTCTCCCATGCCTACTTTAGGTTTGGTGATGATTTTTACCTGCAGACCCTCGGTATACCCATGGGGGCCCCGTATGCCCCTACAGTCACTAACATTGTTATGTCTGATTTTGAGAAAACCCATTTTTTGGGTACTGGGGCCCCCTGTGGGTATCCAAGGGTACTGTAGGTTCATTGATGACCTATTTTTCAGTTGGTCAGGCACTGAGGAGGAGTTGTGTCAGTTTTTTTATACTATTAATGACAAACATGCCACTATTAAATTCAAGATAGACTACCATGTGTGCCTCATACATTTTTTAGATGTAGAGGTGAGGAAGAAAAATGGTCATTTTGAGACCGATTCATACAGAAAAGAAACTGATAAAAATTCTTATCTTTTGGCTGGTAGCTGCCATCCCAAACCACTGATTAATGGGCTCTCTAAGAACCAATACGTCAGAGCGCGGAGGATCACATCCTCCGATGAATTGTATTGGAAGCAGGCACGACTCCTCTCACAAGATTTTATAAAACGTGGCTACAATAAAAAAAGATGTGATGAAATAGCAGCCGAGGTGGGAGGGATGTCACGAAAAACACTGCGAGTATATAATAGGGAAAAGCAGGACAGTACATTGGATGTTAATTTTGTGACTACTTTTTGTAGAGAGTCTTCTGTCCTGCGAGACACGATTTTGAAGTTCTGGCCGGTGATTGAAGCTGATCCGCAGCTGACCTCCGGATGCAGGATGCCACCTAGATTTGTCTATAGAAGGGGTAAGTCCATTAAGAGATTATTTGATCTGGGCTGACATTGGTAGATCTAGAGGGCCCACACAAAGGTTCTTGGGCCCCCCTAGGGTGGGTACTTACCCCTGTTTACATTGCCAGCATTGCAATAGTATCATCAGAGGTTCAGCGATAAGTCATCCCCGTCAGGGCATGTCAATTCCTTTGAAAGATTACGCCACATGCGACACGAAAGGGGTGGTGTATTGTATAAAATGCCCATGTGGTTTGGCCTATGTAGGCCAGACCAAGAGAGATATCAAAACAAGGTTGAACGAACACAGGAGCAATATACAAAACCCCAAGAAATTCAAATCTAAGAGTGGGGAAGAAGACAGCAATCGTGAATCCCCTTTAGCTAGACACTTTAAAGAATTTAATCATAGTGTGACTCAGCTTAGATGGCTCATCTTAGAGGTGCTGCGATTCCCTGAGGGTAGTGACCACAGAACCATTTTACTTAGACGAGAGGCTTGGTGGATGGAGAAGCTGGGGACACAGTCACCTTTTGGCCTTAACGAAGACTTCAGTCTCAGATGATTTCTATAGATGTTTTCCACTAATGCTTATGCTGCTCACTGGCCCTGGAAGGGTTAATGTATGTATAAGATTGTGCCCGCCCCCAATTCATTGGGTGTGGCGTGCTAATTTGAGTCTATATATTTCACAGTGGTTTTACCAGATGACTTGAGCACTTGAGAAAGGGCCTCTGCCCGAAACGTTGTGCTTTTTGTGTGCTATATCACCGCTTATGTACGCAATAAAAATCAGTTGAATCATCCCTGGAGGGTCGAATCCTATGTGGATTGTACGATTGATTGGAACTTTATCGAGGGGTTTGATGGACCTCTCACCGCCCTGGACTCCCCATAAAAATTGAACCATCTCTGTGGCCGGCAGGTACCATTTTACATTGCACTAGGGAGGTATAAACATCTGGTCCTCAAGTGGTTAAAACAGAAAGTATTTGCAATAATTCAGGTTGGAGTGTGCTCTGAGATGTCTCCCAGTGCATCACTACTGAAATATGCAAAATATCCATTGTTGTCCCTGGAAGCTAGCCACACCTCCAGATCCGCTGGAATGCAATGATGTGTCAGCTTGTTAATATTACAGAGCCACAATAATTCAACATGCATGCAGACTGTTTTGGATTGGTAGATCCTCATCAGTGCATGGCATGGATTAATGTGGCTCTGTGGGGTGAGACTTGAAACACCCAGGCCCATATGCAATTAACTTTTTCTCCTGAGTTTTCTCCTAGGAGATAATTTTTCATCTTCAATTCAAAAAATAACCTTTTACCACTTTGCAATGGAAAAAGTACCAAAAAGTAGGTGAAAAATACTGTCAGAATGATGTCAAGTATTATTTTCTTGCTGCCTGGTGGTTTAACCACTTCACAACTGAGGGGTTTTACCCCTTCAGCATCCGAGCAATTTTCACCTTTCCGCTCTCCTTACATTAATTCGCCTATAACTTTATCATTACTTATCACAATAAAATGTATCTTGTTTTTTTCGCCACCAATTAGGCTTTCTTTGGGTGGGACATTATGCCAAAAATTATTTAAATGGGCGAAAAAAAACCTCCCGCGGCCGTACGGCCACGGGAATCAGAATGCCCAGCAGGTCAAATAAATTGTAAAGGATGATATTGTGCATATTTGCTGCTGCATATATTGTTGTTTGGATGAGGCACCAATGTTTGCATCTTACTTGCTGTGGGAATTGATGCCTTTATAAATAAGTAATTATTATACCTTATTAGAGCTAGTATTTATATGGCATAATAATTATAATAATGGCTTCTTTCTAACTGAACAGTGAACAAAAAAGGAAAATCTACTACTCAACTTATTCATTTCCAAGCAAGTCCTGTATTTCCTGTCCTAGCACAGTAGTTTTAAAAGAGGCATAACACATGATAAAGAAATGATGGTATGTGCTTCATAGCTCAGTTCTTCTATGTTCCATTTTCTAGGAACTGATATTACCTGACTACTAACACAGTTCCTAAAGCAGCATCCCTTGTTTTCGGATTTCTCATATTATCCATCAGCTAGTATTGTTCCTATAGGGATATCACTCATTTTCGCACACACTCCTAGGAGTTCCGGTTCACCACGAGCTTGCTGGGAAATCTGTAACTCATTTTCGTTGTGCAACAGAAATTGGAGTTGACTCTGGATTATTAGTTACACAATTAAATTGGTCCCCATCGTACCTTGGTACACTGTCATCTCACCAGGCAGTGATTAAGTCATAGACAGATGGCTAATTAGGACTCTGGACTCAGGGAAGGATATTCAGTATGCCACATTCTTGGTGTGACCTGTCATTAGGATTATACATACTGTTTAACCACTTCAGCCTACATCTTCGAAAATCGTATGCATCCGAGCAAAGTTCACCTCCCATTCATTCGCTAATAACTTTATCGCTACTTATCAAAATTAATTGATCTATATTTTGTTTTTTCCGCCACTAATTAGGCTTTCTTTGGGTAGTACATTTTGCTAAGAGCCACTTTACTGTAAATGCATTTTAACAGGAAGATTAAGATAGAAATGGAAAAAATCATTATTTCTCAGTTTTTGGCCATTATGGTTTAAAATTAATACATGCTACAGTAATTAAAACCCATGCATTTTATGTGCCCATTTGTCCCGCTTATTACACCGTTTAAATTACGTCCCTATCACAATCTATGGCGCCGATATTTTATTTAGAATAAAGGTGCATTTTTTCAATTTGCGTCTATCACTATTTACAAACTTATAATTTTAAAAAATTTAATAAGATACTCTCTTGACATGTATATTTAAAAAGTTCAGACCCTTAGGTAACTATTTATGTAGTTTTTTTTTTTTAATTGTAATTTTTTTTTTTTTAATACAAAAATGTATTTGGGTAATTTTAGTTTGTGAGGGAAACTGCTAATTTTAGATGTAATATAATGTATTTTTTTATTTAATAAAAGTATGTGGGTGCAGTTTACTATTTGGCCACAAGATGGCCACATTCAAAAAATTCCTAGATGCGAACGATGTCGCATCTAGGAACTAAAATGAAGAGAAGAAGTTTCCTGGGGGCAGAAATACCACGCTCTCTGATGAGAAAGCGTCGGTATTTCTGCCGGGGACTTAGATCGGTGAATGGGAATTATATTCCCATTCACTGATCGGGGGGGCAGCGGGAGGCAGCGGGAGCGCGCGTGGGCGCGCGCCCGATCGCGCGCACCACATGGATGCAGCACCACTGCCTATCTGGACGGATATATATGCGTCCAGATATGGCGAAGTGGTTAATGTGAATTCCATGTTTAATGTTCTCTGTTTCAGCAGTTGGGTGCCGATGAATGAAGCTGCATGTTTATTTACAACCTGTGTGGTGGTTGTAGAGGAAAGGGAATGTCACCAGAGCCAGGTGGGAGGAATGTCCCACTACTGACGCCCTGGCCAGGAAGACACATTTTTACAAAAAGAGCCTTTTTGAATAAGATTGTTCACTGTACATAAACATTAACTGCAAGTTTTAAAAAAGACAACCTTGTTTTACAGTAGAAATGTAAATGATCACTATCACAAAATATTGTACAATTTAAAATTCATACATGTAAGATCAACATTTGTCCCAGAGTAAAATGTACTATAATTACTTTCCTTATGTCAATGTCATTTACAGTATTTAGTAAAAATAAGATCAGATAGGATATCAACACAATGCAGGAGTCTCAGGATTCCTTCAGGGGCTTAACTACAAGTCATGCCCCCCCCCACCCAGCAAAACTTTGTTGGGGTCCTCTAATGTTAACTCCCTTTCCCTTGCCTACTCCTGGTGACCTTACATCCTGGAGGCCCATCTTGCAAGGACTGTAAAACAAGTGCAGACATCATCATCTTCACACCCATAACAAGTGTTTCTACAAAAACACCTGATCTGAAGAATGGACCTCTTTATTCGAGGGAGTGAAGTAGTAGTTGGGGCCCCCTTATAGCTTTGAACCCCCCCCCCCCCTCACTGTTGCAGGGATGTAGTTACACCTCTGGGTTCTTTTATTTTCAAAAGCATAAACGACAGTTGCTTAGTCCATCTGCCACAAAAGTGTGAAAACAAGTAGAGAATCTGACTAGTATCTATGTATATGGCGTGTTTTTGTAAAGAATAAAGAAAAGGAAAAGGCCTCATGTGCAGTGTCCGTCTCTGGGACATGCAGCTCCAAATTTGCATCTGAATGCCTCTGTGCCAAATGCCAATGCATTGCAATGAGGATTCAGACACAGTTTCCCAAAAAAGGGGGCAGACAATTTTTTTTTTCTGCTTGCATGCAAATCAGAAGCAACCTGTTGGTTTCAATAGATTTTGGATGTCCTTTTCGGTTCCATTCTCATGTGCAGAAAAATGGAATGATCGGCCCTAGTGGAAACGGTACCTAAGATTTCATAATGAGCAGATAGTCTAGTCCACAGCCTGTCTGATTTTTTCTAATTACTGTAAATGACAGTGACATAGAAAAAAAGAAATAAAATAATACATTTTACTAAAATGTACATCTTATATGTGTGTATTTAAAATTGTACAATGTTTTTGTGATAGTGGTCCTTTAACTGCCAGGTCAGGAACTGATTTCATTGGCTCCTGACCCTGTGATCACTGTGAGCAGCAGGTTTGTGCGGTGTGATGACGGTGAGCCCCATTTTTTTACCAGCAGTCTCTGGTCCTTAAAGGGACACTTAAGTCAAACAAAAAAAATGAGTTTTACTCACCTACGGCTTCCAATAGCCCCCTGAAGCTCTCCGCTGCCCTCGCCGTCTCCCTCCGATCCTCCTGGCCCCGCCGGCAGCCACTTCCTGTTTCGGTGACAGGAGCTGACAGGCTGGGGACGCGAGTGATTGTTCGCGTTCCCAGACACATTAGCACCCTCCTATGCTGCTATATGGTATATGATATATGCTATAGCAGCATAGATGGCGCTATTGTGGCCAGGAACGCGAAGAATCACTCGCGTCCCCAGCCTGTCAGCTCCTGTCACCGAAACAGGAAGTGGCTGCCTGCGGGGCCAAGAGGATCGGAGAGAGACGGTGAGGTCACCGGACAGCTGCAGGGGGCTATTGGAAGCCCCAGGTGAGTAAAACTCTTTTTTTTTTGTTTGACTTAAGTGTCCCTTTAAGGGGCCAGAGACTGCCGGTACTGAAGTGGTTAATGACAACCAAAGAGATGCTATACGATGAACATTCATCTCAGAAGATGACAGATAAACAATTAAACGCAGCTATAAAGGAGGAACTGAAGAACATGTAACTTTTCCTTGGGAATTCAGATTCTCAGTGTAGATAGGTCAGAGTTAAAACTATCTACAAAAGCAGCAACATCTTGTTCTGTTTATTATTTTATAGAGATGAACTAATTTTCCACAATGTCTTCTTTGAGAAGATGTATTTTTCCCAAGGCATAAATATGATTTTGCCAATAATGTGTCAAAGTTTTTAATGTAACTGTCACTACTTAAGTAAATACCCTTTTTTAATTGAAGAGCTTAGTTTTAAGCTGTAAACATATTCTTATTGGATGGGCTGGTATTCAGAGTTGATCACACATTTGACTAAAATGTCAGACTTCAGGATTTTGCTGTTTGAAGAATGTGTGCAGAATCATCACAAAAAAATCCCACATTTGCCTGGTTAGTTGAATTTTGGGATTTCTAGGCTAAAACAATATAATCCTCATTGTCTTTGCAGCCATTTACGTAGAATTTGCAGTACAATCAGTGCTGCTTGGATACCCCCCAATCACGGATTCGACTATTCGGCCGTGATTGAAAAAAAATCCGGAAACTCCATGATTCATTTCCGGATTTGAAATGGACTTACTAATTCGACTCGGATTTTTCCAGTGAATGAGGCAATCACGGACATTCTTGGCTGTGATCACGGAAAAGTGTTTAAGCTATTATTAAAGCCCCCATACATGCTACAATCCCACAAATTGCATGGATCATAAAGGTGATAAGGGGCTACAACTTAAAGTGAACCTTAAGTCAGAAAAAGAAAATGAGTTTTACTCACCTGGGGCTTCTACCAGCCCCCTGCAGCAGCCCTGTGCCCTCGCAGCCACTCACTAATCCTCTGGTCCCCCGCTGCCAGCTAGTTTCGTTTTTGCCGACAGGCCCGTCAGTACTGGCCACGCGTAGCTTTTTCCTCATTCCCGACTGTAATTAGCGCTATTGCGGGCCGCAACGTGTACAAAAATACGCGTTGCCGCATATCTATGCGTGCGTAATGCGGCAACGCGTATTTTTGTACGCGTTGTGGCCCGCAATAGCGCTAATTACAGTCGGAAATGAGGAAAAAGCTAAGTGTGGCCAGTCCTGACGGGCCTGTCGGCAAAAACGAAACTAGCTGGCAGCGGGGGACCAGAGGATTAGTGAGTGGCTGCGAGGGCACAGGACTGCTGCAGGGGGCTGGTAGAAGCCCCAGGTGAGTAAAACTCATTTCTTTTTCTGACTTAAGTGTCTCTTTAAACAATATCCAAAACAGAACTTTTCGTTTTTGAGAAAATGGATTTTAAAGTTAAATCAACACTTTAAATGCGGCTATTAATTGGTAATAAGTGGGTTTAAACAGGGAAATACACTTTAAGCAATCACAGAGGTGAAGATGAGTCCCAATGGCACCTGGCGGGTGGATGTCCGTGGCTGGATGTCACAGCAAGTGTGGGGCTGACTTAAGTAATCACTCACTGGCTAGCTAGCTGAATACAAGTATCAGATACAGTATGAGGGCAATGTAAGGACTGAAAACTCTCTTGCTGATGTACAATATGGCCTGGAGATGATCCTCTCAGTGCCACAGAGTCTAGCACGGATGGAGCTCTGGAAATGGCCCCCACTTTATATACAGGAGGGGAGGGCCAAGCCTCCCCTCCTATGATTGGTTTCTAGGGCCTGGCTGGGGGCCTCTGATTGGCCCAGGGATGTCAATTCTGCCCATTTCCGCCAATCACGACCTAATCTCGGATTTCCACCGCGATCACGGCCGTAACCGAATTCCGTGAATTTCCTAGACCGGTTTCTGTGATTCAGAATCAATCACGAATTCGGCAGTCGATTAGTGGAAAAATGCTGGTGAATCACGGCTATTCCGTGATCACGGAAATAGTCCGAGCACCACTGAGTACAATCACAGTCACAGTTGTAGCAACCGACTAGGAAATGTCACTTGTAATAAAAACCTTCTGTTGTTACATGGGCAAAAAAACTGGTAGCAATATTGCACTTCTACTTGCGGCAAGTGTAACTGTTATTGCCTGGTACAGAGTGCCTCTATGGAGTACACTGCTGGCTTTTATGTACGCGTAAGCCAAATGCAGCACCCCTGTGTCAATGATGCAGTTTGTAGTGTCAGTTTAAAAATATATTTATATACTTTTTCGATTGCAGAGTGCAAGACAGATGAGGAAAATAATCTCATAGGAGAAAACTTTAGAGAAACTTTAGAGAAAAAGTGAACCATCACCACCATATCCAGCAACCTAAGGTGGGAGGAAAACACCACAATGACCCAGAAGAAAGCGCAACAACGCCTGTTTTTTCTACGACAGCTGAAAAAGTTTGGAATGTCACTAGACATTATGACCTGCTTCTACTCTGCTGCCATTGAGTCAATACTTGGCTCTTTCATCATCGTGTGGTATGCAGGGGCCTCTGCGAGAGATAAGTATAAACTACAAAGAGTCATAAAGTCTGCAGAAAGGATCATCGGTACTCCCCTCCCACCACTCAACCTTCTCTACTCGTCCAGACTGCGCTCAAGGGCCGCTAGTATAGCAGAAGACCCCACCCACCCTGGCAATGGCTTTTTCCGTCTTCTCCCCTTAGGCCGCTGCTACAGGTCCCTTCCCACCAGGACCACTAGACACAGAAACACCTTCTTTCCCCAAGCCATTGATCTCCTCAACGCACCCTCCCAGTCGCACTCCCTTGCCCCAGCGCTTATATCCGGGTAGTAGCCCACCCATGTTACACCACCCCAACTAGTCTAGAGCTACTTAATTACTCTACTGCCCTCCTGTACTACTTATTGTATACCTGCTTGTCCACGATACTGTATATCCGTATAATTTGTCTTGTGTCTACGATACTGTATATCTGTATAATTTGTCTTGTGTACTACTCGAGCCTGTCTGTGCCAAAAATAATTCCAGGTACAAACCCCTGTACCTGGCCATTAAACCTGATTCTGATTCTGAATTGAATTGGGTCCAATGAGATTTATTTATCTTAAATGTTGGTAAACAAAGAGACCCATCCACCAGAATGAGTTCCTGAATCCCCATATGCCCCCCCCCCCTCCCCATTTATATCAACTAAGTTAAGGGCAGTTGTTTGTCAAGCTTGATGTGGCAAACAACCTTGCTTATTTTAGGTAAAAGCTTATGAAAAGATAGATAAGGCATGTAATGATACTTTCATTTTTGCATAAAAATATTTTCTTCTTTGGAGTTCATCTTCTTTTTATACTTTTTTTTTGTGGGAATGGGTAAGGGGTACCCCCTATACTCAACTAGGGAGTTGGCAAAAACTTCTTTTTGGATAATGATTACATTATTAAAAGAGATATTTCACTTGAAGCAAACTTAAAAGTAAGACAGAAAGGTGAGCTTTGGAGATGGGATTTTGTGCTGTAGTTGTAAATGATGGAGCTCTGTAAGCCTATCATATGTTGCTTTAGGGGCATAAAGAAAACAAAAAACACCCAATGAAATAAATATTACATTACTGATTAGTAGTTGCTTTTAAAGCTTTCCTTTAGGGGAGCTTTGAAAGTATTCTTCAAGTTTTGTGCGTATAAAAATTGCAGTTACATCTTACTGAGACAGACTTCTGTAACCTGTTCCTTGACGATGAAGGTCACCAATAAAGTTACATGACTGACATTCATTAGCTGTTATCCAAGACAAAGGAAGTAAAACTTGGACTGGACAACAGCATGGTATCCAACATTTCAAAATATGATCTGCAGGGACACATTGTCAGTCAGCCTTTGAATGAAGATGAGTTACTCTTTTTGGTTTGACAAAAGAAAGCTTGACTGGCAATTTTTAAAGAGTATTTTTTTACTCTATGAATACCCTGCATTGGAAATCTACTACTATTTATTAGAGATGGCCCGAACCTCTGATTTTAGGTTCGCGAACCGGGTTCGCGAACCTCTCGCGAAAGTTTGGTTCGCGCGAACTTTCGCGAACCGCAATAGACTTTAATGGGGAGGCGAACTTTGAAAACTAGAAACACTTCTGCTGGCCACAAAAGTGATGGAAACGATGTTTCAAGGGGTCTAACACCTGGAGGGGGGCATGGCGGAGTGGGATAGATGCTAAAAGTCCTGGGGAAAAATCTGGATTGGACGCAAAGCAGTGTTTTAAGGGCAGAAATCACATTGAATGCTCAATTGCAGGCCTAAAGTGCTTTAAAACATCTTGCATGTGTATACATCAATCCGGGAGTGTAATTAGAGTACTGCTTCACACTGACACACCAAACTCCCTGTGCAATGCACCGCAAACAGCTGTTTGCTTAGTGACGGCCGTGCTGGACTGGTGCACACCATGGCCAGAGTGCAGGCCGTGGCAGTTTTCCAGCCCATATGGTTGCCGGTCTGTGGTAGCTCAATGATAGAACAACAGGGACTGTCCAGCTGATCGAATGTGGTCTGTCCACAATGACGCAACGACCTTATTATCTTTGGTGTGCCACCCCCCGAGACACTCATATAGCCGGCGGTCATTGCTTCATTGTGATACACAAGCCCCTTCACCGCGGCAAGGTAATGATCATGAAGGGGAATGGGCACATGTACATGCCTTTTGTTTTGTTGTTGCAGCCGCAGTGCAGCCAGAAAAATTAGGCAGGCATGTACACGCACCAGAAAAATTATTATAGCGGCTGCTAGCAGCGGCCTTAAAAGTTCAGGAATCCGCCTGGAGTCCTGGACCCTGTTGGTGGTGGCGGAGAAGGCAGTCAAGCAGCCTGCGAGCAGAGGTGCTGTGTGGGGAGCGACTTAGTCTTGGGGCAGGCAGGCAGTCACTCGGCATGCAGGCAGAGATGCTGTGTGTGGGGACTGACTTAGTCTTCGGGCGGGCAGTAGCCCTCCGTGATCCATGCCTCATTCATTTTGATAAAGGTGAGGTACTGAACACTTTTGTGATTTAGGCGACTTCTCTTCTCAGTGACAATGTCTCCAGCTGCTCTGAAGGTCCTTTCTGACAGGACGCTTGAGGCAGAGCAAGACTGTGCACCCAGTAGTCCAAGGGTTCATCGCTGCTCACAGTGTCTACATCCACACTTAAGGCCAGGTAGTCGGCTACCTGCCAGTCCAGGCGTTGGTGCAGGGTGGATCCGGAAACGCTAAGGCAAGGCGTTGGACTAAAGAATGTTCGCATGTTCGACATAACCATGAGATCGCAGGAACGTCCTGTCCTTGCCTGCGTGGACATGGGGGGAGGATTACTGGCAGTGGTACCTTTATTGCGTTGTGCTGTGACATCACCCTTAAACGCATTGCAAAACATAGTTGCCAGCTTGTTCTGCATGTGCTGCATCCTTTCTGCCTTCTGGTGAGTTGGTAACATGTCGGCCACGTTGTGCCTATACCGAGGGTCTAGTAGCATGGCCACCCAGTACAGCTTATTCCCCTTGAGTTTTTTTATACGGGGGTCCCTCAACAGGCTGGACAGCATGAAAGACACCATCTGCACAAAGTTAGATCCAGACGTGCTATCCATCTCCTCTTGCTCTTCCTCAGTGATGTCAGGTAAGTCCTCCTCCTCCCCCCAGCCACGAACAATACCACAGGAACGTCGAGCAGCACAAGCCCCCTGCGACGCCTGCTGCGGTTGTTCTTCTGCCACCGCCTCCTCCTCCAAAAAAAACCCACCTTCCTCATCATCTGAGTCTGACTCCTTTTCCCCACACGACTCTTCCTCTGCCTCCCCCCTCTGTGTTGCAGCAGGTGTTGAGGAAACATCTGATTCTGATGAAAATTGCTCCCACAACTGTTCCTGCCGTTACTGTTTCTCTTCACGCTCCTCCACAGCTTGATCCACCACTCTAAGCATGGAACGCTCAAGGAAGTAAGCGTACGGGATCAAGTCGCTGATGGTGTCTTCACTGCGACCACCACTTGGTCACCTCCTCAAATGGCCACATGAGCCTTCATGCATTTCGCATCAGTATTAAGTTCGGGGGCCAGAACATCCCCATCTCCCCAGATTGTGTCCTTCTACTTAATTGCAGAGGTACTGGGTGACAGCTTTCTCCTGTTCTAGCAGGCGAGAGAACATGACCAGGATCGAATTCCAGCGAGTCGGGCTATCACATATCAAACGTCTCACCAGCAAGTTGTTTCTCCGCTGAATGTCCGCAAAGCAAACCATGGCCATGTAAGACTGCCTGAAATGCCCACACAACTTCCTGGCCTGCTTCAGGACGTCCTCTAAGCCTGGGTACTTTGACACAAACCTTTGAATGACTAGATTCAGCACATGTGCCATGCAGGGTACATGTGTCAGCTTTCCCAAATTCAAAGCGGAAAGGAGATAGCTGCCATTGTCACACACCACGTTGCCGATCTCCAGCTGGTGCGGGGTCAGCCACTGATGCACCTGTTTGTTAAGAGCAGCCAGGAGAGCTGCTCCAGTGTGACTTTCTGCTTTGAGGCAAGACATGTCTAAGATGGCGTGACACCGCCAAACCTGGCATGCAGCATAGGCCCTGGGGAGCTGGGGCTGTGTAGCTGGAGAGGAGATCCCAGCACCAGTAGAGTTGAACTGCCACTCAGCCGAGGAGGAGGAGGACAACAGTGAAGAGGATGTAGCAGGAGGAGAGGAGGTGGCAGGAGGCCTGCCTGCATGTCGTGGAGGTGTCGCAAGTTGGTCCGCTGCACAGCCACGTACTCCCTGTTTGCCATTGGTCATCAGGTTGACCCAATGGGCTGTGTAAGTAATGTAGCGGCCCTGACCGTGCTTGGCAGACCAGGCATCAGTGGTCAAGTGGACCCTTGACCCAATGCTGTGTGCCAGAGATGACACCACTTGCCTCTCAACTTCACGGTACAGTTTGGGTATCGCGGCCTGGTATCTTCCACTGCGGTGTCCCAATTGCCAGCTGTCAGACGCCGGGCAAGGGGGTGACTGGCAGAAATTGGCTTCTTCCGCTCAAAGATTTCCTTCCCGGACACCTGGCTGCTGTGGGCAGAGGAGCAGGAACCGCTCAAGGTCAGAGGCTGAGTTGAGGAGGGTGGCTGTGAAAGTGCAAGGGAGAAAGCGGCTGAAGATGCTGCACCTGAAGGAGGAAAAGGAGAAGGAGGGTGGCTTTTCTTTTGTGTGCTGCTTTTGCTCAGTTGCTCTTCCCATTGCAGTTTGTGCATTTTCTCCATGTGCCTTCGTAAGGCACTTGTCCCTACGTGAGTGTTGGCTTTTCCACGGCTCAATTTTTGGAGGCAGAGACAGCAGATGGCATTGCTCCGATCTGAGGCAGACACAGTAAAAAATTTCCAAACCGCTGAGCCCCCCCTTGGGTGATAGCACTATGGTGGCATCAGCAGCTGACGTTGAAGGGCATGTTGGCTGGCTGTACATAGGTGGCAATACATGGCACCAGACACTGCCACCAGCTGTTTCTGATGACGAGCTCCCCCTGCTTCTTTCAGCAACTCGTTTTCTCCTACTCCTCTCTGACTCCCCCTCTGAACTGTCCCCCTGTTCATCTCCTCTATTGGGAACATACGTGGGATCCGTTTCATCGTCATCATCATAATCATCCTGCCCAGCTTTGCTTGCCTCAGACACCTCCAAAACTGCACCAACAGCAGGTACTTCATCATCTTCACACGTTACGTCCATAGTGTTGCCGCCTAACTCAGACATATGAGGTGGTGTAACTTGCTTAGCGGCTTCATCTGTTTGTAACAATAATGGCTGTGAATCAGTTAATTCCCCACTAATTAACTCCTGCGAAGTGTCTAATGCAACGAATGTGGTGCTTGCCTGTCACACACACAGGTAGTCATTGAGTGTGCTGGGCCTGGCAGTGGCACCCACAGTATGAATTATCAAGGCTGTCTATGCAACAAAAGTGTCAGTGGGACCCACAGAAAAAAAAAGATCACAAGAACAAGATTAGCTCTCAAAAGAGCTGTTGTGGGGTGCTAGTTTAGCAATAAGAATCAGAAAGGAGCAATCTAACAAGCCTACAAGAGCCTAACTAATCTTTCCCTATGAGAGAGTCTGCAGCAGCTGTCCCTTCTCTATTTACTGCAGGCACACGAGTGAGTATAATGACCGGTGGTAGCCTGATTGGCTACAATGTGCCTGCTGACTGTGATGTAGAGGGTCAAAGTTGACCCTAATGGTGCATTATGGAGGCGAACTGAACTTCCAGAAATATTTGCTGTTCTCCGCGATCGCGAACCACCAGAAGTTCGCCGGCGAACCGTTCATGCCATCTCTACTATTTATGGCAGTTTGCAGACCTCAGTAACTTAGAGTAAACCTGAACCCTGGGAAAAAAAGCTGACTTTTATTTACATGGGGCTTCTTCAAGCCCCCCTCCCATAGTTTTGAGGTCCCTTGATATTCTCTGGGTCCCTTCTGATGTTCTGTTGTCACCCCAATTAAAATCCGTGACCCGGCTGGGTAATGAATGATGACGCATGCGCTGCCCCATGGCCAGGAGCATTCTGCGCATGCACAGTTACAAGACCTTGCAAACCACACATGTGCAGCACTCTCCTGGCCATAGGAGCATGATCGAGGAGGCAGGGGGACCACGACAATGCATGCACCATAGTGCATAACCCAATTGGGGTGACAGCAGAACAATGGAGAGGACCCAGAGGATTATCAAAGGACCTCAAAGACTATGAAGGGTTTGAAGAAGCCCCAGGTAAGTAAAATTCAAGTGTACTTTAAAACAGCTTTAGGGTATTTAAAGCCTGTCTCTGAGCAAAAATGTATGATTTCTGCTAAGGCCCTCACCACCAATTTAAACAATTAACTTATTTACATGTTGAATAAAGAATTGGAATACCTGATTTTGTGGTCATGAAACTCAAACTTGTGTTTGCTTAGATCAGCGCTTTGCAACGTTATTACAGCACTTACCCCTTTGGTAATTCTTACTTTGGTGAAGTACTCCATATCCTGTATACGATTCTCTCTAATCCTCCTTGCTGTATATGTATATTTGGTAGGAATACCGTTATACGAGATTGAGCGAGCAGTTGTTGCCTAATTCCACCACACTTAGTATTCCAGACAGTCATTGGTAATTTACAAGGTTCTCCCCCTTCCCTATGGATACTGTCAGAATTTCCACAAAAATAATTAGGAATAGATATCTTCTGCCACTACAATTAAGGTGCCCATACACCTCTCAATCTACCACCAGATCACCCATCAGATAGATAATTCTCTGATCAAAACTGAGCAGAGAGGGATCAACTGCCTGCCCACATGCTGCAGACAGATTTCCAATAGATTGGAAACCATCCTGCTACCTGCCCCAAGTGCAGTGTAGAGTAGTCACGTCATTACATGCTGCATCATGTGATACAGGCGCTGAGGGTGATAACACAAAAAGACACCAGAGGATGCTTGGTATGTGATCATGCTGCTAGGGATGAACACAGATATGCAAATTCTTCTGAGTTGTTGCAAATGCATGCAAATGTTTATGCAACTGTATGCAGCTTGAAGATTGACCAATCACTTTGAAAATGGACCAATCAATTTAAACCCAGGTATAAACTGCATACATCTGCATAAAAATGTGCATAATTTCAGAAGAATTTGCATCTTATTGATCATCCCTACATGCAACATTTACCATGAGCCTGGGGAGCACATATAGGCTTGGGGGAAACCGTATGTGGGTCCTTGGGTTATCTGGACATTGAACGCCATTACCACCATGCACAGTTTGAGTCCCTGTGATGGAAATTTTAAAGCATGCCTGATTCATCCTTTTGAGTTGGAGATCGATTGAGATCTCAATTCAAATGAGATTAAATCATTTATCATTATGGGCCCCTTTACAGAGAAATTAAGGTCTTACAGCACTTAAAGTGGATCCAAGATGAAAAACTAACTATTACAAGTAACTTGTCCATATATCTTATCTAAAGTTTAGATAGTTTACACAGTAAATCTAGCTGCAAACAGCTTCAACAGTATATGATTATTTCTTCCTGTGATATAATGCGAGCAGCCATATTCTGCTTGTCATCATTACACACAGGCAAGCTGCTCTGCATCTCCACCCCTCAGCCTGTGAAAACTCCACTCCCCTCTCCTTCTCTCTCTGCCCTCTTACCTCTGAAATCTCTGGCTGGTAACGCCTCTTCCTCCTTCGGGAAAAGTCTCCTCCTCTTTCCCAGACTGGTCTGCCATGAGCACTTTCTACATGTGACTCAGAATGCCTAGGCGCTGGAGGAGCTGTGGGCGAGGCTTGTTTAGTTTATTGGGTATTAGGGTATTAAAACAAAAAAAAAGTATCTGGCTTGAGGAATGCCCTATAAACTATATGTAAGGGGCACAATTATGCAATGAGTAAAAGTTCATCTCGGATCCACTTTAAAAATAATTTAGTATAGCATTTATGATCACTGGAGGAATATCTCTTGGCAGTGCTAGTTAGCCAGTAGAATTTATCTTTCACTTCAGCTATTGCAAGCTTTTTATCAAATGAAAAACAAAGCAAGAAAGGCATTAGTTGATTTGCTGTTACTTAAAGTGAAACTTGCCTTTGGCTGTGATAATGATCGAGCTTGAAAATCTAGTTCATCCCAATACTTCTTGGTACAAATTTGGGGCTGTCCCCGGCACTTAAATCCATCTGAACAAGAGGATTAATCAGATATATCATCCTTATCGCGTGTGGCTCTGAGGCGGAAACCGATTATTCTAATGCAATAGCCATTTACAGTAATCCCTGTGTGCCAGGTCCACATGCAATAGCTGTAAGTATTATCCCACAGAGAATTCAATCTCAAAAACTTATCTTCCCATCTTAAAGAAGAAAGCAATATATAATAATGAGAAAGCATGAAATAGTAAACAGGATATCTGACCAAATGTGCTAAAATGATGGATGACAGGGACTCGCTTTTCTAATAAGCAGAATTAACTGCGCCATGTGCATGCCAGAGAGATTCCTTCAGGGCCACAAGCAGCACAGGAAACACCACAGCAGGATAAGGACACACTGAAACGGAAAACAAAATGTATGGCAATTTTATTAAAGCAAAATAAGCCTTATTGATGTGTTTTTATGGCAAAATTGTACATCATAAACCATTATTTTTAAAAAGTGACTGATTGCTGGTGTCAGATTTTTTTTAAAGATCATTTCCTAATCTGGTCCTAATGTGGTAATAGGATAAGTGTACTTGCAACATACATTTATTAAATCATCCTACCAATCATAATATATTACTTGCTTTTCTCTTGGCTGCCTATTATAATTATTATTATTTTTTGTATTTGACTACTTTCAGCTGCTTACACTGTGGGGAAAATTTATCAACAGTGTCTGAGACAAAATTTTGGTAGGTTTTCAGAAATCGTTGCAGAATTGTCTCAGAGATGCTAAAGGGAACCTTAAAGGGAAGGTTCAGGGAAACCTTTAAAAAAATAAAAATCCATATCCACTTACCTGGGGCTTCCTCCAGCCCGTGGCAGGCAGGAGGTGCCCTCGCCGCCGCTCCAGAGGCTTCCGGTCGTCTTCGGTGGCCGACCCGACCTGGCCAGGCCGGCTGCCAGGTCGGGCTTTTCTGCGCTCCAAGGCCCGGCACTTCTGCGTCTCACACGGGCGCGCTGACATCATCGGACGTCCTCCGGGCTCTACTGCAAAGGCGCAGTAGTTCTGCGCCTGCGCAGTACAGCCCGGAGGACGTCCGATGACGTCAGCGCGCCCGCGTGGGACGCAGAAGAGCCCGTCCTTGGAGCGCAGAAGAGCCCGACCTGGCAGCCGGCCTGGCCAGGTCGGGTCGGCCACCGAAGACGACCGGAAGCCTCTGGAGCGGCGGCGAGGGCACCTCCTGCCTGCCACGGGCTGGAGGAAGCCCCAAGTAAGTGGATATGGATTTTTATTTTTTTAAAGGTTACCCTGAACCTTCCCTTTAAGTTTCACTTACCTGGGGCATCTACCAGCCCCCTGCAGCCATCCTGTGCCCTCGCAGTCACTCATGGCTCCTCCGGTCCCCCGCTGCCAGCTAGTTTCGTTTTTGGCGACTGCGAGTCGACCGGCCGCCATGCGTACATTTTTACGCGTTACATGTGCAATGTGTAAATATTTACGTATTGCCCCCCCTCCCCCCGTAACGCATAAAAATGTACTTCTTAATGTCCGCAATAGCTTTCTGCACCAGTGGGAATGCGTAAAAATGTACGCATGGTGCCTAGTTGGCAAAAACGGAACTAGCTGGCAGTGGGGGACCAGAGGAGCTATGGGGGGGGGGGAGATCGTGGCCATGCATGAAAGTTTGCAGGCGCGGCACCTACTTGCATGGCCACAAGCCCCTACTTGTAGCACATGCTTGCGGCACCTATTTGCCTAGCACCTGTTATTAAATGGGCAAGGCTTTTTTTTGCTGCATTTGTAATATTTATGGCCAATGCAGAATCCGTGAAGTAATGACAAATTTAAAAAAGTGCGGAGAGGTAGAGGGTAGGGTGCCAAACAATGCACTTTCCAATAAAAAATTAAGATCATTAGATAACTCCTGACAGGACAAGAGCAACACATCAAATACAAATGCTAATGGAATTTTTGACCATTTAGCATTATTTGGATTGCATTGCACCTCTTAAAACCATCAAAATGCTCCCCAGTTACACTCACCGCAGTGACTTTAATGTACTTTACAGTACATACCCATACATGCAAGAACATTGTATGTAATACAAAAATGCAACCAAACTGATAAATGCCAAGTTCGCTCATCCCCACTGCACACTTGTATGCTGCAGATAAAATAGGCTAATGCAGAACAAACACATCCCAGTCAGCAGGCTTTCTCCTGGACTCAACTAAAATAAACAATATACACTTCATTGTATAAAACTAATGAACTATAGCTTAAAAGATTGTTGAATGCAAATGTTTTTTTCATTGAAAGCTTCCTGAACTGACATGGAAAAAAATACAAGATTTTTATGTCAATGAGGTGGCTGAGCTTGCGCCACAGGGGAGGTAGAAACTGTTAATGACTCCAATTAAGAAGTGAGATCGTCATTTGCACTTTTGTATTATCTCCCAGGCAAGTTACAATAAAGATGTAAAAAAATACAGAGAACTCTAAAAACGGAAAGTTGATAGGAAATGTGTTGTTTACTGGACTCGTGTGACTCCTAACATTGCTACAAAACTATTGTGAACTTCATTTTTTAACCACATTACCCCCGCCCGTACGGATTTCTCTGTCCCTTTTTCCATCCTTTAACCCCCAGGGACGGAGAAATCCGTACTTTCCGCGCTCCCGCCGCTGCCCGCGCTCCCGCTCGTAAACACGCCGCCCGCCGCTAGTAAACACGCCGCCGCCCGCTCGCCCGGAGATCAATGTACGGGAAAATCCATTCCCGTTCATTGATCTAAGCCCCGCAATGATCCGCTGCTCTCCGATGAGCAGCGCGATCATTGTGAAAAGATACACACTTACCCAGCCTCCAAGTACTTCCTCCAAGCTTCCGGAAGGACGCTTGGAGGTCGCGTTAAAACGAAAAGTTACTGTGGCCATCTTGTGGCCAAATAGTAAAACTACACCCTACACATTTTTCACATACAAATAAATTACTTTTACACAAAAAATTAACTCATTACCTCCCACACTTCCAATTTTATTTTTTTTGTAATTAAAAAAAAATAAAAAAATGTACAATAAAAAAAAAAAAAACATAAATAGTTACCTTAGGGACTGAACTTTTTAAATATTTATGTCAGGAGGGTACAACACTGTTACTTTATAAACTATGGGCTTGTAATTAGGGATGGACGCAAAACTGTAAAAAATTCACCTTTATTTCCAAATAAAATATTGGCGCCAAACATTGTGATAGGGACATAATTTAAACGGTTTTTATAACCGGGACAAAAGGGCAAATACATTTAATGGGTTTTAATTACAGTAGCATGCATTATTTAAAAACTATAATGGCCGAAAACTGAAAAATAATTAATTTTTTCCCACATTTTTCCTATTTTCCCATTAAAACACATTTAGAATAAAATAATTCTTGGCATAATGTCCCACCTAAAGAAAGCCTAATTGGTGGCGGAAAAAACAAGATATAGTTCATTTCATTGGGATAAGTAATGATACAGTTATAGACAAATGAATGGAAGGAGCGCTGAAAGGTGAAAATTGCTCTGGTGCTCAGGGGGTAAAACCCCTCAGTGGTGAAGTGGTTAATTACAAAAGAACTTCTATTTCTGTTTAAGACTTGGTAACATGAGAGTCAATTCAATGACAAAGGGAACATTGATCATCAATTTTAAAGGGAACATGAGGAGTGATATGGAGGCTGCCATATTTATTTCCTTTTCAGCAATACAAGTTGCCTGACAGTCATGCTGATCTCTTTACAAACAATCATTAACACTCTGCACTCAAACACTCACAGCAAGCTAGAACTCTAGTAATGTTAAAAAACGATTGAATGCAAGCTGTATTTGGTTATACTAATTGGAGGATATTCACTTCCAAAATGGTTTGCATGCAAAAGCATTCCATACTAGACCCTTTCACCAGCACTGAGGTTACTTCAAGCTGAAAGAAGTAACCAAGCAGCTCAGGGTGACCCAAACTACTAGGAATGTATAGGGGGATAAAAGGGACCAAAAAGCTCTCCTACACCAAGTAGAAAGGGACTCTTGCATTCAAGTTACTAGAGTTCCAGCTTGTGTTGTGAGTGTTTGAGTGCAGAGGGTTAATTATTCTTTATATGTAAATGGACCACTCCCTTCAGCACCTCCTTTACCATGTAAATCCTGGGCCCTTGAAAGAATGAGAATAGCTCTGCTGATCACTTTGGCTGCAGCAGTGCCTGAATCACACACCTGAAACAAGCATGCGATTCATCCAGTTAGACTTCAGTCAGAACACCTGGTCTGTATGCTTGTTTAGGGCTAAAACTATTAGAGGAAGAGGATCAGGAAAGACGGGAAACCTGCATTGTTTAACTTCTTCCCCACTGCTGCATTGTGTATATACACCACTCTGGACATCACTTTTCAACCAGGGGTGTAGATACATGTACATTTGTGTTTACAGGCAGGGTGTGCACACCTGCAAGCTCACACCCTCAACCCCCACAGCAGAGTACTGATCGGTGAGTGGTAACGGGATCCCAAAGCTGATCAAAGTGACCCATAGTGAATGATCACCAATATCACTGAGATGCCTGTGGTCATTCACAAAATGAAAGTAAAAACACACACATACACATTACATGCTGTGTACTGTGCTTATGCTAAGGAGGACCGAATTTTTAGGGAAGAAATCAATTTTCCTTCTGCTCTAACCAGTGTATTCACTATATTGGCACCTTCCAATGTGAAGCCACTTTTAATGCCAATACATTTTAAATGGCAACACTCACTGCTGTTTTTATATTGTAGGTACATTCCCATCTAATTATACACACTGTATTATTATTGATATGGGCGATCGGTTCCCAAATATTATATAATTTCCCAGCTGATTTAAAATATGTATGTTTTTTTTCCATCACTCTTACCGGCTTTGTACGTTACAAAAAAGTTTTGATTAAAGTCTTCTTTTTCTTTTAAAAACTAGTCACCAACATGTTCAGAAGAATTCATTTTAGTACAGGATTCTAAAATGAAAGTGGCAAGTGTTTCTTCATCATGCTGCTTCCTGTCTGCTCCTGTTCTAATTAATGATAAAAGCAACCCTACCCCTGTCTCCCTCCTGTGTCTCCTGGTTATCAGCCACCAAAATCCCCCTTTCACTTGTAAGGTCTCTGCATAGGCTTCTTCTTTCCCTATTCTTTAAAAAATAAAAATAAATATATATATATATATATATATATAGTCTCTTTTGTGAAAGATTCCACCTCAAAAAAAATCCTTGTCAGACTTTTAAATTCTACATTTGGAATATCTTTGAACCCTGGCCTATGATGGCTGCTATGTCCTGCCACATATCCATGTGTAACTATGGTTGAAGAACAAGATCTTAGCTTCCAGCGTATTGCCTTTTACCACCAGTCCACCACCTCTGACTGTGAACATGTATGGAAGGCCTGCTATACCACTGCTAGCCACTAATTCAAAGCATCATTTTTCAGAATGTCAATAACCTTTTAGGAATTCCTCCTTCTTGGACGATGAAGCAATAATTTATAAGGTAAATACAATCAAAACTGATCTCACATCAAGAAATGCAGGCAGCTTTGATGAACATATGATGAGCAAAACTTTCATGAGTCATTTTTAATTTGAATTATACATCAGTATGGAGTCTATGATTAGTATATTTGTGTTTCTGCAAATGTCACCTTCCCTTCTAACATTTAATAAAGTATTTTATATGTTCCCTATTGTATTTTCTATGTGCCCCATTGCTGCTATGCGTTATACTCTTATTTTAAAGTTCATGGGTTACTAGGTCTAAGTGCAAGTGCAATTTACTGCTGATTATTCAGACTGAGAGTATCTGTGTTACATATTATTGCTAATTACTAGGCCTAGGCCTAAGTACCTGCGTCATTTATTGGTGATTACTAGAACTGAGTACAGTTGCAATGTATTGCTAATTACTAGACCGGAGTACCTGCGTCATATACTGCTGATTAATAGGCTTAAGTACTTTTGTTTCCTATTTCTAATTACTAAGTCTGAGTATTTGAGTCATTTACTGCTAATTAATAGACCCAAGGATGTATGTCATATATTTTCAATAACCAGCTCTGAGTACCACCATCATTTACTGCTAATTACAAGGCCTGAATGTCTGCTCCATTTCCTGCCAATTACTAGGCCTGATTATTACCTGTGTTATGTACTGCTAACTACTAGGCCTAAGTACCTACATCATTTGTTGCCAATTATTAGGCCTTAGGAACGGTGTCCAGGTGGATTTCAAGTGTCAAGAGGTTAAAAGTACCTAACCAGCCCATCCTTATTTTTTTCAGATGGGTAAGTATAAGTAACTGAGGTAGTAGCAGCAGAGTATTGTACCTTGTTAGCCATTAGTTAGAGCAGGAAGTTATGAATCAGGATGATACCATATATTACCCAATAAATGGCATAATCCTGATTCAAAACTTCCTACTTTAAGTAACTAAGGGCCAATTATTTATTTTTTAAAACATTTTTTTAATTTTATTTATTAATAATGTTCAATGTCTATAAATATATTTGGTTTTCAAGAAAGACACTGTAGCCTAGGTCGTAATAAATACCAACTGCTGCTTAATAGCAGTCAACTGGGTACATAGTTATCTGGGTTACAAAAAAGCTATGTCCATTAAGTTCAACTTCTTGAGCTGCTCATTACCTCAAACCAGAGACAAGAAAAGCCTCAAGGGCATTTCCCAAACTGGAGCAAGGTATCATCTCCCTCGGCTATCATAGCTGTGGAAGCTCTGCAAACTAAGGAACGCATCCAAGGTCCTTGCAACTGCAAGTGTGGAATTTGCCATAACTACTTATTATGGTTAGATATTCAACGTCTTGACCACTTTTACTGTAAAGAACCCCTTTCATAACTGGTGTTAAAATCTCCTTGCCTCCATTCCTAGTTCATATTCTCCTATGAGCTCAAAACTTTTAATACCGGTTGCCTCATATATCTTGATTTTCTTTAAACCAGCCCGCATGCTGTTAGGCAATTAATGTTGAATGTGAAAAGCTCAGGAGAACCCTCACGTGTATTATGAGATGAAGATATCTCCCTTGTAAAAACAGAAGTAAAGCATGCATTTAATATCTCAGCATTAGTTCAGTCTTCTGGATGGTCAAGATAGATGCATGGAGTGATGGATGGTTGGTGGATGGCCACCATGTCACAGCAAGGCTGGGACATTAGCAAGAAGGGAGCAGAGTCATGGTTTGGGTTGGAATCATAGGGAGACAGCTGGTTGGTCCCTCTAGAGTCCTTGAAGGTGTGAAAATTATTTCTGAAAAGTATGTGGAGTTTCTGACTGTCCACTTTCTTCTATGGTTCTTAAAAATGATCCATGCTTTCCGTGACAAAATCATATGTTCCAATGATAAAAAGAGTGGCACTCACTCCAAGGGGACAGCGTGCCCAAGCCTCAACGGACCACCGCACTCCTTAGTCCAAGTAATGGCAATGTACACGATGGAGGCTGGCACTGCAGTAAATATAAGCTCTTTTATTGAAAAAAAAAAACATTAAAATCATAAGGCTAAGCTGCTCAGCCTCATGATTTTAATGTTTTTTCAATAAAAGAGCTTATATTTACTGCAGTGCCAGCCTCCATCGTGTACATTGCCGTGACAAAATCATATTCATGCATGCCAATGCATCAGCTCATGCTGTAAGGAATGCCTCTGCGGCTGCGCCATAGGCTGTTATCAGCATAAAAGGAGAGAAAACTCAGAGTGTGGACCACATCCTCCCCTGACCTCTATCATAGTGAAAACCTTTGGAGCATCCTAAAGCAAAAGATATATGAGAGTGGGATGCAGTTTAGAGCCAAACATCAGCTCCGAGAGGCTATTCTGACATCCTGAATTTTTTTTTAAAGGGAACCAGAGAGAAACAAGGGGTGAAAAAAGGCAAGGATTTTATACATACCTGGGGCTTCTTCCAGCCCCATAAGCCTGAATCGCTCCCACGTCGCCGTCCTCAGCTTCCTGGATCCGCCGGTACTGGGCCCGTCACTTCCGGCGGGCGCGGCCAATTGTCCGCATCACAGGGGCTCCCTCCATACATGTACGCATGCGGCTGCGCAGTAAGCAGCCACATGCGTATCTGTATTGGGAGAGCACCCTGTGATGCGGAGAATTGGCCGCGTCCGCCGGCCGACTTGCCGACTCGCGGCAATGACGGGACCCGGTGGTGGCGGATCCAGGTAGCGGAGGACGGCGGCGTGGGAGCGATCCGTGCGTATGGGGCTGGAGGAAGCCCCAGGTATGTATAGTTCATCCTCTCTGGTTCCCTTTAAGCAGAAACTCTCAAAGAACTCTGGATGCAAGAATTCTGAAGCTGCTATCAAATAAGGGGTCCAATGTTAATACACAATTTGACCTGTTAAAATGTTTTTGATTGAAATAGCTTTTGATTATAGTAAATGCTGCAAATTCAACAAATGACCATCTTCGGTTCTTTACAGCCTATAAACTGTTTTAAAACTCTGTTGTGCGTAATAAGTTAGAACAGTGCATTTTAATTTTTTTTTATTTTTGAATAAATCCTATTATCATGAGGAGGTTTATTCAGTAACATTTGAATTATTCTCTAATGGTTGATGATTTAATGGTAATACTGACTGCCACTTGCATCCACTTTTTAGGAAAATCAGAGGGAATTATTATTTGCATAATAATTTGGAACATGGTGTATGTAGCATTTAAAGTGAACCAGGGATCAAAAGAACTAAAGATATGATACTTACCCGGGGCTTTCTCCAGCCCCACAAGCTCGCCCCACGCCGTCCTCCTGCTGTCTGCCGTTCAGCCGTGATCAGCCCCGGTAACAGCTTAGTCGTGCCCAGTCTGAGTCTTCTACGCATGCGTGGCTGGTCTGTGCAAGAGCAGAAGACCCAGACTGGATGCAACTGAGCTGTTATCGGGGCTGATTGCGGCTGAACGGCGGACCGCGGGATGACAGCGTGGGATTTAGACGAGCTTATGGGGCTGGAGGTATGTATCAAATCTTTAGTTATTTTGATCTCTGGTACACTTTAAACTATGTTTGTATCACAACACCACATAACATGATTACTCTTAGTCTGGACACATTTTGATATAGTTTTGTTCGAAACAAAAAGTTTATATAAAATAATAAAATGAATGGCACATAATAAAAAAGACAAGTTTTGCTTATTACTGCATAAGAGTTCTTATTAAGGGATAACATTATCAAGTGATGCGCTGACACAGCAGCATGACTAATATCCTATTGTCAGGAAGGATGACATCCATTCCACAGCACATAATGCAAGCTGCTGACTCTCCCTGGAGGGCAATTTAAAAGGCTGCTTGTGCAACAACAATAACATGTTAAATATTAAGATATGTTGTTGTTAGGAATTACTCTGATGTACTCAATCAAAATACTGCAGAGGCCTTGCTCTAATGGATGAGCAGAAGGACAGCCACTAAAGTGGCTTCTTTACTAACCAGTTTGCTGTAACAATTAAGCAAGGCATAACTTTGAACTAAGTAAGAAAGTATTATTCAAGGACGAAAGTTAAAGTGGATCTCCAGTGTACATTGAATCAGGTAAAATGGGTGCAGGAGCTCTTATGGAAGAAAGGGTGCCTCCATGCCATAAACTCCTATTATAAGAGCCACGAATTGTGGCATGGAAGGGAAATTTGGTTGCATGGCGTCTGCTGTTATTCAGCGCCTCAAAGTGCAGAAATTTACCTGTTTCACCGTACATTATTGTTATCTTACTGCACAGTTTTATCCACTAACATTGCGCTATATGCCTATCTCATACCTCTCGGATCAATTTATCAGCTTTGACTTAAAAAAGACTCGGATGTCTCCGGGCCCCGAAATGTATCTTCTTTGCTGCAAATTGTGGCTTTTATAATGTGGCAAAGAAGGTAAATTTAGGTGCCCAGCGCTCCTGATAGAATTGTGGCATTGCATAGCAGGAAAAATAGAATGTTCTAGTCTGCAAGAGGGCTGCCAGACAGTGAGATTTCATAATCAAACTGGAAATACTAGGGGGGAAAGCCCTGCCAGAGGTTTACAATCTAAAAGGTGGGAGTGGAGACAATAGGTGTGTCTGTTGAGAGGGTGCCTAGCAGAGCATATTATGGTACTGATGCCAGGGGGGGGGGGGTTGTCAAGCATGGAAATGTAAGTCTTGAGGGTTCATTTGGAGGTATTAAAGGTGGGGGCGAGTCTGATGGCTGGTGGGAGTGAGTTCCAGAGAGTGGGGGCAGCCCTAGTAATGTCCTGCAATCATGCATGGGCGTGAGATATGCGCAGTGCAAATGGGCACGCCTCATTGGAGGATCGGAGGGGGTGGGCCAATATGTGTCTGTAGAAAAGATTGGAGATGTAGGTCAAGACTACAGAAGGCAATCTCACTATAGGGGTAGAGCGCCACTCAGTGGATGGAGGGATAATTTTAGTTCTGGAGCCAAGGGAGTTGAGTACAGGTAGTCCCCGACTTACGAACGCCCGACTTACGAATGACACACCGATACAAACGGCATTGATTCTGTGTTTCCATGGGAACGAGTTAAAAAAAAATCAAATTGGACTTGTAGTTTTTGAGAAAATCGATTTTAAAAAAATTCAAAGAAAAAATGGCTTTTAAACTTGTATAAGCAGACACAGAGGGCAGAGGTGACACAGAGGGGGACACTGGAGGCACAGGGGGGCACAGAGGAGGTACAATGTTCTGACTTAAGAACAAATTTGGGTTAAGAACGAACCTACAGTCCCTATCTCGTTTGTTAACCGGGGACTACCTGTGCTGTGCTGCTGCAGATCTCTCTAGCGGCATGATGTTTTCCTGCTTTTAGGGTCTAAATGTGTGTGAAAGAATTGTTCCACTTTTAGACCCTAAAATCCGGAAGTATTCATACTGCTAGGGAGGTTAAACATAGCTGGCAGTTTAGAAAATACCTGTAAATGTGCTGACATCCAACTGCAACGCCAAACAACCCCAATAATATTGGGGATAATCAGAGAATCCTTAAAAAAAACAAATTTGATTAAATTCCATCTTGCAAAATAGGTGTAATGTAAAAGTTGCTAATGTGGCCTGAGTAAGTCTGATTAAAGCACTGATTATCACATCCACATTTGTATTTTTCAGGGCTTTTTTTGGGTATTTTTCCACTGCGCTCACATTTCTAGGTTCTGGGTATATTTTTCAACAACATATTTTATTTGCTTAGATTTTAACAGTATCTTAAAAACCTCCGAACATATTTGACGTGAAAGAAGTGGAAACTGTTGATAACTTAACACCTTCAGTCTGAACAAGAACTTTATTCTCTGAACCTCAACTACAAAATCATAAAGACTCAACAGGGAATGGCAGCATATTGGTCTATAATACATTTATTCTTTGTCAGCTCAACAAAATCCTCACACACCGTAAGGTTAATAAATTGCATAACACGGTACTTTCACCGCGGCCTCGCATATTGAAATTTGTCGTGTTTAACCGGTTTCTATAAATCCTGGCTTTGAGAAGTGATGTGTTTAGTTTTTTAATTTATGCCTGCAATAGACGCACACATGCTTTTCTGCATGCTGTGTAAAGTGGCCGTAAACCACGAGAGTCCTTTGTTATTATTAATGTTTTACATTTCCAGAAACAACATAAATGAATAATGCTTTACAGAAAAACAAGGAAATATTTATAACAATAATGTACACTTTTATGTTTTCTTTCTTGGGAAATTTATCAGAAGGTTGCTGGACTTTAAAATCTGTCATCAGTGCAAGTTTAAAGGTAAATGGCCACTAATAACTACATGGCTACAAATATACTGTTTTATGTTTTTTTCCCCTGTATGATTTAAAGAGAAGGAAGCGGAGTCTAAGCAGTGTGCTCAATAAACATGGGTAAAATTGCCCCGTGCAAGGAGTCCACTATAATTTTGCCAGTACTTCCAATAATGCAATTAGCGCACCTTGTGTTGCCTAGGTATTGTGACGGAGCATTGCACACTGCGCAAGTGTTTATAAACAGCAGCACTGCACAGGTTCCTGCATTCTTGTATTTAATGTGCTGTGTGTGTGTCCAGCTCTGCAAATAACGCTACACTGTCAGTACTCTTAACTATTGTTTTCTGATCACTGTACCAGATCAATTTGTAATAGATGAGGTAAAAGATTGATATGTTACATGAGGCGCCTTGAATCTGCAAAACCGGTCCTGAGATCAACCAAAGTGTGGTCAAACGAAGCCAAGCTCCAACTTCAGGCCTGCTTTGACTGCACAGACTGGAAGGCCCTGGAATCACCAAACCTGGATGAGTGGGCAGACAACGTGAGCTCGTACATCAGGTTCTGCGAGGACTCCTGTATACCCACAAAAACTCGCAAAGTCTATCCAAACGACAAGCCATGGTTCTCCAAGAAACTTCGGCAACTGCGCAAGAACAAGGAAGCCGCACACAAGTCCGGGAACCAGGAGGAATACAGGAGGGCAAGGAACTTGCTTGACAGGGAACTGAGAAGCGCTAAGAAAGGTTACGCAGACAAGCTGAAAGGGGACCTCTCCTCAAACGACTCACAAGCCGTTTGGCGAGGGCTTAAAACCGCCACCGGCTACAAGCCTCCCCCCCAAAGCGCACCTCCCAGCACTGAGCTGGCGGAAGACCTCAGTGACTTCTACTGCAGGTTCAAGGAGAACGACGCTCCTGTGGAGCTTCCAATGCCAGAGGCCCCCCCTCCCACTTCTCCACATACCGCAGTACCACCAGGACAAAGCTTGCCTCCTCCGGCCCTCAATGAGTCGGACGTGGCGTGCCACCTGTCCAGGCTAAAGGCCAGGAAAGCCCCAGGCCCTGATGGAGTGTCGCCAGCCTGCCTGAAAACATGCGCACAGCAGCTCGCTCCTATCCTTTCCTTCGTCTTCAACAAGTCCCTACAGTGTGGCAAAGTACCGGCATGCTTCAAGAGGTCCACCATCATCCCTGTACCCAAAAAGCAGGGCGCATCTGACCTCAATAATTTCAGGCCTGACGCCCTCACATCGGTCATAATGAAAACTTTCGAAAAGGCGGTCCTGCCTCTCCTTAAACACAAAACAGAAACCCAGCTAGACCCGTATCAATTTGCATACAGGGCAAACAGGTCGACCGACGACGCCATAAACATCTGTCTGGAGCTCGTCAACAACCACCTTGACAAACCAAACACATACGCCAGGGTCCTCCTTCTCGACTTCAGCTCGGCTTTCAACACCATTAGCCCCCATATACTACAGGAGAACCTGGCCGAGCTCGGAGTCCACCCCACACTCCAACTGTGGATCAATGACTTCCTTACAAACAGATCCCAGGTGGTTAAGCTGGGCTCCACCTCCTCACAACCAAAGACCACCAACACGGGGGCCCCACAAGGCTGCGTCTTGTTGCCATTCCTGTTCTCCCTGTACACGAACAATTGCAGATCCTCGGCAAACTCTGTCAAGGTAATCAAATTTGCAGACGACACCACCATAGTCGGCCTGATCTCCAACAACGACGAGCAGGCATACCGCCAGCAAGTGGACAGAATTTGCGACTGGTGCAGGGAGAACAAGCTGGTCCTCAACAACGCAAAAACCGTGGAGATTATCTTTGACTTTAGGAAACATGCCTCCTCCCCACCCCCACTGCACATTGGAGGTACGACAGTGGAGGAAGTGCCCGGTGTCCGACTCCTGGGCACCACAATCTCCAACACCCTGAAGTGGAAGGCTAACACTGTCTCCACCCAGAGGAAAGCCCAGCAGAGGCTCTACTTCCTCTGCCAACTGAAGAAGTTCGGCATGTCTCAAAAACTCCTGACGAACTTCTATACCGCAACCATTGAATCCGTCCTCTGCTCTTCCATCCTTGTCTGGTACGCTGGCTCCACTGAAGGCGACAGATGCAAACTACAGAGGGTCATCAGGTCAGCGGAAAGGATCATCGGGAACACACTCCCTGCCCTAGACTCCCTCTACAATGCCAGACTACGCTCCAGAGCACTGAAGATTGCCAGGGATCCCTCCCATCCTGGCCACCAGTTTTTCAATCAGCTCCCCCTGGGGCGGAGGTATCTGAGGTACCGGTCCATCGCAACAAAGACCACGAGACATAAAACAGCTTCTTCCCCACGGCTGTAACTACACTGAACTCAATAAACTCTGCCATGCACTCCCCCCGTTGACTGCCCCCCCCCCCTCCTCACCCTTGACTTTCTGCTTGTAACCCACCTGCCAGATGTGGAAAGTAAAAGTAGTATATTTAAGTTTGAATCCATTTGTGTTTAGGAACTCTTATGTATATGTATATGTTTTTGTTCGATGTAGTGATGCCACTAGGCTCTATGCCATGCTGTTTCTTATGTTTCTATGTACATGCCCTGTACTCATGTGCCAAGCCCAATTCCGGGCACGTCCCAGTCGTGCTTGGCGAAATAAATGCGATTCTGATTCTGGTATTGTTCACTTATGTGTTCTACCACTTCGTATCACGTTGCACAATTAGATATTAGACAAGATTTTACCAGAAATCTTGTCTATTGTCAATCTCATTCCCACAGCTGATAACTTTGTACTGGCTGCTTAAAGCAGTACTAAGCTATGAAAAGGCTCTGCTGGATGTGGTCACTCTTACAAAAGAAAACTGGTACTAGCTGAGCAAGAAGGCACTCCCTGCTCAGCTATTTTTAGTAGTTGGCACTAAAATTGGTCCAAGGAAGTGGGCTCAAACTCACCAAATGCATTGCAAGCCCCGACCAATAGAGATGGCCTGAACGGTTCGCACGCAAACTTATTCCCGCGAACTTCGGTGGTTCGCTTTCACGGTGAACCGTGAACTATATGCGAGTTTGATCCACCCACTATACTACATCATTAGGGTCAACTTTGACCCTCTACATCACAGTCAGCAGACACAGGGTAGCCAATCAGGCTACACTCCTTCCTGGAGCCCCCCTCCCCTTATAAAAGGCAGCCAGCATCAGCCTTTTCAATCACTCGTGTGGCTGCAGTAATTAGCATGCTGAGCGTTATGGACGAGCTGAGCTCGTCCAGAGATGCCGGAGGGTGCCGCTCAGGCCCTGCTAGGCCGATTTAAACGAAATAAAAAGGAGCACACGCAGCCGGCACTTTGACTTTGCCAGCCGCGTGTGCTACCTGATCGCCGCCGCAGCGTGGCGATGCGCCGCGTGCGGCGGCGATGTGCCGCGTGCGGCAGCGAAAGAGGGTCCCCCCAGCCGCCCGAGCCCAGCGCAGCCGGACCAAACAGTTCCGGCCAGCGCTAAGGGCTGGATCGGAGGCGGCTGACGTCCATGACGTCACTCCGCTCGTCGCCATGGCGACGAGGAAAGCAAAACAAGAAGGTCCGCTCATTGCGGCCCTTCTTGTTACTTTTGATCGCCGGAGGCGATCAGAAGTGCGGATTAGGAGCGCCCTCTAGTGGGCTTTCATGCAGCCAACTTTCAGTTGGCTGCATGAAATAGTTTTTTTTTAATAAAAAAAAAAACGTCCGGTCGCCAGCCTGGCGATCTTAATAGAACGCCAGGCAGGTTAAAGAAGGGAGAGAACCTGCTGTATAGACATAGGGAAAGCTTAGTTAGGCTCTTGTGTTAGGCTTTTTAGCTTGCTCCTTGCTGATACTTATTGCTAAAAAGCACTCCTCATCCTCAATATCTCTCATTGAGAGCTAATGTTGTTCTTGTGATCTATTTTTTTTTTTGTGTGTCTCCCACGGACACTTGTGTTGCATATACAGCCCTGTCAGTCAGTCGCAGCTGCTGGACCTTGGCCCCTTGGTAATTCCTAATGTGCCACTGCCACGCCCAGCACATTCAGTGACTACCTGTGTGTGTGACAGCTGCACATTTGTAATACCAATCCCTGCATACCTGTTCAGTGCACCTACCTACGTGACCGCAAGCAGTCTTATATTATATACCAGTCAGTCTCTGGACCTGTTCACGGTACCTGTGTGTGTGACAGCTGCACATTTGTAATACTAATCGCTGCATACCTACCTGTTCAGTGCATCTACCTAGGCAAGTTACACCACCTCATATGTCTGTGTAAGGCGACACTATGGACGTAAGGTGTGAGGAGGAGGATGATGAAGTACCTGCTGTTGGTGCAGTTTTGGAGGTGTCTGATACAAGTAAAGCGGGGGAGGATGTTTATGATGATGATGATACTGCCATGGATGCCAGGTGGGATCCTAGTAGACAAGATGACAGTTGAGAGGGGGAGTCAGAGAGGAGTAGGAGGAGACAAGTTGCTGAAAGAAGCAGGGGAAGCTCTTCGTCAGAAACAGCTGGTGGCAGTGTCCGGCGCCATGTATCGCCACCTATGGAAAGCCAGCCAACATGCCCTTCAACGTCAGCTGCTGATGCTACCATAGTGCCTCCACCCCTGGGCTCAGTGGTGTGGAAAAGTTTTTGTGTGTCTGCCTCAGATCAGAGCAATAACATCTGTTCTCTCTGCCACCAAAAATTGAGCCGTGGAAAGGCCAACACCCGTGTAGGGACAACTGACTTACAAAGGCACATGACGAAAAGGCACAAACTGCAATGGGAAGACCACCTGAGGAAAAACAGCACACAAAAGCAAAGCCACCCTCCTTCTCCTCTTCCTCCTTCAGGTGCATCATCTTCAGCCGCTTTCTCCCTTGCACCTTCACAATCACAGCCACCATCCTCCACTCCACCTCTCACCTTGAGCGGTTCCAGCTCCTCTGCCCACAGCAGCAGCCAGGTGTCCATGAGGGAAATCTTTGAGCGGAAGAAGCCAATGTCTGCCAGTCACCCCCTTGTCCGGCGTCTGACAGCTGGCTTAGCGGAACTGTTAGCTCGCCAGATGTTACCATACTAACTGGTGGACTCTGGGGCCTTCCGAAAATTTGTGGCCATTGGGACACCGCCGTGGAAGATACCAGGTTGCTATTATTTCTCAAAAAAGGTGATACCCAAACTGCACCATGAAGTTGAAAGGCAAGTGGTATCATCTCTGGCACACAGCGTTGGGTCAAGGGTCCATCTGACCACGGATGCCTGGTCTGCCAAGCACGGTCAGGGCATGTACATTACTTACACAGTCCATTGGGTCAACCTGGTGACTGCTGGCAGGCAGGGAGTACGTGGCTGTGCAGCAGACTTAGTTGTGACACCTCCAAGGCTCGCAGGCAGGCTTGCTGCCACCTCCTCACCTCCTGCTACATCCTCTTTGCTGTCAACCTCCTCCTCCTCCTTGGCTGAGTGGCAGTTCAACTCTACTGGTGCTGCGATCTCCTCTCCAGCTACACAGCCCCAGCTCCCCAGGGCCTATGCTGCATGCCAGGTACGACGGTGTCACGCCATGTTAGACATGTCTTGCCTCAAAGCAGAGAGTCACACTGGAGCAGCTCTCCTGGCTGCTCTGAACAAACATGTGGATCAGTGGCTGACCCCGCACCAACTGGAGATCGGCAACGTGGTGTGTGACAACGGCAGCAATCTCATTTTGGCTTTGAATTTGGGAAAGTTGACACATGTACCCGGCATGGCACATGTGCTGAATCTAATAATTCAGAGATTTGTGTCTAAGTACCAAGGCTTACAGGACATCCTGAAGCAGTCCAGGAAGGTGTGTGGGCATTTCAGGCGGTCTTACATGGCCATGGCACGCTTTGCTGATATTAAGCAGAGAAACAACTTGCTGGTGAGACACTTGGTTTGCGATAGCCCGACTCGCTTGAATTCAACGCCCCTAATGTTCAACCACCTGCTACAACAGGAGAAAGCCATCAAACAGTATCTCTACAACTACAGTCAAAGAACATGCTCTAGGGAGATGGGGATGTTCTGGCCAAAGTACTGGACACTCATGCGAAATGCCTGTAGGCTCATGCAGCCGTTTGAGGAGGTGACAAAAATGGTGAGTCGCAGTGAAGGCGCCAACAGCGACTTGATTCCATATGCTTTCTTCCTGGAGCGTGCTGTGCGTAGAGCGGTGCATCAAGCTGTGGTGGAGTGTGAACAGAAACAGGAGGAAGAGTTGTGGGATCAATTCTCAGCAGAACCAGATGATTCCTCAACATCTGCGGCAGCACAGAGGCGGAGGAGGAGGAGGAAGAGTCATGTGGGGAAGAGGAAGGTGTTTTGGTTTTTTTGGAGGAGGAGGCGGGAGAACAACCGCAGCAGGAGTCGCAGGGGGCTTGTGCTGCTCAACATTCTTGTGGTATTGTTCATGGCTGGGGGGAGGAGGAGAACTTACCGGACGTCACTGAGGAAGAGCAAGAGGAGATGGATAGTACGTCTGCATCCAAATTTGTCCAGATGGCGTCTTTCATGCTGTCCAGCCTGTTGAGGGACCCCCGTATAAAAAAACTCAAGGGGAAGGAGCTGTACTGGGTTGCCACGCTACTAGACCCTCGGTATAAGCACAAAGTGGCGGAGATGTTTCCAAATCACCAGAAGGCAGAAAGGATGCAGCACTTGCAGAACAAGCTGGCAACTATGCTTTACAGTGCGTTTAAGGGTGATGTCACAGCACAACGGAATAAAGGTACCACTGCCAGTAATCTTTTTCCCATGTCCACGCAGGCAAGGACAGGATGCTCTAGCGATCTCATGGTGATGTCAGACATACGGACATTCTTTAGTCCAACGTCTCACCTTAGCCCTTCCGGATCCACCCTCCACCAATGCCTTGACCGGCTGTAAGCCGACTACCTGGCCTTAAGTGTGGACGTAGACACTGTGAGCAGTGATGAACCCCTGGACTACTGCGTGCGCAGGCGTGACCTGTGGCTAGAGCTGTCACAATTTGCCATCCAACTTATGTCTTGCCTTGCCTCAAGCGTCCTGTTAGAAAGGACCTTCAGCGCAGCTGGAGGCATTGTCACTGAGAAGAGAAGTCGCCTAGGTCACAAAAGTGTTCAGTACCTCACCTTTATCAATCGTTACCTTGCCGTGGTAAAGGGGCTTGCGTATCACAATGAAGCAATGACCGACGGCTATATGAGTGTCTTGGGGGGGAGGGGGGGCAGACCAAATTCGATCAGCTGGACAGTCACTGTTGTTCTGTCATTGAACTACCTCAGCCCAATGACCATATGGGCTTGAAAACCGCCATAGCCTGCACTCGCGCCATGGTGCGCACCAGTCCAGCACGGCCATCACTACACAAACAGATGTTTACGGTGCGTTACACAGTGAGTTTGGCCTGTCAGTGTGAACCAATACACTAATTACACTCCCTGATTGATGCATACACATGCATACACACTCCGCCATGCAAAAACTCAGATGTTAGACCCCTTGAAAAATCTTTTCCATCACTTTTGTGGCCAGCATAAATGTTTCTAGTTTTCAAAGTTCGCCTCACCATTCAAGTCTATTGCGGTTCGTGAAAGTTTGCATGAACCGAACCTTTTGTGGAAGTTAGGGTTCGAGGTTCGTGAACCGAAAATCAGAGGTTCGAGCCATCTCTACCGACCAACTGTGTAGGTAACCAGAGAGTCCCCCATGTAGGTAGTCAGAAAGCTCACTTTGAAGGTAGCCAGGGAGCTCACACACTGTTAGTAGCCAGAGAGCCCTCTGTAGGTAAGCAGATGGCCCCTCTTTTAGGTGGCCAGAAAGCCTCCCCTGGTTTAGATGGCCAGATAGTCCACCCCCTTTAGGTGGGCAGAGAGTCCTCTCCATTCGGTAGCCAGAGAGCTCACTTGTTAGGTCGCCACTCGCCAGCTAGCCCCCACATTAGATGGCCAGAGAGCCCCTGTTAAGTAGCCAGAGAGCCCCCACGAATTTGGTGGCTAGAGAGCTTGACCGTTTGGTGGCCAGATAACCCCGTGTTTGAAGGGTCATCCTTATAAGTCACCACAATTTAGCATGTGAATTAGCAAACTCTGGTCCTCCTCAAGTACAAACTAATTTAAGCGATCCTGCCTCCCTAAACATATAGTCAACTTTCAAAGTAATTAGTAGGATTCTATTAAAAATATAGTACATAGTAATCAACTGCACCCACCACAAGAGATGGTCCATGAAATGCAAATGATTCTGACATTCAAATTAAATGCATACTGTATGCAGCTTTGGATTGGGCCATTCAAATGATCTTCCTGCTGAATTTGATCAGTCCCTTTGCAGGCTGCATACTATTTGGATTAAATCTGCATACTAGTCTGAATTATTGCATCTCATTGGTCAATTATTCAGAAATCAATATATATTATTCTCATAGTGGTAACTGAAAAAGTGGTTCAACATTAATTGGACATATTTCTTAAATTTTGATTAATTGACCTAATAATGTTTCATAATAAACTGTTGAGATCTCTTTGGTTTATCCCAGACACACAACTTAATCAGGATATAGCTGCATGACCTTTACATGACCTTTACAATAGTGGGTGCAGAAAGAAATTAGCCAAGATTGCCTCTGAGCCCTCACATTCTGCCCACTTCATCTTCCAACTTCTACCTTCAGGGGTGAGATACCGGTCAGTTGTAACAAAAACTTTCAGGCCCAGGAATAGCTTCATTCCTTAGGTGGAAGCTCAGCTTGATGCAGAACAGCGCTTTTTCTGAAACTCTTAAAGGGGAACTTCAGCCTAAGCAAACATACTGTCATTAAGTTACATTAGTTAAGTTAATTAGAATAGATAGGTGTGATGATTTGCTCAGCTGCCTGTGCAGGCAGGCAGCCTTTTGACCATTGTGTAGGTTTGCATGCTGCAGGACTCTGGAAAGAAGAGCTTCTGTCAGTTTTGCAGCATGTGCTTGCAGAGGAATTTGCATACGTTGTCATGCAAATTGCCTGGCCACGTTCATTGGAGGCGTGTACTATAAGTACTATGTCTTTCCCACAATGCTTCGCTGGTCATAAGGATTTCGTCCTATGTAACACTCCTGGTGGAGTGTCAGCCTTACTCTCTGTTTGAAGTTCAGCTTAGAGTAATTCCTGGAAACTGTGCTGGGCGGATTTCCCTAGTGCAGTTAGGATTGTTTATCTGTTTTGTTTGTCTGTTGCAATTGTCCTGTCCCAGCGGTGGTCGATAGGAAGTCGTTCTGATCTCTGTTCTTGGAGCATAGCTGGTGCAGCGGTTGCTACCAGCTATCTCTTCTGTTCTGCCTCTCTGGATCGCGCTAGCCACTTTTCGCTAGCGCTGTGGATCCTTCTGTTCTGTCTCCTGGGATCGCGCTAGCCACTTTTCGCTAGCGCTGTGGATCCTTCTGTTCTGTCTCCTGGGATCGCGCTGGCCACTTTTCGCTGGGTGCTGTGGAACCTTCTGTTCTGCTACTCTGTACCTGGATCGCGCTGGCCACTTTTCGCTAGTGCTGTGGATCCTATCTCTCGCTTGTCCCTGTTTTCGTGTGTCTGTCTTGTCTGCTACGACCGCTTGCTGGAGGCTCGGTGAGGTAACCGTTAAGCAAGCGTTCGTGTCCTCTGTTTCATGTTTGTCTGTCGATGGTTAGTTAGGCGTGCTTGTCTCTATTGTGCTTATCACGTGGAGACCGTGCATAACCGCGTGCACTGTTGCGAATGAGTGCGGTGTTCGCGGTTAGCTAGCGTTTGTTATTTTCCGCATCTTCTCATTGTATTATTTGCTGTGCCTTTGCTACCCTCGTATTCTATTCTGATCTGCCTTGTGTCACGTCTGGCGATCGCACCTCTCGCGATCGCGTTCCTATTTCATATCTGCTGTTGTGTGTGCGCGGTCGCGGGGTGGCGACTGGATTGGCGCACACACATACAACCTGTCCCTTTGCTCGTTCTCATTCGCAATCGCCTCTCTTGCGATTGCGTTCTGCGCTTCGTACAATTCCTGTCTGGCATTTGTGAAGGTACAGAGGATTGGTTCCTCTGCACTCCCCAGCGCCATCTGCCGACAGGAATTTCCCTCTACAGGTGCGTAGCACCTTTTGCTGGGTGCCTGCAATTACACGCTTGTGGAGGATTTCCGCCGTGTCAGCGCACGCGTTGTCACGGAGAAAGTTCCACAATCATTACAATAGGTAATATAATTTTTTACCCACCCTGTTTTAAAAGAACAGGCAAATGTTTGTGATTCATGGGGGCTGGCATCTTTGTCATGGGGGCAGCCATTTTTTTGGTTAAAAGGAGGTGACAAGCAGGAGACACAGTTCCAACTGCCCTTTGTCCTGATCACCCCTCCCAGCTGCAGACGCTGGGCTTCAAATGTCAAATTCAAAATGTAAAAAAAAAAATTGCACCAAAACAGCAGAACGAGAGCAACAACATCAGAAATCCCATCATGCTTTGCACAGCATCAGGGGAAAAAAGCCCGGGCAGTTTTCTTCTGTGCAGCTAAAAATGAGGCTTGGATAAAAGAAACAAAGTTCTGATGCTGTGAAACTGTTAAAGAAACACCAGGCCTTTTCAGTGCTGCTGAGTCGATTTTTAGTCCAGAGGTTCACTTTAAGACTTAAAAACATTATTGCACAAAACTGTAAAAATGAATGCTTCATCCCATTTTCCAATTAATATTATTATTTTTTAACCCAAATATCTGTTTATTGAAAAATAAAGGATAACTTACAACACTGCCGGTGCAAGGCAGATTAAGATGAAGACAATCAACCATACAAGAAGAATATATATGAAAATACATTACAATAGTGTTTTGAAAAATCAGTATAGTAACGTGTAAAAGTCATATTAAAGAAAGGCAAGGATTAAAACTTAATAAAATGTTGTCACAAGTTAGGTATTACAAGCAGGGCTGGGCCGAGGCAGAGGCGAGAGAGGCTCCAGCCTCAAGGTGCAGTGTAGAAGGGGGCGCATAACTCACTAAGCTATCATTCCCCCATTGTGTTTGAGGCAGAGAGAATCAAGAAAAGGGGATACATGGCAGTGACTGACTGCAAGCCAGATAACTAGAGATAAGGGGGGGGGGGGGGGGTTGGGAGTCCTGGGGTGCCTCATTGTCTAATAGCAATCAGTGTGATGGCTGGGGTGGGAGGGATGGAGGGGCGCACTTTGGTGTGTCAGCCTTGGGTGCTGGAGGACCTTGTCCTAGAATCACTAAAGTGAAAAATGAGGGATCAACGTTCAGTCCACTTGTCCCACACAAGGTGGAGTTTAGTGGAGGCTTTCCTATGTATATATACTAGTTTTTTATATATGGAAGAATACAGGGAACCCATGTCACCCACCCTACAAAAGTAGGAAGTTCAGCAGAGAGCCATTTAAGAACAATTTCTTGTCGAGCATGAAACTGAAGCTGGGACATAAAAAGTGTCATATCCTTATGAAGCTCTTCATTAGTTTTGAGACCGAGAAGACAGAGTGCAGAGTCTAGTTGTGTAGGGCAGCTCATTTTGTCATGGAGAAATTGAACTACCTGCTTCCAATAAGCATTTATGGGTGGACATTCCAAGATTAGGTGATACAACTTTGGGGTGGATAACAAACACTTTGGGCAGTCTGTGGAAGTATTACGATCAAACTTAGCCACCCTAGAAGGCATAAGATAAGCTTGATGAATGATGTACCGTAGCCTGGGCCTCTCTCAAACACAAGGAGAGACAACTCGCACCACACTCACCACATCATCCCAGTATTCATCATCTATAGAGAGGCTGCATGCAATCCATTTAGCCTTAGAGGGAGCAGTGTATAGATCATCCTTGTCAGTGGCATAGCTAGAGATCATGGGGCCCCATAGCAAAACATTCATGGGGCCCTCAGATGGAGGCACTCTTAAGCAATACCAAGTGCCCCTACCCTATGGATATGATTTAACTGGGCAATTTACATCATCATGCAATCAACATTGCACATAGTTCATGGGCAATTGGGCACTAAGACAAAGTCATAGGCTGGAGAAACACAAAAACGTTAATGGTGAATTCATTAAAAAGAGACTGAAGTCTCTTAAAATACAGGTTTTTATTTTAAAAATCTCTTTAATATCAATGCCCTAACTGAAACGCTGCATCCCCGTGGCTGCACACTAAATATATCACCCCAAACTCCCCAGGGGCCGGGGGACATAGCGGGGATTGCTTCCATGAAAAGGCACAGCTTTGGGCTGTAGCTCTGCCTCTACACGCATCCATCTGCGCGGATCGCCACCTCCGACCACCCCTCTCAGGCTTCTTTCCCTGAGAGGGGCGGGGGAGAGGCGGAGAAACGCACGGATTGACGCGCATGGAGGCAGAGCTACAGCCTAAAGCTCTGCCTCTTCGGGCAGCAAAATCCACCACCAAGAAAGTCGTGGATTTTTGCTGGGGAGTTTGGGGTGATTTAGTTAGTGTTCAGCCGCAGGGATGCGGCGTTTCAGTTAGGGCATTGGTGTTAAAGAGCTTTTTAAATAAAAACATGTATTTTGAGAGACTTCAGAGTCTCTTTAAGTACCCACTGGGCCCTTCATGCTTCAGGGTCCCTTAGCAATTGCTGTGGCTGCTATGGCTATTGCTACGCCCCTGATCCTTGTGCTGCCAATTAGTTTAACTCCTATACCATCCTTGGCTTGTAATGATCTATACAGTCTGTCCTTGCATCATACTGTCTGTGTCCAATAAACAACTGCCAAGTCAAATTCCTTTTAAGTGCAAACTTATTTAGCCAAATACAATTATTCTGATTCTGATATCCATGTGGCAAGTAGTGAGGAATCTCCAGAGAACTTTAGTTTAGAATGTATCTCTTAGCTCTATAAAAACATCATTATAATGAAGTTGTAGATATTATTGTATTTTATTGGGAGCTTTTGCACCACCACAGTGTTTGTAAGTGTATATATTACTGCATTCACAAGTGGTTTATTGCTATGATGCAGCGTGAATGTTTTATAGTTGTGATCTATTTAAAATAGATCTTATTAATTCCATTATATTTATGATTTTAATAAGTGCCGCATGAAAACAGCATGATAATATAATTCACATTAGACTTCAAGCAGCCTCAAAATTTGCCCCCTTAAACCAGAAGGAGCAGAGCATTGAGTGCATTGCTTTCTGTGCTTTGGTAAATACAATGAATCTTTTCTGCAGCAGAAGACACCAGAGTTTAAGTAGTTTGTGTTTATTTCAATAAGCAAAGCAGCAATGTACAGTATTTAATACTGTATATACTGTATGTATATCAATAGAATAGTGGCCTTTATTGTCAGAAAGTCTATGAATGATAAACAAATAAGATACAATTACATACATCCCCACATCCCTATAGGAATATATACACCCTAGTCTCTGTTTTTCGGAACTCATGCAACCGGGAAACTCAACTAACCAGCATGCCTGGGGGGATAATGAGGACAGTGATTTTGACATTTTGCAGGGCATTGTAAGGCGAAAAATACCGGTACTTACCGAGCCTCCATACACATGTCTTCTATAGAGATGGCCCAAACCTCCGATTTTTGGTTTGTGAACCGCGAACGCGAACTTACGCAAAAGTTCAGTTCGCGCAAACTTCCGCGACCCGTAATAGACTTCAATGGGGGTCAAACTTTGAAAACTAGAAACACTTATGCTGGCTACAAAAGTGATGGAAAAGATGTTTCAAGGGGTCTAACATCTGATTTTTTGCATGGAGGAGTGGGATAGATGCCAAAAGTCCCGGGGAAAAATCTGGATTTGACGCAAAGCAGCGTTTTAAGGGCAGAAATCACATTGAATGCTAAATTGCAGGCCTAAAGTGCTTTAAAACATCTTGCATGTGTATACATCAATCAGGGAGTGTAATTAGAGTACTGCTTCACACTGACACACCAAACTCACCGTGTAACGCACCGCAAACAGCTGTTTGTGTTGTGACAGCCGTGCTAGACTGGTGCGCACCATGGCGAGAGTGCAGGCAATAGCGGTTTTCAAGCCCATATGGTCGCCAGGCTGAGGTAGCTCAATGAAAGAACAACAGTGACTGTCCAGCTGATCAAATTTGGTCTGTCCACAATGAAACAACAACCTTATTATCGTGGGTGTGCCCCTTTCCCCCCTCCCCCCCTCCCCCCGAGACCCTCATATCGCTGTCGGTCATTGCTTCATTGTGATACGCAAGCCTTTTCACCGCGGCAAGGTAATGATTACGAAGGGCCTTAAAAATTCAGGAATCCACTTGGAGTCCTGGACCCTGTTGATGGTGGCAGAGAAGGCAGTCAAGCGGCCTGCGGGCAAAGGTGCTGTGTGGGGAGCGACTTGGTCTTGGGGCAGGCAGTCACACGGCGTGCAGGCAGAGATGCTGTGCGTGGGGACTGACTTATTCTTCGGGAGGGCAGCAACCCTCCGGGATCCATGCCTCATTCATTTTGATTAAGGTGAGGTACTGAACACTTTTGTGACTTAGGCGACGTCTCTTCTCAGTGACAATGCTTACAGCTGCGCTGAAGGTCCTTTCTGACAGGGCACTTGAGGCAGGGCAAGACAGAAGTTGGATGGCAAATTGTGACAGCTCTGGCCACAGGTCAAGCCTGCACATCCAGTAGTCCAAGGGTTCATCGCTGCATCCACACTTAAGGCCAGGTAGTCGGCTACCTGCCGGTCCAGGCGTTGATGGAGGGTGGATCCGGAAGGGCTAAGGTGAGGCGTTTGACTAAAGAATGTCCGCATGTCTGACATCACCATGAGATTGCTGGAGTGTCCTATACTTGCCTGCGTGGACATGGGAGAAGGATTACTGTCAGTAGTACCTTTATTGTGTTGTGCTGTGACATCACCCTTGAACGCACTGTAAAGCATAGTTGCCAGCTTGTTCTGCAAGTGCTGCATCCTTTCTGCCTTCCGGTGATTTGGAAACATGTCCGCCACTTTGTGCCTATACGAAGGGTCTAGTATAGTGGCCATCTAGTAATTGTCATTCCCCTTGAGTTTTTTTATACGCGGGTCCCTCAACAGGTTGGACAGCATGAAAGAAGCCATCTGCACAAAGTTGGATCCAGACATACTATCCATCTCCTCTTGCTTTTCCTCAGTGACATCAGGTAAGTCCTTCTCCTCCCCCCAGCCATGAACAATACCACGGGAACGTTGAGCAGCACAAGCCCCCTGTGACGCCTGCTACAGTTGTTCTTCTGCCGCCGCCTCCTCCTCCAAAGAAACACCTTTCTCATCATCCATGTCTGACTCCTCTTCCCCACACGACTCTTCCTCCTACTCCTCCTCCCCCCTCTGTGCTGCCGCAGGTCTTGAGAAAACATCTGCTTCTGATGAGAATTGATCCCACAACGCTTCCTCCCATAACTGTTCCTCTTCACGCTCTTCCACAGCTTGATCCACCACTCTAAGCGCGGCACGTTTCAGGAAGTAAGCGTACGGGATCAAGTCGCTGCTGGTGCCTTCACTGTGACTCGCCAGTAGAGATGTCGCGAACCTCCGATTTTCGTTTCGCGAACCCCGTTCGCAAGCCTTCGCGGAAGGTTCGGTTTGCGTAAAAGTTTGCGAACCGCAATACACTTCAATGGGGAGGCGAACTTTGAAATATAGAAAAAATTATGCTGGCCACAAAAGTGATGGAAAAGATGTTTCAAGGGGTCTAACACCTGGAGGGGGGCATGGCGGAGTGGGATACATGCCCAAAGTCCTGGGGAAAAATCTGGATTTGACGCAACGCAGCGTTTTAAGGGCAGAAATCACATTGAATGCTAAATTGCAGGCCTAAAGTGCTTTCAAACATCTTGCATGGGTATACATCAATCAGGGAGTGTAATTAGAGTTCTGCTTCACACTGACACACCAAACTCACTGTGGAGTGACGGCCGTGCTGGACTGGTGCGCACCGTGGCCAGAGTGTAGGCCGTGGCGTTTTTCAAGCACATATGGTCGCCGGGCTGTGGTAGCTCAATGATAGAACAACAGTGACTGTCCAGCTGATCAAATTTGGTCTGACCACAATGAAGCAACGACCTTATTTTCTTTTGTGTGCCACCCCCACCCGAGACACTCAAATAGCCGGCGGTCATTGCTTCATTGTGATACGCAAGCCCCTTCACCGCGGCAAGGTGATGATCACGAAGGGGGATGGGCACATGTACATGTCTTTTGTTTTTTTGTTGCAGCCACCCGCAGTGCAGCCAGAAAAATTAGCCAGGCATGTACACGCACCAGAAAAATTAGTGTAGCGGCCGCTGCTAGCAGCGGCCTTAAAGAGAACCCGAGGTGGGAATTACTTTTACTATTGGGGCACAGAGGCTGGTTGTGCGCACTAAGACCAGCCTCTGTTGCCCCATCGTGTGTCTCCATGTCCCCCCTGCTCGCCGCTATACACCCCGCATTGCTGGCGACACGCAGCGTGTCGCCAGCTCAATGTTTACCTTGCGCTGTCAGTCAGCGCTGCTCCCCTGCCTCCTCCGCATCGGCGCACCCGCCCGTGTCCCTTCCCTCCGGCTGATAGGAGGGAAGTGACGCGGCGGGTGGCGCCGATGCGGAGGAGGCGGGGGAGCGGCGCTGACTGACAGCGCAAGGTAAACATTGAGCTGGCGACACAGCCAGCAATGCGGGGGGTATAGCGGCGAGCAGGGGGGACATGGAGGCACACGATGGGGCAACAGAGGCTGGTCTTAGTGCGCACAACCAGCCTCTGTGCCCCAATAGTAAAAGTAATTCCCACCTCGGGTTCTCTTTAACAATTCAGGAATCCGCCTAGAGTCCTGGACCCTGTTGGTGGTGATGGATAAGGCAAGCGGCCTGCAGGCAGAGATGCTGTGTGTGGGGACTGACTTAGTCTTCGGTCGTGCAGTAGCCCTCCGTGATCCATTCCTCATTCATTTTGATAAAGGTCAAGTACTGAACACTGTCGTGACTTAGGCGACTTCTCTTCTCAGTAACTATGCCTCAAGCTGCACTGAAGGTCCTTTCTGACAGGACGCTTGCAGCAGGGCAAGAGAGAAGTTGTATGGCAAATTGGGACAGCTCTGGCCACAGGTCAAGCACTATATAGCACTAACATCTCCTGCAGCACTTTACAGAGTACATATAGTCATGTCACAGGTGTGGAACGCAGCGTGACCAAGCGTCCTGTTGGACGCGAAGCGGCCATCGCCGACCCCTTTGCAGCCCTGACACCCACTTCCAACCCCGCACTGGCTACCACGTCATAACAAGGTGATGTTTGCTGGATGTTTTCCTTGATGTTACACACGTTTTTCACCTGTTCAATAAATGACACTGGATGACGGAAGGTGCATGTACCTGTTTCTTTGTAACAAAATTTCAATGGTATTCTTTCTTCCTACATCCTTTCTACGGTGCACCCGTCAGTAACGATTGTGAATACTTGTGTGCAGAGGAACGACCTGCGGGGGCAATAAGGCCAGACAGAGTATCTACCCACGGATCCTCCATCCATTATTCATTAGGAGTGCCACACTGATCTTTTCTCCTTGACTAAGTACCAATTTTAGGGGAAAGCCAATTAAGTTATCTGCATGTTTGGAATGTGGGAGGAACTGGAGTGCCTGGTGGAAACCCATGTAGACACGGGGATAACAAACAAACTCTATGTAGATAGTGCCCTAGCTGGGATTTCCACTATGGCACCATGCTGCCCACACATTCTAGCAACATTATGCTAGAAAAAGACAAACAACATTATAGACATCATTAGTAGAAGGCTGTTAGCACCATCAAAGGGAAACCATTGGCAAGTAGGTGTTTGTTTGTTTGGCCGAGGGGGGGCCTGGTCAAAAAAATGCTATGGGGCCCAGTGAGTTGTGCTACGCCCCTGGCTGTATATAATGCAAGTGGGCCACAAAAAAAAAAAAAAAATAGATCACAATAACAAGATTAGCTCTCAAAAGACCTGTTGAGGAGTGTTTTTTTTAGCAAAAAGAGTCAGCAATGAGCAAGCTAACAAGCCTACAAGAGCCTAACTAAGCTTTCCCTATAAGTCTCTGCACAGCAGCTCTCCCTCTCTAAGTGACGAGTGAGTCCAATGCCTGACGCTGCCTGCCTTTTATAAGGGTGTGTGTGGGGGGGGGGGGGTTGGGGCTCCAGGAGGGAGTTTAGACTGATTGACTTTAATGTGCCTGCTGACTGTGATGTAGAGGGTCAAAGTTGACCCTCATGATGCACTATGGGGGCGAATCGAACTTCCAGAAAAGTTTGCGGTTCTCCGCGAACGCGAACCACCGAAGTTCGCCGGGAACCGTTCACCGGCAAACTGTTTGGGCCATCTCTAGTCTTCTACCCTTCCTGTTCTCCCTTCGGCTTTCTGGTGTCCATGCACATCTCCTTGTGTGTGTCACCTGACCCAGACTCTTTTCTTTGCTAAGAATGTTTTATCAAATATCTGTACTACACATACGATTCATTATATCATACGGTTTTTTTTCGCTTCAGATTCACTTTAAGTTATGCACAGCAGATATACTCTTTAAAGTGGACCTGAACTCTTGCACACGACAAGGAAAACATAGAGAATTGCACCCTGTATGCATTTAGAGAGTTTAGATGTCTACCAGTGTGACATGACTGCCCATGGCAGAGATTGCAGATATGCTCATCTGAAAGCACAGGATGTTATGTCTGCTTCCATGAATCAGGAAGTAGAAACAGTGCAGATTTATTTTAGGATTTGGATCAGTTGTAACAAAGAAATGTTATTTATGTTATGTTCTTTACTCAGCAATTCTCAGCTGTGCCTGTTACCCCTCTCCCCCCTTCCTCTAAGTCAGTTAATCGCCCTTCCCTGCATCAGCTGTTCTACAATATAAACTGGCGTATCAGGTATTTTCTTTTTATGATCTTGCACAAACTTTACAACATTAGCATTTTTTTTCAATATTTATGTGTACTTTAAATGAAACTTGAATTAAGGATTTTAAGTAATGCTAATAACAATATTTTTACATACATTCCCTAATCTCCATACCCTTAGGTACATCTAATTCACACACCCATAGGTACAGCTATTGCACCTAAACACACAAGTACTCCATCCATCTTATCTCCATTTCTACCATTCACTGATTAGGGACATACAGTAGATTAACGGACAACTGAAGTGAGAGGTATATGGAGGGTGCCATTGTTATTTCCTTTTAAATAATACCAGTTGCCTGGCAGCCCTGCAGACCTATTTGGCTGGAGTCTCTGAATAACATCAGAAAAAGTATAAAGCTAAAGACAAACACTTATATTGCGCTTTTCTCCTGGCGGACTCAAAGCGCCAGAGCTGCAGCCACTACGACGCGCTCTATAGGCAGTAGCAGTGTTAGGAAGACTTGCCTAAGGTCTCCTGCTGAATAGGTGCTGGCTTACTGAACAGGCAGAGCCAAGATTCAAACCCTGGTCTCCTGTGTCAGAGGCAGAGCCCTTAACCATTACACAACCCAGCCAGTGCCTAAAAGCTAGTCCTGCTAGATCTGACAATATTGTCAGAAACACCTGATCTGCATATGCTTGTTCAATGTCTATGGCTAAAAGTACTAGAGGCAGAAGATCAGCTGCACAGCCAGGTAACTGGCATTTCTTAAAATGGATACAAGTATGGCAGCCTCCATATTCCTATTGCTTCAGTTGTCCTTTAAGACTGTTCTGTTATAAATAATGGCCTGCAATTTTGCACAGCAAAACTTTTTGTTCTTGACTGTCGGCTATTCCAGTAACCCACCTGCCCTACATATGCAACTTACCCATGACATACACCAAACACTTTATTTAAATGAAGGTGGATTGCAATAACAATTCTGGAGACATTTGTGGCGATGTTAAAAATAATTCAGTCAATGTCATAACGTATAGGCGGTGTAGACACCATTATTGTATTTAATGAAATGTTGCAGCACACTCACTGAGGGAAAAATAACATTTAAAATGCAGTTTATATTGTGAGATCCTGTTTTATAACGACTTGATATTCTGCTGGGAGGCTGTAAACAAGCATGCTAGGAGTGCGATTTTAAGTTATTTACAAAATGTATGGTTACCAGGAAGAGAACAATGGAGACTTCTAGGAGTTTAGTTTGCCGACTGGAGGGTGTGATGTGATAAACATATACATTAAAGAACAACAACAGTATAAAAAACAGAAAGTAACAATAAGAGATGATTAAATTTCACAAATAATATTAACAGGAAGAACAATACGAGAATGCATGCCTGCCTTTACAGTGCTCGGCTAATGTGTGTATCCATGGCCTGGAATTATTCATAAGAGTCTAATTATTATCTTACAGTCAGGTTAAGTCACCTCCTGATTTATTGTGCTATGAGTAACACCGTCTCTGCTGGAGATGACTGATGTCTGGGAGTTCTGGCTTATTTTTTTTTCTCATTTTCATTAAGCTGCAGTGTATTTCTTCTGTTCAAGCATATGGGAAACCATGAGGCTATCAAAGTCTGTCCCTAAAGAAAGTACTTTAGCACAAGGCTGGTATCATACTCCACTATTAAAACTCCAGCAACTGGACTGCATATTAGTCCTCCAGATCTAATTAAGCTTGGAGGTGACAGCAGGGCCGGGCCAAGGCAGAGACGAAAGAGGCTCCAGCCTCAGGACGCAGTGTAGGAGGTGGCGCACAACTCACTCAGCTATCATTCCCCTATTGTGTTTGCGGCACATATAAATAAGAAAAGGGGATGCATGGCAGTGACTGCAAGCCAGATAACTAGATATTAAGGTGTTAGGGAGGGGGTTGGGGGTACTGGGGTGCCTCTTAGTCTAATAGCAGTCAGTGTGTGGCGGCTGGGGTGGGAGGGATGGAGGGGCACACTTTGGTGTCTCAGCCTTGGCTGCTGGAGGACCTTGTCCCGGCTCCGGGTGACAGCAATGTCTTTGGAATGTCCACCATCTCCTGAGAATGGAAACTGCAATTAGTCAAATGTCTTCCTTGGGAAAAGCATCTTATTAACTGGTGGACATAAAGTGAACCTGAGCCACAATTGCTAATCAATTCGGGCCATGCTCCTCTTGTTGGATATGTTCAGAGAGTCAAAACATGGCCACAGTGGGGGTCAAGGAGGACATAGGAAGCCTGTTGACTATGCAGAAGCTTACCTCTACCTAGACAAGTATCTCACTTTTTCCTCCTGATCAGTTCAGGCCCACTTTAAATAAAGTTAGTATTCACTGGTATTGCTAGGGAGCTATGGGCCCCATTGTAAGTTTTTCCATTGGACTCCCTGAAGCACCTTATATGCAACAATTAATATAGAGCGTACATGATGAACACATGATGTGTACCTGAAAATGAATATTACATCCTAACATGGCCATCAGGTCCTTTTAGAAGCTCACTGTGATGATTTGCTCAGCTGCCTGTGCAGGCAGGCAGCTTTTTGACCATTGTGTAGGTTTACATGCTGCAGGACTCTGGAAAGAAGAGCTTCTGTCAGTTTTGCAGCTTGTGCTTGCTGAGGAATTTGCATACGTTGTCATGCAAATTGCCTGACCACATTCATTGGAGGCGTGTACTATAAGTACTATGTGTGTCCCACAATGTTTTGCTGTTCATAAGGAGTCTTCCCGTGAAACACTCTGGAGAGTGTCAGCCATGCTCTTGGTTTGAAGATCAGCTTAGAGTAATTCCTGGAAACTGTGCTAGGCAGATTCCATAGTGCAGTTAGGATTGTTTATCTGTTTGTTTGTTCTGTTGCTGTTGTCCTGTCCCAGCCATGGTTGACAGGAAATGGTTCTGATCTCTGTTCTTGGAGTATAGCTGGTGCAGCGTTTGCTACCAGCTATCTCTTCTGTTCTGTCTCCTGGGATCGCGCTAGCCACTTTCTGCTAGTGCTGTGGATCCTTCTGTTCTGCTACTCTGTACCTGGATCGCGCTAGCCACTTTTCGCTAGTGCTGTGGATCCTATCTCTCGCTTGTCCTTGTTTTCGTGTGTCTGTCTAGTCTGCTACGACCACTTGCTGGAGGCTCGGTGAGGTAACCGTTAAGCAAGCGTTCGCGTCCTCTGTTTCATGTTTGTCTGTTGATGGTTAGTTAGGCGTGCTTGTCTCTATTGTGCTTATCACGTGGAGACCGCGCATAACCGCGTGCACTGTTGCAAATGAGTGCGGTGTTCGCGGTTAGCTAGCGTTTGGTATTTTCCGCATCTTCTCATTGTATTATTTGCTGTGCCTTTGCTACCCTCGTATTCTGTTCTGATCTGCCTTGTGTCACGTCTGGCGATCGCACCTCTCGCGATCGCGTTCCTATTTCATATCTGCTGTTGTGTGTGCGCGGTCGCGGGGTGGCGACTGGATTGGCACACACACGTACAACCTGTTCCTTTGCTCGTTCTCATTCGCAATCGCCTCTCTTGCGATTGCGTTCTGCGCTTCGTACAATTCCTGTCTCGCATTTGTGGCGGTACAGAGGATTGGTTCCTCTGCACTCCCCAGCGCCATCTGCCGACAGGAATTTCCCTCTACAGGTGCGTAGCACCTTTTGCTGGGTGCCTGCAATTACACGCTTGTGTAGGATTTCCGCCGTGTCAGCGCACGCGTTGTGCGCTGTTCACGGAGAAAGTTCCACAATCGTTACACTCACCATTTTCTTCCAACAATGATCCCTTCCAGTTCTAACTAGATCTAGTCAGACTTGTCTCTCAGGAAGCTGAAAGCCTTGAGGTGGCCACACACCATACATTTTTTTAAAAAATATTTGTTTAATTCAAGAATAACAATCTATTTTTCTGACTGATTGTAACAATTCAAAAATCTGACCAATGTACCACAAACCTATGTTCAATTTTTCCCCAATCATGAATAAAATAATTGAAAGCTCAGAAAAAATTGATTGGAACGGTACATCAAGTAATTGACAAACCATCACACACCATGCAATTCTTGATAAAGTTGGTCTGAAATTTCCAACATGTCCAATCTCCAAAAATCGAAAAAAAAAATTGAAATTTGATCAGATTTATCGATCGAAAACAAAGAAAAGCTTTCGATTTTTCGGGACAACTGATCAAAATGATCGAATTTGTAAAAAATTGGATCAGTTAATTGTACGTTGTATGGCCACCCTTAGGGCCCTTTTTCACTATAGCAGTTGTATAACTGAAAGGACAATTGATGTGCAAGGTAAAGTCCGTGTTTCCCTATGGCTCAAGCAATATTACTGAGAGTGCTGACCCAGAAGCTGTTACAGGGTCATCACTATTTTTAAAATGGAGGATGGAGAATTCCATAGATCACAGTTTACAAAAATAATGCAGGAGAGGAGAAAAAGATTGATAAGCAGCCTATGCAGGAAGGAAGTATGACATGCTTATGTTTCTTTTGACCTTTATTTTCAGTTCTGGTTTGCTTTATAAACATTTGTCCTGATGATTTTATTAACTTTGCCCCTTTGGGGGTAGATCTCACTTCCTGTTCCTGTGAGAATTTGCAGCAGAACAGAAACTGAGATGATTTCTGAATCTGAAATGTTTAATTGCCATCAGAGCAGGTTTTCCAAAATGAATCTCCCCTTGGTGATACGTATTCTGTTCATGTCTGACAATGGTGGGATTTATCTTCCCTTTAGGGAAGTTTCTTTTAGTTTCCTTGAAAGGAAATCTCCCAAGTGGGATGCATAAAAGATGCCGGTAATGCATTACAAGGAATTTATGCTGTTTTCAATATGTATGTTTTGTTCTTGTTTAACCACTTAAGGACCAGGGCTTAAACCTCCCTAGTGACCAGGCCATTTTTTACAAAATGGGCCACTGCAGCTTTAAGGCCTCGCTGCAGGGCCGTACGACTCAGCACACAAGTGATCCACCCCCCTTCCCCTTTTCTGGCCACCAACAGGCTATTGTTGGTGGGCTCTGATTGCTCCCCCGGTGTTTATTTATTTTTTAACAAATATTTTTGATTTCATTTTCTCAATATCTTTCCTTATTTATTTATAGAGATGGCTCGAACCTCCGATTTTCGGTTCGCGAACCTCGAATGCAAACCTCCACAAATAGTTTGGTTCGCACGAACTTCCGTGAACCGCAATAGACTTCAATGGGGAGACGAACTTAGAAAATTAAAAACATTTATGCTGTCCTCAAAAGTGATGTAAAAGATGTTTCAAGAGATCTAACATCTGAGTTTTTGCATGGGGGAGTGGAATACATGCCAAAAGTCCCGGGGAAAAATCTGGATTTGATGCACAGCATTTTAAGGGCAGAAACCACATTGCATGCTAAATTTGGAGGCCTAAAGTGCTTTAAAACATCTTGAATCAGGTAGTGTAATTAGTGTACTTCACACTGACAGACCAAACTCACTGTGTAACGCACCGCACACAGCAGTTTGTGTAGTGACGGCAGTGTTGGACTGGTGTGCACCATGGCGAGAGTGCAGGTGATGACGGTTTCCAGCCCATATGGTCGCCGGGCTGATAGCTCAATGACAGAACAGTGACTGTCCAGCTGATCGAATTTGGTCTGTCCACAATGAAGCAACAACCTTATTATCTTGGGTGTGCCCCCCCCCACCAAGACACTCATATAGCCGTCGGTCAGTCAAGCGACCTGCTGCAGGCAGAGATGTTGTGTGGGGACCGACTAAGTCCCGGTTCACATTAGCGGTTTCCATCCGGAATCGCCGTGCCGGAGCCGGACCGCATGCGAAACGGACGGAACGGACGCACGGCATAGCAATGAAAGTCTATGCGTCCGTTCACATGCGTCCGTTTCGTCCGGACCGGAGCCGGACCGGATCCGGACTCCGGCGTAAGACCCAACATGCGCTATTTTTTGGTCCGGCTCTTCTACCCCACTTCCTATGCTTTTTCTATGGTATAGTGGCCATTTTGGATGGGGACCACATGGGCCCAGCGTTCACAGAGTGGAGCAGCAGTGATTTCATGCTGGAGCTCTTTGGCAGCAACATGTCCGACGATCTGTCTGATAACGAGGGGGTGAGGCCCTACACAGCAGAAGACCTCATCCTGCAGGTGCAGCAGATACCAGCCCTGTGGGACAAGGGGGATGCGGACCACAGCAACGTCAAGAAATGCAGAGGCCTGTGGAAAAAAATGACAAGCTGTATGTGGAGGGCTTTGATAACTTGAGCAAGAGACAGCAAGGCACAGAGGGTATGTTGACTAGAAGTGTTTGGGGGGGGCTTGTGGTTTTGTTTGCTTGTGATGTATTCAACTTTTGCTATTGATTTGTGTCACCGACGTGTTGCTCATCCACCTGTGGCCCACCCACCTGTTCCCCACCCACCTGTACCCCACCTGTGATGTATCCAACCCACCTGTGATGTATCCCACCCACCTGTGATGTATGTGATGTATCCCACCCACCTGTACCCCACCTGTGATGTATCCCACACACCTGTACCCCACCTGTGATGTATCCCACCCACCTGTGATGTATCCCACCCACCTGTGATGTATCCCACCCACCTGTGATGTATCCCACCCACCTGTACCCCACCTGTGATGTATCCCACCCACCTGTGATGTACCCCACCTGTGATGTATCCCACCCACCTGTACCCCACCTGTGATGTATCCCACCCACCTGTGATGTACCCCACCTGTGATGTATCCCACCCACCTGTACCCCACCTGTGATGTATCCCACCCACCTGTGATGTACCCCACCTGTGATGTATCCCACCCACCTGTGATGTATGTGATGTATCCCACCCACCTGTACCCCACCTGTGATGTATCCCACCCACCTGTGATGTATGTGATGTATCCCACCCACCTGTGATGTATGTGATGTATCCCACCCACCTGTACCCCACCTGTGATGTATCCCACCCACCTGTACCCCACCTGTGATGTACCCCACCTGTGATGTATCCCACCCACCTGTACCCCACCTGTGATGTATCCCACCCACCTGTACCCCACCTGTGATGTATCCCACCCACCTGTGATGTATGTGATGTATCCCACCCACCTGTACCCCACCTGTGATGTATCCCACCCACCTGTACCCCACCTGTGATGTATCCCACCCACCTGTGATGTATGTGATGTATCCCACCCACCTGTACCCCACCTGTGATGTATCCCACACATCTGTACCCCACCTGTGATGTATCCCACCCACCTGTGATGTATCCCACCCACCTGTGATGTATCCCACCCACCTGTACCCCACCTGTGATGTATCCCACCCACCTGTGATGTATCCCACCCACCTGTGATGTATCCCACCCACCTGTGATGTATCCCACCCACCTGTACCCCACCTGTGATGTATCCCACCCACCTGTACCCCACCTGTGATGTATCACACCTACCTGTACCCCACCTGTGATGTATCACACCCACCTGTGATGTACCCCACCTGTGCACATAAAACATACACAATGACCAATTATTAAACAACAATTTATTTTAAAAAATTAACACATTTTAAATCACTTAAAAACTTGAAACTACAAAATATACACATTTCAACAAAACATATTAAAAACCAAACATTCACCCTCGCCCTGGTGGTGTGTTAAAATAAAGTCTCAGTCGGTCCCTGTTCCGCAGTGACACTACCCTTGGCGTGGTTGCATACCTCCTCAGGGGCATTAGTGGAAGCACATTCGGGGGTTCCGGAGTCTCTCTTTCCTCCTGCCGCACAAAGTTGTGGAGGATGCATGCTGCCTTCACCACGACAACTGTGTTGGCCGGTTTCAGCAGCATGGGCGTGTGGAACACCCTCCACTTTGACACCAGGATCCCAAATGTGCACTCCACCATTCTCCTTGCACGGCTCAACCGAGCATTGAAGTGTAGCTGGCTGGCATCAAGTCCCCTGTCTGGGTACGGACGCATTACATGGTCGGACAGGGCGAAGGCCTCGTCCCCCACAAACACATAGGGGTAGGCCGGTGCCCTTGTCCCAGGCCAGGGTGTGTCACGGGGGAGACGCAGTCTGCCTTCCTCCATCAGCCGGCAAAGGGTCGTACGCTGGAAAATTCCAGAGTCATTGGAACTACCGTACGACCCCACGTCCACGTACACAAACTTGTAGTCCGCATCTGCCACTGCCATTAGAACAATGCTAAAGTATTTTTTGTAGTTGAAATAATGGCTGCCACTCCCCACGGGTTTCTGAATACGGATGTGTTTCCCATCCAGTGCGCCAACACAATTAGGAAACTTGCACTCGGTCCAGAAGCCCTGGGCGATCTCCTCCCATTTCTTGGTGTCTGGCACTGGCATGTATCTGGCGCTCAGTCACGTCCAAATGATCCTCGAAGTCCTCACAACGATGCCTGCCACCGTGCTCTTCCCAATACGAAATGTCACATGTAGCGATGTATATGTTTGTCCAGTTGCCATGTACCTACAAGAGAAATAATCAAAATCAATTTTTCATGTCATTACAGGAGAAAGGTTCAAGACAAGGTGGCGCAATATGCATGATGCCTACGTGAAATTTCTACGCAGGAAAAAACTTGCCTAAAGAAGTGGCAGTGGCGGGGGAAAGCGCCTAAAGGAATACCAATTCGCCAAGCAATTATCTTTCATAAATGCAAGCTTGGAACCTAGACTGTAAGTACCACTACTGTGGCCAGGAACTGAGAACTCATTGTAGCAGACAACTACCATGACTTCGGACATGTATTGCTATAAACTGGCCTCAATTCCCATGGCTTTAGCAAACTTTTCTCAAAAGCTTTATCAAACGTTTGGTACAAACGGTTGATAAAGTGTTTGATTAGTGTTTGCTAGCTCTGTGAATTGACGCCACATGCTGTTTGGCAAACCAATAAATATTGTTTTTATCTACAGGACTGAAGACAATTTGGAACAAGAGGAACCGACCCAGGAGGCACGCTTCAGCAGTGAGGAGAGCTTGGTGGATGATGAGTAGTGTTGGGCGAACAGTGTTCGCCACTGTTCGGGTTCTGCAGAACATCACCCTGTTCGGGTGATGTTCGAGTTCGGCCGAACACCTGATGGTGTTCGGCCAAACTGTTCGGCCATATGGCCGAACTAAGAGCGCATGGCCGAACGTTACCCGAACGTTCGGCTAGCACTGTGATTGGCCGAACGGGTCACGTGTAGTGTTGGGCGAACATCTAGATGTTCGGGTTCGGGCCGAACATGGGCGCGATGTTCGGGTGTTCGATCCGAACTCCGAACATAATGGAAGTCAATGGGGACCCGAACTTTCGTGCTTTGTAAAGCCTCCTTATATGCTACATACCCCAAATTTACAGGGTATGTGCACCTTGGGAGTGGGTACAAGAGGAAAAAAAAATTAGCAAAAAGAGCTTATAGTTTTTGAGAAAATCGATTTTAACGTTTCAAAGGGAAAACTGTCTTTTAAATGCGGGAAATGTCTGTTTTCTTTGCACAGGTAACATGCTTTTTGTCGGCATGCAGTCATAAATGTAATACATATAAGAGGTTCCAGGAAAAGGGACCGGTAACGCTAACCCAGCAGCAGCACACGTGATGGAACAGGAGGAGGGTGGCGCAGGAGGAGAAGGCCACGCTTTGAGACACAACAACCCAGGCCTTGCATGAGGACAAGAAGCGTGCGGATAGCAATTTGCATTTTGTCGCCATGCAGTCATAAATGTAATACAGATGAGAGGTTCAATAAACAGGGACCGGAAACGCTAACCCATCACAGATGTTCATTGTTCATGTTACTTGGTTGGGGTCCGGGAGTGTTGCGTAGTCGTTTCCAATCCAGGATTGATTCATTTTAATTTGAGTCAGACGGTCTGCATTTTCTGTGGAGAGGCAGATACGCCGATCTGTGACGATGCCTCCGGCAGCACTGAAACAGCGTTCCGACATAACGCTGGCTGCCGGGCAAGCCAGCACCTCTATTGCGTACATTGCCAGTTTGTGCCAGGTGTCTAGCTTCGATACCCAATAGTTGAAGGGTGCAGATGGATTGTTCAACACAACTATGCCATCTGACATGTAGTCCTTGACCATCTTCTCCAGGCGATCGGTGTTGGAGGTGGATCTGCACGCTTGCTGTTCTGTGTGCTGCTGCAAGGGTGTCAGAAAATTTTCCCACTCCAAGGACACTGCCGATACCATTCCCTTTTGGGCACTAGCTGCGGCTTGTGTTGTTTGCTGCCCTCCTGGTCGTCCTGGGTTTGCGGAAGTCAGTCTGTCGGCGTACAACTGGCTAGAGGAGGGGGAGGATGTCAATCTCCTCTCTAAAGTCTCCACAAGGGCCCGCTGGTATTCTTCCATTTTGACCTGTCTGGCTCTTTCTTCAAGCAGTTTTGGAACATTGTGTTTGTACCGTGGATCCAGAAGGGTATAAACCCAGTAATTGGTGTTGTCCAGAATGCGCACAATGCGTGGGTCGCGTTCAATGCAGTCCTAGGCCGAAGAGGTCATAGCCTAGGGTCACAAAAACCTGTTTATTTGGGCAATTTCAATGGTGGCGAGTCTGACGTACATAAATCGCAGCAATGGCCGTTAGCAACGTCTGAATCTCACGAAATGTCTCATGCAGGTAGAAGAAATATTGTTAGACTTGGGCTCCAAAGATGGGTTCCCTACATCTCTGCAAACCAGAGTTACAGGGCTCCAAATTTGGTAAAATCCCCCATAGGCTTTCATTGGGCCTCCTATTTACAGTTCCAAAATCTCACATCTTTTCAAAGGGCAATTGCTCAGCAGTGGCAAATTTTCTAGCATTGTAGGGACCCTTAGGGGGAACATGACTGGTGAGTTTCGGGCCCCTAGGCCAAAGAGGTCATAGCCTAGGGTCACAAAAACCTGTTTATTTGGGCTATTTCAATGGTAGTGATGGTGACGTACATAAATCTCAACCATGGCCGTTAGCAACGTCTGAATCTCACGAAATGTCTCATGCAGGTAGAAGAAATATTGTTAGACTTGGATTCCAAAGATGGGGTCCCTACATCTCTGCAAACCAGAGTTACAGGGGTCCAAAATTGGTAAAATCCCCCATAGGCTTTCATTGCCTCCCTATTTCACTTTCCAAAATCTCACATCTTTTCAAAGGGCAATTGCTCAGCAGTGGCAAATTTTCTAGCATTGTAGGGACCCTTAGGGGGAACATGACTGGTGCGTTTCAGGCCCCTAGGCCGAAGAGGTCATAGCCTAGGGTCACAAAAACCTGTTTATTTGGGCTATTTCAATGGTAGTGATGGTGACGTACATAAATCTCAGCCATGGCCGTTAGCAACGTCTGAATTTCACAAAATATCTCATGCAGGTAGAAGACATATTGTTAGACTTGTATTCCAAAGATGGGGTCCCTACATCTCTGCAAACCAGAGTTACAGGGGTCCAAAATTGGTAAAATCCCCCATAGGCTTTCATTGGGCCTCCTACTTACAGTTCCAAAATCTCACATCTTTTCAAAGGGCAATTGCTCAGCAGTGGCAAATTTTCTAGCATTGTAGGGACCCTTAGGGGGAACATGACTGGTGAGTTTCGGGCCCCTAGGCCGAAGAGGTCATAGCCTAGGGTCACAAAAACCTGTTTATTTGGGCTATTTCAATGGTAGTGATGGTGACGTACATAAATCTCAACCATGGCCGTTAGCAACGTCTGAATCTCACGAAATGTCTCGTGCAGGTAGAAGAAATATTGTTAGACTTGGATTCCAAAGATGGGGTCCCTACATCTCTGCAAACCAGAGTTACAGGGCTCCAAATTTGGTAAAATCCCCCATAGGCTTTCAATGCCTCCCTATTTCACTTTCCAAAATCTCACATCTTTTCAAAGGGCAATTGCTCAGCAGTGGCAAATTTTCTAGCATTGTAGGGACCCTTAGGGGGAACATGACTGGTGAGTTTCAGGCCCCTAGGCCGAGGGGTCATAGCCTAGGGTCTCAAAAACCTGTTTATTTGGGCTATTTCAATGGTAGTGATGGTGACGTACATAAATCTCAGCCAAGGCCGTTAGCAACGTCTGAATTTCACAAAATGTCTCATGCAGGTAGAAGACATATTGTTAGACTTGGATTCCAAAGATGGGGTCCCTACATCTCTGCAAACCAGAGTTACAGGGGTCCAAAATTGGTAAAATCCCCCATAGGCTTTCATTGCCTCCCTATTTCACTTTCCAAAATCTCACATCTTTTCAAAGGGCAATTGCTCAGCAGTGGCAAATTTTCTAGCATTGTAGAGACCCTTAGGGGGAACATGACTGGTGAGTTTCGGGCCCCTAGGCCGAAGAGGTCATAGCCTAGGGTCACAAAAACCTGTTTATTTGGGCTATTTCAATGGTAGTGATGGTGACGTACATAAATCTCAGCCATGGCCGTTAGCAACGTCTGAATTTCACGAAATGTCTCATGCAGGTAGAAGACATATTGTTAGACTTGGATTCCAAAGATGGGGTCCCTACATCTCTGCAAACCAGAGTTACAGGGCTCCAAAATTGGTAAAATCCCCCAATAGGCTTTCATTGGGCCTCCTATTTACCGTTCCAAAATCTCACACCATTTCAAAGGGCAATGGCTCAGCAGTGGCAAAACTCAGCAGTCATGACCCCCCTAAGGGTCCCTACAATGCTAGAAAATTTGGTACTGCTGAGCCATTGCCTTTTGAAAAGATGTGAGATTTTGGAAAGTGAAATAGGGACACAATGATAGCCTATGGGGGATTTTACCAATTTTGGACCCCTGTAACTCTGGTTTGCAGAGATGTAGAGACCCCATCTTTGGAATCCAAGTCTAACATTATGTCTTCTACCTGCATGAGACATTTCATGAAATTCAGACGTTGCTAACGGCCATGGCTGAGATTTATGTACGTCACCATCACTACCATTGAAATAGCCCAAATAAACAGGTTTTTGTGACCCTAGGCTATGACCTCTTCGGCCTAGGGGCCCGAAACTCACCAGTCATGTTCCCCCTAAGGGTCCCTACAATGCTAGAAAATTTGGTACTGCTGAGCCATTGCCCTTTGAAAAGATGTGAGATTTTGGAAAGTGAAATAGGGAGGCAATGAAATCCTATTGGGGATTTTACCAATTTTGGAGCCCTGTAACTCTGGTTTGCAGAGATGTAGGGACCCCATCTTTGGAATCCAAGTCTAACAATATGTCTTCTACCTGCATGAGACATTTCGTGAGATTCAGACGTTGCTAACGGCCATGGCTGATATTTATGTACGTCACCATCACTACCATTGAAATAGCCTAAATAAACAGGTTTTTGTGACCCTAGGCTATGACCTCTTCGGCCTAGGGGCCCGAAACTCACCAGTCATGTTCCCCCTAAGGGTCCCTACAATGCTAGAAAATTTGGTACTGCTGAGCCATTGCCCTTTGAAAAGATGTGAGATTTTGGAAAGTGAAATAGGGAGGCAATGAAAGCCTATGGGGGATTTTACCAAATTTGGAGCCCTGTAACTCTGGTTTGCAGAGATGTAGAGACCCCATCTTTGGAATCCAAGTCTAACAATATGTCTTCTACCTGCATGAGACATTTCGTGAAATTCAGACGTTGCTAACGGCCATGGCTGAGATTTATGTACGTCACCATCACTACCATTGAAATAGCCCAAATAAACAGGTTTTTGTGACCCTAGGCTATGACCTCTTCGGCCTAGGGGCCCGAAACTCACCAGTCATGTTCCCCCTAAGGGTCCCTACAATGCTAGAAAATTTGCCACTGCTGAGCAATTGCCCTTTGAAAAGATGTGAGATTTTGGAAAGTGAAATAGGGAGGCAATGAATTCCTATGGGGAATTTTACCAATTTTGGACCCCTGTAACTCTGGTTTGCAGAGATGTAGGGACCCCATCTTTGGAATCCAAGTCTAACAATATGTCTTCTACCTGCATGAGACATTTCATGAAATTCAGACGTTGCTAACGGCCATGGCTGAGATTTATGTACTTCACCATCACTACCTTTGAAATAGCCCAAATAAACAGGTTTTTGTGACCCTAGGCTATGACCTCTTCGGCCTAGGGGCCCGAAACTCACCAGTCATGTTCCCCCTAAGGGTCCCTACAATGCTAGAAAATTTGCCACTGCTGAGCAATTGCCCTTTGAAAAGATGTGAGATTTTGGAAAGTGAAATAGGGAGGCAATGAAATCCTAGGGGGAATTTTACCAATTTTGGACCCCTGTAACTCTGGTTGGCAGAGATGTAGGGACCCCATCTTTGGAATCCAAGTCTAACAATATGTCTTCTACCTGCATGAGACATTTCGTGAGATTCAGACGTTGCTAACGGCCATGGCTGAGATTTATGTACGTCACCATCACTACCATTGAAATAGCCCAAATAAACAGGTTTTTGTGACCCTAGGCTATGACCTCTTCGGCCTAGGGGCCCGAAACTCACCAGTCATGTTCCCCCTAAGGGTCCCTACAATGCTAGAAAATTTGGTACTGCTGAGCCATTGCCCTTTGAAAAGATGTGAGATTTTGGAAAGTGAAATAGGGAGGCAATGAAAGCCTATGGGGGATTTTACCAATTTTGGAGCCCTGTAACTCTGGTTTGCAGAGATGTAGAGACCCCATCTTTGGAATCCAAGTCTAACAATATGTCTTCTACCTGCATGAGACATTTCGTGAGATTCAGACGTTGCTAACGGCCATGGCTGAGATTTATGTACGTCACCATCACTACCATTGAAATAGCCCAAATAAACAGGTTTTGTGACCCTAGGCTATGACCTCTTCGGCCTAGGGGCCCGAAACTCACCAGTCATGTTCCCCCTAAGGGTCCCTACAATGCTAGAAAATTTGCCACTGCTGAGCAATTGCCCTTTGAAAAGATGTGAGATTTTGGAACTGTAAATAGGAGGCCCTATGAAAGCCTATGGGGGATTTTACCAATTTTGGACCCCTGTAACTCTGGTTTGCAGAGATGTAGGGACCCCATCTTTGGAATCCAAGTCTAACAATATGTCTTCTACCTGCATGAGACATTTCGTGAAATTCAGACGTTGCTAACGGCCATGGCTGAGATTTATGTACGTCACCATCACTACCTTTGAAATAGCCCAAATAAACAGGTTTTTGTGACCCTAGGCTATGACCTCTTCGGCCTAGGGGCCCGAAACTCACCAGTCATGTTCCCCCTAAGGGTCCCTACAATGCTAGAAAATTTGCCACTGCTGAGTAATTGCCCTTTGAAAAGATGTGAGATTTTGGAACTGTAAATAGGAGGCCCAATGAAAGCCTATGGGGGATTTTACCAAATTTGGAGCCCTGTAACTCTGGTTTGCAGAGATGTAGGGAACCCATCTTTGGAGCCCAAGTCTAACAATATGTCTTCTACCTGCATGAGACATTTCGTGAGATTCAGACGTTGCTAACGGCCATTGCTGCGATTTATGTACGTCAGACTCGCCACCATTGAAATTGCCCAAATAAACAGGTTTTTGTGACCCTAGGCTATGACCTCTTCGGCCTAGGACTGCATTGAACGCGACCCACGCATTGTGCGCATTCTGGACAACACCAATTACTGGGTTTATACCCTTCTGGATCCACGGTACAAACACAATGTTCCAAAACTGCTTGAAGAAAGAGCCAGACAGGTTAAAATGGAAGAATACCATCAGGCCCTTGTGGAGACTTTAGAGAGGAGATTGACATCCTCCCCCTCCTCTAGCCAGTTGTACGCCGACAGACTGACTTCCGCAAACCCAGGACGACCAGGAGGGCAGCAAACAACACAAGCCGCAGCTAGTGCCCAAAAGGGAATGGTATCGGCAGTGTCCTTGGAGTGGGAAAATTTTCTGACACCCATGCAGCAGCACACAGAACAGCAAGCGTGCAGATCCACCTCCAACACCGATCGCCTGGAGAAGATGGTCAAGGACTACATGTCAGATGGCGTAGCTGTGTTGAACAATCCATCTGCACCCTTCAACTATTGGGTATCGAAGCTAGACACCTGGCACAAACTGGCAATGTACGCAATAGAGGTGCTGGCTTGCCCGGCAGCCAGCGTTATGTCGGAACGCTGTTTCAGTGCTGCCGGAGGCATCGTCACAGATCGGCGGCGTATCCGCCTCTCCACAGAAAATGCAGACCGTCTGACTCAAATTAAAATGAATCAATCCTGGATTGGAAACGACTACGCAACACTCCCGGACCCCAACCAAGTAACATGAACAATGAACATCTGTGATGGGTTAGCGTTTCCGGTCCCTGTTTATTGAACCTCTCATCTGTATTACATTTATGACTGCATGGCGACAAAATGCAAATTGCTATCCGCACGCTTCTTGTCCTCATGCAAGGCCTGGGTTGTTGTGTCTCAAAGCGTGGCCTTCTCCTCCTGCGCTACCCTCCTCCTGTTCCATCACGTGTGCTGCTGCTGGGTTAGCGTTACCGGTCCCTTTTCCTGGAACCTCTTATATGTATTACATTTATGACTGCATGCCGACAAAAAGCATGTTACCTGTGCAAAGAAAACAGACATTTCCCGCATTTAAAAGACAGTTTTCCCTTTGAAACTTTAAAATCGATTTTCTCAAAAACTATAAGCTCTTTTTGCTAAATTTTTTTTCCTCTTGTACCCACTCCCAAGCTGCACATACCCTGTAAATTTGGGGTATGTAGCATGTAAGGAGGCTTTACAAAGCACAAAAGTTCGGGTCCCCATTGACTTCCATTATGTTCGGAGTTCGGCTCGAACACCCGAACATCGCGGCCATGTTCGGCCTGTTCGGCCCGAACCCGAACATCTAGATGTTCGCCCAACACTTATGATGAGGTCGCCGATGTGACTTATTGCCCCGAGGAGAGGAGTAGGAGGAGGGAGTCCTTCCCTATCGAAGCTCTCGACTTTGAGGATGACTTGGGCGAAGAGAGCTGTGATTTGCAGGTTGCAGGACCGAGTGTGGCAGAAGCTGCACCTCCACAATCGACCGGTATGGAAGCTCCAGAGGACCAAGAGCAAAGAGAGGAGCACAGAGAGACTGCAGCACAACCAGCGCGCAGGGCAACCCCGACGCAGGCCAGAGGACGGGAAGATGCTACCACCCCACCAGTGAGGCGTCGAGGTGCCCTCCCCCCAACAAGAAGAGAGACAGAGTCCGAGATGTCCGGGGCTGTCTCCGGACTTCTCGGGATTATGCAGAGCCACCAAACTCTCATAACCCGGCAGTTGCAAGATGGGGACAGGGGCCATATCATGGAGCAGTACAAGGCCCACATCAGTTCACTGCAATGTGAGCTCGAAGCTGTACATGGGCACTACAGGGACGAGCTTAAAATGATGCATGAGATGCACAGAGGAGAAATCGACCAACTGCGTGCACAGCATCATCAGTCGGTGGGCCAGCTGCAGAACATGATGCAGCAAATGCATCAACAAAGTAAGGAACTGCTGAAATTGCAGGCACACCCGTGTTTTCACTCTGTGATGTCTCTACTACCGTATTTGGAAAAGGTGCCTTCCCAAAACATGATGGCGTGCCATTCCACTTTGCTGGAGGCGATCAAACAACACATGGACACGTCATTGCTCCAACCACCAATTTTAGACCCCCACAACCTACAGTGGTGCCCCCCTGGCAATCTTCATCACAGATGTACACTGGCTACAGAGGCAGTCAATATGGACCGCCGCTGTCAGGGTCCAGCTCATCCACGACCAACACCCAAGAAAGTCCGGATTTCCAGGCAGCAACTCCCACCTTCTCTAGTAGTGGTGTCGATACAATTTGAAAAAAACCAGTCATATTGTTCCTGGACATGCTCCTCTGAATATCTCCGAACCTCGGAGGAAGGATACCATCCCAGGGCTTTTTAGCCCAACCTTTTCCCTGCCCCATCTCCTTCAACCAAGGTTCAGAGGTGTTCAGATGACCATGTCAGGGTACTTTTGTTTTTGCTGAACTTGAACGTTAGGGCCTGGTGTCCCCGAAGGACACTACCTGGGTCACAACCTTGTGCCTGTTGCACTGCACCTGTAGTCCTGCACCTGTGCCTTTGGTTCCTCTTGCTCCTTACTTTGTTGTTGTCCCTAACCACTTGCACAAGACCCTTGGAACCATGGATGAAGGACACCTTGACTGGTCGGTGAGAGGCCAAGCCTTTTCACTGACCTGTGTCCTTGATCCATGGCTCAGAGGGTCATGTGCCAGTGGTTAGGTTTTGAAAGCACTAATTTAGGGCCTGGTGTCCCCTAAAGACACTACCTGTAGTCCTGCACCTCTGCCTTCGGTTCCTCTTGCTCCTCACTTTGTTCTTGTCCCTAACCACTTGCACAAGACCCTTGGAACCATGGATGAAGGACACCTTGACTGGTCGGTGAGAGGCCTAGCCTTTTCACTGACCTGTGTCCTTGATCCATGGCTCAGAGGGTCATGTGCCAGTGGTTAGGTTTTGAAAGCACTAATTTAGGGCCTGGTGTCCCCTAAAGACACTACCTGTAGTCCTGCACCTCTGCCTTCGGTTCCTCTTGCTCCTCACTTTGTTCTTGTCCCTAACCACTTGCACAAGACCCTTGGAACCATGGATGAAGGACACCTTGACTGGTCGGTGAGAGGCCTAGCCTTTTCACTGACCTGTGTCCTTGATCCATGGCTCAGAGGGTCATGTGCCGGTGGTTAGGTTTTGGAAGCACTAATTTAGGGCCTGGTGTCCCCGAAAGACACTACCTGTAGTCCTGCACCTCTGCCGTCGGTTCCTCTTGCTCCTCACTTTGTTGTTGTTCCTAACCACTTGCACAAGACCCTTGGAACCATGGATGAAGGACACCTTGACTGGTCGGTGAGAGGCCTAGCCTTTTCACTGACCTGTGTCCTTGATCCATGGCTCCGAGGGTCATGTGACGGTGGTTAGGTTTTGGAAGCACTAATTTAGGGCCTGGTGTCCCCGAAAGACACTACCTGGGTCACAACCTTGTGCCTGTTGCACTAGACCTGTAGTCCTGCACCTCTGCCGTCGGTTCCTCTTGCTCCTCACTTTGTTGTTGTTCCTAAACACTTGCACAAGACCCTTGGAACCATGGATGAAGGACACCTTGACTGGTCGGTGAGAGGCCTAGCCTTTTCACTGACCTGTGTCCTTGATCCATGGCTCCGAGGGTCATGTGCTGGTGTTTAGGTTTTGGAAGCACTAATTTAGGGCCTGGTGTCCCCGAAAGACACTACCTGGGTCACAACCTTGTGCCTGTTGCATTAGACCTGTAGTCCTGCACCTCTGCCGTCGGTTCCTCTTGCTCCTCACTTTGTTGTTGTTCCTAACCCCTTGCACAAGACCCTTGGAACCATGGATGAAGGACACCCTGACTGGTCGGTGAGAGGCCTAGCCTTTTCACTGACCTGTGTCCTTGATCCATGGCTCCGAGGGTCATGTGCCGGTGGTTAGGTTTTTAAAGCACTTTAATTTTAGGGACTGGTGTCCCCGAAAGACACTTGGGCAGCTATGCCCTGCAACTCTTCCCACACAAAGTTGGTGGTTGGTGTTCCTCAACACTGACCGGGCTATACCATAGAAATGTTTTGTCTTCCATGTTGGAAGAATATTTTCATGTTGAAAAGGTTAATAATTGTTTTTTTTTTTTTTTTTTAAATGTTTTTACATACCTCAGTGTGATGAGTAGTTGTTCTTGTGGTGTGACTGCTCTCCTGAACGTGGTATCCTTCTTCCTTAGGTCATCCTTCACCATCTCCAAGAGGGTATCAAACCTGTCAGGAGATGGAAAGGAAGAAGCTGTAAAGTCTGTTGTGGGACAAGGTGTTGGGTGGAGGATGGGGGAGGTGTGTTTACAGAGGTTTGGGAGTGTTGTGGAGGGTGGGGGTGTAGTGTATAGCTAGGTATACAGGGGTGTGGGGGTCAGGGTGGTGTGTTTAGCTAGGTATACATGGATGAGGTGTTGTGGGGGTGAGGGTGGGGTGTTTTAGGGATGGTGGGGGTTGGTGTATTTAGGCCTAAATACTTACAGGGGAATAGACATCCGAGTGTAGCTGTAGAACTTCTGTGGGTGTCGTCTGAGGTCACGGTAGAGGGCCTGGAACTCTCCCTTCCTCTGCCTCCTGGCTAGTAGAGGGTGCACCCACCATCTCCTGTGAGGAGCACGCCTTCTCCCCACATAGTAGTAGGTGAACAACAGGAAGGAGAGAATTCCCAGGTAATAAGAGTAAAAAATGACTGGATCCATGGTCCCAACTGCAGTCTCTGTATCCAAGGATGGTCTCCACACGTCCACCTGTCTCCAACAATGATCCACCTGTCTCCAACAATGACCCCAGAGCTTCTGCTGACCTCCCAGAACCCCAGGTATTTATACAGGTTGGGTTGTTATCTCTTTAAGAAACCGGATCCGGACCGCAACCGTGTTCACACCGCACGGAAAACGGATGTAAATGGACCGGATCCGGACCGGATCCGGACCGGAACCGTACGGATCAGGTCCGATCCGGATCCGGTGCGGTCCGGACATCCGGTGCGGTTTTTACAAAACCGCAAGCGTGAACGGGGCCTTAGTCATGGGGCAGGCAGTCACACGGCGTGCAGGCAGAGATGCTGTGTGCAGGGACTGACTTAGTCTTCGGGCGGGCAGCAGCCCTCCGGGATCCATGCCTCATTCATTTTGATTAAGGTGAGGTACTGAACACGTTTGTGACCTAGGCGACTTCTCTTCTCAGTGACAATGCCTCCAGCTGCACTAAAGGTCCTTTTTGACAGGACGCTTGAGGCAGGGCAAGACAGAGAAGTTAGATGGCAAATTGTGACAGCTCTGGTCACAGGTCAAGCCTGCACACCCAGTAGTCCAAGGGTTCATCGCTGCTCACAGTGTCTACATCCACACTTAAGGCCAGGTAGTCGGCTACCTGCCGGTCCAGGCATTGGTTGAGGGTGGATCCGGAAGGGCTAAGGTGAGACGTTTGACTAAAGAATGTCCGCATGTCCGACATCACCATGAGCATCCTGTCCTTGCCTGCGTGGACATGGGTCGAGGAGGATTACTGGCAGTGGCACCTTTATTCCGTTGTGCTGTGACATCACCCTTAAACGCACTGTAAAACATAGTTGCCTGCTTGTTCTGCAAGTGCTGCATCCTTTCTGCCTTCTGGTGATTTGGAGACATCTCTGGAACTTTGTGCCTATACTGAGAGTCTAGTAGCGTGGCCACCAGTACAGCTCATTCCCCTTGAGTTTTTTATATGGAGGTCCCTCAACAGGCTGGGCAGCATGAAAGACGCCATCTGCACAAAGTCAGATGCAGACGTACTATCCATCTCCTTTTGCTCTTCCTCAGTGATGTTGGCTAAGTTCTCCTCCTCCCCGCAGCCATGACCAATACTACGGGAAAGTTGAGCAGCACAAGCCTCCTGTGACACCTGCTGCAGTTGTTCTTCCGCCTCTTCCTTCTCCTCCAAAAAAACACCTTGCTCATCATCTGACTCCTCTTCCCCACATGACTCTTCCTCCTCCTCCTCCCACCTCTGTGCTGCCGCAGGTGTTGAGGAATCATCTGCTTCTGCTGAGAATTTATCCCACAACTTTTCCTCCTGTTCCTGTTCCTGTTCACGCTCCTCCACAGCTTGGTCCACCACTCTACGCATGGCACGCTCCAGGAAGAAAGCATAGCGGATCAAGTTGATGATGGCGCATTCACTTCGACTCACCATGTTTGTCACCTCCTCAAACGGCCGCATGAGCCTGCGGGCATTTTGCATGAGTGTGCAGTACTTCGGCCGTGTAAGACCACCTGAAATGCCCACACACCTTCCTGGACTGCTTCAGGATGTCCCATAAGCCTGGGTACTTAGACACAAATCTCTGAATTATTAGATTCAGCACATGTGCCATTCAGGGTACATGTGTCACCTTTACCAAATTCAAAGCCGAAATGAGATTGCTGCCATTGTCACACACCACGTTGCCGATCTCCAGTTGGTGCGGGGTCAGCCACTGATCCACCAGTTTGTTAATAGCAGCCAGGAGATCTGCTCCAGTGTGACTCTCCACTTTGAGGCAAGACATGTCTAAGATGGCGTGACACTGTCGTACCTGGCATGCAGCACAGGCCCTGGGGAGCTGGGGCTGTGTAGCTGGAGAGGAGATTGCAGCACCAGTGGAGTAGCACTGCCACTCAGCCAAGGAGGAGGAGGAGGATGACAGCGAAGAGGATGTAGCAGGAGGAGCAGGAGGAGAAGGAGAGGCGGTGGCAGCAGGCCTGCCTGCAAGCCGTGGAGGTTTCACAACTTGGTCTGCTGCACAGCCATGTACTCTTCTTCTGCTCAAAGATTTCCCTCACGGACACCTGGCTGCTGCTGTGTGCAGAGGAGCAGGAACCGCTCAAGGTGAGAGGCGGAGTGGAGGAGGGTGGCTGTAATTGTGAAGGTGCAAGGGAGAAAGCACGAAATCACGTTAGCATGACCTCGAACAGACCTGCTGGGTGGCCTGCCTCTGGGTCTGCTTCTGGCTCTGCCTCTGCCTGTTGTTTTGTCCATATCGGGGGGTGAAGTGAAAGGTATGCACTGACTTCACTAATACAATGTGCAGTCACACAGATGCAGTGAAAGGTATGTAGTGACTGATATTAAAATACAATGTGCAGCTGTCACACAGGTGCCGTTAACAGGTATGCACGGAATGGTATATTACACAGCGTGCGGTCACACAGGTACTGTCAACAATTATGCAATGACTAGTATTAGAAAATTTGCAGCTGTCACACATACAGGTACCATCAACAGGTGCAGTAACTGGTATATAACACTGCTTGCGGTCACCTAGGTAGGTGCACTGAACAGGTGGGTATGCAGTGATTGTTATTACAAATGTGCAGCTGTCACACACACAGGTACCGTCAACAGGTGCAGTGACACTGGTAGCTGTCACACAGGTGCAGTTAACAGGTATGCACGGACTGGTATATTACACAGCGTGCGGTCACACAGGTACTGTGAACAATTATGCAATAACTAGTATTAGAAAATTTGCAGCTGTCACACACACAGGTACCATGAACAGGTGCAGTGACTGGTATATAACACTGCTTGTGGTCACGTAGGTAGGTAGGTAGGTGCACTGAACAGGTAGGTATGCAGTGATTGGTATTACAAATGTGCAGCTGTCACACATACAGGTACCATCAACAGGTGCAGTAACTGGTATATAACACTGCTTGCGGTCACCTAGGTAGGTGCACTGAACAGGTGGGTATGCAGTGATTGGTATTACAAATGTGCAGCTGTCACACACACAGGTACCGTCAACAGGTGCAGTGACACTGCGTGCGCTCACGAAGGTAGGTAAGTAGGTACACTGAACACAGGTGGGTATGCAGTGATTGGTATTACAAATGTGCAGCTGTTACACACACAGGTAGTCACCAAATGTGCTGGGCCTGGCAGTGGCACAGTAGGAATTACCAAGGGGCCAAGGTCTCACCTTCAGCTGTGACTGACTGACAGGGCTGTATATGGGACACACACACACACACAAAAAAAATAGATCACAAGAACAACATTAGCTCTCAAAAGAGCTGTTGAGAAATAATGAGGAGTGCTTTTTAGCAATAAGTATCAGCAAGAAAGAGCAACCTAACAAGCTTAACACAAGAGCCTAATTAAGCTTTCCCTATGTCAGCAGCAAGGTTCTCTCCCTTCTCTAATTACTGCAGCCACACGAGTGAGTGAAATGGCTGACGCTGCCTGCATTTTATATGGGGGGGGGGGGGGGCTCCAAGAGGGAGTGTAGCCTGATTGGCTACCCTGTGCCTGCTGACTGTGATGTAAAGGGTCAAAGCTGACCCTAATGATGTAGTACAGGGGGCGAGTCAAACTCGCATATAGTTTGCGGTGCACCGCGAACCACCGAAGTTCGCACGAATAAGTTCGCGGGCGAACCGTTCGGGCCATCTCTATTTATTTATATATATATTTTTCCCTACCCTCTCTCCCTCCCTCCCTCCCTCCCTCCCACACTCAGCCAATGACAGCGATCGGCTGTCATAGGCTTTAGCTATGACAGCGGATCGCTCCTGTGTGTCTCAGGGGGACAGCCATGTCACACGGCTGTCCCCAGTACAGTGCTGCCATAGATTGCCGTGCTGTACTAGGTAAATAGACAGCAGTTTCACCGTCTAACAGTCTCCTAGCGATGATCGCAGCTGGGAGACTGATTGCGTAGTGGAGCTCCGTCATCCAAGAGGAGATGCGCGCGCATCAGCACTCGCGATCTCCTGCAAATCCCCACCTCAGGACTTTACTCCGATCGCCATTAGGCAGTCCTGGGGCTGCCGCCGCGGTTACGCCCATCGGCCTGACTCGGTAGCCTAGAGGTTAACAATAAACAAACTGTACATATATAAAAGTAAAGTACGGTATGCTATACATGGATAGAGAATGGTAAAGTCCATATAGATGAGTATGTCAGCCCTAAAAGTAGCAATTTACAGATGTATAGGCTAAGCAGTATTGGTATAGATAAGGAAGTTGCAGCATGACATGAGCATACAGCTGAGGCATACACTTTATTTAGAACATCAATAACAGCTGTAAACAACAGGGCGTTCTCTTTCCTCTGCTTTTTTTTTTTGCACATCCAGCATAACTTACAGGATTTGTATAGTTTCCCTGCACAGCTATACCCACTGGATTGCCAGATTGATGTTTTCATCACCTACAAACATTATTGTCTTGCGGAACCACCTAAAAGCGTGTTTACATCCCCACCAGGAATATTAGTCTTTCTGTGCTAAGTTGCAGTATCTTTATAAAAATAACTACTTCAATGTGCTTCTGTGTACCAGTGTGCTGTGACTGATTCTATACTTCTCTCCTGATATGACCACTGATTTAACAGATAATACCATTGATCTGTCTTTGAGTCAAATATGATCTATCATGTGTTCGGCAGAATGTGCTTTTTCTAGAAGAGTTTACCTAGCAGCTGCTAAATCATAGTAAATGGCTAATTTCACTAATGTAGTTTTTTTTCCTTATTTATTGTGTTCAAGCAATATTTTAAAAAGAAAACAATAAAAGACACTATCCTGCACCCTAGGCCTTATTCACAATGGTCAGTTGCATTGCAGTTCACACAGTCATTATAATGCGTGTGTAAAATTAGCGCTAGTGTTTTATACTGATTAACGCAGTAAAATCACTGTACACTCTTGCTATTTTTGAGCGATCACAATTAGCTCTTTTTAGCATTCTTATTGCAATTGCGCTGCTGCATGACTCGCCGGTGACTGGTGGCAATCGCGGCAGTGAGATCACTGCCATATAGTTACATAGTTACATAGTTATTTTGGTTGAAAAAAGACATACGTCCATCGAGTTCAACCAGTATAAAGTACAACACCAGCCTGCTCCCTCACATATCCCTGTTGATCCAGAGGAAGGCGAAAAAACCCTTACAAGGCATGGTCCAATTTAGCCCCAAAAGGGAAAAATTCCTTCCCGACTCCGGATGGCAATCAGATAAAATCCCTGGATCAACATCATTAGGCATTACCTAGTAATTATAGCCATGGATGTCTTTCAACGCAAGGAAAGCATCTAAGTCCCCTTTAAATGCAGGTATAGAGTTTGCCATAACGACTTCCTGTGGCAATGCATTCCACATCTTAATCAGTTATTATTGCGCTAGAGCTTTAAAAAGCAATAGCGATCGCCAGTGATTCGGTGATTAGAAGTAATCGCCTGCTAACTGCCCCAGTGAGAACGGGCCCTTCGATTCACTTGACTTGAGGAAGGTGAAAGCCAAACACAACAAACACATAACCCTTCCCCCCCCCCAAGGCTAGGCTAACAGTGATCAGATGCATAACGCATGCATTATAATGTGTTAACTGCAATGGAGACTGGCTATAGACTTTAATACAAATCCTGTTTGTTTTTCTTACTGAGTTTGGCTCATATCTGAAACTGTTGCTACTCAAAGGACTAGTTGACATGAGTAGTTCAGCTGCCCACAAGATTTACCACCACTGCTGTACCAGCTTCCAAATGGGGCAATCCATGTAGGCAATTGGGGTCAGCACAGCAGATGCTGGATAGTTAATTCTTTATGTGCCACATTTGGCATATGATCACCACTGGTCAAATGTAGATTCCTCTTAAACTTGTTAAAGATTGAAAAAGACTGATCCCGCCTTTGAACCAGAACAGTGTTTATCAACTTTGTTATAGCATGTACCATCATGCATTAGTTTTTCTCCATTTATGTAGCCCTCAATTCCATGTCTAACCTAGGACAGTCCAAAAGGTCTGCACACTCAAACAGTAAACTTCCAAGTTTTATTCAGACAATGTGACAATGTTCCATTCCAAATACCACCGATTCGTTTCAAGGCCCCGTGGTGTCCCCTTTGTCAAGGCAACACAAACAGAATGGTCACCATTCTGTTTGTGTTGCCTTGACAAAGGGGACCCCACGGGGCCCCGAAACGAATCGTTGGTGTTTGGAATGGAACATTGTCACATTGTCTGAATAAAACTTGGACGTTTACTGTTTGAGTGTACGGACCTTTTGGATATTCTCGTTTGACTTATATGGGTCCTTGCACCTCAATCGTGGTGTGCAATCTTTCATCGATCTGTGTAACCTAGAACAGTGTCTCTCAACTACAATATTGCATAGTAACCAAGCAGCTCAGGGTGACCCAAAACACTAAGTGAACATTAGTGGTTGCCCACAATGCACCACTACTGAATATGCAAATTATCTCTTTTCGCCCCTGCAAGCCAGGCAAGCACCCAGAACCGCTGGTGTATAGCAAGCCTATAGCTTTAAATATTACACAGCCACATCAACTCCACATGTAGACAGACTGTTTCGGACTTTTGGTCCTCATCAGTACATGGCAGGGATTGATATGGCTGTATGAGATAGGGCTTGGACCAGTACAACAGAGTAACCAAGCAGTTCGGGTTGACCCAAACTACTAGGAAAGTATAGGGGGATAAATTTCACCAAACAATATAGCATGTACTCTATAATTAATGACAGCACAGGCCAAGTACTACCTACTGCGGGTAACATCCTCTCAAATAATAATTTGAGGAATTCTTCCACTGGACTCTCTCCGTTTCAGGTGGTCTCTGGAAGGTCTCCCAAATTTTCCCCGTTGCCAGTTTGTTCTTCTCCCTTTCCTGCCCTAGAGGACTGGCAAAGAACACTGAAAGATCTTTGGGGACAAGTAAGGAAGAGTTTGAGAACAGCCTTCCAGACTCAGAAAAGACAGGCCGATAAGAGACGTTCTGCTGAGTGGCATTTTGCTCCAGGTGACAAGGTTTGGGTGTCTACCAAACACTTAGCACTCAGACAACCATCGGCCAAATTGGGTCCTAGGTTCATAGGGCCTTACTCAGTAGCCAAAAAGATCAATGACGTCTCCTATGTGATTGATCTCCCGGCCAGTATGAGATGTGGTAGGTCTTTTCACGTCTCATTGCTGAAGCCAGCAGTGTATGTGGATTCCTCTCCTCCTCCCCCTGTGATAGTGGAGGGCCAAACAGAATACGAGGTGGAGAAAATTTTGGATTCTCGCCTCGTACAGAATTCTGTACAGTATCTGCTCCACTGGAAGGGGTATGGTGTGGAGGATAGGTCTTGGGTCTCAAAGGACCGCATGCATGCTGAGAAATTGAGAAAAAGGGGGGGGGGGGTACTGTGAAGGTTAGCAGAGTTACCGCCGCCGCAAGCGGTAGCAGGGCGGCGGTTTCTGCGGCTCAGCCGGCGGTTTCCACCGCACAGTCAGTTTGTGACATCTTGCCTCAGGGCAGCAGGGACACTGCCGCCGCGGCCGGCGGCATGGCAGCGATTCCCACTACTCAGCCGGCATCTACTAATCTTCTTGCCAACACGGATACTGCACACAGTCTCTCTGTCACTCAGAGGTTGAGGCTTACGCGCGCGCGGGCCAAGCGACAGGTCCTTTATGCTAGTAGAAGGGCTGTCAGCTGACCAAGCCGGTCAGCTGACTCCTTCCGCTCTTCTGATTGGATGAATGACTGGGGCGGAGCTGAGGAGCTCTCCCAGTACATATAGGACCTGTATGCCAGTCATTCCCTGTCTGCTGTTGCGAATACTATATGTGCTAGCTCTCAGACCTTAGCTAGATCCAACAGTGTGCCAGAACTGGCAGGAGCTGGGAATCCACACTGAGTCAGTTTCTTGATAGCTTTAGGTACTAATTGCATTGTTTATCTGTTATGACCTCTTGCTTGCCTGACTACGCTCTAGTCTCCTGATTCTGTACCTTGCCTTTCTGATCTCGTTGCCAAACCATTGCCGATTGCACTATACACTGATCCTGTCTCTCGATTCTGTACTGTCTCTGTCCGTGAGTTGCTGAACCTGCCTGTCTGACTATGCTACCCTCAGTCTAGGTATATAGCCTGAGGGTTCCAGTATTTCCGCTCCTCGGAAATAGTACGCTGCATTAAGGTCTGAATCACCCATTCCCATCTTGGTGTGTTCAGCCTTAAACCGAGGTCTCCTAGCCTTGGGGACTCTCGGTAGCAGCATAGTTGATCACCTCATTCCACCTGGTGATCTCATTACTTTGCAGATTAGGATCTTATTGTCTATTGATCCTTGCCTGCAGTAGTGTATGTGACTCATTTGTGTTCCTGGAACTCCTGCTCCTCAGGAATTCCTAATTTGTTACTGTTGCACCAAGCACTCACACTTTAGGTGTCCAGAGGTTAGTTCATACTCGCATTATTGATGATTCTGCAGATCATCCATAATCGGGTATATCTGTATTTTTGGCGATTCTGCAGATCGCCAACAATCAGATTCTCTCTGTGGGCTGACACCAATCGTTACAAATAGCATATTTAACTCCACTATCGTCCCTTGGTAAAAGCTGTGTGTGGAACATTTGAGTGTGGAAAGATCCTACTCATACTAAACCCTGATGTTGATAGGATAAGTTGACTAAGGTCAGTGGATGTACTTTCAAATACATTCCTTCAGAGTCTTCCTTGTCTATGTCTGTAGAAGATATGGACGCTTTTGGTGGGTGTGGCCCCACACCCACCTATTGGGGTGTGGAACCTAGTATACTGTGTTTTTTAAATTTTACCGATTCTTGATATATTGCAGATGATTATTTCCCATGGCACTCAGCATCCCCTTTGTATTGGACCATACAATTGATTTTTGATATTTAAAAGTATTTACCCCTATTAGTGAAATATTACAGGGGGCATGCTTTCAGTCATGTGGTCAATAACATGGTGTGTCCTTTTTTGTAGTGATGTTCCAGGACCAACATGGGGACCTGGTGAGAGAGAGGAGTCCAACTAAATGTAGACAGAATAGATGTATTTGAAACCCTTTACTCTTTATAGCCTGAGATAGCGTTGAACTCATACTGATTTGTCTTACGTTCAAAATACAATTATCTTTATATTAGCTTTAGCTCCTGCTCTAATGTGTCATTCCTCTGACACTTTTTAATGGTATTATGTGTTATTACTTGGCGTTATTTATGTTGTCACCTATCACTATAATGCTGTCACTTTATTAGCTGTGGGGTCGAACTGGTCATATCTCTGTGCAGTTTGATAAACTGCACCTCTCGGGAGACCACTTTAGAGATGCCTGGTTTTGGGTATACTTAATGATAATAATAATAAACAGTTTGTATACACATATTCCGTGATGATGAATGCGTTTAACACAGGGGTCAGGGGTTTTTGGCTGAGAGAGCCATAAACGCCACATATTTTAAAATGTATTTCCCTGAGAGCCATACAATATGTTTCAAACTGGGACAGTGTATATGCGCAGCAGAGGGCTCACTTCCCTGTTGCTATGGTGATGTGTATACAGTTGATCTGCACGGCAGGGGATTTCCCCGAGAGCCAGACAGGAGAAATACCGACTAACAGCTTGTACAATTAACTTGCTGACTTGGGGGTTGTTTCACTTTGTAGGCCGAAATCCCCTACAAATATCCCCAATAGGCTGCCTGTCACTTGAGGAATCTCATCCTACAAAGTCACTGGACCTGACTGGGTCCAGAGGGGGACAATTGGAGCAGCTTTTAGTTTTTTTTGGGGGGTTAATAAGTTAGTAGTGCATGCTACAGCAGTAGCGTGCCTACTTTGAAAATGTTACTTGCGCTGCGTGTGTGTGTGTGTGTGAGTGTGTGTGTGTGTGTGTGTGTGTGTCCCACTGACACTTGTGTCGCATAGATAGCCTTGGTAATTCCTACTGTGTGTGTCACTGCCAGGCCCAGCACATTCAGTGACTACCTGTGTGTGTGTGTGACAGGTGCACATTGTAATACCCATAACTGCATATACCTACCTACCTGTTGTTCACTGTGCACCCACCTACCTACGTGAGTGCACGCAGTGTCACTGTGCCTGTCTGGTACCTGTCTGTGTGTGACAGGTGCACATTGTAATACCCATCACTGCATATACCTACTACCTGTTGTTCACTTCAGTGCACCCACCTACTTCTCCTGATGACAGAAACAACGGTAGTACTTGAAAAATATTTATTCAGAAGTAGGAAAGAAACTATTAAGGTGCAATGCCAATGACACCCTAGGCAATGTGGCTACATTGCCTAGGGTGTCATTCCACCTTAATAGTTTGACTTCAATATTTGCCATCTTCTCTTTTTTGAAAGGTGAAATCGGGTCAGGGACTCATACAAAAAGGCAGCCGGATGCTAGGCATATGCTTAGGTTGCCATATGGGTAATCTAAAATGCACCTAGAGTGCTCCTTATGGTATAATATCATACACTGTATGTTCTGTTATGAAAACTGAACACCATGTAGAGTGCTGCTGTTGTTTCTTTTTTATTTACACAGAGCTAAGTGTAACCCTATGTCTTCACTAGCATATAGCTAATAAAGAGTCCTAGGTTATTTCTTACATTAGAGGTGCTAATAAATTCTTTGGGACATAAGGTGCCACTTATTGGAGGGGAGGAGTGAGTTCTTATATACAATACTACGAAGCGACCTGCTACAGAAACACTGTATATTTATATTACGTGTGAAGTTCTGTACTTCTGCCATTCGTTTATTGTAATTATTTTTTTTATCTTCTGAACTTTTTGCAGTAAGTCATAAAGCTTGTAATCACATATTATTACCTTTCTTAGCAAAACCTGTATACTTTATATCTCACCTGGGTGCCTGTTCTTTAATGACTGCTTTTAAGTCTCCCCGGGACACAGCTGATTGAATGATAAGGAAAATAACCAGCAGAAAAGTCTGGCATTAAACATAACCTGTTTCAAAAGGATTCAAGGCTGGCATAGAAGTTATGAGAGATGCTGACATGTCTGAGAACAGACTGCAGCAACTGTTATCAGCGCTCATATAGAATGCTGTAGGTGTCAGAAATGCCACATTGTATGCTTAATTACATTCACTTTCAGATTACCTCAAGCTGCTGTAGTGTGACATGTACTGTAATCATAGAGCGCATAGAATGCATGCATTACAATTTACCCTTATTAATATCTACCAGAGGGAGAAGGATAGAAAGGAAGTTAAAGCTAAGCAGGTAATTTGGGCATGGGAAGCCACCTGGTAAATGGGGGTCGTCTCATAGTACTACAAATCATGCTATAAGGGCGCCCACTGTGTAATTTGGATGGCAGCAGTGTTGAATAAATGATGCTTACAGGTATTGCAGTTATTGGAAGAGGGGGTGTTTACCAGTGGTGGCGGTGCCAGCATTGGCAAATATTGCAGTGGGAGTGGGGATTTGTCTGTTTGGGTTAGGCATCATAGAGGGAGGATTCCAGGGCAGTTTTAAGGCTAAATTGACCCAGGGCAAGGGTTTAAAAATTGTGCCCTCTTCCCATCCACCCCCATGGACTTGCGAACCCTTACTCTTTAGGGACAGTCAGACAGCCACAGGTCATAAGTAGATCTGCCTACCTACTTGTACCAGCCGCTCATCCAGGAGGAAGCCCCTACAGGACATCAGGTGTCATCACGTGGTGGTGACATGATGATGACTTGATGTCGGACACAAGTAGCCCAGGAGGAGTCAAGGAAGGTGATTGCGCTGGTAATCTTCTTTCTTCTTCCACTTAGCTGCACCATGCGTAACCAGCTCCCTAGAGGTTATGTCCTTCTGCCGGCGCCTCCTTCTTATTCTAGCCGGTCTGCACCCAGGGCATTCGCCTTGCCCGCACTGCCCAAGAAACGGCCCTGGAGGATTCAAATGAGAAGAGGGTTAGGTTAGGTCAGGGGTCCACCTTGCCTTTTCAAGTGGTCCCCAAAGCTCTTGTGAGATTTTATTTGCATGCATACAAAAGGCCATTGCTGTGGTGCCACACACATTAATGTTTAGGCCAACATGTGTCACCGCTCTGCCTCCCCCCTGGCTCTCCTGTAGTCCCATAGGAATGAATATAGAACTACAAAGAAATGGCCACCAGAGTGTATACTCAGTATACACTTGAAAACGTCAGCCATTTTTTGTAGTCCTACTCCTATAGTGATTACTATGGTACTATGAAAAATGGCCACAGAAGTCCCAGTGCAGGGGGAAGAAGAACAGATACACAGGCCAGGCTTGGACTTGATGAGTGCAGGGTAGCTACTTGTGCCAGCAGCCACCACTATGTCAGCAGCAGCAGTCACTCATTAGCAGGTACCTGTATGCTAGCAGTAGCCACCCCCGCACACTGAAAGGGACATGCTGATTGCACACATGGTTTATGTCCCATAGAAAGGTTTTATTGGACAAAACTATAATAGGCATACTATACTGTACTGTAATTAGGCACTGCCCAATAGTAGACTATCTGCTAGGGATGGTCGGAATGCCAATTTCCGATTCTGCGGTAAATCCACATTCCGCCATTGCCAAATTACCGATTCCGCCTTCCGCTACCAATTTCCGCATTCCAATGCAGAATTTCCGCCAGAAATCGCGGAAATTTTGCCCGACTTTAACATCGATTTTCTCAAAAACTATAAGGTCTTTTTGAAAACTTTTTTTTTCATCTTGTTCAGAAGATTCTGTTTAATAAACCCTGAAAATTTGATGTTTCTAGGACTTACAGAGGCTTTGCGATTAACTGCTAAAGTCGGCGGATTTTTACTGTAATGTAAAATGCAGAAAATAGGCAGATGCAGATTATCTGCATTTTACATTACAGTAAAAATCCGCCGAATTTAGCGGTTAATAGAAAAGCCCCCTTAAGTCCTAGAAACACTAAAATTTCAGGGTTTATTCAACTGAATCTTGTAAACAAGATGCAAAAAAAGTTTTCCAAAAGACCTTAAAGTTTTTGAGAAAATCGATGTTAAATTCGGGTGGAATTTCCGCGATTTCCGGCGGAAATCCGCCTACTGCACTAGAATTACCGATTTCCGCATTCCGATGCGGAAATGCAATTTCCGATCGTAATTTTGGAAATTGCATTTCCCCGGAATCCGAATGAGCATCCCTACTATCTGCTTCTGCTAGAGGTTTTTCCCAGCGCCCAAATTATTGCGGCACCCTTTTTACATGTATGCATTTATAAAGTACTATTATTCCTTATCAGAAAGTCAGATGGGTTCATTTTTAACTTTTACACGTATGGGCCGAACATCTGGGTCAATCAATAAACTTTTTCTCCTTTTCCTTCGTTTTCTTCTAGGTGATATTTTCACTACTTAAATAAAATGCCTTTTAAGCACCCAACAAGCTGGAAAAATGCTAAAAATAATTTTGATAGTACATTTACCTACTTGGGTACTTTTTCACATGCAAGGTGCTGAAAAGTTATTTTAAAGAGAAAATTAAAAATTATCTTGTAGGAGAAAACTTTGGAGAAAAAAGTTAGGGTCACAGTGTTTCAGGAAATGAAACCCTATGATCACTGCAGGTAGTTTCTGCTGGATATTTTTTTTTTGCCACCATTTCACTAGAATGTCCAATGAGATGACAATAATTCTGATTTGATGCAGATTTTATGCAACTTTATGTAGCCTGGGATTGAAACAACCAAATGCAACAAAACCACTGCAGCATCTGATTGGTCCCTTTTCAAGCTGCATAATTTGGATAAATTTACATACAATTATGGCTTCTATTATTAAATAACGTCTACACCATACACTGTTCAGGTTTATGCCTACTCCTACAACAAGCAAACTGCAGCGAGTCCCTGTGGAATAGGCCTAGTCAGGTCTATGTTGCCGGTGCACAATCCCTCTGTGGGTCACCACTCCACACACGGTTCAATGTAGTAAATACGAAGGAGGCACTCAATTGGCTTCAAACTTGCGTTTTATCAAATCCCAGTAATACACGACATGTTTCGGGGCATATCCCCTTCATCAGGTGTACATACATTGAATGGCACACAGTGAATAAATACATACTTCTAACCACCACACCCTAAATTGGACCACCTCCATCTTGTCAGCTGACAAGTCAGCTGATCACTGACATCACACAGTCCAAAGTCTTGTTAACCCCTTAGGGCACTGATCAGAGGCATTACTATATCCGTCTACCTCGGTAAACCTGATTAACAAATCAAATTACTGCATCTTAGGTAAACCTAATACAGACAAAACTGCGAAAAACTTCTGTTGCAAATACTTGGACCACAGATCCATCTTACCACCCTCCAACCGACACCCCCAACCAATCACGATGGTGTGTGTCCCATTAATACCTGGGGATTGGAGAGAGAGAGAGAAATTAAGTCAGTAACACATATTACAGCATCATAAAAAACATTTCAAGCTGAACATTTCATTCATCCCCTTGGGGTTGATGGACTCCAACTTTCTCATCCACCGGGCCTCCTTCTGTAGGAGAATCCGGTCTCTGTTCCCACCTCTCTGCAGCGGTGGTACGTGGTCCAAAACTAGCCATCTTAACTGTGACACCCTATGTCCGCATTCAAAAAAATGTCGGGCTACTGGGGTGTCACAGCTTTTTTCTCCTGGCTTATAACCACGAATGTCACCCTTATGCTCCTGAATCCTAGATTTTACTATTCTGGTGGTTTTACCCACATAGAACATCCCACAAGGGCATTTCAAGGCATAAACAACAAACATGCTGTTGCATGTATACATTGAGTTAATCTTTATTCTGACACCAGAGTATGGATGTTCAACATAAGCACCTTTTATAATTGCATGGCAGCAATTGCACTCCAAACAGGGAAAAGTACCCCTTTTCCCTGTCAGATCACCAATACATTGTTTCCTGGTTGACAGATCAACCCTGCTCACCCTGTCACGGAGGCTATTCAAGCTCAGGCTCGGATCCCTTGCAGCAGCAGGTTTTTCAGCAACCCAGCCTGCACACAGACACAGGAGGAGCAAAAAGCGGCAGAGGAGAGGGAGACACAGGAGCAGAGAGCAAGCGCAACCCGAGAGCACCCTTACCCCGCGACCGATACCCCCAGAGAGATCGCAAGCACAAGGGACAGAGGTAAGCACTCTTGTAGTGAACATTTCCTCATACCCATTAACTGATTCTGAGCTAGCAGTACTGAATAAGGGATTAGGCTTTATCCCAACATATGATCTTGATTTTTTTGACTGGGAGATAGACTTCCATCGCTTTATCAGGAACTTACAACTTAAGATGTGCTTTAAAGATACAGTAGCTGTGCAGCAGACTGAGGTCTTAAGGAATAAGAGCACATGGATTCCTGACATTACTTCACCAGCGTTAAAAACCTTTGAGAGCTTGGTGATGCAGGAGGTTAAAAAAGTATGGTCCAAAAGTGGGGATGTGAGAGGCCAGAATCTATGTGCATCTGAACAAAAGGCACTGCAGCATTTTTTTGAATGCGGACATAGGGTGTCACAGTTAAGATGGCTAGTTTTGGACCACGTACCACCGCTGCAGAGAGGTGGGAACAGAGACCGGATTCTCCTACAGAAGGAGGCCCGGTGGATGAGAAAGTTGGAGTCCATCAACCCCAAGGGGATGAATGAAATGTTCAGCTTGAAATGTTTTTTATGATGCTGTATTATGTGTTACTGACTTAATTTCTCTCTCTCTCTCCAATCCCCAGGTATTAATGGGACGCACACCATCGTGATTGGTTGGGGGTGTCGGTTGGAGGGTGGTAAGATGGATCTGTGGTCCAAGTATTTGCAACAGAAGTTTTTCGCAGTTTTGTCTGTATTAGGTTTACCTAAGATGCAGTAATTTGATTTGTTAATCAGGTTTACCGAGGTAGACGGATATAGTAATGCCTCTGATCAGTGCCCTAAGGGGTTAACAAGACTTTGGACTGTGTGATGTCAGTGATCAGCTGACTTGTCAGCTGACAAGATGGAGGTGGTCCAATTTAGGGTGTGGTGGTTAGAAGTATGTATTTATTCACTGTGTGCCATTCAATGTATGTACACCTGATGAAGGGGATATGCCCCGAAACATGTCGTGTATTACTGGGATTTGATAAAACGCAAGTTTGAAGCCAATTGAGTGCCTCCTTCGTATTTACTACATTATGCCTACTCCTAGCTTTGACCAACACTAATCTTAACTTTCACCTAACCCAGGGATGGAAAAACTATGGCCTGCAGGCCATAAACAACCTGTTTGGCTATTTTATCCAGCCCGCCAATGCAGGGGCAGATTCTGAGTCCTTCTGGCTTGTGGCTTCCAGTGGACACTGCACCAGTTCATCCATTCAAGACTGTGGGAGTCTCCTCTGTGAATACCGGAAAAAGGCTATGGGAAAATAGCATCCAAAGACCAGCACTGGATTCTATTTGTGTCTCCAGTGCTGAGCTTTGGCCGCCATTTTCCCATAGCTCTGTTCTGCCTTGACATTGTAGGAGACTTGCTGCAATGAACATCAAGGAACGCTGAAGGCCAAGAGAGGTGTCACCTGCCAGGTGAGTAGTTTCTTTTTCTTTTCAGGTGCCACCATGGCCACCATGGCTATTAGGAGGCTCTATTTGGGGGTGGGGTGGGGGGGGGGAGTAACAGGGTAAAAGCAAAAATTATAGAGGAACCCTACCTCAAATTTTATGGAGGATAATCTGCCTCATTTTATTTAAACTCCCTGGCGCTAACCCGGAGCCGAGCTCTGGGTTGGAAAAATTTGCCCCAAGCGGTAATCTCGAGCTCAGCTCAGGATAGGCAAATACCTGCGTTCTAGTGCACTTTGGAGTCCCATGCACGACCGGCGCTGCTCAGCGGGACTCCAGCCTCTCTCCTCTGTCTCCTGGCTGCTGGGATAACCATGTTCCCGCTCTTCTTCCGGGGACCCGGAGGCCAATCAAAATACTGCAGCTGCGGTGCGGCGTGACGTCATCGGGGACCTGGGGTGGCACAAAAATGTAAAGTGGAACTGATCTTTGGCACAGGGCAGAAGGAAAACAGAGAAATGTGCCCTGCATGTACATATATGATATATATATATATATACATAAACCGAGGGGGTTGCCCAACACTGGTTGCACCCCTGGCTAGTGGCTACCTATATTGTGGGAGGGGGCAAACCTGCCTACCTACACTGAAGCTAATTGGCTACCTGAACTGTGGGCTGAACTAAGACTAGTGCAACAACTACCTACACTGGTCCATCACCCCTGTCAAATTTAAGAGTGCTATGTGGCCCACCAGGTCAAAACGTTTGCCCACCCCTGCCCTAACCCCAAGTTTAATATTTCAACTCAAAATTATTGCTTATAGTGATTACCGTCAAGCCCTTGTCAGTAATATTTGAGGGAAAATGAGATGGTTATGCTGCATGGCTGGGCAGTAGAAATCCTAGGACTGGCTGGACAGAATTAGAAAAAAATTAGAATTCTTTTTTTCCTGTTAGGGCAGCTCACATACAGTATACTGCATCCTGGCTGTGTATTTAGCTGTCTGCTTGAAGTTCAGCTGCAGAGTTGATGTATATAGCCAGACTTTCTCATTAAAGTTCCCTGTTACTCTGTACTTTCACATGCATAATTAAATATTTTACTCAGAAGAGATTAGTGCTGGCAGTACTAATGAATCATATGGATATTCTGGCAGGTTATGATTTATAGATGTCATTGACAGATAATGTTTTACTGAACTCTTGGTGCTGACTTCTTCTCAGAACTACATGTGTGAATATAAAAGTTTCATATTTAAATTCCTTACATTAAAGAGACGTTATAGAGCATTTTCACTGACTACAAATATGACTGCTATATTTATGCCAAAGCAGTCATAAGCTAAAATGAATCACACTCGTATCGCTCATAGTTCACAAAAACAGTGACACATATAGTTTTGCAATAATTTGTGCATATGGGAAGACTGAACTGCCCTTTGGTGGCCGACAGCCAGTCCCTCTCCTCTTCACTTGAATGTTGGTGCCAGAACAATAAAGTGCCCAATACAAGTATTAATAAACATAAACAAATAATTATAAAACAACCGCAATAACAAAATGTTTCCTTAAAGAAAACCCGGGGGGAGTTTCTGCAATCAATATTAGGACACAGAAGCACGGTCTGCATACTATCACCAGCTTCTGTGTCCTTTTACTCTGCCTCCAGCCGCCCCCCGTGCTCTGCTGTGCCCATTTATAAAACCGCCAGGCTAGCGACACACAGATTGCCGCTAGACGGCTGTTTACATTCAGGCTGCCACTCACTGCTGCTCCCCTGCCTCCAGTATAGCGCCGCCCCCCACCTGCATCCCTTCCCTCCCTGCCTCCATAAGCTTTCTCCAATTGGCTTACAGAGGCGGAGAGGGAAGGGATGCAGGTGGGGGGTGGCGCTATACAGGAGGCGGGGGAGCAGCAGTGAGTGGCAGCCTGAATGTAAACAACCGACTAGCGGCAATCTGTGTGCCGCTAGCCTGGCGATTTTTATAAGGGGGACAGCAGATCACGGGGGGCGGCTGGAGGCAGAGTAAAAGGACACAGAAGCTGTTGATAGTATGCAGAATGTGCCTCTATGTCCTAATATTGATTGCAGAAACCCACCTTGGGTTCTCTTTAAAGCGGAATATAACCCTGCATTTCAACTTTGCTCTAGAACATTATTTACAGCATATTATATGCAATCAGCATATATTTTTTTTACTAGACCAGCATTGGAAGGGTTACACACAGAGCTTTAAAGTTCCGTGGAGAGAACTGCTCCCCGCAGCCGAAGTTTAGATAGATACATTTTTACTAAACAGAATGTAACAAGTGGGGAATGTTACACACTCTTTGGCTGTCCTCCAGCTCTTGCACAGTCAGAGAGAGTGAGTCACATTCCACACTTAGAAACATTTAAGTAAACAAAATGTATATATCTGAACTTCGGCTGCGGCAGCATTTCTCTCCAGGAACTTTAAAGCTCTGTGTGTAACCCTTCCAATGCTGGTCTAGTAAAAAAAAATGCTGGTTGCATATAATATACTGTAAATAGTTGTTTAGAGCAAAGTTGAAATGCAGGGTTATATTCCGCTTTAATTAAAGGGATACTGTAGGGGGGTCGGGGGAAATGAGCTGAACTTACCCGGGGCTTCTAATGGTCCCCCACAGACATCCTGTGCCCGCGCAGCCACTTACCGATGCTCCGGGCCCCGCCTCCGGTTCACTTCTGAAATTTCTGACTTTAAAGTCAGAAAACCACTGCGCCTGCATTGCCGTGTCCTCGATCCCGCTGATGTAATCAAGAGCGCACAGCGCAGGCCCATTATGGTCTGTGTCTGCGTAGTACACTCCTGGTGACATCAGCGGGAACGAGGACACAGCAACGCAGGCGCAGTGGTTTTCTGACTTTAAAGTCAGAAATTCCAGAAGTGAACTGGAGGGGAGGCCGGAGCATTGGTGACTGGCTGCACGGACACAGGATGTCTGCGGGGGACCATTAGAAGCCCCGGGTAAGTTCAGCTCATTTTCCCCCGACCTCCTACAGTATCCCTTTAACTGCTATTGGACCAAAGCAGGTTTAATCTATGTCCAGCAGGTGGTGTTGCGGCTCTGACTGGACGTAGATTCTACTGCTTCAGCACTCCACGCTACCGCCAATCTCGCCGATCTGCACCCACCGCAATTTGCTTGCTCTGCCGTGTATAAGACGGAAGACCTCTGTGAGCAGGTCAGGAGCAGCTTTCATTGGCTCCTGACCGTGTGATCGCTGTGAGCCAATCACATTGGCTCACACTGACAGACAGCGTCAGAAGCCAATGAAAGCTGTTCCTGACCGCTCTGCTGTCATAGAGACGGCAGAGAGAGGTACCTGCGGCGATGGGACAATGTTGTGAGAAGCGAGAGCGGCGGGTATGTGCAGCGATTCATCAGGAGGCGGTGTTTTACGGTACCAGCAATCTCTGATCCTTAAGGGGGCAGAGACTGCTGGTACGGAAATGGTTAAAGAGGCACTGTAGTGACAATGCAGTTAAATATTCAGGGTATACACTTTTATGGTTATTTTGCTGGTTTTAGCATCAGAAACACCTTTCTATAGCCTTATATTGTTTTATATTGGTATGTAGTCCTGCCCTCCTAGCAAGGTTTAGCCTAGGCTGATTAGATATGCAGAATTCTCACCCGCAGATCATTTTGGGAGACCAGGTTTATTTTGAACTGACTTTCAATTTTCAGAAACAAACATCCTGCACAGCTTCATCTGACAGTAGTGAAGATGTTCATGACATCTCTGACCTGGTCCATGGAAACACACCTGACTGCCCATCCTGCTCCTCCAACTACCTCCCTCTAACCACCCCACCACCTCGCACTCCCATGCACGACTACAGGACTTCACTAGAACTGTCCACATCCTGTGCAACTCTCTCCCACTAGAAAAAAGTGATGTGCAATCTTGCGCTAATCAAACACAGCGTTGACAGTTGGTTAATACAGTAACAAGCGGCTTCTCTACCCCAGCTGAAGGGTATGGCATGGAAGATAGCTTGGAGGTATAATCCTCGGAAGACTTTTGTGTCAAAAATATTCATCACTATATTCCCCTGATGGGGGTTCTAAGATAAGTCCCCATGTTACCACATGGGAACGCATCTTGGTTGCTTAGCCGCACGCTGCAGCCCTTCCAACCGCGAGACAAGAGCACGAAGTACACCACAGACCCGCCCCCAACACAGGGTGCTCCAGCCTAACTACATGAATGCAGCGCAGCGCAATCCACGTACCACTGTTGCACGCCCACCGCAGGCATCCTGTGGAGGCTGTCCTGCCCCAGGAGGGCCGTAATATTTACACCTCGGCCTGTCCATTTGCGCACTACCAATGCGCTGTAAAGGTCGCAATAAGTCTCGCCCATTCGTTTACTATGCCGCTCCACCACCCCCACTACATCTAAACGAGCCACATCAGCCATGATGCAGCCCACCCTCTGGCTTCCTATTGGTCCTCACAGACCTGACGTTACAGGGGCACAAAAGGATACAGCGCTCCCCTGTGTGATATAAACAGGGAACAAATATTAATTCCTTATCCTTGTGGGCAACCATCCGGCAACTTCATGAAAGGTAATTAATCCATCCCAGATTTTAGTAAACATCATTTTTAACCGAATAAGCATTTCCTTATAAGCATTTTTTCAGTGAACCGGAAGTGTAACAATTGGTTGTTATGGCTACAGAATGATTCACTCAATCAATTTCCTGTCACCATTGTGTATATATACCCAAGTGTGCATAGCAGTGACTCACTTGACAAAGGCGTGGATACCCCGAAACGCGTCGTGAGGTCACTGCCCACGTTGACCAGAGGGAGGGCTCCCGCTGTCCACCACTATCCAGGACAACCACCACTGCTGGACACAGAGGAGGAACAGGTTGCCACTCATGATCATTGGTTTGGGTTCTTACCCAAGATATGCCTCTTTTCACTACTGTTGAGTGTTTTTAATCATCGCGTGTTTTATATTAAAAAGTTTTAACACTACGGAGCGCTCCTCCATCTTCATTACTCTCTCCCACTGCCCATCAGGATTGCCTCCTCCTTCAATACCTTCAATCAAGCCCTCAAAACTCACCTCTTCAAGAATAGAGATGGCCCGAACCGTTCGCCGGGCGAATCTCTCTGTGCCCTGTACTACTTCCGGGTCGCTATGACCCGGAGTAGTATGCCTGCGCTGGCCCGGCGTTGCACGTCCTAGGTCGCGCTCCTGTTGCCGGGCACTCTCTGTGCATGAGCGTGATGTCACTCATGACGTCGTGCACATGCCCAGAAAGTGCCCGGCAACAGGAGCGCGATCTAGGGCGCACACCGCCGGGCCAGCACAGGCGTACTACTCCGGGTCATAGCGACCTGGAAGTAGTACAGGGCACAGAGAGACTGAGATGTTCGCGACATCTCTATTCAATAAGGCCTACCCCACCTCACCAATGCCCTAACTCTCTCTGCCAAGAACCTTTCCATGCATCCACCCTCCCTTTAGTTTGTAAGCCTTTGGCTGAGCCCTCCCTCCTTCTGTATCTTATTTAAGCGTGCTCTGCTAAGAGTATGCAGAATAATGCAAACTTGTATTATTGGCACTACTACTCCAGTGCATGATCTGACATTGTGTGTCTTACTACTTATTATCTGTATGTTGTCACCCTATTATCATTATCTATATAACCTTATTTATTGTCCTGCGCTGTGAAGTTGGTGCTAAATAAATCCAATAAAAAATAATAATAATAATAATAATGTTGACACCCGTGATACATTTCAAAATTAAAAGCAAATCTGTGGCGTAAAAAAGTCTTATACTTACCTTTGGAGAGGGAAAGCTTTGAATCCTATTGAGCCTTTACCATCCTTCCTCCTCATTCCAGCACTGTTCTTCGATGAAGTTGTACCACCCCCAGGTGCCCTTGAAAGCCTTCAGGAGCTTGAGTGCTACTGAAGACGGGTAGCTCCGTATTGCGCGAGCGTGAGTGTGTGCGATCGCCCCTGTGCAGTATGGAGCTGCTCATCTTCAGGAGCTTTCAGGGAAAAAGTCCTCCTGAAGCCATCTGAGGGTCTCTGAAGGTATAATTGACCACTTGGTGGAATACATGGAGTGGGGGTAACAGCGCTGGAAAAAGGGGACAGGGAAGGCTCAATAGGAACCAGAACCTTCCTTCTCCTTAGGTAAGTACTTTTTTTTGCTTCAGATTTAGGGTGAAGATTTTAAAATGGGCAAACACTGACTAAATTTATAAATGAATATTGTATTAAAAAAAAAGAAAGAAATAAAGCTTTTTTTTTTTTAATTACGTTATTTCCACTACAGTTAGTTTTCAAAGTTATCAGCACATAATGGTTGACTCAGTGAACATGACTAGTGCTATTATTGCCTGTTTTTATTCTTGTTGTAAGAATTTTGCTATCTTTACTTCATCTCTAAATTCAAAACTTTTAGCAGCCAGGCACTGCTTCTGCACGGCTGGCACTTCCATAAAGGTGAAGGGGGAAATTGTCCAAGAGCCCTAGATCCTGTAGGGACCCCCAAGGTGTCTCCCCCCTCCTCTCTAGCTATGGTGACCCTATTCATGCTGCAGAGAATGGAGAAGAGAAGAAGTCCAGAGCATAGTGCTGCCTCCTGTGTCCTGCCTGGATTAGATAAGACTCTGCTATGTGTACACTTTGCATTTGTAGGGTAACTAGAGTAGGGAAATAATAAGGACTCCAACAATGCTTTGGGGGACATATGATGGACAACTAATGTTATTGTGTGAAGGGGGGATTGGTCCTGGAAGCCAGCTTGGGGGCCCAGGGAGGTGAATTTGCTGTGGGAGTGGGTCTGTGCTAGGGGCTCCCAAGTTACTTTCGCTCACTCGTGTGCCTGCAGTAAATAGAGAAGGGACAGCTGGTGGCAGACTCTCATAGGGAAAGATTAGTTCGGCTCTTGTAGGCTTCTTAGCTTGCTCCTGGCTGATTCTTATTGCTAAAATAGCAACAACAGCTCTTTTGAGAGCTAATCTTGTTCTTGTGTTGTTGTTTTTTTTCTGTGTGTCCCACTGACACTTGTGTTGCATAGGCAGCCTTGCTAATTCATACTGTGTGTGTGCCACTGCCAGGCCCAGCACATTCAGCGACTACCTGTGTATATGACAGGTGCACATTGTAATATCCATTACTGCATATACCTACCTGTTGTGTTCAGTGCACCCACCTCATCACTGTATTTACTTACCTGTTGTGTTCAGTGAACCCACCTCATCACTGCATATACCTACCTGTTGTGTTCAGTGAACCCACCTCATCACTGCATATACCTACCTGTTGTGTTCAGTGAACCCACCTCATCACTGCATATACCTACCTGTTGTGTTGAGTGAACCCACCTCATCACTGCATATATCTACCTGTTGTGTTCAGTGAACCCACATCATCACTGCATATACCTACCTGTTGTGTTCAGTGAACCCACCTCATCACTGCATATACCTACCTGTTGTGTTCAGTGAACCCACCTCATCACTGCATATACCAACCTGTTGTGTTCAGTGAACCCACCTCATTACTGCATAAACCTACCTGTTGCGTTCAGTGCACCCACCTACCTACATGAGTGTGTGATATACCACTCCGTGCATACCTGTTAACTGCATCTGTGTGACTGCACATTTTATTAGTCAAATCAGTGCATACCTTTCACTTCATCCCCCCCGATATGGACACAATGGACAAAACAGGTAGAGGCAGAGATAGAGGCAGACCCAGAGGAAGGCCACCCGGCAGGTCTGTGCAAGGTCGTGTTGATGTGATTTTGTGCGGTCCTGGCCCAAAGTACAGTGCTCAAAAGAAGGCACGTCCCATCACCTCCCAAGATTGTCAGGACGTGGTTGACTATTTAACACAGAACACCTCATCTTCTGCAGCCACCAGCGCTACTACTAGCACCACTTCTGCTGCATTTGACACTTCGCAGGAGTTATTTGGTGGGGAAATCACTGATGCACAGCCATTGTTGTTACAACCAGATGAAGGCGCTAAGCAAGTTACACCACCTCATATGTCTGAGTTAGGCGGCGACACTATGGATGTAACGTGTGAGGAGGATGATGATGAAGTACCTGCTGTTGGTGCAGTTTTGGAGGTGTCTGAGGCAAGCGCAGCTGGGCAGGATGATTATGATGATTATGATGATACGGATCCCACATGGGTTCCTAAGAGACAAGATCACCAAGGGGACAGTTCAGAGGGGGAGTCTGAGAGGAGTAGGAGGAGACGAGTTCCTGAAAGAAGCAGGGAGAGCTCATCCTCAGAAACAGCTGGTGGCAGTGTCCGGCGCCATGTATCGCCACCTATGGACAGCCAGCCAACATGCCCTTCAATGTCAGCTGCTGAGGCCATCATAGTGCAATCATCCCAGGGGGGCTCAGCAGTGTGGACATTTTTTAGTAAGGGGAAAAGGCAAAAACTGCAATGGGACCAAGTTGATACATTGTCATATAGACAGATACTGAATGCTGTACAGAGACGCACCCAGGTGGTTCAGTTTTAAACTTAGTGAGAGTCTTGTGGGATAGCTACACCCCAATACATCAGCACATTGTGCCTTTGGGGGGGATCAGCAAAGACCCCTGCAGAACATACTCACTGATCTGACCCTGGTGAACATATGCTCAAACAATTGTATACTGTCTAGCACACAATCTATTGTCTAGTATATCCCTATAGCAGTCGAAGCAACAAGAGTGCTATATAGGGAAGTGGTTTTTAATAAACCTTACATGTGCGTTAGGGTCAAGCCTTGTCTGGCAAAGTGTGAAAATTAGTGTTTACCTGCACAAAACTTTTTCGGTAGTGAGACAAGCTTGCGTATCACAATGAAGCAATGACCGCCGGCTATATGCGTGTCTCGGGGGTTGGCACACCAAAGATAATTAGGTCATTGCTTCATTGTGGTCAGACCAAATTTGATCAGCTGGACAGTCACTGTTGTTCTATCATTGAGCTACCACAGCCCGGCGACCATATGGGCTTGAAAACCGCCACGGCCTGCACTCTGGCCATGGTGCGCACCAGTCCAGCACGGCCGTCACAACGCAAACAGCTGTTTGCAGTGCGTTACACAGTGAGTTTGGTGTGTCAGTGTGAAGCAGTACTCTAATTACACTCCCTGATTGATGTACACATATGCAAGATGTTTTAAAGCACTTTAGGCCTGCAATTTAGCATTCAATGTGATTTCTGCTCTTAAAACACTGCTTTGCATCCAATCCAGATTTTCCCCGGGACTTTTGGCGCGTATCCCACTCCGCTATGCCCCCCTCGGTGTTAGACCCCTTGAAACATCTTTTCCATCACTTTTGTGGCCAGCATAATTTTTTCTAGTTTTCAAAGTTCGCCTCCCCATTGAAGTCTATTGCGGTTCACGAAAGTTCGCGCAAACCGAACTTTTGCGGTAGGTTCGTTAACCGGGTTCGCAAACCTAAAATCGGAGGTTTGGGCCATCTATATTTGCCATGTATGCACTACAAAGAGTGAAATAAATGGCATAAACATTATTTACCTTTGCACTGTCTACCTTTAGTGTGTAAGCCGGTGGCAGAGCCCTTCCTCATTGTGTATTGCACTTGATCGTACGCTCTACCCACAGAATAGTATGAACTTGTATTTTTGGGATTACTATGCCAGTTTATGACCTGGTATTGTGTGTTATTGTCCAGTACTGCGTAATATGTTGGGCACTATATAAACCCAATTAATAATCCTACCTATTAAAACCCCTGTGTCTCTGTGTCCCTGTGTGTGTGTGTGTGTGTTGGTCCGTGCTCTGCACTATTGCGCATGTGCAGCACGGACAGCCATGGCACAGGGAGCAGGATGGGCCAGTGGATGCCGGGCAGCCTTGTGCATGCGTGGCGAGCACGTGCGCACGTGCATGGTGGGCTCGTGCATGCGTGTTGTGCACGACAGGTGCGAGTATGTGCTGTGACTGTGGCGGCGGTCACAGGGGAGTGGGGAGAGTGGAGAAAGGGGAGGAGAGGAGAGGGGAGGGGAGGAGAGGGAGGCAGGGTTTTAGCATAGACCTAGAGCACGTTTTTAAACGGGCTTAGGTCTACTAGTAATAATAATAATAATAACTCATGCAGTAGGGAGATAAACAGGTATAAAGAAAATCTGAAACTGTCCATATGCTTCAAGCCAATGTGAAAATGACTCAATGAAATCCAATGGACTTTGATGCTTTCTTTTTAACCAGTTTTGGAACCCAAATCATTTGACTTGGCAGAGAATGCATTTTAGTATACCATGTTCAATAAGATGATTTTAGGTGCTAAATAAATATTAAATTGGTAAAAATAAAGTTGCTAAGTGCACTATCCAGCCTAATCTAATCACTAAATGTGGAAAATTAATGGCGGAAGCTGCTGATCCGCTAACATTGTCTACCTTCTCATTTACCCACATATAAAGTAATGTGTCATTCATAAAGTAATCTCAGAACAAGTAAATTATAATTTATGGAAATGCATTGCACACAATTATCGCTTGCTTAGTCTATCAAAAGCTTGCTAATGGTTATATTCATTAATTTGCTCCATTTGGTTCATTAATTTTATGTTGTTGATAGAGAAAAAAAATGCAATACACTCCTCCACTACACATTACCAGTATCTAGGAAACTGCATACAATGGTAAGGTATGCTGTCAGTATTCCTGAATATCTTTTTACACGGACACAACATTAGATCAGTTACCAGAGCAGAAAGGCTAATGCATGTTAGGCTGTTAGGCGTAACTTCCTTCAGCAAAGCAAGTTCAGCTAGGTCATTTAGGGACACCATTAGGGCAGTGCAATCAGCATTCATATAGTGGAGTCAAGTGTCTATTATGCACACCACAGTTAACTATAAACTATGCAGTACAAAAATAAAAGGTAATACCGCTACACTCCACGGGTGAGACAGTGCTGGAACAAGGGCAGCCCAGCCCAAATAGGAGAAATGTAAACAAGAAGGTCCGCACAATGTCTACTCAGAATAGTTTTATTCAGGGCATATCCCAACACAGCAAAAAAAATAGCACACGGCTGACATGTTTCGGACATCTCGGTCCTTAATCTTAGCCTTCAGGGATATATGTCTTGAATAAAACTATAAACTATGTTTACTTTTAAAAGGTACTTCTGCAGTAATCCAGCAAAAGGATATAAACTAGTATGGGAGTTACTTAAAGTAGAATTAAAGGTTGACATAACATTCAATAAAATGTGTCTCCCTACCTTTTTGCACATATGGTTATCCTACTTGCTTTTGGCCCAAAGTAATGTCATCTGTGTAAAATTCACAAATCCCTTCAGCACAGAACACAGCTGGCTGGGAACTGCCATTACAATGGTTGTACCGTATAAAAACTCTTAGGCCACCTTCACAGTGGTACGTCGCGTTGTGTTCCCTGTACAACAGGAGGACAACAGAACAGAAGTATCCAAATCTCCCTCCCCCCCCCCCCCCCATTACAGGTTTGCTTTACATAATACTACATTACTACATTTCTGCTATACTGATTTTCTGCCTCTAAAACTCACTGAAGCCAATTCCCACCAATTACTCTGGCTTTGTGGGTTTTCCATATGTGTGACAGCCAGATAATTGGTATAGTATTATAATCAGGAAATACCTTAATACATTACAATTCCAAATGAGTTGATGTTTACTTGAATTCTTGATGTCTTTTTTAAGTAAACAAAATGTATTTTTATGAACCATGAATAGCTACATAACTGTAAGGCATAATGGATATCCTGCCTTCTTCACAGTACTTCACTCTCTGCTGTAGTCACCCTGTGTGGTACCTCTTCACTCTCATGGTGGCCATACGTGGTACAATTTTTTCATTCAATCTTACCATTTCTATGTAATATAAGGGGACTGCCTAAATTATCCTTTCAGTATATTCAATTAATTTACCCTTATACTATATAGAAATGGTAAGATTGGATGAAAAAATTGTACCATGTATGGCCACCATTAGGAGACTATATGCATCATCACACCACATGGCTACTTACAGGCCTTAAGTGTGCAAGATATAGAGACTGAAGGCATGAAGGCTTAGAAGTACCACCGGGACCCTTTCTAGACTAGACACAGGCAAGAGGGGTAGTCAACAGAGGTATAACTTGACCAAGGGCATAACTACAGGGGAGCAGCCTCTGCGACCGGAGGGGGGCCCAGAGCTGTAAGGGGGCCCCAAATACTACTTCAGTCGCTCAGATAAAAGAGTCTTTTCTTCAGATCATGTGAGGGTTTTTTTGGCTACACTTCTTTTGTCAACTCTTGTCTTATGACCTTTGCAAGATCGTCCCCAGGCTGTGGGGGTCACAAAGGGTAGACAAGAAAAAGGGTGTGACCATTGGAGGGTCCCATCAAAGTCCTGGGGGCCCCATGATTTGTAGTTACACCCAGGGGTGTAACTAAGAGCCCCCGGGAGCCCCTGCAGAAATTGTGAGCGGGCCCCCATCCCCCCAGGGCCGCCCTCCCCCCGGGGCCCGCTCGTGGCTGTTTTGGGGGGCTGGAGGGGTCGCAGCATGAGGGGAAAGCTATGGCCACACTCGGCGGGGAGGGGGGAAGGTCCCCCCCTTCCTCACCTCGGACTTTCCCTTCTGTGCTCCCCTCCAGCTTCAATAGCTATACAAGTGCAGCGGAGCGGCGGGCAGCGGCAGGCAAACATACCTTCCGTGCGTCCGGATGCTTCGCGCTCTAGTGACTGACGCGACTTCCTGTTTTATACAGGAAGTCGCGTCAGTCACTAGAGCGAGAAGTGTCCGCGCTGGAACGCACGGAAGGTATGTTTGCCTGCCGCTGCCCGCCGCTCCGTTGCACTTGTATAGCTATTGAAGCTGGAGGGGAGCACAGAGGGAGCGCCGAGTGTGGCCATAGCTTTCCCCTCATGTTGCGACCCCTCCAGCCCCCCAAAACGGCCATAGGCACCCCCGCGGGCGCATGGGCTGCATCCCCTATTGGTACGCCCATGGTTACACCTCTGAACTTGACTGAGGCAGGGCCCCCCACAAAGCTCTGCTGGCCAGGTCCCCCCCATCTATCTTAAGCTCAACACACACCATACAATCTTGGAATTTAATTTTATGGCTGACAATCCCACTTTAAGAGAAACATTTTTTTTTATGTGATTCCTGACTCTTTTCATTCCAGAGAACAGAATGTACGCTCAATAAGGGTCAGTTCACACAGATGGTAGCGGTTGTTACTACTAATAAAAAAATACCCTCAATCTACCGCTGATCCGGTGCTCCCAAGTCTCTTCCATGTGTGGTGAGCAGCTGTTATTTCTATATATACGGATTTTGCTTTGCAGGTGGGTTGCCAAACAACTGCTGATATTGACCTCTTATGTATATATTCTCACGCAGTCACATTGTCAGGATTGCTGGCTAGCTGATGACTGGAAGCTGTCCAGTGAAAGAATTACTTGCTAACTGGCTGGATGATGACTGGAAGCTGTTTAGTGAAATAAGTACTTGCTAAACTTGCAGTTCAACCATCCTTGTGAACTGGTCTTAATTTTAGCGGCAACGACTTGACAAATGCTGGCAGTGGCAAATAAATTCACACATCTTTTTTTCTAACTAGTATGTCATTATTAGTATGTATGTGGAATAAACACCAGTTTACCCTTGACATAATTGCCAGGGCCGGATTTGTACTCTTTACCACCCAAGGCCACTGTCAGCAGCCACTCCTCTTCAGTGTAGATAGCCACTTAGCCAGCCCCCTCCACTATAGATAATCTGAGGACCCTTCCCCTCTCTTCACTATAGGTAGCCTGTTGACTCTTCCTTCCAGTATAGGTAGCCAGATGACTCTTCCCCCCTCTTACTCCAGTGTAGATAGCCAGCCCCCGACCCCCCTCCACTATAGATAATCTGAGGACCCTTCCCCCTCTCTTCAGTATAAATGTAAGTCTAAAGTACCTCAGCGCAGTGGATATAGAGTATACCCACGTTAATCAGGATGGCCACAGTACCTGTTACTGAAGTTTTCCCACCTCTGGAAACAACGGGGGTGTGCTCAAGGATGTCGTGTCTTGCTGTAATCCCGATAATCCTAGATGCGGCTGGCGGTTAATAGATGACGCCGGGTCCGCTCCGTAAGTATGGTGAAGAGGTCGCTCTGGATGGATCTCCGGCTCTCCTGGTCATGTGATCCACGCTCTTTCCGGTTGTGCGCTCCACAGACGTCCCCTGCAGGAAAGGGCAGTGCCGCGAAATGACTGCAAAGGGAATAAAGGACAATAGTGCACACCGTGGGGGCAACAGACCAGGCGCAGGAATCCACTTACTGAATGTAAACTTGTTTAATAGCATAAATTGCAACGTAGCCTCCACTTCCCGATTCGAGTTTCGGCTCTCGCCTTCGTCAGGGGGTGGGGCTACACACATAGGAGGTCATTTTTATTTACATAACTCCTCCCTTCAACAACGACAGGGAGTTTAAAGTGCAACAGTACAAATCCAGATAGACATATAAAAACAATTATGCGGATCCGCATAACAAGTTAAAAATAATAATAAAAAACATAAAACCAACTTCAGAAGGATCTTTAAAGAGACAGTAAAATTCGTTATTTAAAATCACCAGATTCACTCATCTCTTATAAAACAATTCAAATCAATGTTAGCATTCAAGCCATGGGGTGCCAGGCTCTGCAGTTGGAATATCCAGCGGGTCTCAAGCTGAGATAGCCCTTTAATCACATTGCCACCCCTCCAATGGGGTTTTATCAGGTCTATTCCATAGCACCTGATACCTGTTGGATCCTTATTGTGAAATTTGGAAAAGTGTTCTGGAACACTATGTGATTTCTTGTCTGGGTGCCCAATATTGTAAATATGCTCTGAGCACCTCTTCCTTACACGTCTGCCCGTGCGGCCAATGTACTGCAGGCCGCACGGACACTCCAGGACATAAACAACATTCGTAGAGGTACATGTTATAAATGTATCAATAACAAATCTTTTCCCATTAGAAGTGGAGGTGAAGGCAGTAATCCTCTGTCCTCCATATTCACAGATCTTACATATTTTCGGTTTTCTACAGGGAAAAAAACCTTTTAAGGTAGGGAACATTGGTGGTCTTATTTCTTTGATGCAATTTTTTACTATCTTATCTCCTAGATTCTGAGGTCTCCTGTAGATTACTTTAGGTTCCTCTGGCAATACGGGGCCCAAAATAGGGTCCTCCCTCAAGATACCCCAGCTCTCAGTCAGGATTTTCTTTATCTTCTTATGGTCACGAGAATAGGTGGTAATAAAGGAGAACTCTGATTTATTTCTCACAGGTTTCTCCAACTGGATTTTAGTGGTTAATCTAATCTGTCTACCTTCCTTCAACACTTTCAATCTCTCTTCCTCAATTATTTTCTTATCATAGCCCTTATCAATGAAACAATCTGATAGGACCTTTGATTGATTCCAATAGTCATCATCTTTGCTACAATTCCTGCGTACCCTACAAAATTGGCCTAGAGGGACATTCCTTAACCAAGGGGTGTGATGGCAGCTAGTTGAGTCAATGTAGGAATTTCGGTCGCTGTCCTTGAAAAAACACTTTGTCAGCAACCGACCATTTTCAATAAATATATTCAGGTCTAAAAAATTTACATCTGATTTACTGTAAGTAACAGAAAATTCCAGATTCCAGTCATTAGTGTTGATAAAACTGATAAAAGAATGTAGGGAGGTCTCGTCCCCCTTCCAAATAAACAGACAGTCATCTATAAAGCGTTTCCAGCATAGTAAAGGGCCTGGCTTGAATGTCTCTAGAAATGTCTGCTCCCACTCTGCCATATACAAGTTCGCTATGCTGGGGGCGTGCTTGGCCCCCATGGCCACGCCCCTTTGTTGTAAATAAGAGGATCCCTCAAACCAAAAATAATTGCAAGAAATGGAAAAATCAAAAAGCTTACAAATAAAGTCCACTTGTTCCCTGGGTGTATTTTCGCCTCTTCTTAAATATAAATGGTCGCTGCTTTTGGTATTGGAATACATGTGTACAGTGATTTCACATCAGCTGTACACAAGAATAGATTGCTCCAATCCTCAGAAAGAGCATCAATCTCCTGCAAGTTTAAAATCACATCTAGAGTGTCTTTTAGGTAAGAAGAGGTGGTTCTCACCAATGACTGGAGAAAAACCTCAATGTATTCCCCCACTCGGTAGGTCACTGAATTAATTCCCGATACAATCGGTCTGCCGGGTGGGGCTAGCACATCTTTATGTACCTTCGGTAGTGCGTATATAACAGGTTTTCTTGGATATTTGATGTTAAGATACTCAAATTCCTGTTGATTCAGAATCCCAGCTAACAGGCCCTCCTTAAGGATCTGTTCCAAAGCACTCTGGAACTCCATTGTGGGATCTTTCTTTAATTTTAAATAGGTTTCATGGTCCTCTAATTGTTTGTGAATCTCCTTCAGGTATAGATCAGTTTCCCAAACTACGATACCACCACCTTTGTCCGCAGGTTTAACAGTCCATGTATTCTCCTTCTGCATACTCTTGAGCGTCCCAAATTCTGTGGTGGTGAAATTGGACCTGCAGGGATGTATGGGATTTGTTCTTATATGTTGTAGTTTATCACACATTGATTTTTTAAAAACATCAATAAATTTATTGTTAGATAATTGAGGATTAAAAACCGATGGTTTTTTCAAACTAGTGTGTATAAAAGTAGTCTCTGATTCATTTCTCACAGGGGCTATGTTTTGCATAAAACTCTTTTTAATGTTGAGCTTCCTCACAAATTTATGGATATCAATATAGGTGTGGAATTTATCCACACCAACATCTGGGATAAACTTCAGGCCTCTGTCTAGGACTTGTTTGTTGGATTCAGACAAAGAAACAGTCCCAACTTCAAAAAGTCCCAGATGTGATTGGTTATTTATTCCCTCGATCTTTTTGTGCCTGGTGTGTAATCTCCTTCCTCCTCGCTTTCCTCTTGTTCTCTGTGTCTTTTCTTCTCCCAACCTTTTCCCTTCCATTCCTCTGTCTCCCATTGTGTGTTGGATCTTGGTTTGGGGTAACCTACTGGTGCCCTGGGTCTGTACTGGGGTTTGTACCTGTACGGTTCCCCTTGAGGGACCCTCCAAGGGGGACGTTGGGGTCTCCAATCCTGAAAACCCGATGGTGATCCAGGATCTAATGGGGCACTCTAGATGTGATTTTAAACTTGCAGGAGATCGATGCTCTTTCTGAGGATTGGAGCAATCTATTCTTGTGTACAGCTGATGTGAAATCACTGTACACATGTATTCCAATACCAAAAAGCAGCGACCATTGTATCCGCATATTTAAGAAGAGGCGAAAATACACCCAGGGAACAAGTGGACTTTATTTGTAAGCTTTTTGATTTTTCCACTTCTTGCAATTATTTTTGGTTTGAGGGATCCTCTTATTTACAACAAAGGGGCGTGGCCATGGGGGCCAAGCACGCCCCCAGCATAGCGAACTTGTATATGGCAGAGTGGGAGCAGACATTTCTAGAGACATTCAAGCGAGGCCCTTTACTATGCTGGAAACGCTTTATAGATGACTGTCTGTTTATTTGGAAGGGGGACGAGACCTCCCTACATTCTTTTATCAGTTTTATCAACACTAATGACTGGAATCTGGAATTTTCCGTTACTTACAGTAAATCAGATGTAAATTTTTTAGACCTGAATATATTTATTGAAAATGGTCGGTTGCTGACAAAGTGTTTTTTCAAGGACAGCGACCGAAATTCCTACATTGACTCAACTAGCTGCCATCACACCCCTTGGTTAAGGAATGTCCCTCTAGGCCAATTTTGTAGGGTACGCAGGAATTGTAGCAAAGATGATGACTATTGGAATCAATCAAAGGTCCTATCAGATTGTTTCATTGATAAGGGCTATGATAAGAAAATAATTGAGGAAGAGAGATTGAAAGTGTTGAAGGAAGGTAGACAGATTAGATTAACCACTAAAATCCAGTTGGAGAAACCTGTGAGAAATAAATCAGAGTTCTCCTTTATTACCACCTATTCTCGTGACCATAAGAAGATAAAGAAAATCCTGACTGAGAGCTGGGGTATCTTGAGGGAGGACCCTATTTTGGGCCCCGTATTGCCAGAGGAACCTAAAGTAATCTACAGGAGACCTCAGAATCTAGGAGATAAGATAGTAAAAAATTGCATCAAAGAAATAAGACCACCAATGTTCCCTACCTTAAAAGGTTTTTTTCCCTGTAGAAAACCGAAAATATGTAAGATCTGTGAATATGGAGGACAGAGGATTACTGCCTTCACCTCCACTTCTAATGGGAAAAGATTTGTTATTGATAAATTTATAACATGTACCTCTACGAATGTTGTTTATGTCCTGGAGTGTCCGTGCGGCCTGCAGTACATTGGCCGCACGGGCAGACGTGTAAGGAAGAGGTGCTCAGAGCATATTTACAATATTGGGCACCCAGACAAGAAATCACATAGTGTTCCAGAACACTTTTCCAAATTTCACAATAAGGATCCAACAGGTATCAGGTGCTATGGAATAGACCTGATAAAACCCCATTGGAGGGGTGGCAATGTGATTAAAGGGCTATCTCAGCTTGAGACCCGCTGGATATTCCAACTGCAGAGCCTGGCACCCCATGGCTTGAATGCTAACATTGATTTGAATTGTTTTATAAGAGATGAGTGAATCTGGTGATTTTAAATAACGAATTTTACTGTCTCTTTAAAGATCCTTCTGAAGCTGGTTTTATGTTTTTTATTATTATTTTTAACTTGTTATGCGGATCCGCATAATTGTTTTTATATGTCTATCTGTATTTGTACTGTTGCACTTTAAACTCCCTGTCGTTGTTGAAGGGAGGAGTTATGTAAATAAAAATGACCTCCTATGTGTGTAGCCCCACCCCCTGATGAAGGCGAGAGCCGAAACTCGAGTCGGGAAGTGGAGGCTACGTTGCAATATATGCTATTAAACAAGTTTACATTCAGTAAGTGGATTCCTGCGCCTGGTCTGTTGCCCCCACGGTGTGCACTATTGTCCTTTATTCCCTTTGCAGTCATTTCGCGGCACTGCCCTTTCCTGCAGGGGACGTCTGTGGAGCGCACAACCGGAAAGAGCGTGGATCACATGACCAGGAGAGCCTGGAGATCCGTCCAGAGCGACCTCTTCACCATACTTACGGAGCGGACCCAGCGTCATCTATTAACCGCCAGCCGCATCTAGGATTATTGGGATTACAGCAAGACACAACATCCTTGAGCACACCCCCGTTGTTTCCAGAGGTGGGAAAACTTCAGTAACAGGTACTGTGGCCATCCTGATTAACGTGGGTATACTCTATATCAACTGCGCTGAGGTACTTTAGACTTACATTCATTCTCAATTGGGCTGTGAAGCCGGCCCACCTATAGCAGCATTTCTCCCTCTCTGCGCTGCTACTTTGTTTATACCTCTCTTCAGTATAGGTAGCCAGATGACTCTTCCCCCCTCTTACTCCAGTGTAGATAGCCTGATGACCCCCCCCCCCCATTCACTCCAGTACAGGCATCCTGATTACCCCTCTTCCCTTCCCTCTAGTATAAGAAGCCAGATGACTCTAGCCCCTTCCGTATAGATGGCCTGATGACCCTTCAGCAAAGGTAGCTATGTGATCCTCTCCTTCCCCTCAGATTAGCCTGCTGCCCAGCTTCCAAGCTGCCCTTGATCCTGTGGTGCCCTGGGCAATGGCCTATGTGGCCTTGGCTTAAATGCAGCCCTGCATATTGCTTTGATCTTATGAGTATATCAGTATTGACTACTGGCAGTCACAGGCCATTATTAAAGCAGACCGGAACTCACAACTTCCTCTCTGCTCTAAAAGATACGCAACGGCATAATAACCTTTAAAGAAAAACATTTTTTTTTGAGCGATGAGCGGCCGTTTAGCGATCTTGGGATGTGGGTACAGGCGCATGATCACGGCGATAGCGACCATCATGTTGGATCGGATCTTTAGGATTCCCAACGACTTCTGCGCAAAGTACCGTGATTGCTTGAAGTCTCGTGTAACGCCTGACGTGTAAAGTTGTGCATACACGCCGACGAAGATGGAGAAAGATAGATCGGGGGAATGCTTGTCGTCAGGGAGATGTCGCTGGATCCATCTCCCTGCATCATGAGGTGAGTACATAGCTTTAAAGATAATACAAACCCTACAATAAATCTCCAGTGTTTCTACTTCCTGCTTTCATGGAAGCAGACATATTGTTAACATCTTGTGCTTTCAATTGAGCTTATCTGCCGAGGCAGTCAGCTGACAAAGGGGAGAGATCAAATTGCCACTTGTGATTAGACACAGATGAGGGGGAATTAGACAGGCTAAACTCTCTAAATACATACAGGGTGCATTTCTCTCTGTTTTCCTTCTGTCCTGTGCAAGAGTTCAGGTCCACTTTAACTGCACAGAGAAGTCAATTTCAAGTTAGAGCTGCAAGCTGTTTTAAATTTCTAAGACAAAACCTATCACACTACAAATCATGTCTTCTAATGAGCTTAAGCAGTCGTGCCATGTTGTGAATTAAAGACTTATAGATGGTGTTATTTTTATTTTTTTTAAAACTGATTACAATGTGAATTTGTTGTAAATGCTGCCGTGGATTAGATGTACCATTAGCAAAAAAAAAGGATCTTTTAGAGAGGGGCAAGGACACACAGCTGCTAGATGGCTTTGTCATTAGCCATTCCTTACTCCCCTCCTTAGAGTCGAGCATCTGTCTAAGCAGAAAACAGATCTCCTCTCCCAAAGACTATGACAGAAATAGGCTGAATTTCTAAGTCGGTGTCCAATCAGTAGCAATATGCATAGTAATATGTGACACAGCTCAAGTAATGAAGTTCCCAGCATGCTACCTGGAACCATATCCTCTAGTGTAACATGATTTATTTCTGCTGTTGTGAGGAAGGACAGAGAGGGCTCACACTTCCTCATAATATCTATGAACTTGCATAGTTAACCTAGAAAAGAAAAAAACAGAGGGTGTAGCTATTTTCTGGATGTAATACAGTTAAACACTTAAGGGAATAATAAAAATGAAAATTACATTTGCCACAGAGGTCCATAGTATACACTGCGCTGTAATGTATACAGTAGGCAAGAAAATAAGCCCTGAAATGTTGTAGCTCTTGAGTGCACAGTATATGGTTGGTGACACGTTAGCTTGATTAGAATTAATCTGGTTGTAATGCTGTAGCCTTTAGTAATGAGTTACATGAGTGTCAGGGCCGGATTTACCATAAGGCACTGTAGGCACGTGCCTACAGGCGCCAAACATTCCAAGGGCGGCTCTCCTTCCTTACCGAATGTGTGCCTGCCTATGCAGAGTGATGTGGGATCCCAGTGTGACTCACCGCCGCTCATCAGCCCAGCCGCACAGCCAGCGTCCCCAGCAACCGTAGTAAGTCATACACTCCAGTGTAGTCAGCAGGGGGGCGGTGCGGCTGACATCTATTGGTTTTCTTCCTGCTCTGGCCACCAGGAACCAGGGGGGAACGGATCAACATGGGGGCTGTGGAAGGGGGGACAGAAAATGCTCCGCTCCCCGTTCTCACATGGCCTTGTCTCACTGGCCAATCATGTGCCACCCCAGGATCTGCCAAGAGGAAAGTAGGCGGCGGCGGAGATTGAAAATTTGCAGCGGCAATGAATGTTGCATGGGATAGATGTCAGCCAGGAAGACAAGACAGCTGAGGACAGTGAGGCTTTTGGGAGGTGAGTGCTTCCATTACACTCTCCCTCTCTCCCCATGTTCCCTTGCCACAGTAAATGTGTCGCGCTCTCTCTCTCTCTCTCTGATCTCCAGAGACAAGTGCAGCGGTGGTTTACTAGCCTCCTGCTGCTGGAGCCCGCCCCCCACAGCTTCATGTTTCTTCTCTGCCTCTCTGCTCCAACCCGCTGATCTCTGCTTCCTGGATAAGGGATAGGTGTGTGTGTGTGAGCCCCCTGTGTGTGTGAGCCCCCTGCATCCTGTTGTCTATCTGTGGTTGTGTGAGCCCCCGGTGTCTTGGTGTGTATCTGTGTGTGTGTGAGCCCCCTGCGTCCTGGTGTCTATCTGTGTGTGTGTGTGTGAGCCCCCTGCGTCCTGGTGTCTATCTGTGTGTGTGTGAGAGCCCCCTGCGTCCTGGTGTCTATCTGTGTGTGTGTGAGTCCCCTGCGTCCTGGTGTCTATCTGTGTGTGTGTGAGCCCCCTGCGTCCTGGTGTCTATCTGTGTGTGTGTGAGAGCCCCCTGCGTCCTGGTGTCTATCTGTGTGTGTGTGAGCCCCCTGCGTCCTGGTGTCTATCTGTGTGTGTGTGAGTCCCCTGCGTCCTGGTGTCTATCTGTGTGTGTGTGTGAGCCCCCTGTGTCTTGGTGTGTATCTGTGTGTGTGTGAGCCCCCTGCGTCCTGGTGTCTATCTCTGTGTGTGTGAGCCCCCTGCGTCCTGGTGTCTATCTGTGTGTGTGTGAGCCCCCTGCGTCCTGGTGGCTATCTGTGTGTGTGTGTGAGCCCCCTGCGTCCTGGTGTCTATCTGTGTGTGTGTGAGCCCCCTGCGTCCTGGTGTCTATCTGTGTGTGTGTGTGAGCCCCCTGCGTCCTGGTGTCTATCTGTGTGTGTGTGAGAGCCCCCTGCGTCCTGGTGTCTATCTGTGTGTGTGTGAGCCCCCTGCGTCCTGGTGTCTATCTCTGTGTGTGTGAGCCCCCTGCGTCCTGGTGTCTATCTGTGTGTGTGTGTGAGCCCCCTGCGTCCTGGTGTCTATCTGTGTGTGTGTGAGCCCCCTGCGTCCTGGTGGCTATCTGTGTGTGTGTGTGAGCCCCCTGCGTCCTGGTGGCTATCTGTGTGTGTGTGTGTGTGTGTGAGCCCCCTGCGTCCTGGTGTCTATCTGTGTTTGTGAGAGCCCCCTGCGTCCAGGTGTCTGTGTGTGTGTGTGTGTGTGTATGTCTGTGTGTGCCCCCTGGTGTCTTTCTGTGTGTGTGAGCCCTCTGTGTCCTGTGGTCTGTGTGTGAGCCCCCTGTGTCCTGGGGTCTGTGTGTGAGCGATCACCCTGTGTCCTGATGTGTGTGTGTGTGTGTGTGTGTGTGTGTGTGTGTGTGTGTGTGTGTGTGTGTGTGTGTGTGTGTGTGTCTGTGTGTGAACCCCCTGTGTCCTGATGACTGTGTGTCCTAACCCCCACTTATTCCTAACACTAACCACCCCCACCTACTTTCTACATTACCTTGCGTGGTTTTATTTAATAAGAAAAAGGGGTGTGATTTGAGGGGGTGTGGCCTGTGTTAAGGGGCGGGGTTTAGGGCGCCAGTGCTTGAGTGCCTATAGGCTCCTGAGCTGTAAATCCGGCCCTGATGAGTGTATTCTGATTTTGGGCCAGTAGGTGCTATCCTTATTCACAGCTCACAAGTCATTGTATCACATACATTACATGAAATAGCATCACAGATGTGTATGCCATGCCCTTGAGCACTCAGTTTGTAGTCATCTTCTCACAAGTGACGCACCACAACTTATTATTTTATAAAAGCTGTAAAGTGCCACAGACAGTACTGAGTTGTTTATATATACAGGTAGTCCCTGACATACGAACGCCCAATGTACGAATGACCCCCCGTTAGGAACGACACAAAAATGTGAAATTCAATTCTGTGAAAACAAATAAAACATTTTTTTTTCCTAAACGACCATGTAGTTTTTAAGGAAAATGATTTTAAAAATCTAAAGAAAAGTGGGTTTTAAACTGGTAAAATGAAATGTTGCTGTGGTAGACTCAGGGCACAGTGGGACAGAGGTGACACAGTTGGTGGCACAGAGGGAACAACTGAAGGTATGGAGGAACAGAGGTGACACAAAGGGGGACAAAGATGGAACAGTGTTTAGGACTTCTGGACAGATTCATGTTAAGAGCAAACATACAGTCCTTATCACGTTCATTAATTGGGGACTACCTGTATAAACAGCGCTCAGGAAGTGGTTAACATTGAGATCAGAATGTTTTTTAGGGGGTCCACCCCCTTTGGCAAGGTACTTCACATGTCAAAAGCCACATGGGTTGGTGTTGTTCAGAGGCCATGCTTACTGGCTCCCAACACCTGCATGGTACAGTTAAGATTAAGGCCTTGGGGGGTGGGAACCGGGATGCTACAGTGCGTGTGTGTGTGTGTGTGTGCGTGCGTGCGTGCGTGCGTGTGTGTGTGTGTGTGTGTGTGTGTGTGTGTGTGTGTGCGTGTGTGTGTATGCTTTTTAAAATAAAGTTTCATTTCAAAGCCTTTCCTAGAGTATTTACTTCAGGTTGTAGACATGTTTAATAAACATTTGCTCGGCACAACACATTTTTACATAACCACATCTCTAGCTACTTGCTCGCAGTCATTGCAGCCATTACCTGGTGCATACAGCTCTGTAACATACAGCTCTTGAAATTAATTTGTGACTTCCCTATGACCTATCGCAGGTGCTGCACACAGATGCATAAGCTCCTAGATGTGGATCTATTTTTTTCCAAAATCATGGTTGTTGGACTAGGGATGAGTGCTGCTCCACACTGCGCTCCATTCTCCCAACACTTCCTTCTTCACAGCTAGAACTTTCGCTGTGAAGGAGGAAGTGTTGAAAGGGTGGAGCGCAGCATGGAGTACCATGGCAAGAGGTAGTCATACAGGTAAGATAACCCTCTCTTCCATGACCTCCAGCTTAGACATGAGCAGGTACAGCTTTGCTTCTTACCAAACTGTACTTGCTCATCCATTTTGGGGGACATCACTGCTAAATGTGGTCTATGTAAATCTTTCTGAATATCTGTTAAGATGCTAGGCAAATTGATGATCTCACATGCAAAATGGCAGCACACATGTAGACAAAAAACAAAGCAGAAATAGCCAATGGGAAATGCAGCAAACAAGTATATTTCATCAAGGCAATTAGTGTAGTCAAGGTCAAGTTAAATCTATTGGTGAACGTAATTGCTTTCCACAGAACTTTGAACAGAATCTTACATAATACCCAAGAAATCAAGACTTTTCTAGTAGGTTTCCCAAAAGTGCAAACAGTGGAGAACTTAAGTGATCCATCAAACATGGCCCGTTTTGTGTTTTAAATTGCTATTAGATAGAAAATGTCTGTCATTCTCATTTGTGTCACATCAGGGCATTAGGATTGCTGAAAGATTAGTGAAAAACATTGTACGTCATGGCAGTGACTGCAGCCATGTGAACATTTTGGTAAGATTCAAAAACTCTTACTCCCCTGACAACAGTTTGTTCCAGAGGTCCTAAGAAACACTGAGATTGTATAAGACTTGCAAAGAATATGGCAGCTCTGAAAAAGACAGAGATTACCTCTAAGGAGTTTCATCTTTGGTAAATATGTTAGTTAACATTGGCATAACTGTGTGCAGCTAGAGCAACAGGGGCCATGTGCAGTACAATTTTTCACCTAAGTTTTCTCCTAGGGGATATTTTCTTTTAAATAAAATATCTTGTAAATCGACAGCAAGCGAGAAAATACTCAAAATAATTTGACAGTACTTTTTTTTACTTACTTTTTTGGTAGTTTTTCCATTGCAAAGTGCAAAAAAGTTATATTAATTTGAAGATTAAAAATGATCTCCTCTGAGAAAACTCAGGAGAAAAAGGAAATTGCATATGGCATAGGGCAGCACGGTGGCGTAGTGGTTAGCTCTCTCGCCTTGCAGCGCTGGGTCCCTGGTTCGAATCCCAGCCAGGGCACTATCTGCAAAGAGTTTGTATGTTCTCTCCGTGTCTGCGTGGGTTTCCTCCGGGCACTCCGGTTTCCTCCCACATTCCAAAAACATACAGATAAGTTATTTGGCTACCTCTAAAAATTGGCCCTAGACTACAGTACTTACACTACATAATATAGACATATGGCAATGGTAGGGATTAAATTGTGAGCTCCTTTGAGGGACAGTTAGTGACAAGATATATATATATATACACTGTACAGCGCTGCGTAATATGTCGGCGCTATATAAATACTAAATAATAATAATAATAATAATATGGCCCCAGGTGTGGGACTGGGACCCAGAAGCCTGCACTCTACCTTTTTTATATGATAGCGCTCCTGCATTCTGTTACTGTTGGACACTTATACTCAAATAAAGAAGGATGCTGTGGTTGGTATGGTAATCTGATCTCTCCTTTACTCTAGATAATTAGATACTCTAGATAATTAGTCACTCAGATCACTCAGAGATTTATTGGGACCACTGGTAGGATGTACTGTATATTTTCCAATACCACTTCCCTGCAAACTGTATATATGTGTAGCTATTGTCATCCTGGTGCTGTTTTATTGGTAGAAACTATATACTGAGACTCGCGAAACACGTTTCCAAATGCATAGTAATAAAGTTCTTTGTCATTATCTGACTTTGTAACTATTGAGGTAAGCCACCTCACCCCTTCTATTTTAATTGTTTTTAAGCAGTTTTATCATCTCTTGGCACCTCTTATCCCCCTTTATTGTACTGAGAAGGTGTCCCTATGGCCAGTTCCCTCATAACTGGTAGTTACATCTCTATTTGTAAAACACTGTGAAATATATGAGCGGGAGTTATCGTCTTCATAGAAGGAGATATAAAACAAAACACACAGCATTTACAATTCATATTTAACAAATGCAAAGTTTGATTCCTGAATGGCTGGTAAACTAAGCAGTAGTAACGATGTAATTACGACAAATGTAGCATGTTAATTAAAGCTTGATTCACTAACTGGTAAAGAAAAAATTGCATTCAATGCTTAGTGCTAATTACAAGCATTACTACTGCCTCATGCAGGCTGAAGGCTTATTTTAAGTGTCAACTGGGCTCACCTTAGTGCAGTGGGATGATATATCTCCCCGCTACTAGATGAACAATGCATAAGGGCTGAGCTTGGAAGAGCATTCAGATCAGTCTGCCCACTGTGGGATTTTTATGCACATTGGAAGGCTCTGCACTGGCAAATAAAATAGTTTGTAACGGTGGTATCTTATGTGGATCTTGTGTTAACCCTTTCCAATACAGTGTCTGGATCTTTCTCCCCCACACCTAATGTCAGGCATAGTCCAACAAGGAGCAAGATGGCCACCACTGGCCAAGTCGCCCTCGGATTTAAAGGAATACTATCGATTCACATATTTTTTTCAATTGACACAGGAATTGTTTGGGAAGTGCTGCTAAGTACTGGTGTATACATTTTAGTAGCAACCTCTTTGTTTACTGTTATCAAAATACTTTCAAACTTTACTGACACCAAAACTGACGGCAAACTGAGCCATGAGGAGAGGGGAAATTCCCCTCACACTTGATCAATTAACTCTATGTGTAGCTCTGTGTGTGACAGAGAAGAGAGCTCCCAACAGCTGCATATCCTGCATCCTGTGTTTCTGACTGAAGTGTCTGAAGAGAGCAGAGGAAATGTAACTTATTGTCACAGCTTTTCATACTGTTTTTGCTTGCAGAGTTTGATATGTTTGATATTTGCTTTCTGTAGTCTGATATGCAACACTGGCTGTGCATTGAAGCAGACACCCCTTCTGCAATTGATTTGTCCCAATATAGCTAAATCCTACCCTCAATAAATTACAGCTTTTGCCTCTGCTATTTAACATGAAAAGTAGGAAAATGTTTACACAGCTACTTAGACATTATTTGTACATTGTCATTTTAGAACACTTGGTATTGATAGTATTCCTTTAATCTGACACGTCTGATTAAAGTGTTAGACTGATGGTGCCCATACATGGTACAATTTTTTCATTTGTTTTCGATTAGATAATTTTGTTCAATTCCGTTAGATTGAATATAAAGATTTTTCCAACATGTCCGATCAGATTTTTATGTAAAAATAGGATAATCGTTAGTTTTTCTTGATTGAAAAAAAAAAAAGATTCTTTCCTACTTTCATTCTATTCGATCATTTTGATCGAATAAATGGGAAAATTAAATGTTTTTATTGTACCGTGTATGGGCACCATAAGTACAACACTTTGATCCACAATGGCACCACTCAATGCAAATCTGCATTATGCCAGCATGTGTTCATTGTAGGACAGAACTACAGCCCCTCCTCCACCCTCACACCCCACTGATGGACTGGTCACCTCCTCTCAATAGGAAGAAGTGCTAGAGACATGGCTCTACTGGCAGCAGCACACAGAGATCAATCATGTCCTGCCACCCCACCACCACTACACAGCCATGTACAATCTGGGGAGTGTCTGTGGTAGAAGCAAGATGTGGAGCACAATGACTGTCTGTGAGAGAAGCAAGATGGAGGACTTTGGAAAAACAGAGATGATGAGTGCAAAGACCATGGAAGAAGTAAGAGGAGGAGAGCAATGATGTAGAAGAAACGCTTTGCAACTTTGAAACTGCAAATGTACAAAATTAGGTACTATAAAAATTATTTTGAATATTAATTGCTTGCTGTGGGTTTAAAATGCATTTAATTGACAATTTGTGAAAATATCACCTAGAAGAAAAGTTAATTGCATATGGCTGAAGGAGCGCTATGACTGTGCTGAGGAGGGCAATGACTGTGGAAAAAGCAAGATGAGGAGCACAATAGCAGAAGAAGAAGCAAGACGAAGAGCGCAATGATTGTGGAAAAACAAGATGAGGAACAACATGACTGTAGAAGAAGCAAGATAGAAGGACAAAGCCAGGGGAAGGTAGCTACAGCAGTGGTGGGCCGAAATTTTGCATCGAAATTTGAATATACGCATCGTAATCGTAATGTACAATTTCAGGAAAAATTGTAATGTAATAGTAGTATTTCATAATTTCGCATAACTTTTAGTTTAATTTTTGCGCAATTCCACGAAATGTTGGGCTGACTTTGGTGGTTAATAGAAAAGCCCCCATACATGCTATTGCTACCATTATAGCACATTGTAGTTTTTGAGAAAATCGATTTTAAATATGCAAAGAAAACTGTTTTTTAAACTAATTTTTTAGTTTAAAAACTATTTTTTTCTTTGCATTTTTTTAAATCGATTTTCTCAAAAACTACTTGGACTTTGCAAAGGCCTTCGACACTGTTCCCCACAAAAGTCTGGTGCAAAAGTTGAGGATGCAAGGACTGGGGAAGAGTCTGTGTGCATGGATAGGGAACTGGCTAATGGACAGAAAACAAAGAGTTGTGGTCAATGGATCATACTCAAAATGGGAGACTGTTAGCAGTGGGGTCCCACAGGGGTCTGTACTGGGTCTAGTGCTCTACAATTTATTTATTGATGATCTAGTAGATGTAGTAGAAAGCAATGTTGCTATTTTTGCAGATGATACAAAATTGTGCAGTATCATCAACTCTCAGGAAGATAGTGTCATATTGTAACAGGATCTGGATAGGATGGCTATATGGGCTGTTATGATCGCTTCTGCAGCGTTTACTGCTGACTGCAGTGGTATTGCAAACCAAGCAGTTCTAATGTCATTACATGCATTTGCTTGCATAGTTTGGTTTGCACTTAAACTAGTTGCTGATTCCATCTGCAGTCGCTCTGAAGTTAATGACAGTTTAATATGCTTTTGTGTAAACAAACATTGTCTGCTGCAATGGAGGGGCAATCCCTTTCCTGCAGGCTGCATATCATTGTCTGCCTTTTCCTGCTATCAGCCTGTGATTAATTACCATTCACTTGTGTGGGAATCTGCAGGTCTGCTCCCATTGGATGACCTCAGTATAAAGAACTGCTTCCTGCAATGCCTCATGGGCTACCATAGTCTCAGATTCTGTCTGTTACTCTGCTCGTGCCCCACCTCGTTCCTAGTCCGTGTGGACTGCGCTGACTCCTGCGAAGGGGTCAGCGAGTCCTCCTAGTTCTGCTCTTGTTCTAGAAGTTGTTACTCTGCTTGTCTTGTGTCATATATTGGTTCATCGCCAATATATACGCATACTTGCGCATTTTGTTATTTTCCTTGTATTCGTGTTACGTTGATACATCAGTGTCACTGATATATACGTACACGAACTGTTTATTTCCTGTGTTCAGTTAGTCAGCCTTCCAGCACGTTTTGGTAGTTTGCGCGTACCGTGATCACCCGTGCTGAGCTAGTATCCTGCTCCTGGTCCTGTTTGTGGATTGCGTTCATCTCTGCGAGGAGATAACGAATCCTTCTGAATCCTGTCCTGTTACCGTTTGTGGATTGCGTTCATCTCTGCGAAGAGATAGCGAATCCTTCTGAGTCCTGTTCCCTGTATTGCTCCAGTGCTAGTCAGTGTTCCTGCTTATGTCATATATCGGTTCATTGCCGATATATACATATGTTAGTCAGACGTTACAAATAGTTTCATTGATAGCTGTAATTGTAATACGCTAGGAAAACATACTTATTGTATATTTGTCTGTGTTACGTTCATCTATCTTGATCCTGCTATTTCCTGACTATCCTGTCCTGTCTTGGTGAGGCACGCCATCGCTGCAAACGCATTGGCTACCTCATTCCAGTCTGTTTTATTGTGGACGCTTGCTGTCACTAAGTAGTGGCTAGTTAAGCAAGCGTTCATTCTGTCTACCTGTCCTGATCTCCTCAGTCCTGGTTTATGCGCTCAGCGCTACTTTGCGCTGAGACGTTATTACGAAAGTTTTGTTTGTGGCTGTTCGGATCTGCACCGGCTCTGTGCACCACAATCTCCTATTGGAGTCAGTCCTCTCCTCCACTAAACTGGGGATATCCTGATTCCTTGTGCTGGTGTGTGTACCTCCTTCACGTCAGCTTATGTGTTGCATGCTGACTGTGGAGATTACACCTCCAAGCTTAACATGGGCACATACATGGCAGATGAAATTCAATGTTGAAAAATGTAAAGTCATGTATTTTGGTCGTACCAATGGTCTAGCACCATACAAAATAAATGGGATACAGTTGGGGACATCAAACTTGGAGAAGGACTTAGGAGTACTCATCGACAACAAGTCAAATAATCATACTCAATGCCAAGCCGCTGCAGCTAAAGCTAACAAAATTTTGGGATGCATTAAAAGGGGAATAAAAACTCGAGATGCTAGCATAATATTGGCCCTGTTTAACTCTCTAGTAAGGCCACATCTGGAATATGGAATTCAGTTCTGGGCACCACATTACAAAAAAGATATTGCAGTTTTAGAGCAGGTGCAGAGACAAGCAACAAAACTGATACGTGGGATTGAAGGTCTCGCTTACCAAGAAAGGTTAGATGAGCTGGGTTTATTTAGTCTAGAGAAAAAACGCCTTAGAGGAGATCTAATTAACATGTATAAATACATCAGAGGGCAATATAATAGCTTGGCGGATGAGCTTTTTGTCCCTAGGTCCCTAGCTTTTTGACTAGAGGACATGATCTGCGCATGGAGGAAAAACGGTTTAGCCATTTATTTAGGATAGGGTTCTTTACAGTGAGAGTGATTAAGATGTGGAATGCATTGCCACAGGAAGTCGTTATGGCAAACTCTATACCTGCATTTAAAGGGGGCTTAGATGCTTTCCTTGCGTTGAAAGACATCCATGGCTACAATTACTAGGTAATGCCTAATGATGTTGATCCAGGGATTTTATCTGATTGCCATCTGGAGTCGGGAAGGAATTTTTCCCTTTTGGGGCTAATTGGACCATGCCTTGTAAGGGTTTTTTCACCTTCCTCTAGATCAACAGGGATATATGAGGGAGCAGGCTGGAGTTGTACTTTGTACTGGTTGAACTCGATGGACGTATGTCTTTTTTCAACCAAAATAACTATGTAACTATGTATAAAAGGTCTTTTTGGAAACAAAATTTTTTTACTTGTACCCACTACTCTCCTTAATTTGGAACTATCGTGTATGGGGACTTTGCTATTCACTGCCAAAGTTGTCATGATGAAATGACGCGAAAATTACACAAAATTTTAGGCGAAATTACAAATCTACACAAATGCGAAATTTAGCTCATTAGCTCATTACGATCAATACTAAGCGACAGGAGAATGTTGGTGGGAAGGAAAATGGAGGCGAAATGATTGACTGTGAAGGAAACAGGATGAGGAGCGCAATGGGTTAGAGGAGCAACACACACTAAAGGCAGCCATACATCTACCGATTCGGATTCAATCAACAAAGTGATCAACTTTATTGGGAAATCGACTTCAGTATATTTGATCAAAACTTGATCAACTAATGACCCACACACAACAAGCGATTCCTATGCAATTCACCTTCACTAATCGATCTGACCAATGTTGTGTCTCCATGCTCTACATGCAAAAATCGATCAAATGATATGTGAACAGTAGCCGATTCCTGTGCGATCGACCGATCTCTTGCATCTTGCTTGATCTAGTAAACCGGTCGATTCGACCGGATACCAGCCACTTTTCATTAAATGGGAATTCTGGACACACTCGATTCTCTCTCGATTCCTTCTTGATTCGATAAAATGATCGAATCGAATGGTCGATCGTACTGCAAAATCGCTAAATGTATGGGCACCTTTATTGTCTGAAGAACAGTAAACCAATCAATAGAATAACAACCTCAAGCATATCTGGACTAAATCTTTATTTTCTGCAAATTGTTACTTGAGAACTAAAAGGAGCTGTTCAGTGCTGATCTTGAACTGTTACAGAAAAGAGGTTCGATAGCAAAGCAAAGACTACATTTCTCCTTACAGTGAGTATTGCTTTCTTTTCTTGCAGAGACAATTCTGCTTTGAATTGAATGTCATGAATTTCTTTTTTTAGAAAGAAAAATGTTTTATTGCTACTAAGGCAACATTCCTCCTCCTACTGGCTCAATCTATTGGTGACTGAAGCCGGTCTATATAAACTATGCCTCCCTTCTCTTGCGTCACCTGAGGAAGGCGTGGAATACGCAGAAACAGGTATTGATGCAAGAGACATCAGCGTGACGGGTCGACGCCCCCCTCTCCCTCGGCTCCACCACACAAACAAAGTGGATCGTACTGCAGCCAAACCCCGGTCCTGGACAGACCGTGGCAAGGAGGTAAGTCTATAGGCGGCCCCACACACGCGTTGTAAACTACCATTTTATGTAAGTGCAACTATTTATTTGCACATCCCACTAAATTAAGTTAATGCACTATAGGAGCGCTTTTGTTTTGTTTTTGTTCACTTACGTTAATCACTGACTGACTAAGGTAACTCCTGAGTGAGCCTCCGGACACTTTTCACCACATTAATAGGCAGCCAGAAGGACAGACACAGCAAGACACATACTGCAGCTGGGGCCCGTGTGTGGCACTGTCCGCCAGGCCCCAGATTCACTCAAGCCCCATACAGCAGTCTTCCCTGTGATGTCCTATGGCCCTGCCTCTCTGAAGCTCACATGAGATAATTCAACATACACAATCACCTTGCGATTGATAAATTGCCCAAGTTTGATTGAAAGCTGATCCATTTGGCACCTTAAGGGCACAAGAACCCTTGAAAACGTCAAACAAACTTTACAAAAAGTGATCAGTTTGTAAAGATCGACATGCGTGGGGATAAACCTTAGTCTCCTTAGTTATATTCTTTAAAGTAAAGGAGGGACCTAACTAGTTTTGGCGTACATCCAGAAAGGATGATTAGCTCCTGTACTGAATATTAAACACATAAGCTAAATACATGCATTCTTCTATTAGTCCATCTGACTTATTAACAGAGTCCATATTTGCCTTTAATTCTGTTACAATCCATAACTCCATTAAACAGAAGTATAAACTCAGAGTATTCTGTGCTGCCGCTTGTAAAAAAGATTTAAAGTGAGTCATCCTATCTTCTCTATTGTTCTCTTTCAGAACCAAATATCTCAGATTGATGCTGTCATGTCTCATTTGTGTTAATTCTTAAGACGTTTCTTAGCTCCAAATTTATACCATGTAGCCAGTGTTTCTTTTTTTTTTCTCTTTAGAAAGGTTTTTGCACACAGCTTATCGTGAAATGAGGAATTACTAATGCACTCTTGGTGCACTGGAACCAACACAATGAGTTTGCTTACTATATTATAATAACAGTTATTAACCTAAAGTTAAAAGGTTAAGGTGAATAGCGCATTTCAAATGCTCCATTAGTTTATAGGCTGGAGGGAAGCTCTATAATTTCACTGGTTCAAATAAAACAAATACCAGTCGTGTATCACCACGTAACAAAGCTTTGACTTTGAAGGTAGGGAGGTGTGTTAAAATACAAAGAGCACAAAATAATCTGTAGCTCATTTAGATTTCCAGCTGAAAGAAGGATTTTTTTTCCCCTTCTTCTGCCGTTTATGCCGGTATATTCTGAATCCCATTGTGAGTAGTAATACATCATCCTGTTTCAACATCTGCTAGAGTTCCCATCGTTTTCTAATATACCCATATCCCAAATGCTTTCCCCACCTGTTATAGCACCAAATGCTCATTATAACACACATACTAACACACTTTGCTGTCCTCCCTGACAGCCTTTCAAGGTTAGCTTGAGAACAATGACTAGCAAAAATCAGCCACTTAAATATAGAAAGGTAGGGGGGATAGCCAGCTAGATAGATAGAGACAAAGCATATAGGTAGACAGTGATAGATGGATGGATAGATAGATAGATAGATAGATAGATAGATAGATAGATAGAGGCAATGGGATTATTATCACAGCAAGAGTAGCAACTGATCATTGATAATTTAATCAGATTACTGACAAACATGCCTATAAAGCAAATCATAAAGTCAATCAATCAACTTAGCTGTTTGTCCCTTTGAGATGCACATTTTATGATTCCCTTCTCCAAAGAGAACCTATCCACATTAATAGGAATCCCTACTGTAAAGGTGCTCATACATCTAGCGATGATGGGCAGATTCGAGACAGATCTCTCTCTGATTGAATCTGATTATAAACAGATCTGTCGGCAGCCCATACACTGCAGGCCGATTCCCGATCAATTTCAGCATGGAACCTCTCAGGAATCGCCCGCATCCTCCACTGCACCCCTAGGGCTTGTTACACTAAACCGTGATTACTCACTTGCACAATCATAAATTTTTTCGTGCAATTTTTACGATTTCCATGCAAAAATTCATGATTGCGCGCAAACGCTAGCACGGCCATGATATGAGTTATCGCGGTTTAGTGACTCAAGCCCCTATTGTATGCATTTATACATAACCTGACCTATGTCGCCCACTGTGCAGTGCCCATCCATCTTCAGAGCCCCGCTCCTCTATTTGCAGTATACACACCACCAGCGTATAGCATGTGGTACGTGTGTGATGTCACGACAGGGGTTTGGTCGCATTTGTCACTCGTGCTGATATCTCGCGCCATCACTGCCATGCACCCGATCGACAACAATGGCCCGACATCTTGCAGCATGTCCGATTAATACATGTGACCAATTTCTGCATGAAATTGGTCGCATTGCCGATTGGGCATGCTTTTGGCAGCACAAATTTTCATCCGATTAATAATCGAATCAGAACGATCGGCCACCAAATTGAGTAGTGTATGGCCACCCTAATATGAATGTGGCACTGCTGTGGAGTCATACATTATTTAAGAAGTAAGCCAGTCATTTGTTTTAAGAAGTTAGCCAGAGTGGAAAAAATGATCGAAACGGCTGTGAAATCGCCGCGCACACCGCTGACAGAACGATCGATTTCTGTCCGAAATCGATCGTTCCTATCAATTCCCGTCGACCCATCCATGCGGAAGATTTTTCTCGGTCGCTGGCGGGTCGGGAGTGCGTCGATAGCGGCGTTCGAATGTCTGACGACCAACGCAATGCAGCAGGTATACATTACCTGCTCCGCCGGCGCGAGTCCCGCTGTCACTGCTGTCTTCTCTGCTCTGGTCTCCGCCATGCTTCACTTCTTGCTGCCCGGCAGGAAGTTTAAACAGTAATAATGGCAGTATTTGTATAGTGCCTTTCTCCTGTCGGACTCAAAGCGCTTGCGAGGCAGCCACTAGAGCGCACTCAGTAGGCAGTAGCAGTGTTAGGGAGTCTTGCCCAATGAACTCCTTACTGAATTACTGGCTTACTGAACAGGCAGAGCCGAGATTCAAACCCAGGTCTCCCATGTCAGAGGCAGAGCCCTTAACCAGTACACCATCCAGCCACTGCAGTAGAGGGCGCTCTACTGTTAACACTTCCTGCCGGGCAGGAAGAAGTGAAGCATGCCGGAGCCCAGAGCGGAGAAGACAGCAGTGACAGCGGGACTCGCGCCGGCGGAGCAGATAATGTATGCGGGGGGGGGGGGGAGCGGCGGCAGCACCACAGATTGTGAACGGTTTCAGGCTGAAATCGGTTCACAATCTGTTTGCAGTAAAGGTGGCCATACGATCCCTCTCTGATCAGATTCGATCAGAGAGGGATCTATCTGTTGGTGGGATCTAATGGCAAATCGACCAGTGTATGGCCACCTTAAGGAGAGAGCCCTGCCGATTTTGGTGGGTTGGCTTAAAGCGGACCCAAACCGAACATTTTTTTAATTAAAAATATTTAGTTGCACCACTCTGACACATACAAAGATAAATAAACACTCCTTCAAACCTATAATCATTTCAGTGCATGCTTTTCACCCTTCTCTTTACATAGCTAGGGTTATACTGGGGGCAACATAGAGATCAGACTGGGTCTCGACCTGGATTTAAGACCCAATGGCCACTTTTATTGTAGATATCACAGTAAAAACACACCTGGTGTGTTTTTACTGTGATATCTACAATAAAAGTGGCCATTGGGTCTTAAATCCAGGTCGAGACCCAGTCTGATCTCTATGTTGGACTGTTGCTACACCTTTGGTGGATACGGGTGGTGACTGGTCGACTCCCTGGTGAATACTGATTTGGGTTGCAGCTGCAAGGTACTTTGTATTGCTTTATACTGGGGGCAGCCATTAGCAATTCCTCCATTGCCGGACACCCTCTACTCCACCAGTTTGACGGAAAAATTCCGGCAATTTGAAAGGAAGGGAGGGGTTCCTCCAATAAATGTAAAATATTTTATATTTGTCATCATGCAGCTGAAAAAAGGCTGCTATTTATTATTATAATTTAGAAAATAGATTTTATTTCTGAAATCTTGTATTTTTAATTTGGGTCCACTTTAATTTGAGAATGCTGCATTTGGATCATATTGCATATTTGCAGATGTTTAATGAAGAAGTGTATACAAGATTTAAAGCCTTATTGTCTTATTCAGTGTTCCCCAACCCTGTCCTCAAGGCCCACCAACAGTGCATGGTTTGTGGAAATCCACAGAGGTAGGTAATCAGCTCTGCTGTGACACTAATTACCCCACCTGTGCATGTTTGTGGTTTTCTGCATAACATATGCTGTTGGTGGACCTTGAGGACAGGGTCGGGGAACCGTGTCTTATATGACTGTATTTTTATTTTTATGGAAACTTATGAGTTAAGACATTAAGGAAAAAAGTTTGTACATTTATTGGAAAAAAATCAATAAATAATATTTAAAGCAAAATAAATATTGGATCATTGAAAACTTGTTTGATTAACTTCAAAGTTCCTTTTGAAGTTCCTGGCAGTGCTTAGTATAGTGTCCCCCAATTACCTTTTACTCTACTCTCCCCATGGTCAAATAGTGCCAGCCGGTGGTACATGGATCAGTGGGAAACTATCAACCAACGTGATCACAGAAGACTGTATCTGGAAACAGTACTGTACTATGTTTACATACAGTCATTTTAGAAAGGGTGGAGTCAGAACATCTAATCTGCATGTTCCTAAATCAGACAGTAGTAAAGGCAGAGGGGCAGCATTGTGGTCAGGCAAATAATGAATCGGAGAGAGAGGTTAGGAATGGCAGCCTTCACAATCGCTAAGTAAATGTCCTCTTTGAGACTTTTACAGATTATTATGTCCCAATATAATTGCATTTTCTGGTAGCTTAACATCAATAGACCTCATCAATCCAGCATTACTGATCCTACTTCTGGAATAGTGATTGACTGAGTTGGATTTTTTTTTCCTATCACTATATTCCACACCATAGACAGCCTTTTGTTCAGCACCCCTCTCCCCTTTCATAGCAAATAACAGGTGTTTGGCCAAGTCAAGCGAGCTTCTCTGTATGGTCTCCGAATGGCCTACAATCAGAGGTGCGTCGAGCCCCCCCCCAGAAACTGCAAACGCACCTTGAACCCACAAGTGGGGCTTGCACTCTCTTGCAGGTAGGCAGTTATCTGTTTTTAAGTAGCGCTGTTCATTTCCTTGCTATGTACTAATTTAATTCATTTTTGGTCAGCTGCTCCCACTTAGCAGCCTTGCTTTTGGTGTATATGCAGAGCTTCTGTTTGGGTTCAAGGTGCGTTTGCAGTTTCTGGGGGGGCTCAGCGTGTGACGTATGCGCAGTCACCCACCAATTCCTGTTCCCTTTGCTGCAGTTTACCATAAAGCCTCAGACCTTGAGGGAATCCTGAAGGCAGTCAGAACTGCAGGCAAAGTAACCTTTTGGATTGGTTGGTGAGTCCACACACAGTCCAATTTTGATTGTATATACAATCGATACAATCTGTGCTCTCATATAGAGGCCAGGTTGCTGCCACCAATCCGCAAAAAAAGCGTGCGAATGCGCTAATTCTAACTCTAGCTAAATCCTGTAGGAAAAAGGGTTAATTTGACAACCTTTCTAGAGATAGCAAAACTAACAATATTTAATATCAAAACAGTTATGGTAACATGTCTCTCTGAAGATGTGAATTCTTTTGGCGGAAATTTGTTTCAGAACAGCACTTAGACGAACGATTTTTAAATCGTTTATTTAAAGAAATAATGCAGAACAAAATATAGCAATAGAAAGAAACAAATGGATACAGAAATAATAAGGGTTCAATATAAAAATAATAGCTGATTACAGTCTGAGCATTTTGTCAAGTTACCGTGTCCTTCTGGAAAGTTCTGTGGAATAGGTATTAATCCTTTTATCATCCAGCCCAAATCCGTGATGGTACAGGATGGCTGGGATCTCTCTCTCCAGGCTGAGTTTCAGTCGGTTTTAACCCTTTCTCTGCCAGAGGGTGTGGATGGTAACATAAGAGGTTGCTCCACCCTTAACAATCTGACCTTAGGCTGCTAAAGTCCGCCCCTATTGTCTGAGGGACAGAATTGGCAGTTTCTCCAAGTATGCCATAACTCAGCGGATATCTGACATCTATTTATATAATAGAGTAAGTGCCTCAACCTTCAAGCAAGAAGAAGAAGTACCGCCCTGCCCCAGGGCCGGTCCAAGCAAGAAGAAGGGGCTGGTCCAAGCAAGAAGAAGAAGTAGTGTCAAATCAAACCAAGGGCAAAGAGGGATAATTTGCATATTCAGTAGCAGTGCATTGTGGGTAACCACAAATGTTCACTACTGCTTAGTGCACACCGGAGCGTTTCCGCTGCGGTTTGCGATCTGCTTGCGGGTGCGGATCCGCTAGGGTAATGTATTTCAATGGGTTGGTGCACACCAGAGCGGGAGGCGTTTTGCAGAAACGCATACTCCCGGGCTGCTGCAGATTTTGGATTGCGGAGGCGTTTCTGCCTCAATGTTAAGTATAGGAAAACCGCAAACCGCTCTGAAAAACGGCACTTCGGAGCGGTTTGCCAGGCGTTTTTTGTTACAGTAGCTGTTCAGTAACAGCTTTACTGTAACAATCAGAGGCGTATCTAGAGGGGTGCAGGCATGGCTCTCGCCATGGGCGCCATAGCACCATGGGCGCCATGTCTGCTCCTGTACTGTGCCACCATGCCTGCCCCTGTGCTGCGCCCCATGCCTTTCCCCATTCCTTCCCATCATTCAGACCTAAGATTAGATTAAATCTGGGAAACATGGCTACTGAATTTATGTATACAGGTGCACTTAGCTTAGTGTTAGAAGAGGATACAGAGGAAATGAGAAGAGACATTTCCAAAAAAGTAACTTTAGCAACATCCCAAACCAGAGAACACAGGCAGCCATAACACATGTACACAAGAAAGGATGCTGGTTTAAGAGGGTAAGGGGGGGGGGGCGCAATTTCAGTGTTTGCCATAGGCTCTATATTACCCAGATACGCCCCTGGTAACAATACATGAAATCTACTATACCAAAACCGCTACACAAAACCGCAAAACGCTAGCTGAAATGCTGCAGAAAAATAAGAAAAAGCGTTTCAAAATCTGCTAGCATTTTGCAGATCTGCTAGCGGTTTTTGGTGTGCACCAGGCCTTATAGCTGAATTATTGCAGATTTGCTTCTGTTTTAAGAAGGAAAAGGGCTTTTTGGTCCCTTTTATCCTTCTATACATTCTTAGTAGTTTGGGTCACCCTGAGCTGCTTGGTTACTCTGTTGTACTGGTCCAAGCCCTATCTCATACAGCCATATCAATTCCAGCTATGTACTGATAAGGACTAAATGTCTAAAATAGGCTGTCACATGTGGGTTTGGTATGACTGTGTAAAACTTAAAGCTGTAGGCTTGCTTGACTTACTAAGGGTGAAAAGGAATAATTTGCATATTTAGTTGCGGTGCATTGTGGGTAATCACAAATGTTCACTAATAGCTGAATTATTGCAGATGTTCTTCTGTTTTAAGAAGGCAAATTACACCAAGCTTTGATTTTTTTAGTAGGAGGTCTTTTTGGTCCCTTTTATCCACCTATACATTCCGAGTGGTTTGGGTCACCCTGAGCTGCTTGGTTACTCTGTTGTACTGGTCCAAACCCTATCTCATATAGCCATATCAGTCCTTGCCATGTACAGATGAGGACCAAAAGTCTGAAACAGGCTGTCACATGTGGGTCTGATATGGCTATGTAAAATGTAAAGCTATATGCTTGCTATACACCAGTGGCTCTGGATGCTTGCTTGGCTTACCAAGGGGGGAAAAGGGTAATTTGCATCTTTAGGAGCAGTGCCTTGTAGGTAACCACAAATGTTCACTTATAGCTGAATTATTGCAGATTTTCTTCTGTTTTAAAAAGGCAAATTACACCAATACAGAGTGCGGCATTGCAGGAAGTGACGAATGTGGAACGCACAATGTAACACGGAAGAGGTGAGTCATTCCCGCCCGCTGCCTCTTACTAATAGTGGCAGCTGCTACTGTGCTTAAGCAGAAGGGAGAGCGTACATGGGAGACCCAGGTGAGGGGGGGGGGGGGGTACCTGCCGAGCTTAAGCTGGAGGGGGAGTGCACATGGAGGACCCAGGTGGGGGAGGGTCCTGCTGAGCTTAAGCTGGAGGTAGAGCACACATGGGGGACCCAGGTGAGGGGGGGGGGGTTCCTGCTGAGCTTAAGCTGGAGGGGGAGTACAGATGGGGGACCCAGGTGAGGGGGGGGGTCCTGCTGAGCTTAAGCTGGAGGTAAAGCACACATGGGGGACCCAGGTGAGGGGGGGGGGTTCCTGCTGAGCTTAAGCTGGAGGTAGAGCACACATGGGGGACCCAGTTGAGGGGGGTCCAACCCCCCTCCCTGCCGCTGTGCCCAATACCACCCTTCCTGCCCTCTACCCTCTTATGCGGCGTATGTTACGCCGCGGGTCGGCTAGTATCATATAAAACCCAACATTTTACATTCCGTCAGCATGCGCTGAACCAATCGATATCAAACTCGCTTGGAGTGCCACCTTCCCTGCCTATGTAATCGATATCTCAGAATGGGAGATGACTAGGAGATCAATTAATGTCTCAGAAGGTGTGCTGCGCTGGTCGCATGGCGCACTGTGAGTTGTGGACCGCTGGGCCCAAACGGTTCCACAATATCCATCGAATTATGGACTACTATGAAGTGAGATATCAAAAGCTCATTAAGCCAGGGACATGTCTCTGGGTATTCTCAGGACAGGCAGGAATGTGAATGGGTCCTAATGAGTTTATGAGGGGATCTGTTCCTCTCCTTATCTTTAAAACTAGGATGGGAGACTTCCTGGAGAATCTTTATTGCCCCCCTTATAGATAACCTTTTTCCTGTGTGGATGGTCTGGTTTTTAGGGTGAATGGCTTCTCGCAGTAAGTACAACACAAACAAACACAAACAAACACTCCCTCACATCCCCCAAAGCAGGGGTGGTAAGATGGAAGAGCACTGTGTTTCTAAAAGCCAGGCTAATGAATTAAAGGGGCTTTCCAGATCATAGTTTGGGCGCCTTTACATGCGCTTGCCGCAATGGCGTTCGCGAAATCGTGACACAGCGCACCTCTGATTGTAGGCCATTCGGAGGTGGCCTGGTGATGCGCTGATCCACCTTTTGCGCAATTTTCAATTTTCGATTTTACTTGGTAGTGCACCCAGGCTATACATATGCATAGGTTAGGATTTAGTTAGTATTAGGTCCCCTAACCATAGGGGGATGACTTCTCCGCAGTGGGAGGGACGAGTACTTAACAAGTTGCATGCAAGCTGTTACAGGAAACCAACATCCTCCAGTGGTAGACAGGTTATGTGTATGCTAGGTGTGTATTTTATCCCACAAGTGGGGCTTGCACTCTCTTGCAGGTAGGCACTTATCTGTTTTTAAGTAGCGCTGTTCATTTCTTTGCTATAAATTCAAAGAGAAATGACAGTACCTGGCACCAAATGCAGCAGGGCAGACACACCAGGACTGGGACCAGGACACAGAGCGTGCGCATCCAAAATCCTTGTAATCCAATCGAGTTGAAGAAAAAAGCGGGGCACCACTCCTTTAAAAGTCCCTTTATTCCGGTGGGGGAGACAGCAGGTACATGCAGTGGGGGTATCCAGTGCCTGACAGCTGTTTCGCTGGTTTAAACCAGCTTCTTCAGAGGCAGTATGTACTCTGAAGAAGCTGGTTTAAACTAGCGAAACAGCTGTCAGGCACTTGATACCCCCACTGCATGTACCTGCTGTCTCCCCCACCGGAATAAAGGGACTTTTAAAGGAGTGGTGCCCCACTTTTTTCTTCAACTCGATTTCATTTCTTTGCTACGTTCTCTGTATGGTGGTTGCCAGTCAGGCTGCAAGGTGGATGGTGGATCAATGTGTTCATATCGAGCTTCTCTCTAATGTCTATAGCAGCCTTTATTTTCATTTTATAAAGTCTGCAAGGGGGTAAATCTAAAAAACATGAACTGGCCACCAGGAGAGCATAAATACATGGAAATGTGTAATATTTCCTTTTTACACTAAACAGAAACCATATCAAAGATCAGAAGTACACATGCAGTATATCATGAGGCACACATTAATAAAACTCACCACTAAAAAGATAATAAAATTATATATATTAACACCTGTCAAAATCATCACAATTACTGTCCATGGAAAAATTCCCTCCAGTGACCTTACCACCCTGAAGAATAATGACTTTAGTCACAGGAAAGAGGTCTTGGGGTTATTCTGCTCAGCATCAGGGCAGCACAACAACGTCTTACTGGGAACTGCCACTGTGACCTCATATAGAGGAACTTCACATTATAAACTAGCTGTTGTTTCTGCATTATATGTATAGTAGATCCTTAGGATTATTACCACATCTTAATTGAGTCAGTTGGTTTGCTGACTTCCAGGCTGCATTTGATGCATTGGGCTGACCTTTAAAGCAAACCTGAACTGAAAATTGTAAGTAAAAATAAATGTACACTTACCCCCAGCAGAGTATACTAATCAGGCTCTTTTTCCCCTCCTGCGTCTTGTTTGTCCACTGTGATCAATGAAATTCTCTGTCCTCCATTTTAAAAATGTTGATGACCCTGTAACAGCTTCCAGGTCAGCACACTGTAAAACTGTAATATTGCCCCCTTGAGCCATAGGGAAACATTGATATTACCTTGCACATCAGTTGTCCTTTCAGTTATAACTGACAGCCAAGGATGCTCATCACAACCTCAGAATCACGGGTAACCCGGGTAACACAGTTAAATAAATAAATTACGGGCCGATTTGAGCAATTACGGGCTCAAAATCGTTACTTGTGATCAGCTGCGATCCCGGGTGGCGATTTCGAATGCATCCATAATTTAATCCGCATTCGACCCGTAATCCCGTTTTACGGCCGTAATAACGAGTCGGAATTCGTGATTACTTTAACGGTTAATAGCAAAGTACACGTACTTGCTTGAAACACCAAATTTGCAGGATCTGTTAAGAAGAACAGTGGAAAAAAAAGAGGACTAAAAATTCAAAAAGACCTTATAGTTTTTGAGAAAATTGATTTGAAAGTTCTAGTGCAGGGTGTGGGAGATGTTTCAGCAGTCGCATTTGGTGGTTAATAGAAAAGCCCCCTTACTTGCTAGAAAAACAAAAACAAATGTGCAGGATATGTTGAGAAGAACACTGGGAACAAGAGGAAATTCAAAAAGACCTTATAGTTTTTGAGAAACTTGATTTTAAAGTCAGGGGAAAAATAGTGGGGCTTCGCACCCTGAGCTATACCAGCCCACATAGACCATGGTATGGATGGTTTTCAGGGGAGAGGGGCGGCCAAGCCACCCCCTCTTCTCCAGAGCCCTTGTCCAATCTTTGGACAAGGGGCTCTTTCCCACCTCCGGTGCCCCAGGAGGAGGTGGGGCTGATGGCGCACTGGGGGGGGGGGTTCATGGTGGCACCTGGGAGTCCCCTTTAAGAAGGGGACCCCCAGATGCCAGCCCCCCTCCCAGGAGAAATGGGTTTAGAGGTACACAGTACCCATTACCCATTTCCAAAAAGGGTTGAGAGAAATAAAAACACAATGACAAAAAAAGTCCTTTAATATTGAAAAATAAGATGAATACAGTATTTAATAAGTCCCATTAAGATACTTAATTAACCAGAAATACCTATAAAAAATTTTCCCACGCCAATATCTTCGGAAATGTCCCACACCAATATCCTCTAATCTTATGATCTTCATTACATTGATTGAAGATCTCTGCACACCTGTATCTTTAAATTTTGGTTCCAAGGCTCCCCATTGGTCTAATAACAGACCAATAGTGATCCGGAGGATTGCATTTTCAGTATCTGTACAAGATAAGGTGATATAGAAACGGTTACATGTGCCTGGTGATTATCCAACCATAAAGGTGATTTTGAAACATCCTAAGCAACAGCTAGTAAAAAAATACAGAAAGACACTCTTAACACATTTACATGAAAAGATATTTCAAAAGCACAAATGAAAAACTAATTTATGATATTTTTCGCAAAAATAAATGGAAAAAGAATCCAAAAATGTAAAAATATATAAGCAATTAAAACAAATAGAAACAGTAAAAAATAAACAGAATAGTAAGCTCTGCAGAAAACAATTACATTTTCTTTGGTTAAATAATAATTTACTGAGTTAAGTCAAAATACTATTTATATGCACATTTGGTCCTAATCCATTTGAAGGGATTTAGATGTATGGAAATATGTTTAATTACCTTTAATAAATGTGTGGTTTCTGCTGTCATATTTTATTTGATGTGCAATTTAATCTTCTGATATTTACTTGAAAAAGGAGCCATAGATCAAAGAACCCAATGAAGATTTGAATCTGTTTGTTGTAATGTAGTGTATAAATTTGTATTAACAACACTTGATGAGGGTTTTTTTTTCATAGCAAGTTTCACAAAAATAAATACATAAATGAATGTTAACATTACCTGCTCATTTCCCAGCTTGAGAAAATGAAAGACTAATGTCACCTTTCTTGCACAGCCCTACCTCATCCAACATACTGTATGTGAGATCCAATAGCATTAACCGCAGCAGCAAATGAGAATTAGAAGAAAACTCCAAGCTAAAGAAACACATCCCAAATCATTATTTCATATGCAAAAGCAAAATATTCAAAAACAGACTTAATTTATCGACTGTTTATTTAAATGTCAAGCAAATTATTTGTGAGGTTAATTGCTGGAATACATTTGTTTTTGTCATGTGTTCTTTTTTTCACTGGATATTGACTTACTTTTTCGTCAATATCTGTATCATATTCCCTCTCCCTCTGCTTGGCGGATCACTCAAGTCTGCTCTTATCAGCTGAACGACAGACTGTACACACGCTCGATTTGACGTCCGAACGACCGGTCACTTGGACGTCCAAACGACGGGTCGTTTGCGCAAATCCGACGTGTGTATGTACCTCTAGTCACAGCTGGCTGATCACAAGCTTTCTTCCTCTGCCCCACACGTCAAGTTGCACAATTGCAGTGTGTGTCAGCTCCCTCATCAAGATCTCCAGCCTCGTGCGTCTCTCCCTTCAGCCCTTCCCACCATACCACACTCAAAAGAGACGTCAGGTCAGCGTAACCATGCTTGACGCTGACATCTGTGTAGATTACTGTGTTGGCAGTGAGCAGGAACTCGATGCCTTTATGCGGCATTTGAATTGTAATGCGCGTAATATCACGCTTACCTTCACTACAAGTAGGACAGAATTGTCCTTTTCAGATCTGTTGATCTGTAGGGATGGTGATGCTGTACGTACTTTGACATATCAAAAGCCCACTGCGGGTAACACCCTTCTCCACGCCACCAGCCATCATCCGCAGCATCTCAAAACTGGGATACTGTATGGTCAGTTCCTGCGATTACGCAGGAACTGCTCAGCAGAGATTGACTTCTAACGTGAGTCTCTTGAACTATATGACCGCTTTCGTGAGAGGGGGTACCAACATGGAGCATTGTGCTCTAGTTTTGAGAGAGCTAAGGAGCGCCAGAGGGAGGACTTGTTGGAGAAAGTCGGGGGACATCCAAGGGGGTCAGAAAAAGAGGAAGTCCATCCTTGTTTCATAACACCCTAAATTTCCAATTGGGGAAAGATCCGCGAGATACTCACCAGATATTGGCCAATCCTAGAAAATGATCCCGTCCTTAACAAAGTAGTTGGAAAACGCCCCCTATTAGTAACTAAACGAGCCCAAAATCTAAGAGATGCACTGGTCCACTCACAATACACTCCCACAGGAAAAACAACGTGGCTAGGAAAGAGTAAAACTGTGGGAATGTTTAAATGTGGCAAATGTGTTGCCTGTGACAGAGTAGTGCCCTCCAAAACGTTTACTGATGTTCAGGGTAAGAAGCACTGGACAATAAAAAGCTTTATAAATTGCGACACTGAGTGGGTCATTTACCGCTTAGAGTGCCCATGTCACAAAATGTATGTGGGAATGACAACAAGAAGGCTCAAAACGCGTGCAATGGAACACGTGTCCAACATAAAAAGTGGACTACAGGAGAATGGACAATATAAAAGTTCAGTGGCGGAGCATTTTTGTCAGGAACACAATGGAGACTCTGATGGCTTAAAGGTGATGGGCATAAGCCATATCCAGGCTAATAGGAGAGGGGGAGATCGACTAAAAACGTTGAAGCAGCAAGAAAGTCGATGGATTTATTTATTAGGGTCCATGAGCCCAGAAGGAATGAATAATGAATTGAATTATGCCCCATTTCTTGCACAATAAAAGCCTATAGCGGGAGAGGAACAATCAAGGAGAGGGGGGAGAATTGGTGACAATTTCTAGAATCTCATGAACTTTCCCGGTATGGGAGAACTGTGTGAAGAATATATGTATAACAATATTGGAATAAGATGATATACACCTTTAAGAGGAGTTACCATAACATAATACGAATGGCTGGAACAGGAGACATAATATTTATTATGGTGAATGCGTTGAAATAAGGATTTCCGCAATAGGTTTTCAGGACAAAATCAGGAATAACAGATAGTGGATGCAGTTTCGCAATGGTATGATACTATTCTCTGTGAAGAATGCCTCTGTGGATGTGTAATAGCTATGGGTGATGTCGGCTGTGGGCGGAAGTAAAAAGGCGGTAGTGCCTGGCTGCCCTCAAGATGAATGAGTGATAAAAGCGCAGCCCAGCCAATCACAACCTGCGCACATCCTGACGAAGCTTGCAAGTGGGCGGGCGCAACGTGTAGGTGGGCGGGTTCAAGTCCCGTAGCCGGAACTCCCAGTGTGGCTGCAGCCAAATTGCGTGGTCTCGGAGGAATTGTGCCCGCACACACAGCCGGACTGTCTGAGCTCCTCGCCTCTGCACAAACGGCAGGGTGGGTTGAGCCGGCGACAGGGTTGGAAGGCAAGGAATGGTCGCGACCGAAGACTGAGCTGCCAGCGTGAGAGGAGCGAACCACTCAATGAAGCAGTACTGGTGACAACAGAAGTGGTGAGATCGCTCCTGACCTCATACGCAATCTGCAAGCCACGTGGGATAGCACATCTCTAACTGCCTTGAATACAGCTAAACACCCTCTCTCCCCCTCTCTGAAGACTAAAGTACTTTGGTACCAGTACCAGTAGGGAGATGTGAATGGGGTGGTATGTATGGGCAGTATGAGTGTGTTTGAGTTCTATTACGGCTATTTTTAATGGTTTTAATTGGTTTGGTCTGTGTATGGCACAATTCCTCAATAAAGCCAATTTTTTCTTTTTTTTCACTAAACCTATGAGCAACTGGCCTATTCTATTTTGTATTAGTATTACATTTTTGTATATAGGGTTGCTCCCTCAAAAGCTTTGAGGTGTGGGTAGTGACTATTAAGGTGGTTGGTTGAGTCAGGCACTGATTGTTTGTATTTGTAGACAGTGCAGTTTCTAGGCTAAAATGCACCCAGGGCGAGTGTGTAAAAATTGTGCCTCCCCCCCCCCCAAGCAAGGTATGGGTGCCCGCAGTATAGGTTAGCCAGGTCTAGTTGCACTTAGTATAGGTCCCCCCAGTATAGGTAGCCAAGAATAGGTACCCCAGTATAGGTAGCCAGGCAGCATAGGTGAGCCAGTATAGTTGCCCCCACTATAGGTTAGCCAGGTAGGTGCCTCCAGTATAGGTAGCCAGTATGCCCCCAGTATAGGTTAGATAGGCAGGCGCCCCCGGTATAAGTTAGATAGGTAGGTGCCCCAATACAGGTTAGCTAGGTGGGTGCCTCTAATATAGGTAGCCAGAATAGTTACCCCCAGCATAGGTTAGATAGGCAGGTGCCCCCCAGTATAGGTTAGATGGGTAGCTGCCCCCCAGTATAGGTTAGATTAGGTTGGTGCCCCCCAGTATAGGTTAGATTAGGTAGGTGCCCCCCAGCATAGGTTAGATTAGGTAGGTGCCCCCCAGTATAGGTTAGATTAGGTAGCTGCACCCCAGCGTAGGTTAGATTAAGTAGGTGCCCCCCAGTGTAGGTTAGATTAGGTAGGTGCCCCCCAGTATAGGTTAGATTGGTAGCTGCCCCCCAGCGTAGGTTAGATTAGGTAGCTGCCCCCTAGTATAGGTTAGATTAGGTAGGTGCCCCCCAGGGTAGGTTAGATTAGGTAGGTGTCCCCCAATGTAGGTTAGATTAGGTAGGTGCCCCCCAGTATAGTAAAATTTGAAATGGCTGTGGCGCTTATTGACTAACAATTAATAGGCTGCAGAGAGAACTATAAGGTTTGCTCAGACCTTATCGAATATTGAAACATGTACAGATGATCTATCTGCGCCTTAGTGACCAATTCACTCAGTTTCCAACATAAAAGGTTTTATTATAAAAACAAAGGTCAATTTTGTACGACAGAATGTTACCCAGACTTCTAGAGATCAGCTGACCTCACCACACTTCAAACTTCCATACACACTCCCACATCCACAGCTCAGGATGGTTAGATTGTCTCCCCACTGAAAAGCCAGCCTCGTGCCGCCCGTGATCAGACAGGGGGAACCCCCACCTGGAGTTGAGCTGAAATTTTCGTAATTTCGCATTACTAAAATTACGCATGCAAAATTTGCGATTACGATGCGAAATTACAGTAGCGTAATTGCCATTAAAATCGTTTTCGTTTTCGCGTTTCGTTCATGCCGTAATTTCGCATTAAACGCTACCGTAATTTCGCGTTAAACCGTAACGCTCCGTATAGTATAAAAAAGCCGCCGACTTTAAGGGTTAATAGCAAAGCCCCCTTAAATGCTAAGAGCCTCAAATTTGGAGAATATATTAAGGAGATCAGGAGGAATAAGAGGAAAAAATTTTTTTCAAAAAGACCTTATAGTTTTTGAGAAAATCGATGTTAAAGTTTCAAAGGAAAAATGTAAACATTTAAAAACCCGCCGACTTTAACGGTTAATAGCAAAGCCTGCTTAAAGTTTAGGAACACCAAATTCCCAGGGTATATTAAGGGGATCAGTGGGAATAAGAGGAAAATTTTTTTTTTTCAAAAAGACCTTATAGTTTTTGAGAAAATCGATTTTTAAGTTTCAAGGGCGAAAATGTCTTTTAAATGCGGAAAATGTCAGTTTTTTTTGCACAGGTAACAATAGTGTATTATTTTCATAGATTCCCCCAAGTGGGAAGAGTTTTACTTACTTCGTTCTGAGTGTGGGAAATATAAAAAAAAAACGACGTGGGGTCCCCCCTCCCAGACCTCTTTAACCCCTTGTCCCCATGCAGGCTGGGATAGCCAGAATGCGGAGCACCGGCCGCGTGGGGCTCCGCACCCTGACTATACCAGCCCGCATGGTCCATGGATTGGGGGGTCTCGGAAGGGGAGGGGCAGCCAAGCTTTCCCCTCCCCCTCCGAGCCCTTGTCCAATCCAAGGACAAGGGGCTCTTCTCCACCTCCGATGGGCGGTGGAGGTGGAGGCCGCGATTTCCTGGGGGGGTGGAGGTTCATGGTGGAATCTGGGATGCCCACCCCCCCTCCCAGGAGAAATGAGTATAGAGGTACTTGTACCCCTTACCCATTTCCTTTAAGAGTTAAAAGTAAATAAACACACAAACACTTAGAAAAAGTATTTTAATTGAACAAAAAACATAACCACGAAAAAAGTCCTTTAATATTCTTAATTAACCATTAATACTTACCTGTCCCTTTAAATAAATGATCCCTCGAAATAGCCTCGGAAATGTTCTATCAGTTACAATGTAACAAAGTTATTACAATGTAACAACTTTGTTACATTGTAACTACGCCGCACCCGACGTCACTCGCCGCCGCCGCATACGCCGCATACGCGTCTGCGCTGCACGGACCCGACAGAGCTCTGAGCTATATAGCTCAGAGCTCTCTAAAGCATCTTTGTATTTTGGCTCCAAGGAGCCCCATTGGTCCTTAGCAGACCAATGGGGTTCCTTCAAATCAGAAGGAACCCCATTGGTCTGCTAAGAACCAATGGGGCTCCTTGGAGCCAAAATACAAAGATGCTTTAGAGAGCTCTGAGCTATATAGCTCAGAGCTCTGTCGGGTCCGTGCAGGACGCTAAGTCCCCGCCGGCTCCGCTGCCTTCCCGTCTCTCCCACATGTCACCCACATGTCACCCACATGTGGGTGACAGATGTGGGCGGGGTGGACAGCGGGAGCTGCGGGGACTTAGCGTCCTGCACGGACGCGTAATTGCTGCGGCGGCTGAGCGGCGAGTGACGTCGGGTGCGGCGTAGTTACAATGTAACAAAGTTGTTACATTGTAATAACTTTGTTACATTGTAACTGATAGAACATTTCCGAGGCTATTTCGAGGGATCATTTATTTAAAGGGACAGGTAAGTATTAATGGTTAATTAAGAATATTAAAGGACTTTTTTCGTGGTTATGTTTTTCGTTCAATTAAAATACTTTTTCTAAGTGTTTGTGTGTTTATTTACTTTTAACTCTTAAAGGAAATGGGTAAGGGGTACAAGTACCTCTATACTCATTTCTCCTGGGAGGGGGGGTGGGCATCTGGGGGACCCCTTTTTAAAGGGGACTCCCAGATTCCACCATGAACCCCCCCCCCAAAATAATACACTATTGTTACCTGTGCACAAAAAACTGACATTTTCCGCATTTAAAAGACATTTTCGCCCTTGAAACTTAAAAATCGATTTTCTCAAAAACTATAAGGTCTTTTTGAAAAAAAAATTTTCCTCTTATTCCCACTGATCCCCTTAATATACCCTGGGAATTTGGTGTTCCTAAACTTTAAGCAGGCTTTGCTATTAACCGTTAAAGTCGGCGGGTTTTTAAATGTTTACATTTTTCCTTTGAAACTTTAACATCGATTTTCTCAAAAACTATAAGGTCTTTTTGAAAAAAAAAAATTTCCTCTTATTCCTTCTGATCTCCTTAATATATTCTCCAAATTTGAGGCTCTTAGCATTTAAGGGGGCTTTGCTATTAACCCTTAAAGTCGGTGGCTACCTAACATTGATCCATGCGTCAACTTTTCCGCTTCGGGAGCATGGCCATACGCATTAATTTCGTAATACCCGTTGCAATGCGAAAATTATGCGAAAATTACGCTTACGCGAAATTTCGCGAAATCCTTCTTCATTACGATTATGTACTTACGGCCATAAACGTAATTACACTAATTACGCGAAATTTCACGAAATCGTATTTACGCCATTACGCTCATCTCTACCCCCACCCCAGCTATATATTGTGGCAGCTTGCAGGCCTATTTCTTATAGAGAAAAGCGTGGATATCCTTCCGGTATCAGTTCAATACATTTCCAAGTATCAGCAGAGAAATTATATTTACAGTTCAAATGCTGATAAAACGTTCTATAAACGCTGCATAACCGCTGCATAAAATCTCCTATAAAGTTCCAGTAACTCTTGATTAGAGTTGGGCCAATCTCCAATTTTAGGTTCGCGAACCGGGTTCGCGAACTTCCGCGAAAGGTTCGGTTCGCGTTAAAGTTCGCGAACCGCAATAGACTTCAATGATGCGAACTTTGAAAAAAAAAAATTATGCTGGCCTCAAAAGTGATGGAAAAGATGTTTCAAGGGGTCTAACACCTGGAGGGGGGCATGGCGGAGTGGGATACACGCCAAAAGTCCCCGGGAAAAATCTGGATTTGACGCAAAGCAGCGTTTTAAGGGCAGAAATCACATTGAATGCTAAATGACAGGCCTAAAGTGCTTTAAAACAGTGGCGGGTTCACTGAACAGAACAGGTATGCAGTGGCGGGTTCACTGAACACAACAGGTATGCAGTGGCGGGTTCACTGAACAGGTATACAGTGGCGGGGTCACTGAACAGAACAGGTATACAGTGACAGGTTCACTGAACAGAACAGGTATGCAGTGGCGGGTTAACTGAACAGGTATACAGTGGCGGGTTCACTGAACAGAACAGGTATGCAGTGGTGGGTTCACTGAACAGGAATACAGTGGCGGGTTCACTGAACAGGTATGCAGTGGTGGGTTCACAGAACAGGTATGCAGTGGCGGGTTCACAGAACAGGTATGCAGTGGTGGGTTCACTGAACAGGTATGCAGTGGTGGGTTCACAGAACAGGTATGCAGTGGCGGGTTCACAGAACAGGTATGCAGTGGCGGGTTCACTGAACAGGTATGCAGTGGTGGGTTCACTGAACAGGTATGCAGTGGTGGGTTCACTGAACAGGTATGCAGTGGCGGGTTCACAGAACAGGTATGCAGTGGCGGGTTCACTGAACAGGTATGCAGTGGTGGGTTCACAGAACAGGTATGCAGTGGCGGGTTCACAGAACAGGTATGCAGTGGCGGGTTCACTGAACAGGTATGCAGTGGTGGGTTCACTGAACAGGTATGCAGTGGTGGGTTCACTGAACAGGTATGCAGTGGTGGGTTCACAGAACAGGTATGCAGTGGCGGGTTCACTGAACAGGTATGCAGTGGTGGGTTCACTGAACAGGTATGCAGTGGTGGGTTCACAGAACAGGTATGCAGTGGTGGGTTCACAGAACAGGTATGCAGTGGCAGGTTCACTGAACAGGTATGCAGTGGTGGGTTCACAGTACAGGTATGCAGTGGTGGGTTCACAGAACAGGTATGCAGTGGCAGGTTCACTGAACAGGTATGCAGTGGTGGGTTCACAGTACAGGTATGCAGTGGTGGGTTCACAGAACAGGTATGCAGTGGCAGGTTCACTGAACAGGTATGCAGTGGTGGGTTCACAGTACAGGTATGCAGTGGTGGGTTCACAGAACAGGTATGCAGTGGCAGGTTCACTGAACAGGTATGTAGTGGTGGGTTCACAGTACAGGTATGCAGTGATGGGTTCACAGTACAGGTATGCAGTGGCAGGTTCACTGAACAGAACAGGTATGCAGCCAGGAACAAGCTAAGCCTAACTAATCTTTCCCTATGAGAGACAGTCTGCAGCAGCTCGCCCTACTCTCACTAACGCAGGCACACGAGTGACCGTAATGGCCGCCGCTGCCTGCCTTTTATAAGGGGGGAAGTGGCTCCAGGGGCTAGTGTAGCCTAATTGGCTACACTGGGCCTGCTGACTGTGATGTAGAGGGTCAAAGTTGACCCTCATGGTGCATTATGGGGCGAACCGAACTTCCGCAAAAGTTCGCCTGCGGGACGCAAACGCGAACCACTGAAGTTCGCATGGAACCGTTCGCAGGCGAACCGTTCGGCCCAACACTACTCTTGATTTCCGGTGCTGTAAAAAACACACATGTCCTCTTTGTACATTCAATATGTCAGTCATGGACATTTAAATTCATAGCAGTTGTCTGCTCCGCAGTTAGCGTGTTAGAATAGAATAGAATAACATTCTAACACGCTAACTGCGGAGCAGACAACTGCTATGAATTTAAATGTCCATGACTGACATATTGAATGTACAAAGAGGACATGTGTGTTTTTTACAGCACCGGAAATCAAGAGTTACTGGAACTTTATAGGAGATTTTATGCAGCGGTTATGCAGCGTTTATAGAACGTTTTATCAGCGTTTGAACTGTAAATATAATTTCTCTGCTGATACTTGGAAATGTATTGAACTGATACCGGACGGATATCCACGCTTTTCTCTATAAGAAATAGGCCTGCAAGCTGCCACAATATATAGCTGGGGTGGGGGTTTCCCCTGTCTGATCACGGGCGGCACGAGGCTGGCTTTTCAGTGGGGAGACAATCTAACCATCCTGAGCTGTGGATGTGGGAGTGTGTATGGAAGTTTGAAGTGTGGTGAGGTCAGCTGATCTCTAGAAGTCTGGGTGACATTCTGTCGTACAAAATTGACCTTTGTTATTATAATAAAACTTTTTATATTGGAAACTGAGTGAATTGGTCACTAAGGCGCAGATAGATCATCTGTACATGACCCCCAGCATAGGTTAGATAGGTAGCTGCCCCCCAGCGTAGGTTAGATTAGGTAGGTGCCCCCCAGCGTAGGTTAGATTAGGTAGGTGCCCCCCAGCGTAGGTTAGATTAGGTAGGTGCCCCCCAGGGTAGGTTACATTAGGTAGCTGCCCCCCAGCGTAGGTTAGATTAGGTAGGTGCCCCCCAGTGTAGGTTAGATAGGTAGGTGCCCCCAGCGTAGGTTAGATTAGGTAGATGCCCCCCAGTATAGGTTAGATTAGGTAGGTGCCCCCCAGGGTAGCTTAGATTAGGTTGGCGCCCCCCAGTGTAGGTTAGATTAGGTAGGTGCCCCCTCGGGAAGGTTAAATTAGGTAGGTGCCCCCCAGCGTAGGTTAGATTAGGTAGCTGCCCCCAGTATAGGTTAGATTAGGTAGGTGCCCCCCAGTGTAGGTTAGATTAGGTAGGTGCCCCACAGTATAGGTTAGATAGGTAGCTGCCCCCCAGTGTAGGTTAGATTAGGTAGGTGCCCCCCAGGGTAGGTTAGATAGGTAGCTGTCCCCCATAATGGAGGGCGGAGCCGTAGCCGCGGGGAGGGCAGCCCTCCCTCTCCCTCCCTCTCCTGGGCCGCCCTCCGTGCTCCACCCTCAGATGCAGAGCGCAGCAGCAGCCAGGGAGGGAGCGCTGTATACAACATATCTCCCTGCGTTCTAAGCGCTGCTCTCTTGCCGCCGGTCTCTTCCTCTCTGCCTATACGATGATACACACACTGGTTCCGGCTAAACAGGAACCAGCGTGTGTATCATCGTATAGGCAGAGAGGAAGAGACCGGCGGCGAGAGAGCACAACGCTTGGAACGCAGGGAGGTATGTTGTATACAGCGCTCCCTCCCTGGCTGCTGCTGCGCTCTGCATCTGAGGGGGGAGCACGGAGGGCGGCCCAGGAGAGGGAGGGAGAGGGAGGGCTGCCCTCCCCGCGGCTACGGCTCCCCCCTCCATTTCAGCGTCCACCTCCCAACAGTTCCCAACAGTGCCCCGGGCGGCGGCACGGGCCGCACGGCTCTAGAAACAGGCGTGTTTGTAGATTACTGTGTTAGCCTGTAAGGAGAGGGAGGAGGAGTCGCCGAACAGCACTCGTAGCTGTTCTAGTTAAATGCACTTTGGCAGCCACAGGAGTCATGACTGTGGTGCTAGCTGCCGGTAACTAAAAGGGTGCTATAGCCTCCCCAAGCACCCTACTGGCCATGGCTACACCCAGTGTGCAGCGCACCTGCTGCCCTGCTGCTCCATGAAGCCATCATATGATTCAGAAATCGGAGGCTCCTGCACAGAGTGCGGGGCCCTCTTCAGGTGCGGGCCTGGGGTGATTGCCCTACTTGCCCCCCTCAAAGGCCGGCTCTGTTTATAAACACAACAAATATTAATAATGCATGGTATCCTGCTAATGTGGACTGTTAGGTGCCATTTGCACATCCCTGATCAACCTGATTTAACACCTAGTAGTCAGTGGAGATCGGTTTGCTGTGAAGCATAGAGTTTTGCCCAGTCAAAGGGCTTTGACTGGGTGGGGCTATAGCAAGTTGAAGAGAGGTTTTATATGATGATGTCAGCAGTGACTTGAACACTGCAAATCACATCAGTGAGTGCGCTAGAAGTGACTGCACCCGAGATGAACTAGTCCAAGTTTATACAGAACCGAAGATAAAGGGACCTGGTGTAGCCCCGAAACATTTGCTATTAGTTTTTGTCTTGAACTAAAACAAGCATAAAAGGATTAAGTGCCATATTTTAATAAAGGGCACTATGGCGAAAAATTGTAAAATTTAAAATATGTGCAAAGAAACAAACAAGAAGTATGTATTTTCCAGAGTAAAATGAGCCACTTTTCTCCTATGTTGTTGTCACTCAGGTAGTAGAAATCTGACAGAAGTGACAGATTTTGGACTAGTCCATCTCTTCATAGGGGATTCTCAGGGATTTATGTATTTAATTTCAAAAGCACTTAGTGAATGGCAGTTGCTCTGTCCAAATGCCAAAAAACTGTGTAGCGAGCAAGGAAGCTGGCCAGCATCATTGTTTTAATCATTTTTAGGGAATATCTTTATAAAGAATAAAAGCCTTGCTGAGAATCCCCTATGAAGAGATGGACTAGTCCAAAACCTGTCATTTCTGTCAGATTTCTACTACCTACTGTAAGTGACAGCAACATAGGAGAAAAGTAATTTATGACTAATTTTACTCTGGAAAAAATGTACTTCTTATTTGTCTATGTTTGCACATATTTAAAATTTTACAATTTTTTGCCATAGTTCCCCTTTAAAGAGGAACTTCAACCTAAACAAACATACTGTCGTTAAGTTACATTAGGTATGTTAATTAAAATAGATAGGTGACATAATTTCTTACCCACCCTGTTTTAAAAGAACAGGCAAATGTTTGTGATTTCATGAGAGCAGCCATCTTTTTGGTTGAAAGGAGGTGACAGGGAGCATGAGACACAGTTCCAACTGTCCTGTATCCACGGGAGAAAATCGCTTTACAAATGTTATTTGTTGTTGTTGTTGTTGTTTGTTGTTGATCACCCTTCCCGGTTGCTAGGCAACAAAAACAACATCAGAAATCCTATCATGCTTTGCACAGCATCAGGGGAAAAAAGCCCGGGCAGTTTTCTTTGATGGGGCAGAGCTTAGCTAAAAATGCAGCTAAAAATGAGACTTCGGTAAGAAAAACAAAGTTCTGATGCTGCGAAACTGTTAAAGAAACACCAAACCTTTTCAGTGCTGTTGAGTAGATTTTTAGTCTGGAGGTTCACTTTAACTTACCGTAACTAAAAACCTGACTGTCAGAGCTGAATTTCAGTATTTGTTTATTGTAAAGTCTGTTTGAAAATTGCAAATATTTTTAAATAGGTAAATAAGGCCTGGTGCACACCAAAAACCGCTAGCAGATCCGCAAAATGCTAGCAGATTTTGAAACGCTTTTTCTTCTTTTTCTGTAGCGTTTCAGCTAGCATTTTGCGGTTTTGTGAAGCGTTTTTGGTGTAGTAGATTTCATGTATTGTTACAGTAAAGCTGTTACTGAACAGCTACTGTAACAAAAACACCTGCAAAACCGCTCTGAACTGGCGTTTTTCAGAGCGGTTTGCGTTTTTCCTATACTTAACATTGAGGCAGAAACGCATCCACAATCCAAAAAATGCCTCACACCGGGAGGATTCGTTTCTGCAAAACGCCTCCTGCTCTGGTGTGCACCACCCCATTGAGATACATTGACCAAGCAGATCCGCAGCCGCAAGCGGATCTGAAAACGCTGAAAAAGCCGCTCGGTGTGCACCAGCCCTTAATTACAACTTTTTAAAATATCCAATTCAATGACGTATGGAGTTCATCTTTAAACACAATAGGTTTGGCATAACCTGATATCAGAAGCAATATCTGAACCAGACATCCTTGTGGTTAGTACATTTTCACCTACATATAAATAGTTTTTTCAACAAAAATATTTGCTGTTGCAGCACAAACTGTACAAATCTTCTAAACGATGCCCTTGATTTATCATCCACTGGGATGTCTCCAAAGTTTAAAGCAAAAGATGAGAGCGTTACCACTGGGGCAGTCTACCATGTAATCTAACACGTCTAAATACTTTTTTACTACTTCGAAAAGCTTGCAGCTAATTCTGTTTGCATTGAACCAGGGTTAAGAAAGGAGCAGTGACTTGTCTTGTTTATCTAGAAATTGGTGCCAAAGGCATAATAACAAACCTGAATCTCAGCAAATAAAAACAAATTTTGTTTACATCTTTTCACTAGTTTGTTGCTCGATTTCTATTTAGTCAGTTCTCTACACATGACAATACAAAACATAACATGAACAATAGTTATGTTCCATGGGAATTTATTTATTTGATCTCTTAACTTCTGTTTCTTTTCTTTGACTTACTACCAGATATTGATGTAAAACTCATTTCAAACTGTATTAAAAGTTTTCACTTGTAAGCTATGTTGTTATTATTATTATTGATGATGATTTATCTAGCAGCATAATCTTTGGTGGCACTGTACAAAGTAAGATACAAACAAGAGTGCATATTATTACACAGTGATAGTAGCTTACAGAGACTTTGGCCTCAATTCACTAAGCTTATCTCCTGTCTTTAATAACGTTTCTAGAGTCATTACCATGGTGATGAGGCATGTAGTATTAAGGAAACATTTTACCTCAGGCAAACCTAAAGTTAACTCTTCAATCCTTAAAACGACTCCAGAATTCTAAAGTTAAAGACAGGCTGTTAATTAACTGTGTGTGAAAATAACTACAGAGGAGGTAACTTAACTACAGAGGAGGTAACTTAAGGAATGAAGAGATAAGATAACTCTCTCACTGTACCGTGGTAAGTTTTCACTTTCCTTATTACCTCCAGTATGATCTTAGTGAATTGAGGCTATTGTCTAAACAAAATAGAATTTTTTACTTAATGTTTATAAAAAAATTACCTTTCTATATAAACTTGTACCCATCTAGGTACTCTCTTTAGAGAACTGTTTCCACAACACTCCCCAGAAACTCACACCTTGCTCTAAGAAATAACAACCTACAATAGGAGGCTTTGTTACTCATTTTTCAACACCTGAACTAATCATTTAACTGGCAGCCAACTGTTGTATTCCAATTTTACAGTTTCTGTTAGGAATTTAACTGCGTATTGCATAACAGTATTTTATACTGTATGTACATAAAAAATAACCAATCTACAACTTCCCATTAATTCTTGCAATAATTACAAAGACACACTGATATATTTTCCTTAAAGGGGAACTTCAGCCTAAACAAACATACTGTCATTAAGTTACATTAGTGATGTTGATTAGAATAGATAGGTAATATAATTTTTTACCCACCCTGTTTTAAAAGAGCAGGCAAATGTTTGTGATGTCATGGGGGCTGCCATCTTTGTCATGAGGGCTGCCATCTTTTTGGTTGAAAGGAGGTGACAGGGAGCATAAGACACAGTTTCAACTGTCCTTTGTCCTGATAACCCCACCCAGCTGCACGCGCTAGGCTTCAAATGTTAAATTAAAAATGTAAAAAAAAAAAAAAATTGCACCAAAACAGCAGAACGAGAACAACAACATCAGAAATCCCATCATGCTTTGCACAGCATCAGGGGAAAAATGCCCGGGCAGTTTTCTTCTGTGCATCTAAAAATGAGGCTTGTATAAGAGAAACAAAGTTCTGATGCTGTGAAACTGTTAAAGAAACACCAAGCCTTTTAAGTGCTGCTGAGTCGATTTTTAGTCTGGAGGTTCACTTTAACAAAAACAGATTGTGCCTTTTAGGGTGCACTTATAGAGAACTTGAGGTGGATTTTTTAACTCTTAATAGGACACAGAGGCATGCTCTGTGCACAGTGACATGCCTCTCTGTCCTTCTGCTGCCGCCGCCAGTTCCCCCGGGCTCTGCTGTCCTTCCTGAAAAGGCTAGCGACAATTTGCTTGTTGCTAGTTTACCTGGCATGCATTAATCACTACTCCTCCATTACATGGCTTCCCCCGCCGCTCCCTGCCTCCGCTAGCTTCCTCCAATTGGAAGCTAAACCGTGACCCAGGAAGTACTTGAGTCACATCTGCAACACACAGGAAGACAGTGGAGACAGTGGAGTCAGAGAGGAGTCAAAGCATGCTCATCTGCATGCTCATTCTAGTTCAGTGACTTAAAATGTCAGAGGCAGAACTTAAGTACAGAAGTAAGGTAACTGGCAGTGTTTATTAAAGCGGGATTGTCACCATAAAAATCTAATTTCAACAGCAACTGGTCTGAGTGTATTAAATGATAAAGATGCTAATCCTGCATTCAAAACTTTAAAAACGTTTTCTGCTGTTATGGTTTGGAGTTATCACATACCTTAGGAGCACTGGCCCTTTAATTGCCATTGCCATTGGCTGGAAAAACAGTAGCATGCTAGGAGATCTTTTTATCTATAATATATTCCTCCTCTTCCCTTTATTTCCCCCTCTTTCTAATGAAATAAGACAGTGCACTAGTATACTACTAGTATAGACCTCAGTGGGAGTGTCTGAAGACTCTGGGAGGAGGGTGAGTAACAGATACACAATTAGCAAGAGCAGAAAAAAATAGTGAGGGAGGAAATTATGTCAGGATTAGCTTCATTCAAAGGTAACCAAGATGGTGTCTAGAATAGGATTTCCTGCTTTTCTTTTATAAAATTCACAGGAATTATAACGTGGACAGTGCAATACATCTGTTATGTAAGTAGAACTAGTATGTATCTACTTATATATGTGTTTTTATTTCTAGGTAAGCATGGGTGTCACCTGTTCTTTAAAGTGCACCTGAACTCAGAACTTGCTCTATGCTCTAACACATGCGCAAAAAAAAAACCTTTGGGGCCCGTTCTCACCTGAGCGGGAATCGCGCGATTCCCGCTCAGGGCAAACCGCTAGCGGTTTTGTCAAAACTGCTACACATTGTAGCCATCTGTAGTGTTCGCCATCGCTCCAAAACCGCTGCAGTGTCCGGTGATTTTTATGCGGGAATCGCGGGAAAATCACTACCGCAAACCGGCGTTTCGCAATTACAAGTGTGAACAGGCCCTAAAAGATATGTATTTTTTGTTACAGCTGATGCAATAAATCTGCAGTGTTTCTACTTCTTTCTTTCATGGAAGCAGACATATTGTTAACATTCTGTGTTTTCAAATAAGCGTATCTGCCGTGGCAGTCAGCTGACACAGGGGTGAGATCAAATTTCAATTTGTGATTGACACAGATGAGCGGGAATTAGACAGGCTAAACTCTCTAAATACATTCAGGGTGCATTTCTCTATGTTTTACTTCTGTCCTGTGCAACATTTTGCATCCACTTTAAAGAAAGAAGATGGCAACCTACATATTCTTCTCACTCCAAGATTCATTTAAAAGGCTGTCTTTGCCCATTGGTCCTTTCCCTCAATTGTATCCACTGAATTGGTACACTGATTGATGCTGCACAATAAGTTTGAAGCCAAAATTCATAGAGATCTCCATTGTGAAATTATTTAGAACTAGCAGACCTAAGCCCATTTAAAAACGGGCTCTAGGTCTCGTCACGCTGCCACCGATGCCAGTCAGTGTGGGCGTGTGCCCGCCGCGCGCACCAGTTCGCCCGCCGAGTGCACCCATCTGTCACCTGACGCACGTGCACCCATCCGCCGGCTCTGCTGGCCACCCTGCGTCCTGTCCCGAACGGCTGTCAGTGCTTGACATGCGCAGTAGCGCAAAAGCACTGACACACAGACAGGATGCAGGGACACTTGTAAATGATTATATAGGATGTGTTCACACTATGCATGTCACTGCATGGCACTTTACTACATGTGAATGCATTGCACATACAATTGTAAAGGCATATTCACATCTTTGTATTGTAACAGACCACCTTATCCAAACTCAAATTCTACAGGGCGTTTCAGAATGACATGCCCATTAACAACCATGGTACCATAGCAATTCTATATGCTGTCAGAAATAACATGCACATTATAATGTGCAGCTTGTGGTTGAGCTATACCCAAATTGCAGCGCACACAGTGCAAGTCAAAATCAGGAACAATTTAGATAATTTATGCAACCTTATTAAAAGGAACCCGACCGAGGTGTGAGACCTACGGAAGCTTCCATATTTATTTCCTTTTAAACAAATTCCAGTCGCCTGGCAGTCCTGCTGATCTTTCTGGTCAGTAGAGTCTAAATCACACAACTGAAACAGGCAAGCAGCTATTCTTGTCAGATTTGTCATAGACATCTGATCGGCATGCTTGTTCATGTTCTATGGCTTAAAGAGGAACTGTCGCAAAAATCTTAAAATTCAAAACACATACAAATAAGAAGTACATTTCCTCCATAGTAAACTGAGCCATACATGAGTTTTCTCCTAGGTTGCTGTCACTTACAGTAGGTAGTAGAAATCTGACATTACCAAAGATTTTGGGTTAGTCCATGTTTTCATGGGGATTCTGAACATGACCATTATACTTTATAAAGACATTCCCTGAAAAAGTTTTATTCAATGATGCTGGCCAGCCTCCCTGCTCACTGCACACTTTTTTGGCAGTTAGGTGGAGTAATTGCCATTCACTAAGTGCTTTAAAAAATAAAGATATCCCTAAGAACCCCCTATAAGAAGATGGGCTAGTCCAAAATCTGTCGGTAATGTCAGATTTCTACTACTTACTGTAAGTGACAGCATCATAGGAGAAAAGTAATTTATGGCTCATTTAACTCCGGAAGAAACTTACTTTTTATTTGTATATGTTTACATGTATTTTACATTTTAAGATTTTTGCGACAGAGGTCCTTTAAAGAGATTCTGTACTCTAAAAGTCTTACAATAAAAAGCATACCATTCTATTCCTTATGTTCTCCTGTGCCCCTCTGTGCTGTTTCTGCCACTCCCTGCTGCAATCCTGGTTTGTAATTAACAGTTTTAGGCAGTGTTTACAAACAAAAGACTGGCTTCTAACCAGAGTATAATAGGCTGAGAACTAGCTCACTGTGTGACTCATGCAGAGCTTGGAGGGTGTGTGTAAAGCTTGTGCCAATGACAAGCAGTGCTGCACATTCCACACATACCAGCCTCAGCCCCGACAGACACGACAGAGGAAAGGAGATAAGATTTATTGCAGAGACAGTGCAAGTAGGAAAGGCTGCAATAAGACAGGCCACATTAGAACAGTAATAGAAACTTATAGGACAGAAGAAATAAGGCTCAACATTTTGTTACAGAGTCTCTTTAAAGTGTTAGAGGCAGAGGATCAGCAGGATAGCCAGACAATGTGCATAATTTAAAAGGAAATAAACATGTCAGCGTCCATATCCCTCTCACCTCGGGTTCCCTTTAAACACACAAAATAGTATTTGACAGAATAATTCAAGTGTACACAAAGCAGGCTAGACAGGGGACTAAAAGATAACTAGAGAACACTTAATAATGATTCTGTAATCCAGGAGAATATTAAAGGATACCCAAGGTGACATGTGACATGATGAGATAGACATGGGTATGTACAGTGCCTAGCACACAATAACTTGGCTGTGTTCCTTTTTTTCTTTCTCTGCCTGAAATAGTTAAATATCAGTTATGTAAGTGGCTGACTCAGTCCTGACTCAGACAGGAAGTGACTACAGTGTGACCCTCACTGATAAGAAATTCCAACTGTAAAACACTTTCCTAGCAGAAAATGGCTTCTGAGAGCAGGAAAGAGATAAAAAGGATCAATAATTCATAGATTTTAGCTCTGGTATACTTCAATGAATGTGTCATTGAGCAAAAACAACAAAACAGTTAAAACTTAAAAAGTAGATTTAAACATAAAATGAAACTGTGAAATATCTTAAAAAGTCATTTTTAGGAGAAGGAAGATAGATATAATCGTTTATTTCATTAGTTTATTTTTGCCTCGGGTGTCCTTTAAGATACCCATAAAGTACCCATAAAGGTTACACATGAGATGTAATTGACAATATTCACCAAGTCAGAGAGATAAATTTAAATGTTGATCAGGTGGCTAATTATATTGTTTACACCAGTTATGTTTTACTTTATAAATATGTTTTGTTTTTATTTCAACTACTTATCTCATACTCTTGTCAGTGGAACAGGTCAGATGTGTCAGCTAGACAATGTTTTAGAAAACAATAACAGAGAGAAAGAGATCACAACTCTATATTTCAAAGTCCCTAAACAAGTTAAACTTTACCTTAACCAATAGTAGCAATAGCAACCTTTTAGATATTGTATAAATCTATGCGGTAAGCATTGCCTCTGTGTGATTTTTCATGAAGCAAACACTTGGGTATATTTAGCATCACCGAGACTGATGGGCGTGACTTGTGAGATATAGAATTACTGTCTGATATTTAATACTGTATTTGTATGCTCTCCTGTCCTCACACCAACTTTCACCACCCCCTATGCCTAACACTAACCCTCCACCCCACCTCTAACACAAACCCATGTTTAAATCATTCTTAGGTGGATAGTGGGTGGACATTAGGCAGTTAAAAGGAAACAAGAGACGTTGGGGGGAAGCTTTTATACATACCTGGGGCTTCCTCCAGCCCCATACGCACGGATCGCTCCCACACCGCCGTCCTCTGCTGCCTGGATCCGCCGGTACCGGGTCCCGTCATTGCCGCGAGTTGGCCAGTTGGCCGGCAGACGCGGCCAATTGTTCGCATCATACAGGGCTCCCTCCGTATACATACGCATGAGGCTGCCTACTGCGCCGGAAGTGACAGGACCCGGTGCTGCCGATACAGGAAGCGGAGGATGGCGGCGTGGGAGCGATCCAGGCTTATGGGGCTGGAAGAAACCCCAGGTATGTATAAAAGCTTTTTCAATTTTTTATTACCGTTCCTCTCTGGTTCCATTTAAGCAGTTCATTTTGCTTAGGCAACTTATTCTAAATAGTAATTCCACTTTAGTTAAAAAAATCTCTATATAACATATAATCTTTACACAACTCATTTTGTAACTGGAACATTTAAAATTGTATCTTTCAATCTCTGTCTGCATCTGCAAGAACTTTCTTGTAAGCGTGCTGGAGCCCATGAGGACAATATACAACTAGGCATAAAAGACTTCCGAAAATTATCATCTTTCTTTATTGTCATTGGTTCAGAAATCTGCAGAAGCAGGAAGTAACATTTTCTGTGTTCTTTGCACCCCTTTAGCTTGGTTTCATGCACTTCAACATTCAACATGATGGATTCCTCAGGCTTATGAGTATCCAGGGAATAGGTCATGTGATCTCTCTCCCCAACATCAGCTGTCATCAGTACAAGGTCGCTATTGCAGCCAAACACATGTACACCTGTACCTGTAGATTAATCACAAATATGTTAGTGGAATACATCTTAAAAATGCTGGAAATGAATATATGTGACTCGTTGAGGTTTTTTTTTCTTGGGCAAAGGGGAAAAAAATATTGAGCAGTAGTGCAGAGATCTAATCAAGCACTAAATTCTAAATAGAATATTATAGTATTTAGCAAGGTCTAAAATAGACTTTTACTAAGCCTGCACCACTTAGAGAAGTTCTCTCTCACTGTTTTCAGTTTCTAATAGAAGCATTAAACATAACCCAAATTAGATCAAAGGAAACATTTGATATCCTCCTCATATCATTAAAGTCTGAAGCTTTGAAATCCATTTCCTTCCCTCATAACAGAACCTTTCCCTGTCACCACCGCAAACTAAAGGTAGATCCAGCACTGACTGGAAATAAGCAATCACAAGCAAAAAGTTGGCCAAATACTTGCTTTGAAAAAGCACATTTTCATAGTCTATGGCAAAATTCATATATGACAACAGGCACAAATAATAAGAAACATCACACCATCATATGCACAGTTTCAAGCCTCTTTCAGACAGACAGACGGGGTGACATTCACCACCTATCAGCTGTTCTCCTAAACAGATTGGGAGCTCCCTAGTGTGCCCCTCCCCCCGCCATAGAGTCACTTCTGAGCCTGGCCCGCAGCCATTCTAAGATGCATCATGTCGCTGTCCTCTACTGCCAGGTAAGCGCTGACACGCATGGTGTTAGGGCCAGTTCACACTAGAGCAGTTGCAAAACAAAGATATTAAGCGCATCCGCTAGGCGGTTGTGTTCCCTTTGTGGAAGGCTCCACAAGGAATTATCCTGGTGGACTGTTTTTTCTCCTAAAAAGACTATGGGCTTGATTCACAAAGCGGTGCTAACCTACTTAGCATGTCTAAAGTCTTTAGACGCGCTAACCAGGGTGCTAAGTAGGTTAGCACCAGTTTTCTCAATCAGATCGTGCGCTAACTTTGTGCGCGTAAAGTGTTACGCGCGCAAAGTTTAACGCGCGCTAAGTCCCATAGGCTTTAATGGGCACTTTGCGCGGAGCGCCCTGCGCTCTGTGCAGTACGCGCGTAAAGTTTTACGCGCATAAAGTTTTGCGCGCGTAAAGTTTTATGCGCGAAAAGCTTGTTTAGACGTGCTAAGGGGGTTTTCACAGGCGTGCTAACAGTTAGCACCGCTTTGTGAATCAAGCCCTATGACTTTTGGAAACATAGATTCAGGGACGCTCATCCGGATTCCGGATATCCGGGTTACCGAAATTTTTTTATGCTATCCAATTCGAAATCGGATTCCGGATTTGTTTAAAAATCCGGCTAGCTATTCTTCGCATATTTGACTGCATAACGCGGATATCCGGATCCGAAATACTGTAACTAAGGAGATGAGATCCTAGAGCCAATCAGAGGGCTTCCAGCAGAAGCCCTAGCAACCAATCACAGAGGGAAACCCTGACGAGCCCCACCTGACCTCATTGAGCCAATCAGAGGGCTCACAGTCTAAACCCTGGCACCCAATCACAGAAAGGAACACTGGCCAGCCCCCCTGTATAATAAGGAGGGCTGCCATGATGAGACATATCGTCTTAGCTTGCTGAATGCTCACTGAGAGACATGCTCCAGTGCTAGTGGCCTATCAACTAAGGGCTGTACACAGTTATAAACCTAAAGCTGTTCAGTGATTAACCCCTTCACTACTATCACTACACTATTGTTAAATCGTTAATTAGCTTTATTGAGGTCATAGTGTGACAGTCAGAGTGTATGCTCCATGGCTGCCGAGCCTAGTAGCAAGGGCTGTACACGGTGATAAGATGTTCAGTGATTAACCCCTTCACTACTATCACTACACTATTGTTAATTCATTAATTAGCTTGATTGATGTCATTGTATGACACTCAGAGTGTGTGCTCCAGTGCTGCTGGCCTGGAAGTGATAAACCAAAAGCTGTTCAGTGATTAACCAATTCACTATCACTACACTATTGTTAAATCATTAATTAGCTTGATGTCATTTGAGTGACAGTCAGAGTGTGTGCTGCAGGCAGCTTCTATGTGTCTGTGTGTGTGCTGTGCACAGACCAGGCCAGCTGCTGCCTGCTGGCCAGCTATTAGCCTTAGCTATAAATTAGGTTAGGGATTAGGGAATAGGATTACTGTGTTATTGTGTAGTTAGTACTGCAGTCAGTGCTAGTAGTTGTTAGAGTAGTAGTACTACTGTGTTAGCTTTCTACAGAACTGCTGTGCTGTGAGCAGTGCCAGTGTGACAGTTAGTGTGCACTAGTGTCTTCTCCTCTGCTGTCTGACTGTCACTCGGCACTTGGCACGTGACACTTGGCACTTGCCACGTGTCATGTGGGACTTGCCACATGTCATGTGGCACTTGCCCCGTGTCACATGGCACTTGTCACGTGGCACTTGGCAAGTGCCACGTGACACTTGGCAAGTGCCACGTGACACTTGGCAAGTGCCACGTGACACGTGCCAAGTGCCACGTGACACATGCCAAGTGACACGTGACACGTGTATATACAAAAACCGGTTCAGAAGGGTTTTTTTAACGGAACAGCATCAGTCTTTAATTCTTCATAAACAGTATAACCATTTGATTGTAGTCGCATAGACAGGATATCCAATCCTAACACCAACAATGCCTGACACGTGTCTCATGGCCAAAGTAAAAATCAATTAACCCCTCGCACTCTCACATGCAAATGTTCAAACAAAAGCATTCACAGATTTACTCATCCAGGCACAACTGTTATCCCTACAGCTAAATTAAAAGCCAGGGTTTTAGTTCACAGAAGAATGCATTCTTATGCTTAGTCACCTATACTGCGTAGAAGTACCCAGGTAAACATAGGTGTCCTAACTCTGGCCCTGTAACATGCATAGTGCAGACATGCAAACACATTCATTGCATCAAACCTATCAATGGATTAGGAGCACACATCCTAACTTCCTCTCCTGGGAAAGACAGTGCATCTTACCAATCGCACAAGGGTGCTAACGTTATGTGTCCATGTGCACCATGCGCATACACCAGCATAAGCTGTCTGCATGCTGACAAACATACAGGAGAAGGAGGGAGTGCACCGAATTGGACCCTAGCCACAGGGGTCAATAATAAGAATAAACATACATATATCCAGGCACATTGCCTCTAGTTAGTTGCTGTATCTAGCCACACCCCTTTCAGCACCTCCCTTTCCCTAATAATTTATTTAATGTCCTAACTAGAGGAAATGTGCCTGGATATATGTATGTTTATTCTTTTCATGGCCAAAGGCCGCTTCCTCAGAGGCAAACAAGTGCGTACAGTCACAGTGAGTCGGACAATGCTCAAGGAACAGGACGAATGGATCACAATCTTGTATGCTGTAACCAGCTCATAGATCCACTCCAGGTACTGCTGATCAGAAGATTGCAGAGTACGCTGCAATCTTCTGATCAGCAGTACCTGGAGTGGATATATGATCTGTTTACAGCATCCTAGATTGTGATCCATTCGTCCTGTTCCTTGAGCATTGTCCGGCTCACTGTGACTGTACGCACTTGTTTGCCTCTGAGGAAGCGGCCTGGCCTTGAAACACGTGTCAGGCATTGTTGGTGTTAGGATTGGATATCCTGTCTATGCGACTACAATCAAATGATATACTGTTTATGAAGAATTAAAGACTGATGCTGTTGCTGTTCCGTTAAAGAGACTCCGTAACAAAAATTGCATCCTGTTTTTTATCATCCTACAAGTTCCAAAAGCTATTCTAATGTGTTCTGGTTTACTGCAGCACTTTGTACTATCACAGTCTCTGTAATAAATCAACTTATCTCTCACTTGTCAGACTTGTCAGCCTGTGTCTGGAAGGCTGCCAAGTTCTTCAGTGTTGTGGTTCTGTGATGCATCTCCCCCCTCCTGGCCCCTCTCTGCACACTGCTGTGTGTTATTTAGATTAGAGCAGCTTCTCTCTTCTCTCTTATCTTTTACAAGCTGGATAAATCGTCCTCTGAGCTGGCTGGGCTTTCACATAGTGAGGAATTACAGACAAGGGCAAAGCTGTTTGCAGGAAGAAAAGAGCAGCCTGAAACTTCAGTGCATGAGAGATACAGGGGGAAAGAAACACACAAATGATCTCTTGAGATTCAAAAGGAATGCTGTATACAGCCTGCTTGTGTATGGATGTATTTTCTATGTGTGGACATACTGTACATCAACCTACTTCCTGTTTTGGCGGCCATTTTGTTTGTTTATAAACAAACTTTTTAAAACTGTTTTTAACCACTTTAAATGCGGCGGGGAGTGGCGAAATTGTGACAGAGGGTAATAGGAGATGTCCCCTAACACACTGGTATGTTTACTTTTGTGTGATTTTAACAATACAGATTCTCTTTAAAAAAAACCTTGTGAACCGTTTTTTGTATATACTGATGTTAAGTGGGGTGGAACTGATTGAACAATATTTTAGTCGTCTTTGGTGACACGTAACACGTGCTAAGTGCCAATTGCCACGTGCCACGTCCGGCATGCTCCTGGCACATGTTACACCTGCTGCTGCTGAATTGCCCTGTTCCTGCTGCCTGTGCAGCTCCCACCGCCAGGCCAGGATGCCACAGCCCACTTATACCACCTATATTTAACCTAAAACACAATTGTTGCGTCATTTTTAAGGGGTGTCTTGGCTGAAAACTGTCATGTCCCAGTTGTGCGGTTGGACTTTGGACACAATGTGGGCTGCAAGACCGCTGTCTGGAACCTAGGCCTAATATTAATTGACAGCCTTTTTTTTGGGGGGGGGGGGGATTTTAAGTCCCCACATCATCAATTAGTGTTCCCCTTTAAAAAATAATGATGCTACATGCCTCATTTACCCTAAAAAACGTTTTTAAAGCAATTTAAAGGGCACTTCCGGTTTTTCTATCCGGATATCCGAATCCACCCAGGTAGCCCGGATAATGCGTTCGGATATCCGCATGAGCGCAGATATCTTAACCTTCGGATTCAGATATCCGATCCAGATCCGGATATTTGGGTATCCGGATCTGGATCAATTCGGATTTTGAAAAGTGGTATGCGAGCACCCCTGCATAGATTTGAGCACTTTGCATCATCTTGCATTCAGGTTATAACAAAGCTGAACACATTACTTCAGGAACGCCTTTTGATCAAGGGGGCCTCTGATTATAGTCCCCTCCCCTATTACTGCACATTATTGTGAGCAATTATAGTCCACATCTTGTTCCTACTCTATACGGTTTTTATATATTAATCTGCTTTTTGATATATGTCTTATTGAATAAAGCTTTTTTTTTTTTTATAAAATATTATGAGTTTTCCTTCCTCCTTCTTGTATAATAGAATACCCAAGCATCTCGGGGTGACCCAAAACTACTAGGAAACCAAAAAGCCTTCTTACTTAAAAATCAATACTTCATGTATATGAATTGTCCTATATTGGCCTCAGGCCTTGGGTTGGTTTACACCTATTTGTTACTGATTTTTCTTTTCAGTCCACAGACCAAGGTATCAAATCTACGTGTACATTACATTTACAATAATCCTTGCAATTCTGTTTAGTGCTAACTTGGTTCTTCTGTACCAGATTTAAAGTGTGCTTTCGCTGATTTTTATATTGAGGTGTCTTCCTGTTAGGCTATAGTGCAAAGTGTGTGTTTTGTTTAAGTATGCACAAGTTAATGTATGCATCTTCAATATAAGCTATTGTTTAATTCATTAAGTTTAAGATTACTAGGCTCAATACGAAAATTGCATTAGATATGCAGTAATTAACTTTTCTGAAAAATAGACCTTAATTATAATTAGTATACCTTTTGAGATTTAGTTGCAGAGGTGTGCCATACTATATGTACAATTCTATATAATCAAATATATTATGAGCCCTTTCAGTAGAAAATAAGGAAACTTTGTTGATGTGGCAAACAACTGTACATGTGAATAATACTAAAAAAAATTGTCTTGCTGCATAAAATCTGATTAGTAAACAATAACTCATCAAAACTAGGAGGTTTAGCATCAGGATTATACCAATAATTTTCTCATTTTAAAATATGTAAGCTTCAACCAATGGACCTTCTTTGTAGTCAGTTCTTGTAGACTGAAAAAGTGTTACAAAGCAAAGATTAAATACTTTCAGGCTAAGTTCACAGTGGACTTTGCGTTGTGGTGTGACGATAACGGTGCAATGTAAAATTACAATGCAACAAGAAAGTCATAATGCACATTACTGCCGCGTTAATGTCACATGCAGTAAGTGCAGTGAAGCATACCGGCAATGAAAATTATGCTTCACTGTATCTGTTGATGTGTGCCTTTAGATTGTACATGTCAAACTCCAGCCTCACGGGCCAAATCTGGCCCTCAGAGCCATTAATTTTGGCCCTCAGGAGGTTTCACCACTTTGCATTATGTTTTCCACTCTAAACCACCGGGGAAGCTATATTGGAAGTGAAGCCAGGGAAACCATATGGGGGAGGTAAGGGGAAAGCACTAAACACTAAGGAACTGTATAGTGCAAGGTGGGGACCACTAGACACCAGAGAACTGGGGTGAGGATCACTAGTAGAGATGGCCCGAACGGTTCACCGGCGAACGGTTCCCGAAGAACTTCAGTGGTTCGCGTTCGCGGAGAACTGGGAACTTTTGCAGAAGTTCGATTCACCCCCATAGGGCATCATTAGGGTCAACTTTGACCCTCTACATCACAGTCAGCAGGCACATTGTAGCCAATCAGGCTACACTTCCTCCTGGATGGCCCCTCCTTATAAAAGGCAGGCAGCGTCACGCTTTTCACTCACTCGTGTGCCTGCAGTAATTAGAGAAGGGAGAACTGCTGTGCAGAGACCTATAGGGAAAGCTTAGTTAGGCTCTTGTAGGCTTGTTAGCTTGCTCCTTGCTGATTCTTATTGCTAAAAAGACACCAATCAACAGCTCTTTTGAGAGCTAATCTTGTTCTTGTGATCTATTTTTTTTTTGTGTGTGGCCCACTTGCATTATATACAGCCTTGTCAGTCAGTCGCAGCTGGCCTTTGGCCCCTTGGTGGTATAATTACTACTGTGCCAGGTGCACATTATAATACCCATCCACCTACCTATGTGAGCGCATGCAGTGTCACTGTGCCTGTCCGGTACCTGTCGGTGTGTGACTGATGCACATTGTAATACCCATCACTGCATATACCTACCTGTTGTTCACAGTGCACCCACCTACCTACGTGAGCGCACGCAGTGTCACTGTGCCTGTCCGGTACCTGTCTGTGTGTGAAAGGTGCACATTATAATACCCATCACTGCATATACCTACCTATTGTTCACAGTGCACCCACCTACCTACATGAGCACATGCAGTGTCAATGTGCCTGTCCGGTACCTGTCTGTGTGTGACAGGTGCACATTATAATACCCATCCATCACTGCATATACCTACCTGTTCACAGTGTACCCACCTACCTAAGTGAGCGCACGCAGTGTCACTGTGCCTGTCCGGTACCTGTCTGTGTGTGACAGGTGCACATTATAATAACCATCCATCACTGCATATACCTACCTGTTGTTCAGTACACCCACCTACCTACGTGAGCGCATGCAGTGCGATATGTATTACCACAAGTCCCTGTACCTGTTCACGGTGCGTGTGTGTGAGACAGGTGCACATTTGTAATACATTATAATACCCATCCATCACTGCATATACCTACCTGTTGTTCACTTCAGTGCACCCCCCCACCCACCTACATGAGCGCATGCAGTGTCACTGTGCCTGTCCGGTACCTGTCTGTGTGTGACAGGTGCACATTGTAGTACCCATCAATGCATATACCTACCTGTTGTTCAGTGCACCCACCTACCTACATGAGTGCATGCAGTGTGATATTTAATACCAATATATTGCTTTAGAAAAGGACTCATATAGAAAATGCAATCTCAAAATTACAAAAAGTTCCTTGTAAAAAAAACTTTATTGACACATATACAAAAAGGTTTGTCCAAAAATAGAAAATGTAAAAACAATTCTTTAATATCAAGCAGTGGGTCCTCATAGAGCCAAAGACACAAAGGCGGTGTCTAATTTGTCTTGGTAAATAATTGCATATGGTTCTCCTCGCTTGATTGAGCCACGCAGAGCTGGGTATCTTGGCCTGATGAAGGGCATATATATATTTTTACAATAGCCCGAGGCGAGCGTGTGTCGTTGCCTTGAAGGTCAATACCCGTAAAGCCGCAATTATTTACCAAGACAAATTAGACACCGCATTTGTGTCTTTGGCTCTATGAGGACCCACTGCTTGATATTAAAGAATTGTTTTTACATTTTCTATTTTTGTACAAACCTTTTTGTATATGTGTCAATAAATTTTTTCTACAAGGAACTTTTTGTAATTTTGAGATTGCATTTTCTATATGAGTCCTTTTCTAAAGCAATATATTGGTTACGGGGGGCAAGGTGGATTGCCCCTAAAAAGGACTGTGTTTTGATCCTTTGCAATATAAAGGACCTTACCCAAAGATATCTTTTCAAAATTTTGATATTTAATACCACCAGTTACTGTACCTGTTCATGGTATGTGTGTGTGAGACAGGTGCACATTTGTAATACCCATCACTGCATATACCTACCTGTTGTGTTCAGTGCACCCCCCTACCTACGTGAGTGCACGCAGTGTCATATACCACTCCGTGCGTACCTGTTAACTGCACCTGTGTGAGTGCACATTGTATTAGTCAAGTCAGTGCATACCTTTCACTTCATCCCCCCCGATATGAACAAAACAGGTAGAGGCAGACCCAGAGGAAGGCCACCCGGCAGGTCTGTTCAAGGTCGTGCTGATGTGATTTCATGTGGCCCTGGACCAAAGTACAGTGCTCAGAAGAAGGCACGTCCCATCAACTCCCAAGATTGTCAGGACGTGGTTGACTAACACAGAACACCTCATCTTCCGCAGCCACCAGCACTACTACTAGCACCACATCCGTTCCATTTGACAATTCGCAGGAGTTATTTGGTGGGGAAGTTACACCACCTCATATGTCTGAGTTAGGCGACACTATGGACGTCAAGTGTCAGGAGGAGGATGATGAAGTACCTGCTGTTGGTGCAGTTTATGAGGTGTCTGAGGCAAGCGAAGCTGGACAGGATGATTATGATGATGACGATGATACGGATGCCACGTGGGTTCCCAGTAGAGGAGATGACCAGGGGGACAGTTCAGAGGGGGAGTCAGAGAGGAGTAGAAGGAGACGAGTTCCTGAAAGAAGCAGGGGGAGCTCGTCATCAGAAACAGCTGGTGGCAGTGTCCGGTGCCATGTATCGCCACCTATGGACAGCCAGCCAAAATGCCCTTCAACGTCAGCTGCTGATGCCACCATAGTGCCATCACTCCAGGGGGGCTCAGCGGTTTGCAAATGTTTTAATCTGAATCAGATCAGAGCAATGCCATCTGTTCTCTCTGCCTCCAAAAATTGATTGGGACACCGCAGTGGAAGATACCAGGCCGCAATTATTTCTCTAATAAGGCGATACCCTAATTGTACCGTGAAGTTGAGAGGCAAGTGGTGTCATCTCTGGCACACAGCGTTGGGTCAAGAGTCCACCTGACCATGGATGCCTGGTCTGCCAAACACGGTCAGGGAAGGTACATTACTTACACAACCCATTGGGTCAACCTGGTGACCACTGACAAGCAAGGAGTACGTGGCTGTGCAGCGGACCAACTTGTGACACCTCCACGGCTTGCAGGCAGGCCTCCTGCCCCCTCCTCTCCTCCTGCTACATCCTCTTCGCTGTCGTCCTCCCCCTCCTCCTTGGCTGGGTGGCAGATCTCCTCTCCAGCTACACAGCCCCAGCTCCCACGCCATCTTAGACATGTCTTGCCTCAAAGCGGAGAGTCACACTGGAGCAGCTCTCCTGGCTGCTCTTAACAAACAGGTGGATCAGTGGCTTACCCCACACCAGCTGGAGATCAGCAACACGGTGTGTGACAATGGCAGCAATCTCATTTCCACTTTGAATTTGGGAAAGCTGACACATGTACCCTGCATGGCACATGTGCTTAATCTAGTCATTCAAAGATTTTTGTCAAAGTACCCAGGCTTAGAGAACGTCCTGAAGCAGGCCAGGAAGTTGTGTGGGCATTGCAGGCGGTCTTACACAGCCATTGCACGCTTTGCCGATATTCAGCGGAGAAACAAGTTGCCAGTGAGACGCCTGATTTGCAATAGCCGGACTCGCTGGAATTCGACCCTCCTTATGTTCTCTTGCCTGCTAGAACAGGAGAAAGCCATCACCCAGTACCTCTACAACTACAGTAGAAGGACACACTCTGGGAAGATGGGGATGTTCTGGCATCAACTGGACACTCATGCGAAATGCATGCAGGCTCATGGGACCGTTTGAGGAGGTGACCAACCAGGTGAGTCGCAGTGAAGGTGCCATCAGCGAATTGATCCCGTACACTTACTTCCTGGAGCATGCCGTGCGTAGAGTGGTGGATGAAGCTGTGGAGGAGCATGAACAGGAACAGTTACAGGAGGAAGAGTTGTGGGATCAATTCTCATCAGAACCAGATGTTTCCTCAACACCTGCAGCAGCACAGAGGGGGCAGGAGAAGGAGGAAGAGTCGTGTGGGGAAGAGGAGTCAGACTCGGATAATGAGGAAGGTGTTTCTTTGGAGGAGGATGAGGAGGCGGCAGCAGAAGAAAAACTGCAGCAGGCATCGCAGGAGGCTTGTGCTGCTCTATGTTCCCATGGTATTGTTCGTGGCTGGGGGGAGGAGGAGGACTTACCTGATGTCACTGAGGAAGATCAAGAGGAGATAGATAGTACGTATGGATCCAACTTTGTGCAGATGGCATCTTTCATGCTGTCCAGCCCTTTGAGGGACCCCCATATAAAAAAACTCAAGGGGAATGAGCTGTACTGGGTGGCCACGCTACAAGACCCTCGGTATAGGCACAAAGTGGCGGAGATGTTTCCAAATCACAAGAAGGCAGAAAGGATGCAGCGCTTGCAGAACAAGCTGGCAACTATGCTTTACAATGCGTTTTGGGTGATGTCACAGCACAATGCAATAAAGGTACCACTGCCAGTAATCCTTCTCCCATGTCCAGGACAGGACGCTCCAGCGATCTCATGGTGATGTCGGACATGCAGATATTCTTTAGTCCAACGCCTAGCCTTAGCCCTTCCGGATCCACCCTCCACCAACACCTGGATCGGCAGGTAGCTGACTACCTGGCCTTAAGTGTGGATGTAGACACTGTGAGCAGCGATCAACCCTTGGACTACTGGGTGCGCAGGCTTGACCTGTGGCCAGAGCTGTCCCAATTTGCCATCCAACTTGTGTCTTGCCCTGCCTCAAGCGTCCTGTCAGAAAGGACCTTCAGCACAGCTGGAGGCATTGTCACTGAGAAGAGAAGTTGCCTAAGTCACGAAACTGTTCAGTACATCACCTTTATCAAAATGAATGAGGCAAGGATCCCGGAGGGCTACTGCCCGCCCGAAGACTATGTCAATCCCCACAAACAGCACCTCTGCCTACAGGGCGCTTGACTGCCTTCTCCACCACCATCAACCGGGTCTAGGACTCCAGGTGGATTCCTGAATTTTTAAGGCCGCTATACTACTTTTTCTGGTGCATGTACATGCCTGCCTAATTTTTCTGGCTGCACTGCAGCTGCAACAACAAAAAAAGGCATGGGCATGTGCCAATTCCCCTTCGTGATCATTACCTTGCCACGGTGAAGGGGCTTGCGTATTACGATGAAGCAATGACCGACAGCGATTTGAGTGTCTCGGGGGATGGGGGCACACCCAAGATAATAAGGTCGTTGCTTCATTGTGGACAGACCAAATTTGATCAGCTGGACAGTCACTGTTCTATCATTGAGCTACCTCAGCCCGGTGACCATATGGGCTTGAAAACCGCCACGGCCTGCACTCTTGCCATGGTGCGCACCAGTCCAGCACGGCCGTCACTACACAAACAGATGTTTGCGGTGCGTTATACAGTGAGTTTGGTGTGTCAGTGTGAAGCAGAACTTTATTTACACTCCCTGATTGATGTATACACATGCAAGATGTTTTAAAGCACTTTAGGCCTGCAATTTAGCATTCAATGTGATTTCTGCCCTCAAAATGCTGCTTTGCGTCAAATCCAGATTTTTCCCCGGGTCTTTTGGCGTCTATCCCACTCATCTATGCCCCCCTCCTGGTGTTAGACCCCTTGAAATATATTTTCCATCAATTTTGTGGCCAGCATAAGTGTTTCTAGTTTTCAAAGTTCGCCTCCCCATTGAAGTCTATCGTGGTTCACGAAAGTTCACGCAAACCGAACTTTTGCGGAAGTTTGCATTCGCAAACCGAAAATTGGAGGTTCGGGCCATCTCTATTCACTAGACAGCAGGGAACTGCATAGGGGTTGGAGGGAAGCTATTAGACAACAGGAAACTTTAGACATTGAGGTTGACTGGCAACTAGGTCTCAGTGTTCAATGTTGGCCTCCTTTGTATTTGAGTTTAACACCTCTGCTTTAGTCGTAACACACAGCAGCGCATTACCATAACGCAAAATGTTACACCGCAATTCCAACGTTGCACTATAAACGTTGCATAGATATCATAAAGTCCCACTGTGAACCTAGCCTCAATCATCAGAAGGAGTTACATATATTGTTTTGCTAACAAAAATATAATTGATCCTTTCAGAACTACGCGTTTTTCTGGTTCGCACTGCAATCAGAGGTGTAGCTAGGCTTTTCAGCATCTGGGACAAAGACAGTTTTTGCCCCCCCCCCCCTCCTTTGGACAAATTGGGCATGGCCATGCATCAGAATGTGGGAGTGGTCATGGGTGGAGCCATATGTACAAATGCTGTTTAGATAGCCACATGTGCCCCCCCCCCCTTCTCCCCATTTAGATAGCCAGATGTACCTCCTATAGTTATCTAGATGTGCCCCCTTGTTCTGCTGCTGTTAACACTTCTGCATTCCTCTGCAGAGGGAGGGAGAGAAGCAGGGGCCAACAAGCTCCCTCTCACACACTTGGGGGTGCGGTGGCCTTGCTATGCGCCCCCTTACAGATCTGTGCCCAGGGACATGTGTCCCCCCTTGCCCACCCATAACTACGCCTCTGACTGCAAGAGCTTTTAAGCACTAGTGTTTACTTGTTTTCTGTTCCAATATGAGGTAGGATAAATCTCTTCAACAGGCTCATGGCAAACAAAGAAAACTTATTTTAGTTGTAGAGTGTGGAAGGGACACAGTTTCTATCAATGTTTTATTGCTCTCCTTCACTTCCTTTCTGTGACATATTGGGACATAGGTTCATATTAGTGCCACATTAGAGTTATCCACTAGGATTACTTAGAGTTTTCTGCAGTTGTAACTCACAGAGCTGTATTACCAGGAGGAGGTTGTAACCCATACTCAATAGATCTAAATTAATAAAAACAAATTGGTTGAAGTTGCATTGAAGAGAATATGTATACTGATTTTTTTCATTTGCTTTTTATTTATCAGACCTAATGCTTACATTTATTTTTAAAGCTATTAGAAGGTATTTTAGAACTGTGATATATGTTTGGAGCTGTACCTGCTCTTTAGATTTGAAATCTTTCAAGTGTTGTTTTGCAGCAGTGTAGTAAATATTACGCTGGCCACACATGTTACAATTTTTTATTTTGATTCGATTGAACCAATCAGATCCAATTTTTGGTTGATCGGAAGCTTTGAAGAAATTGTTCGATTTGATACACGTGTGTTCTAGATTGCCGCAATTTCTGGGAAAAAGTTAGCAAAAGTCGGAAAGTTGGTTGGTTAGAAAACTGTCCTGCATGGCAAGCTTTCAATAATCAACTTTTATTCATTTTACATTTTTATAGAACTACATTTTCCACTGTGGCATTTTTCCATCTTTGTACATCTATCAATATCAAATGCAATCATCATTTACTGTTACAATTACCACTGAACACCACATTGCTATTTATGCAACTACATTTATCACATTTTGTTTTGCTACAAACTCTTAAAGGATATGTCCAGGCTGGAAAAAAATAAAGATCCACTTACTTGGGGCTTCCTCCAGCCCATGGCAGCCATCCTGTGCCCTTGCCGCAGCTCTAGTGGCTCCCAGTCTCCTCCGCTGACGAAGCCAACCTCACCAGGTCGGGTTCCGGGTCAGCTTCTTTTGCACTACACCGCGCGCCGGTCACGTAGTCTCACTGACGTCATCAGAACGGTACTGTGCAGGCGAGATCGGCTTTGACAGTGGAGAGACTGGGAGCCACCGGAGCTGCGGCGAGTGCACAGGACTGCTCCCAGGGGCTGGAGGAAGCCCCAAGTAGGTGGATCTTTATTTTTTTCCCAGCCTGGATGTATACTTTAATGATTTTGGTTTATTAATTACATATATAAACCAAGTACAATACAGCCAGGGGTCCTTTTCTACTAGTGAAGTGATGCGAATGCAGCTACCTCACCGCATCACCTCTGCTTGCAGTCGCGTCACTTCCGCATCTCCCGATGCGGAAATGACTGGAGAGGATGTGACGTGGATGCGGGCGGATGCGGGCATGCGAGAGCGCTGCAGATTCTTGTATCGCTCCTCAGCGCTCCGCATAAACAGCACGCAATGGAAACTGTTCCATTGCCATGCACTGGTTACAGTTTGGCCACGGTGTGATGCGACTATGTAGTGGAAACAGGCCGTACATATTATAATTCCACACAAAAAAAAAACAAAACACAATTCCATACATATTATTTTCACAATACATACCCAATACGGGAAATTTTAGCACCTGCTCTCAGCCAAAATTTGTGCGCCCACGGCCTACAGGTTTTTTTTTTCAAATTCTCCAGCGTATTGGCATGGGGGTGGAGGTTTAAGGTTAGCAATGGGAGTGGTGGTGAAGGTTAACCTTTGGGGGGTAGCCACTGCCAGTTAAGATTAGCTGTGGGGGTGGTTAAGGTTAGCCATGGGGGGTGGGTAAGGTTAGCCATAGGGGTACGTGGTTAAGGTTAGGCATCGGTAGAGGGAGGGTTTACTGGGAGAATAGGGTTATTTCTAGTTAGTGACGCCAAAAAAATCTTGTTTCAACTTCATTGGATGACCTTTTTTCCTTGGCGCCCTTTCTTTATATATGCCTACATACCATACTCTTATCATACCATCTTTTCATTCTATACATATACAAATACACTCTTTCACAATTCCATCCTTTTTGTTGTTTATACAAACAAACAAATAAAGTTTGGTATGTACTGAATAGTTATATGCAATTAACTATAAATAAACCAAGTACAATACAGCTACATATTATGATAGTTCTACTGCAAAAAAAAAAAAAAAAAAAACACAATTCCATTTAGATTATTCTCACACTACAACCTCAAGCTGGAAAATTTTGAATTGTGGTGCCCGTTATCGCGAAAGTTTGGGCGCCCCATAGGCACCCATTCAAATATAAATTTTAAGGGGAAATGTGAGCGCCCGCAGCCTACAAGTTTTTTTTATTCTTCTTCAGTATATTATATAGTGGGGGAGGGGCAGTTAAGGTTAACGGTGGGGGGTGGGGGGTGGTTAAAGAGAAACCGTAAACAAGAATTGAACTTCATCCCAATCAGTAGCTGATACCCCCTTTCCCATGAGAAATCTATTCCTTTTCACAAACAGATCATCAGGGGGCTCTGTATGGCTGATATTGTGGTGAAACCCCTCCCACAGGAAACTGTGAGAGCCATGGCCCTGGCAGTTTCCTGTCTGTGAACCTCATTGCATTGTGGGAAATAGCTGTTTACAGCTGTTTCCAACTGCCAAAAAAGCAAGCAACAGCTACCTCCAGTGACATCACCTGCCAACAGTAAAAATGTCACCATGTGATAAATGTCAGAATGTAAATCAGCGAGAGGAAAGCTTTTACAATGGGCAAGCACTGATTAAATCACTTATACATAATTTATTGTAAAAACGAAGCACTTTTTTTATTACATTATTTTCACTGGAGTTACTCTTTAAGGTTAGCCATGGGGGGTTAGCAAACAAATAAAGTTTGGTGTGTACTGAATAGTTATACAATTTATTATGTCTGAATACAGTTTGACAATCCATCACACACCATACAATTCTTGGTAAAGTTGGTCTTAATATTCCAACAGGTTTAATCTCAAAAAATTGAGAGAAATGGATAGTTTGATCAGATTTCAAAAAAAAAAAACGTTTGAATTTTCAGTATATCCAATCATTTTAATCGAATTGGGGTAAAACTGAACTAAAAAAGTGTAACGGATGTGGCAACCTTTCTCATTCATCAAGTCCGGTGACTTTGGAGGTCATATGTTCCACATATGTTACAATTTTCCAATGTCACCATAATTCAATCATAATGAATGCTTGCACCGAAAAAAAAATGTGGTTTTGTTCAAGGAATCAAATCGAGTTTTCTATTTTTCTTGATTTTTTGAGATTAGACACGTTGGAAAATTCAGATCAACACAGGAACAATATCATCAAAATATTTTTCCATTGATCAGGAGTTTTTTTGCTAATAGTTCACAAATTACCGTTAAATGATCAGACATGGCAGTTAATATTAATTGGTCCTTTACATATTCCAATATGTGTTTATGTAAAGGTGGCCACACACCATACAATTCTTTAAACATCTGTTCAATTTATGATTTATAATACATTTTTCTGACTGATTGTAACATTTCAAAAAATATGACCAATGTACCACACACCTATGTTAAATTTTCCCCAATTATGATTAAAATGATTGGAAATTCTGAGAACATTGCTAGGGTGTGTATATTAATAAATTGACAATCTAACACACACCATACAATCTTTTGAAAAAATGAAGAAAAATTTCCAGCATTTCAGATCAATAAAAATAGAAAAAAAAAAAACGGAAATCCGATCGGATTTTTCAGTCGAATGAAAAAAAAGCTTTTGATATTTTTCGGGAGATCCAAACATATTTATCGAATTGCCGTAAAATTGGATAATTTTATTGTATCATGTGTGGCCAACTTTAGGCTAATTGATATAGTCAGTCACCCACACTTTGTCCTCACACTTCTGCTGGTTGTAGGGTAGCTCTGAGGTTTTCCTGTAGCCAGGAGGGATGGACAGGCAGGGACTCAAGGGGTATGGTCAATAGCAGCAAGATGTGCTGCTTCTGAGTGAGGATGAGAGAGTGTGGAGCAAGCTTCCTCTGTAGCTGAAGTCCAGGCCTGCTGGGATTTCCTGCTATTGCTGCCTGAGCAGGCACAACATGATATTGGCTGCTTGGGAAAAAAAATAGCTGTGAAGATGAGTGCATTGATTAAGCACACCTTTTTTTCTGGACCTTTAAATGTTTTCAAGGGAGCCTCATACACATTTTACACTAAACTTGGACAAGTTTAGTCCAGAGTGTGTGCACACCTTAAGTGTATTACCAATTCTGATTAGAACCGGCATATTTTTCTTTTAACATATTCTGTTTGTAAGGTCTGTTTTCCACTGAGAAACATGATCACACTTGCGTTGTGATTTGACCGCATATCTTACATTTTTCAGTAGAGCGATTCCACTGCAATCCAATGAGTATAGAGTTGCAACTGTGCTGTAGTGATAGAAGAAGAAAAAAATGGGTAAAAAAATGATTTGAATTGCGGAAAAAATGTCATGGCAGTGCAATTAATTTACTATGCCGTGATTTTCCTGCATAAAAATGCAGTAGGCACAACAATTGCCATTGGGGAAATTACAAACCCATCACACTAATGGAAACATCCCTACACAGTTTCCATAAGTTCAAATTGTACCTAGTGTTTTACGCTCAGATCTCACAATGATGTTGATCCGGGATTTTATTGCCATCTGGAGTCGGGAAGTAATTTTTTCCCTTTTCGGGCTAATTGGACCATGCCTTGTAAGGGTTTTTCGCCTTCCTCTGGATCAGCTGAGATATATGAGGGAGCAGGCTGGTGTTGTACTTTGTTCTCTGGTTGAACTCGATGGACGTATATGTCTTTTTTCAACCCAAATAACTATGTAACTATGTAACATATCACTCAGAGGAAAATAGCCCTCAGTGTTGAGAGTCAGATGCTTGATATTCCAGTCACTCTCCAGTTGTGCAGTAACTTTTTCTTTTCTTCCTGACCCCTTATAAGATGTGCTAAAACATCTATTTTACTAAATATAACAAGGAGTAGAGGCTATTGAGAAACTCAAGCTGAAGTTGGAAGAATATGGAGTCTACCATCTTTGTTCCCTTATAAACAATGCCAGTTGCCTGGCTTTAGTTGTTTTATAGTGACACATATGCAACAAGCAAGCAGCCAGTGGAGTTAGACCAGAGTCAAAGCATCTGATCTGCATGCTTATTCTGAGACAGTGATTTATAATATTAGAGGTAGAGCATCAGTCAAGCAACTGGCATTGTTTATTAAAGAATGGAGTTAGGAGCCTCTGTATCCCTCTCACTTAAAGGACAACTGAAGTGAGAGGGATATGGAGGCTGCCATATTTATTCCCTTTAATGGCTGCCTTACGGATTTGCTGCCTCTAATACTTTTAGCCATAGATCCTGAACAAGTATGCAGCAGACCAGGTGCTTCTGACATTATTGTCAGATCTGACAAGACTAGCTGCATGCTTGTTTATGGTGTTATTCAGATACTACTGCAGCCAGATGGATCAGCAGAACAGCCAGGCAACTAGTATTGTTTGAAAGGAAATAAATATGGCAGCCTCCATGTTTTTCTCAGGTCAGTTATCCTTTTAGGTTCCCTTTAAGAACAATACAAGACTATGATAGAAGAGTCCCGATTAGGATTACTATTGTAGCTACACATGTTTATTTCATGAAGCTATATGTCTCTTCGGGTTCATTTTCATTTTCGGATGCAGATTGCTTCTGGTCTGAAATCATATGGATGTGACAGACTCTAAATATGGAGCCAGCCTGAAGTATATGATACTCATCACTCACACTTAAAGTGGACCTGAACTCAGAACTTCCTCTCTGCTCTAAAAGATATGCAACAGCACAATAACCGTTAAAGAAAACCATTTCTTTGTTACAGTTGATACAAATCCTGTAATAAATCTGCAGTGTATCTACTTCCTGCTTTCATGGAAGCAGACATATTGTTAACATCCTGTGCTTTCAAATTAGCCTCCCTGCTATGGCAGTCAGCTGACACAGCTGAGGGATCAAATGACAACTTGTGATTTATCACAGATGAGGGGGTATTAGACAGGTTGAACTCTTTAAATACATACAGGGTGCATTTCTCTCTGTTTTCTTTCTGTCCTGTGCAAGAGTTGAGGTCCACTTTAACCTCCTTAGAGTCAGGCTCGGGACGGAAAGCCACAGAACAGGGTGGTAATCCGTTGCCTGGGTGAGTTTTATGCAGGAGCTGCTGCAAATCTCTCTTTGGTATGTTTTTCTTCTTGTTTTTAGGGTCTAAAAGCGTATAAAAAAATTGCACGGCTTTTAGAACCTAGATCTGGAAATAATCATAACGCAAGGGAGGTTAACCCGACCTGAAGGTCTTCTCTTTGTGAATCATCTTTTTTGGACGGTCTTAGTTGTCCACGCAGGGATAAAGAGTTAACTAAGCCTTCTACCCATTTGTATGTTTTGTCACTTTTCTTCTTCTAAAGAAAAACTTTCAAAATATCAGATTGTGAACTAGGAAGCTAAATTAAGACAGTCACATGAATCGGTTCAATCACACAATGAATTAGATAAACAATGGGGCTTGCAGCTGAGCTATTAAAGGGTTTAGAACAATTTTTAATTCCGTAGCTTTTATTCTATTTCCACTTCTCGAAGTCTTTTAACAATGAAATGATGAGAAGATTGGAAATAAAATATACTTAAGATGCAGAAACTGTGGGTTAAACAACATTATTACATAGCATTTCATAAACTGCAGTTTCTTTTCTTTTCGCAGAAATCATGTCCTTTGTCAACTTGTGGTCACATCAGCATTTCTGTTGATGTAATTTGCTTCAGCTGCAGAGCATAGCTGGCCTACAAATCAAAAACGAGAATAGAGGATGTCAGGAATAATTCGATGTCTTCATTGCTTAGATAATGTGCAAATCAATTCACATCCTATTTTTTCAGAGAATATGGAGCATGAAGTATCTAGCGTAAGCAAAACAGAAAACACAACAGCTGGTGAAGAGCTGATTTGTCTAGATGGTCTATTTCGGTATTGCTCTCTAGTACTGAGTGCTAAGTGACATGGCATATCAAATCCCAGCCGTAGGTATTCAAAATGCCCTTTTATGCTATGGTATTTTGTCATTGGTCAACAAGAAACAGTACAAAAAAAGTCTAGACTTCTGTGAATTGCTCAATAAAAAAAACGGAAAAAAAAACAGCTTCATAACATCGAATCCGGCTTTATACCAGGCCAATGGGTTTTCAGTGCAATGCTCCGCCCCCCAAGGCATCGCACCGCAATGCATAAATTGTCATTCATATGCATTGCGCAGAGTGCGCCAACAGGCTCATATGCAAGCCTTTTTCCCCATGCCCCTCGCAAGCCTTTTTCCAGCTGTAACTGCCCCGTTTGCAATGGCGTACTCCGTGCTGGACAAGAAGTACATAACTGGGATTCCCAAATTTTCCATCATATTTGCGTTGTTCTGCGCATGCACGCTGCCCCGCCTTCGCCAAAATGTTTCAAATGTATGCTTCACCCATTGACTGACATTACTTCCACCAACACTGCATCCCTGTGGAAATCCGACAATAACGCGCTGTAAACTTTGAGGTGAATCGGGCACTTAAGGCGCAATAGACTTTCATTGCTTTTGCGTTACACCAGATTCCCTTTAAGATCACTTAAAGAGCACCTCCGGCCAAAAAAAAAAAGGTTTTGAATGGCAATACAAATATATTGTCTATGCACTGTATACAGTTAGATAAACATATAAAGTTTACATCTGGTACATCGTAGTGGATAGAACAGACTCACATTTATATCTGTAGTAGCACTTTTTTCTCTTAATGCTGAAGCCTTGATAAAATACACCCTCAGCATGTGTCTGCCCCTCCAGCCTGGTTCCCTCCCCTGCCCCTCCCTCCCCTCTGCCTGCCTGGATCAAATTTCATCTCTTTTCACAGTGTGTAGAAAGAGGAGAGACCGGAGAACAGCTGCAGCCTGTCTTATCATGTCTGTCTGCTATAGATCTAATTTCAGGTGTCTTTTGTGCCTGCCTGGATTAGATCACATTGGCATGGGGGTGGAGTTATGACATCAATGCCCCAGTATCCTTTGCACCTATGATTTGGAAATAAAAAAAATCACCACCATATGTGGAATACAGCCCCTTGGGGTGAGAAAATCACACTTTATTATGTGGTTTAGGTTTAAAGCAAACTGCAATTCATAATGTAGATACCTTATATACTCGAAGCCTAATTTTTCAGCACAAAAAATGTACTGCAAAGTTACCCCCTCGGCTTATAAGCGAGTCAGTGGAGCAGAACGGCTGGAGGAGCAGGTTTTGTTACTGGCAGAGGATTGCAAGGATTATGCACTAGTGGTCCTGCTCTTACCAGCTTGCAACCTGCTGTGTCCGTGCCACCCATCCCCTGCAACATGGTGTGCAGAGTGCGCTGCTCAAGACCTGTGTATCCTGGCTTGTGGAGCAGAATGTGCGAACAGCATTGTAAGCTGTTCAGTGATTGGGGATTTTTCCTGTGTGGCAATCAATTACGCCATCTAGTAGCATCTTGAGACACAGCTGTATCATCCTTGGTGCACATCTGGCTATCGGGAGGGGTGCTCACTTGTGCTGAGTGCACATCAGGCTACAGTGGAGAGGGCTATACTGGTGAGGGAGCTTATACACGAGTCAATCACATTTTCCTGGGTCGGCTTATATGCGAGTATATACGGTACTCTTTAAAATACATTAACTCAAATAACTATGTAGTTTACCTACCATCAGATAGCAGTGACATGAGGTTCCAAGCTGTAGAGCTTCGTCTAAATCTTTACATGCCACTTAGCAGTGCGACCATTTAAAAATCTTGTTGTCATGTAGGTGTCTGGTGCTTATGTAAATAATGACCTTGAGATGAGTGGTTGTTTGTAGGATAACTTTGAAAGAGAAAACAAAGAGTAGATGTAAAGGGGTATCGTAAATGTTATTGCTCAACGTGGCACCCACCGTTATGTAGTATGGTTTGTTGTGTTTTCCGGTACACAGATTCCTCTTGAACAATAAAAAACATTTTCAATACATACATGAATTGCATTTCCAGAAAAAATTAAAGGGCCCATCTATAACTTTAAAAGAAATAAATGCAAAATATTGGAAGTTACTTCCCTTTTCCTGCATTTAACCGCTAAAGGGTACTTTTCCCTTCCATCCTTACATTGGAATCAATCAATAACTATCTTACAAAATATTACCAGAAACAAATTAAAGGGGCACTATGGTGAAACATTTTAAAATTTAAAATATGTGCAAACAAACAAATAAAAAGTATGTTTTTTTCCAGAGTAAAATGAGCCATAAATTACTTTTCTCCTATGTTGCTGTCAGTTACAGTTGGTAGTAGAAATCTGACAGAAGTGACAAGTTTTGGACTAGTCCATCTCTTCATGGGGGGATTCTCAGGGATTTATTTATTTTCAAAAGCACTTAGTGAATGGCAGTTGCTCTTTCAAACTGCCAAAAAACTGTGTAGTGAGCAGGTAAGCTGGCCAGCATCATTGTTTAAATATATCCCTGAAAATCCCCTATAAAGATATGGACTAGTCCAAAACCTGTCACTTCTGTCAGATTTCTACTACCTACTGTAAGTGACAGCAACATAGGAGAAAAGTAATTTAAGGCTCATTTTACTCTGGAAAAAATGTACTTCTTATTTGTATATGTTTGCACATATTTTGCCCCTTTAACTACAGTGACCAGATTTTTCTGGGTTCAACCTGAGATGGGAGGGGTATGTTGACATATCAAAATACAATACATTGATTTCCTTTAATAGACAAACAAACAAAATATGGCAAATCTGTGCATTAAGAAAAAATCATATAGGTTGGGTAGGTAGTCAACAAAAAAGCAATATGAGTAGGAGAGTTGCCAAAACCACAGAAGAAAGTGTAATTGCACAACTCTGATTTCAAATAAAAATGAGTTTTGCATCTAAAATCCAGCACCCAAACACTGAGCACATAATTAAAGGGACTCCGAGCACCTCTCATGGGCATGCCTTTAAGACAGAAGACTTCCAACAAAGTCGTGCTATAACCCCTCTGGAGGAGCCTCTTGCAATGGCCATGTGTGTCACTTCCTCTTCCTGCTTCACTCAGTGATGCAGTTCTCTAACAGAGAAGACAGGGGTGACCCGGAAGTTATAACATAGCCAAGATGGCAGCCGCTATTTTTAAATTGAAATCGAATGAAAACTATTTTGTGTAGAATGGCAATTCAGGCATCAAATGAAAGAGGAGAGCATAAGCTACAGACAGGTATGCATCTTGAAGTACTTTGCAGTACTGGTCAGAGTCTTAAAGGCATGCCCATGAGAGGTGCTTGAAGTCCCTTTAATTCATGCCTAAAGGGAGCTCAGCTCAAAATTATATGCTGCCCTTCAGCTCTGAAGTTAGGACCTGATATACACCTTGGATTGCCTATTATCCCACATTAAAGGAGGGGAGGAAAAGTGAGAAGTGATGAAAGAAATGTGAAGGGTGTCTTATATAGACATTGGTGATGTCACCCTCACAGGCAGCATGCTGGACACTCTGCATGCACTCCACCCCGCCACATCAACGCCAGCAACACCATCGTGGGCAGAGCTACATCGTGCCTGAAGCTATTACAGCAGACTGAGGGGGGGGGGGGGGAGTAGGAGGGGTTGGTGTGCTGCTGTAGGTGAGCTAATGAAGCGGATACAGGTCATTTCTTGACACTCTAGGGACACTTTCCTAAAGGTTGGGACATTTTTGTAGGTTTCGGGCACTCTTGGTCTCGGATGAAGGACCCTACCTCCGGGACAGTCCCAGGTAAATTGGGATGTATGGTAACTGTAAATTAACAAATGTGAAAAGGTTTTTACACGTCTTCTGCTTACTTCTGTAAACAGACTACTAAACATTACAAAGTGGGTTTGGAACTACAGTGCAGAGACCTAGAAGCAAGTACACTGACTTCCTGTTGTGGGAAAAAAAGGAGTTTGGTTCATGATAGTTACGTCATCAACCATAATGCTGTTCTCAGTTCTTGAATCTATCAAACAGCTCAGTTGCTGAAAAACTGGATGATAAACCGTGATCAAGAATTGAACTTCATCCCAATCAGTAGCTACAGAAGGCTCCTTGAGACCTCCAAACCGGTCCTCAAGACTGTGAGGAAGTGGACCGATGAAGCCAAGCTGCAGCTACAGGCCTGTTTTGAGTGTACAGACTGGGCAGCCCTGGAGGCACCCTGTCTTGAGGAATGGACTGAGAACATCACCTCCTATATTGGCTTCTGCGAGGAGTTGTGCATCCCTAAAAAGACTTTTAAGATCTACCCTAACAACAAGCCCTGGTTCAACGGCAAGCTACGCCGGCTCCGCAAAGTCAAGGAGGCAGCACACAAGTCCGGCTCACCAGAGGACTTCAAGACAGCCAGATACAACCTTAAACGCGAGCTCTGTGCTGCTAAGAGAGACTACTCCAACAAGCTGGGCCTCAGCCTCAGGTCCAACAACCCGCGAGAAGTCTGGAAGGGCCTCAGAGCAGCCACAAATCTCAAACCGCCCCCCCAACAGGTGCACCCAAGCCTCGAACTAGCTGAAAAACTCAATGAGTTCTACTGTAGGTTTGAGCACCATCCCATTCATCCTGGGGCCCAGGCGACCACCCCTAGCGTGCCTCCCACTTCCACCCCTCCCAAAAGGGCCCATGGTTTCTCAGGGCCAGTGGCAGTCCTGGAGGCTGATGTTCTAAGGCACCTCCAAAAGCTGAATCCCAGAAAGGCCCCTGGCCCGGACGGTGTGTCCTCTTCCTGTTTGAGAACCTGTGCCAGCCAGCTAGCCCCTGTCCTCACCACCATATTTCAGAAATCGCTGATGGAGGGCAAAGTTCCCACCTGCCTCAAGAGGTCCACCATCATACCAGTCCCCAAAAAAACGGGCATCACGGACCTCAACAACTACAGGCCTGTGGCCCTGACCTCAACTGTCATGAAGATCCTTGAAAAGCTGGTCCTCACCCATCTGAAAGGTGCCACTGACGCTCTCCTTGATCCACTTCAATTCGCCTACAGAGCCAACAGGTCCATTGAGGATGCCATCAACATTAGCCTGTCTTTCATCATGGAACATCTAGACAAGCCTGGCACCTACGCCAGAATCCTCTTTCTGGACTTCAGCTCTGCCTTTAACACTATCCATCCAAACATCCTGTACGACAACCTAGTGCATCTTGGTGTCGATCATACTCTCTGCGCGTGGATCAAGGACTTCCTCACAAACAGAAAGCAACTTGTTAGGCTTGGCGGCTGTTGCTCCAAGGAAAGAACCACAAATACCGGCGCTCCCCAAGGGTGTGTACTGTCTCTGATCCTGTTTTCTCTGTATACAAACAGCTGCATCTCAACCATAGACTGTGTCAAGGTCATTAAATTTGCGGATGACACCACTATCCTTGGCCTCATCAGCAGTGAGGATGAACACGCCTACCGGAGCGAGATCGAGCGCATCTGTAACTGGTGTAAGAGCAACAAGCTTGTCCTAAACGCTGCAAAGTCTGCTGAGATGATCGTGGACTTCAGGAAGCACCCTCCCCCTCTCAATCCAATCCTCATCGAAGGCACTGAAGTTGCAAGAGTATCTAGCGTTCGGTTCTTGGGTACAACCATCACCAACGACCTGAGATGGGGAGCTAACACCACCATATGCCAAAAGAAAGCCCAGCAAAGGTTGTTCTTCTTGAGACAACTGAAGAAGTTCGGCATGCCCCAGGAGCTGATGACAAGCTTCTACACGGCCACAATCGAGTCCATCCTCTGCTCCTCTATCATCGTATGGTACGCAGGTGCTACCGCTAGCGACAGGCACAAACTACAAAGGGTGATCAACGCTGCAGAAAGAGTCATTGGGTCACCCCTGCCTCCACTGGACCTCCTCCATGCAACCAGGCTAAGAACCAGGGCAAACAGGATCGTGCAAGACCCTCACCACCCCGGCAGTCGCTTCTTCATCCGCAGGCGCTCAGGCCGCCGTTACAGAACTATTCCCACCAAAACCTCCAGGTACAGGAACTCTTTTTTCCCCCAAGCAGTGCTCCTTTTAAACTAGTGCCCCTGACGCTGCTTGTCCTCCCAGCAGGGCCCCCTGGTCACCCTGCAGTACTGCCACATAGGTCACCATAGCGCCACGCTTACCTTTAATTTTATTCTTGTCCGTGTTTTATGCACCTGTTTTATGTACCTGTCTTATGCACCTTTCTGTGCACAATGTCAGTCTGTTACACTGTTTGAATTGTCTGTCAATTTTTGCACTATGTCCAATTGCCTGTGTGTACCACAAATAATTCTGAGTGTGGCATCTGCCGCACTTGGCGAAATAAACCTGATTCTGATTCTGATTCTGATTCTGATATACCCCCTTTTACATGATAAATCTTTACCTTTTCACAAAAGGATCTTCAGAGGGCTCTGTATGGCTGATATTGTGGTGAAACCCGTCCCACAAGAAACTCTGAGGACCATGGTACTTCTGTCTGTGAACCTTGTTGCATTGTGGGAAATAGCTGTTTACAGCTGTTTCCAGCTGCCAAAAAAGGAAGAAGCAGCTACATCACCTGCCAGCAGTAAAAATGTCATTATGTGATTTTACAATGGGCAAACACTGACTAAATCATTTATACATAATTATTGTAAAAATGAAGCACTTTTTGTATTACATTACTCTCACTGGAGTTCCTCTTTAAATGTCTATGAATGCAGGTGTGCACAGCTGTGATATGGCCAATGGAGCTATTATATGGTGAACATGCAATGATGCACTCATGTTCCCATTGTACCTTTATAAATATCATGGGAGCATTTTTGTGCTAGCGATGTGATCTGACCGCTTATATACACTGACATACATACTGTCAACATAAAATCAAAAATTAATACCTAAGTCACCCTTTCTTGAAAAGATAAAAATGTGGAGAAAAATCGAACAGAGGAAAGCTGTTGCTCCTCCCCATTCAGAGAAACTAATGTGGGATTTATGCACCACTGCTAAAATGGCACTCACCTAGTTCATCCTTAGTCTAGCATGGATAAAGTAGGAAGACCATAAGTGCTTTTAGACGCCTGCTTACTGCAGTCAATCCGACAAATTTAAGATGGATATACCATGGATGCATTAGCCTCTGGTGCGCTCCCAGTGAAGAAACAGTCAAAGTAACTTCAGCCTTAAAGAGAACCTGAGATAGTGGTTGAGACAAAAAATATACATACCTGGGGCTTTCTCCAGCCACCTCCGGCCTGATCACTCCCTTGTAGTCCTCAGCCTCCTTCCGGTTCTTCTGCAATTCGCCCTGGAAAGTCCTCCAGTCCTGGGACAACTGCACATGCGTATTCAGGCCGAACACTCCCATCACCAGGAGCATTCTGCATGGCTTGGAACTCATAGCAGGTCTGTGTGTGCTGCCACTGCATGTCTCCCATCAGCTCCATAACGCTGCTAGAGGAAGGGGGGTCTGCGTGCACGAGTGGAGCTGGTGGGGCATCTGCCTTGGAGGTAACAATTTAGGGGGAAGAGGGGGACACTTTGGGCCCCTAAAGGCGCTGGGGCCCTGGGAGCAGGGAGCATGCCTCTGTATCCCATCTGCCCCCTCCCCCCCCATCTCTGCCCGGATATACTTTAAGGCATTAATAAGAGCATCACTGACTTTTAGACTGAAAGCTAACCTAATAATGTTTTATCTGAAAGGGGAAAGTTAGAATGTTAAAGAGATATTTTGGACAGTATTCATATGGCTTTAATAATAATTCACCTACACTGCGTTCTTAGTACAGCTGCCTTCAAAAAAGGAAGAGAAAACAAGAAACCAGCAAAACTTAGTTACAGAACAGGGGAAAAAAAATCACAATCAACATAAAAAAGTGTCAAAATTACCAACATTCATTTTTAAAGTACTGTATTGACTAGTAGTTTACTGTATTGCCTCTAGTTTACTGAACTGGGATTTTAAGGTCTGGTAAAGAATTTGCATCAATTGGCTCTTGTGTAAAAGCAAAACGTAATGTATTTAAAGCACTTTGATAAAAGCTTTGGAAACATCCATTATAATATTTGATGATGTAAAATAGATAAGCACTTAATTTTAAGTTTTCTAAAATGTAGAAATTTGAAAAATTTTTGTCAACCAAACTGGTTTTATTTCATGTCACTTTTCTGTGGTACTGTGTGGAGAACTGAAATGTGTTTTGAGAATTGTTAAAGGACACTATACCTGCATGGGCTGATAATGCATTTAATTTTGTATTTGCCATATTAAACTTTGTATTAATTTTATTTTAGACACGCCTGGCCCTTATTCAGCTCACATTTTCTCCTTAGTTTTCTCCTAGGTGATATTTTCACAACTTATCAATAAATTCTATTTCAAGCCACCAGCAAGCAAGAAAATACCTAGAATAATTTGACAGTACTTTTTCACCTACTGTACTTTTTGGTACTTTTTCAATTGCATAATGCTGAAATGTAATTTTAAAGAGAAGCTAAAAAATGATTTCCTAGGAAAAAATGTACAAGGAAATATGTATTGAATAAGGCCCACTGTATATTCTGATCATCTCTCCATATAATCACTTCCTTTATTTAAGCATTGATTACCTCTTTTTACATGCTTTTCAATCTCTTTGTTGTAGTTGCATCACACTCATCACCTATAGGTTGTAGGAGTTAAGGGAGTGGGACGGGACTTCATGTTAATGCTGCTGAACAAACAGTTGTAGGAATTCTGCAGGCATGTGACAAGCAGTGCAGGGTGAGAAGTTAACCTGACAGATGCAAGCTAAATTACATGGAGTATACCTTACATGGCAGATTATCAAGCTGATACGTGAATAGGGCTAGCGCAACAAGTGCAATTCATTGTACTAGTGAGAAATAGCGTAGCCAGAGACAGGCCGAGGTCATACACGTGAGCAGATGACTATAGTGCCGAAGGGCTAGGCAAAATCGTAGTCAGAAATCAGGCAGAGTCATACACATAAATCAGATGTCAGTCGTATTGGAAGGATCAAACAGGAGCGAAGTCAGGGGCAGGCCAAGTCGTACACAGAAATCAGATGGCAGTAGTACAGAGGGGCTAGGCAGATTCATAGTCAAGAGGCAGGCAAAGGTTGGTACACGATATAACATACAATATTACAATTACAATACTACAATATATAACACTGACTGACTAGAGTAAATATATATCGTGCTGATGCGCATTATATGAAATGTAGCTCTCAAGATTCACACTAGCTAAGGGCCAAGAACCAGCGAACTGATTAGAAGGACGGCCGAGGAGCAAGTGAGAGAACCGGCCTAAAGTACTGGAGGGACAAGCCTAAGCCGCACCCCTAAAAACAGCCAGTTCCTCCTGTCCAAAGGTGTTAACAGACCACCTGTCAGCTGACATCCTTTCAGACATGCCTCCTTAGCTTATAAAGATCGCGCTGCACCGTGTGCGTCTATCCAGAGGGACTGCGCATGCCCGCCGATCGAACCACCGCCGCAGGGGAGCCAAGGACGCCAGGAGAAGACACCAGCACAGAAGCTCCATCATGCGGACGAACGGCACCGGAGACCCCGTGGGACCCTCCACGGGAAGGTAAGATCGTTACACAGATAAAAACAAATGGCTGTTACTTTCTGGATGACATATATTATTAGTATTATTATTTTATATTTATTATTATGAATTATTTATTTATTGTATTTATAAAGTACCAACATATTGTGCAGCGCTGGACAATAAATACAAGCTATACAGGGTACACAAACAGGGTACACAATACATGATCATGCATCTATCTATCTATTGTCTATCTACCTATCTATACTGTCTGGTCGAACATGATGGACAGATGTCTCTTTGTTAACCTATGGAAAAATTACAAACATTACAAATCTTTTTAAAATATCATTTTTCCACTGGAATCCCTTTAAGCCCACCTTATGAACTGTTACCCACACTAAACATATTCTCTGCATGGATGTGAAAAATATATCCTAAGCTTAATATGTATTTCAACTGTTTGTGTGCTCCGATCCAATAGGTGACCTTATGTGAACTTAAGCAATAAAAGCTAATGATAATGACACATATTAACCTCATATAATAGAAGATAATGACTTGTGAAACATTTGACTCTATTCACAAAATTAGACTTGTACAGTTCGTGGAAGCACAAATTCAAATTAATACATAGCCTATTCTGACTCAGTGAATGGTAATTAATCTTCTTTTCTTTGGCTCTCAATACATTAACAATGACTATGAAGCAAAGTTGATAAATAGACAAGAACCCCATCAGTGCATATTAGTGAACATTTCAAAAGATCCTCTTTTGACAATTAGAAGGAATTGTCCTGTGCTAATGTAGCCAATAAGGTCATAGTCTGGATAGGCGGGTATAGTAGCTGCAGGGTTATACTTTTTAGTAATGAGAGTTTTTTGTTTGATTATTGTACAGCATGAATTAAGAACAAGCTGTAAGAGATAAAAAGCAGCTAAATAACAACTTCTCAAGAAGAATGGTAAAACAAAAATTAAAACAAAAACATATATTACAAATTTGTATTATTGTATGCTGTCAAAATTTGAAATATTTAAGCAAAGCTCCAGCCAAAACTTTTCCCTTTTTTAAGTTCAAAGTAGAGTGGCAAAAGCTTAACATTTCTGCCAATTTTTTATTTACTTATTTTTTTGTTGCATATGTATTTTCTGGAACTCTTTACTCTCACTTTCTGCCAAAGTCATCTCAGTATTTTCCAAATTAAAGTGGATCTCCAAGAGATAAAAGAGTTATTACTCACACACTCACCTCCTGGCTATTGTAGATGAAATGGTTGGATTTAAAATACATTTTGTAAATACTTGTTTTTCAAATGTGACAATAAAATAATTCTCTGACCATCAAAGCACCAAGGGCAATTTGCTGTGGCCCTTTTTTCATGTGCAACAACAATCCTCCCATTAACTGACCATTAAGACACCTAGTACAATTCTCTTTTGGGCTGTTTTACATGTGCAGCAGCGACCCGCCCATTCTATGTACAGCCACCTTTTCCATGTGTAACATCCTTGTACAGCAGCCCTTTTCTTTCATGTACAGCTTTCTTGGGCGGCAGCCTCTCTGTTGTGTGTATTAGCCTGCCTTTTCCATCTGGAGTCTCTTCATCCAAATGAAATACCCCCTCTTTTATGTTCAGCTGACCCCTGGGACAACATCTGCCCAAGATTTAGGCCTTTGTGGCCTTTCCAGAAATCCCTAGCTTAAAATTGTGTGTAACTAATACTTTCTTAGTCTATTCTTGCAAAGGAACTATTAACAGATTTGGGACAAAATTCAAAAGGGTTCCTCAGCTCAGAAGGAGTTCATGTGTTCCACCACGTTAGTTGATCAGTCTAAGGCTCCCTGCACAATGCATGCATTTCCGATTTTTAATCGTTACTGCATGCTGCGTTTTTTCCTCTGTTTTTCTGTTGATTGCATTCATGGAAAATCGGAATTGCAAATCAGAATCGGAATCGAAAAACGGATTTGCAATGTGCAGGGAGCCTAAAACTATGTACACTTTTTCAATAATTGTTACCTGGAAAGATTTGTGAATGGCTTGTGTTCAGAGCTGCTGTTCAACAGCCTGTTTTGTTCTACAGGGAGAGGGGTGGGGAGGAAGTGTGAAAGGGGCTATGACAGAAGGACATTTGAGGTTGGTAGGTAATGACCCATCATGACAGATCATTAACAATGTCATCTGTGGCAAGATGGGGCATTTGTACTGACACAAGATTCCATGAAAGATATTTCTAGCTAACAAAAAAAATCTAGTGTATGGCTTTATTGTGTGTGACCGAGACCCTCCATCCAAGGCATCCAAACCAGTAAGTTGATTTTTGAGACTGGTACTCCCACTCCATGGAAGGTTACCCAGCTCCTGAAATATGCAAAGAGTCTTGGTTTATCATTTCTGAAGCTGATCTTTGTTCTATCTGGTCAGTTAAGGCCACATTGTAAAGCTGCACAAAGTAACTGGTGTTCCATTTTGTTAATTTGATAAGAGAAACTGCCTGAGAACCTAATAGAATGTTAATTGAGGTACATTGGGTACCGTAGTTCTGGCTCAATATACCAATTATATGTAATGCTTAAAGTGGACCCAAATTAAAAATACAAGATTTCAGAAATAAAATCTATTTTCTAAATTGTAATAATAAATAGCAGCCTTTTTTCCGCTGCATGATGACAAATGTAAAATATTTCTCAACCAAAAAGACACCTTAAACTGGTTGCTTAGCTGTCAAGCCAAAGCGATATATGTCATAGAAATAAGCACTTCCACTCTCAAATAAAGTGAAAATTCAATACAAAGTTTATTAGGGACATATCCCTTTAAAAACAATTAAAACACAATACAATAAAATCCCTCACAACCACCTGCCTGTTAGCAGATTCCCTGCAGCATTTATGAAAACAATGATACCAAACAATACAATAATTATGCAAACCGGGTAGGTCAATAATCCAAAGTGCTATGTGCTATAAATAGTGCAAAAACTGCCAAGTGTTGTAAACTGTAACAACAATAAACCTAGTGAGTGCAAAATAATGGTGTCCTGGCTACCAAAGTGTCCAAGTGATGATTGGCCAAAGCGGCTAAAGTGTCATGTACAAAATACAACTAAAAAGATGTATGAAAATTCATCACACAATGAATTGATACAATGGGTGCATTGTAGCAAGGACTTACCCGTGTCGGTGTGCTGCAGGGAAGAGGGAAGGCCCTACACGCTCGCAGCTACGGCTGCTTCTGAAGAGGCTGGAGTCCGAAAGGAAATGGACCCCTAATAAACCCATCCCCACCTACCCAGTCACGTCATCAATACGTGCGCGGCCGCGCACGACACTCCCAGCGGACGCGCCTACTCGGGCGCGTACCACTGGCGTGTATAGTCATGGAGCGAGCCAGCCGAGGGAAGACATCCACACCCTATGCACAACCGCATGCTCCGCCAAATGCCGTCACCCGACCAGCCCCCTCCACTGTCAGTCAGTCAAATTCCTACGTGAGGGATTATGGGCTTGTATAAATGGATACATTTTTGAGGTTAGAGATGCCTATCACATTAAATGATGTAATTATTAAATCAAAGCAGTGGTGCTCACCGCCAGGTCGTGATCACGCTTACGCGTGGATTCACGACCATTTTGACGCATTCCGCCTCGGACACGCTAAGCCGTGAATAGATTTTCAACCACGAAAATCTGCTTCGGCTTCGCGTGAATGCGGACAGAAATCCGCATTCACGCTCGTGAACCCGGCGCTGAAGTCGTGGTTAGCGGAAATGCGTCAAACTATGCGGAAGTGACACATTGCAGGCCAATCAGAGGGCCCCAGCCAGGCCCTAGCAACCAATCACAGGAGGGGAGCTATGCCCTCCCCTCCTGAATATAAAGCGGCGGCCATGATGGAAAAGCTCTGTCCTTGCTAGACTGTGGTGCTGAGAGGATTATCTCCAGGCCCTTGTTGTTTAAGCAAGTGCATTTATTGTGTTAAAAACAAAGCGTTTTTTTTTACTAACACTGCTCTTATACTGTACACAGTTAGCTAGTCAGTGAGTGATTGCTGTAGTTAGTTGTAGTCAGTGTAGTGTAGTGGGAGTGTGGGAGTCTAGTGATTATTTAACTGTGTGTAGTGCAGGCAGGTTCAGTGCTGCAGTGTAGTCAGTGTAGTGGGAGTGGGGATTATCTGTGTGTAGTGCAGGCAGCCAGGTTAGTGCAGCTGCAGTGTTCACTTGTATATTCCAGTGACAGTTATACACTTGTACTATTTGCAGGCAGCCAGTCACACCGCCGGCGCCGCCACTCTCTGCCAGCGCTGTTCATTCATTCTGTCAGTGACCTTGTGCCGTGCCCAGTGCCCACTGCTCGCTCGCTGGCATATAAGCATCTCATTACACAGTGTGACATCCTTGTGTGCCTACTGCATCCTTCAGTGACCTAGTTGTATATCCAGTGCCCACTGCTGTGCCCACTGCATCCTTCAGTGACCTTGTACTGTGCCCACTGCATCCTTCAGTGACCTAGTTGTATATCCAGTGCCCACTGCTGTGCCCACTGCATCCTTCAGTGACCTTGTACTGTGCCCACTGCATCCTTCAGTGACCTAGTTGTATATCCAGTGCCCACTGCTGTGCCCACTGCATCCTTCAGTGACCTTGTACTGTGCCCACTGCATCCTTCAGTGACCTAGTTGTATATCCAGTGCCCACTGCTGTGCCCACTGCATCCTTCAGTGACCTTGTACTGTGCCCACTGCATCCTTCAGTGACCTAGTTGTATATCCAGTGCCCACTGCTGTGCCCACTGCATCCTTCAGTGACCTTGTACTGTGCCCACTGCATCCTTCAGTGACCTAGTTGTATATCCAGTGCCCACTGCTGTGCCCACTGCATCCTTCAGTGACCTTGTACTGTGCCCACTGCATCCTTCAGTGACCTAGTTGTATATCCAGTGCCCACTGTTGTGCCCACTGCATCCTTCAGTGACCTTGTACTGTGCCCACTGCATCCTTCAGTGCCGTTGTACTGTGCCTGGTGCATCCTTCAGTGACCTTGTACTGTGCCCACTGCATCCAGTGATTCATTACTAGCAACATGTCTGGCAGGGTTTCGCGCCAATGCACTCTGTCTGCGTTATCACTGTCACCGGGTGCATTTAATTTTTTGGCCAGCACTATGACGCTGTGCTGCTACTACTACCACCAGTATGTTGCCATGGTCCTTCTGTGCTGCTGAACTGACCGCCCGCATTGTCCTCCTCCTCCTGACTCAGTCGCTTCCACCAATGTACTCTGTCTGCGTTCACACTGCCCGGGTCACTGGGTGCATTTAATTTTTTGGCCAGCACTATGACGCTGTGCTGCTACTACTACCACCAGTATGTTGCCATGGTCCTTTTGTGCTGCTGCTGCTGAACTGACCGCCCGCATTGTCCTCCTCCTCCTGACTCAGTCGCTTCCACCAATGTACTCTGTCTGCGTTCACACTGCCCGGGTCACCGGGTGCATTTAATTTTTTGGCCAGCACTATGACGCTGTGCTGCTACTACTACTACCAGTATGTTGCCGTGGTCCTTCTGTGCTGCTGAACTGACCGCCCGCATAGTCCTTCTCCTGACTCAGTCGCTACCACCACTGCACTCTGCGTTCACACTGCCCGTGTCCACTGACAACTCTGCTGCGATGTCATTGCTAATTGCTGCAAAAAAAAAAAAAAAAATTACAAAAACCTCTCTGGGGCCTTTTTGGCGTCAGCCACTCATCCTCCTCCAGCGGTACCTTCGCCGCCAAGTGCCATTGGAACTCGCCTTCACCTCTTTGATTGCTTAACGCGTATATCCCTTTTTAAAACCACTTATTACCAATTAATAGCCCCATTTAAAGTGTTGATTTCAATTTAAAATCCATTTTCTCTAGAAAAAAAATTTTTTTGGGTATTTTTTATGTTGAAGTTATGTTGCCCCTCATCACCTCGATAATCCATGCAATTTGGGGGATTGTAGCATGTATGGGGGCTTTGTTATTAACGTTAAAAGAAAATCCGCCTCCGGGCGGGAATCCACGCGTGATTACGCCATTTACAGCAGAAAATCCACGTGGTTGCGTGGACGCCGGCGAAAATCCGTATGCGGCGGGGCCGAATGCGGATTTTTTTTTGCAACCACGCGGATTGCTGAATTCGTGGATGAGGCACATTCGAGCATCTCTGAATCAAAGTAAATATATTAAATTAATTCATTATTCTTCTCTGGAACACCCGTGAGATCTGATTGCTGCTGCCATCATGTGGCCAAAAAATTAAACCGCATACTGTGTAGAGCTAACTCAATGTACTTCATATGCAATGTAAAACATGTACAATAAAGTTAAAATAAATCAAATTCTCCAAACCGGCTTGTTGTGACATTCTTCTTGAGGCCCCATGTGCCAATTTCATCATGAATCCCTTTAAACAAGGATCCCGGTCCATGCTATGGAATAAAGGGAGACAGAAAGACCAAATGAATATCTATTGCATCATGTCTAAACACTATCCCCCCTTCCCTCTCCAGGGAAAACAATGCACCCCACACCGTGACAGGCTCTTCACCACACATGGACAATCCCCACCACAGTGGCTGTCTGGACAGTCACCACAGAAACAGCCTCCCATACAGTGCTCACCTCCACTGTGGGGTATTAGATCAATTACAAAGCTTAGTGAGAGAATAAACTCCCCCACAGTGCTCACCTCCACCGTGGGGAATGATTGAAGTACTAACAAGGGATACGTGCACAAATAACCGTGCCCATGACCCACCAGCACTCGGAACATAAACAGGCCTTACTTACTCAGACCTGGAATAGAACTAATACTCACTTCAACCACAAGGAGCTGCCCCATAGCAGTGTTGAGATCCATAGGGTCTAACTGAAATACACTACAAGACACACACAAAATAGTTAGTTGTTATACACCTAAATAGCATCTAAAACTGGCATCCTCATTTAAACCCCTAGGTTGTCTGGACCTTAGCCTATGAATCCATCTTAGCTCATTTTTGAGCAATTTCATGGTCACATCACCCCCTCTTTCATTAAGGGTGACTTTTTCGATACCTCTTATAGACCACCCTCTCAAGGTCCCCCCACGAAAATCCAAAGCGTGCTCCGCTACCGTTGTGAGGGTTTTATTTTCATTCCTGTCCTTTTGGGCTAATTTCACTGTAGAGATGTGTTTCTGTATCCTTTCTTTTAATGGGCTTTTTGTTTGACCTACATATTGTTTGCCACATGGGCATTCTAGGAGATAAACTACTCCCGATGTTTGGCAATTGATAAATTGCCTTATCGTGAACACTCTCTGTGTAATACTGCTTTTGAATGTTTTAGTTACAGACATCAATGGACAGATGGAGCATTTCCCGCACCTATAGTTTCCGGTGATCCCTATTTGATGTTGATCTCTTGAAAAATGACTATTGCTCAATAACGTTTTTAGTGTCGGAGCCCTTTTGGCTGTAATACTAGGATGGGTGATGCATTGTCTAATTGTTGCATCATTTTGAAGTATATGCCAATGTTTGTTCAAAATGTTATACAGATGGTTCCATGCCACATTATAGGGGGTCACCAGCCTCGTAATCTGGTTGTCCCTTTTCGGGATCACTTTTAATAGATCCTCTCTTTGTAGTGCTCTTGCTCTCCTGTGTGCTTGTTCAACACATTTTCTTGGATATCCCCTGTTTCTGAATCTTTGTTTCAATTCCCTGCTTTCTTTCTCAAACATATCTGCTGTTGGGCAAATTCTCTTTATTCGGATGAATTGTCCTGTCGGTATGTTGGTTTTGAGATTCCTGGTGTGGTGCGATTTGAATTCCAATAGGCTATTGACAGAGGTGGGTTTGCGAAAAACTGTGGTCTGCAACATGCCCCGTTCATCTTTCATTATTTTCACGTCTAAAAACTCCACCATCTCCTTGGATATCTGATGTGTGAGCCTGATGTTCAACTCGTTTTTATTGAGCTCATTAAGAAATTCCTGACATCGATCTCGGGGGCCTTGCCATAGTATAAACAGGTCGTCGATGAAGCGATACCACCCCAAAATATAAAATATTTTACATTTATTAGAGGATGCCCTCTCTTTCTTTCCTATTGCCGGGACAGAATCCGGCAAACTGGTGGAGTAGGTGGTGTCCAGCAAAGGAGAAATTGCTAATGGCTGCCGCCTGTATAAGCCTAGTTATGAAAAGAGAAGGGTGAAAAGTATGCACTAAAATGCTCATAGGCTTGAAGGAGTGTTTATTTAGCTTTGTATGTGTCAGAGTGGTGCAACTAAATATTTTGAACTAAAAAAATGTTTGGTTTGGGTCCGCTTTAATGTGGGCTTCAGTTTTTTTATTTGAAGAAAGAACCATATGAAAAGATATATGTATTACAAGCTTAGCACTGTGAAACCATAAAAAATTCCACAAAAAGGCTATTATTCATAAAGCATTTCCGCACGCGGAAATGCTTAATACCGCTGACTTTACCGACCACATTGCAAAATGTCCATTCATAAAGGCTCTTTCCGCATGCGGAGCTGACATTCCCGTGCAGAGTGATAACTTACCGCCTTGTGCGGTGTTGATACGCAGTTATCCAGAAAAAGTAGCAAAATGTCCATTCATAAACATTACCGCATAGCGGTATGCGGACAGGGATTACCGATCCCCTGGATGTAGCGGGAAGCTTGCGGAGTACTTGTAAGTGAATGGGACGGACCTCCCAAGCAGCAGAAGAGAGAACAGTGCACGGAGAGAATCGGGCAGCTTTTCTGTTTCCGCATGCCTACCGCCCGCCTACCGACACCATTCTCCAGAAAACCCCGCACTGCTATCGCACCAGGCACAATTTTTATGAATGACCACCCAGAAGGCTAAACTACCGACGGTGGTATTCTCCCGCCCGGGTTCTCCTTACCGCCAGCAAGTTTATGAATGATAGCCAAAGTTAGCCATCTTCTTGTTGCAGCTTGCATTTAAAGAAGTGCTAAATAATGTGAAATTTGTGAAATTCCTCATTAGATTTTATTACAAAATTAATTAAGATTTTTCTCAAAATTTTGCATTATGATTTTGCATTATACTTGCGAATTACGATGCAAAATGAAAATTATGTGAAATTCATGCTCATCACTAATCGTAGTAAAAAAGCCAAGAGTCAAATACAAACAAACAATACCAGGTACAGGGATGAGGCAGAAGACTGGTTGAAACTAGCAAAGGTCAGTCCAGGCAGAAGTCAGGCTTCAGGGAAAGGTAACAACAGAAGTCAAGAGGTTCACACCCAGCGGTTAGCTCCAGCTACTTTTGCCATCACGGGTGACTAACAAGCCTGACAGCACAACTTTTTATCTGATGTCTACCAATGAGGAATAGCCACCCACACAGCTGACCAATGGAATGCACTTCCACCTAATAGTGATTGACTCTAGCAATAGAATCCATCACTTCCTGGTTAGTGATGGTTCCAGAGAGTGTACGCTGAGGGTTTCACAAGCCCCCATAAATTGGCAACATTGGAGGAACTTTTACCAAGAGTACATACATTCTTAATAGGCTTTGTACATTAATATGGCAGATGCCTCCAAGCTTCTTTCTAGAAAATCAAGTAGACAGTAGACACTGCAATTTGAAAAACATAAATGTACACAGTATTAAATATCTATTGGTAAAATAAGTTTCAACTCATTGATACCGACCATATAAACAAGCAATCTGTAGACTCTAAGGGGTTGATGCACTTAACTGCAGTGATATTGCTGTTTGCAGACAGTGCACAGGAATATTACCATTACTACCAGCAGCATGTACCACGAGCTACGTTATTAGTGCAACCTGCGGTTCTCGAGTAGCAAGAGTGTTGCTACGGTAATGTGCATCTTTAGGTTTGGCTGCTCATGGCGGCAGAATGCCCACGCTGAGGCGCAAGCCTCTGGGTCTCGGCGAAGCTCTGATGTCAGTGGAGCGCATGACGCTCAGTTCCCATTGGCTAAGCGGACGCGTCCTCAGTAGTGCTCCACCACTATAAACAGTGACAGCGTGTATGCACGGCGTGTCAGCTGACTTGCTAACACACCACAGGATGATTGGTTACTTTTTGGATTCCTTTTAGTTGATTGTCTAGTCCTAGTATAAAAGTTAGGTGAGCGCCCTCCCTAACTTTAGCATTCTGTATCGCTGTTGGAGTATGCAGCTAATTACAATATTTCAAACCCACCCCCTCCACCCGTGACGATGCTGGCGGTGCACAAGAATTTGAGGTTGAGAAAATTCTTGATTCTCGTCTGGAAATCATTTTTTTGCAATTCTTAATTGATTGGAAGGGATATGGACCAGAAGAGAGATCTTGGGTTCCTGCTAAACAGGTTCATGCTGATTTAGCTATAAGGTAATTTTATGAGAAGAATCCTGGGAAACCCAGGTTGGAGTGTTTAGAGTCCATTCCTAAGGGAGGGGGTACTGTAAGATCTCGCCGCTCATGGCGGCAGAACCGCGAGACCAACAAGACCCATGCTAAGGAGCAAGCCTCTGAGTCTCGGCGAAGCTCTGATGTTAGTGGAGCGCATGACGCTCAGTTCCCATTGGCTAAGCGGTGGATGCGTCCTCAGTACGCGCTCTGCTGCTGTAAACAGTGACAGCGTGTATGCACAGCATGTCAGCTGACTTGCTGACATGCCGCAGGATGGTTGGTTACTTTTTGGATTCCTTTTAGTTGATTGGTTAGTCCTAGTATAAAAGTTAGGTGAGAACCCTCTGTCATCGTCCGTGATAGCCTCTGCTGGGCTTGTTGCTGGGACTGCGCTCACTAGAGATGTCGCGAACCTCCGATTTTTGGTTCGCGAACCCCATTTGGTTCGCCAAAAAGTTCGCAAACCGCAATAGATTTTAATGGGGATGCGAACTTTGAAAAATAGTAAACATTATGCTGGCCACAAAAGTGATGGAAAAGATGTTTCAAGAGGTCTAACACCTGGAGAGGGGCATGGCGGAGTGGGATACATGCCCAAAGTCCCGGGGAAAAATCTGGATTTGACGCAAAGCAGCGTTTTAAGGGCAGAAATCACATTGAATGCTAAATTGCAGGCCTAAAGTGCTTTCAAACATCTTGCATGGGTATACATCAATCAGGGAGTGTAATTAGAGTTCTGCTTCACACTGACACACCAAACTCACTGTGTAACGCACCGCAAACAGCTGTTTGCGTAGTGACGGCCGTGCTGAACTGGTGCGCACCATGGCCAGAGTGTAGGCCGTGGCATTTTTCAAGCCCATATGGTCGCCGGGCTGTGGTAGCTCAATGATAGAACAACAGTGACTGTCCAGCTGATCAAATTTGGTCTGACCACAATGAAGCAACGTCCGTATTATCTTTTGTGTGCCACCCCCACCCGAGACACTCAAATAGCCGGCGGTCATTGCCTCATTGTGCAGCCAGAAAAATAGGCAGGCATGTACACGCACCAGAAAAATTAGTGTAGCGGCCGCTGCTGGCAGCGGCCCTAAAAATTCAGGAATCCGCCTAGAGTCCTGGACCCTGTTGGTGGTGGCGAAGAAGGCAAGCGGCCTGCAGACAGAGATGCTGTGTGTGAGGACTGACTTAGTCTTCGGTCATTCAGTAGCCCTCCGTGATCCATTCCTCATTCATTTTGACAAAGGTCAGGTACTGAGGTTCAGTGGTGCTCACCGCCAGGTCGTGATCACGCTTACGCGTGGATTCACGACCATTTTGACGCATTCCGCCTCGGACACGAAAATCCGTGAATAGATTTTCAACCACGAAAATCTACTTCGGCTTCGCGTGAATGCGGACAGAAATCCGCATTCACGCTCGTGAAACCTGGTGCTGAAGTCGTGGTTTGCGGAAATGCGTCAAACTATGCGGAAGTGACACATTGCAGGCCAATCAGAGTGCCCCAGCCAGGCCCTAGCAACCAATCACAGGAGGGGAGCTATGCCCTCCCCTCCTGAATATAAAGCGGCGGCCATGATGGAAAAGCTCTGTCCTTGCTAGACTGTGGTGCTGAGAGGATTATCTCCAGGCCATTGTTGTTTGAGCAAGTGCATTTATTGTGTTAAAAACAAAGCGTTTTTTTTGCTAACACTGCTCTTATACTGTACACAGTTAGCTACTCAGTGAGTGATTGCTGTAGTTAGTTGTAGTCAGTGTAGTGTAGTGGGAGTGTGGGAGTCTAGTGATTATTTAACTGTGTGTAGTGCTGTGCAGGCAGGTTCAGTGCTGCAGTGTAGTGGGAGTGGGGATTATCTGTGTGTAGAGTGCAGGCAGGCAGGTTAGTGCAGCTGCAGTGTTCACTTGTATATTCCAGTGACAGTTATACACTTGTACTATTTGCAGGCAGCCAGTCACACCGCCGGCGCCGCCACTCTCTGCCAGCGCTGTTCATTCATTCTGTCAGTGACCTTGTGCCGTGCCCAGTGCCCACTGCTCGCTCGCTCGCTCGCTGGCATATGAGCATCTCATTACACAGTGTGACATCCTTGTGTGCCCACTGCATCCTTCAGTGACCTAGTTGTATATCCAGTGCCCACTGCTGTGCCCACTGCATCCTTCAGTGACCTTGTACTGTGGCCACTGCATCCTTCAGTGACCTAGTTGTATATCCAGTGGCCACTGCTGTGCCCACTGCATCCTTCAGTGACCTTGTACTGTGGCCACTGCATCCTTCAGTGACCTAGTTGTATATCCAGTGCCCACTGCTGTGCCCACTGCATCCTTCAGTGACCTTGTACTGTGCCCACTGCATCCTTCAGTGACCTTGTACTGTGCCCACTGCATCCTTCAGTGACCTAGTTGTATATTCAGTGCCCACTGCTGTGCCCACTGCATCCTTCAGTGACCTTGTACTGTGGCCACTGCATCCTTCAGTGACCTAGTTGTATATCCAGTGCCCACTGCTGTGCCCACTGCATCCTTCAGTGACCTTGTACTGTGCCCACTGCATCCTTCAGTGACCTTGTACTGTGCCCACTGCATCCTTCAGTGACCTTGTACTGTGGCCACTGCATCCTTCAGTGACCTAGTTGTATATCCAGTGCCCACTGCTGTGCCCACTGCATCCTTCAGTGACCTTGTACTGTGGCCACTGCATCCTTCAGTGACCTTGTACTGTGCCCACTGCATCCTTCAGTGACCTAGTTGTATATCCAGTGCCCACTGCTGTGCCCACTGCATCCTTCAGTGACCTTGTACTGTGCCCACTGCATCCTTCAGTGACCTTGTACTGTGCCCACTGCATCCTTCAGTGACCTTGTACTGTGCCCACTGCATCCTTCAGTGACCTAGTTGTATATCCAGTGCCCACTGCTGTGCCCACTGCATCCTTCAGTGACCTTGTACTGTGGCCACTGCATCCTTCAGTGACCTAGTTGTATATCCAGTGCCCACTGCTGTGCCCACTGCATCCTTCAGTGACCTTGTACTGTGGCCACTGCATCCTTCAGTGACCTTGTACTGTGCCCACTGCATCCTTCAGTGACCTTGTACTGTGCCCACTGCATCCAGTGATTCATTACTAGCAACATGTCTGGCAGGGTTTCGCGGGGTGAGAGGAAAGGGAGTTCAATTGCCTCAGCCACTTCTGGGACTGCTCCACGTCCAGGGAGAGGACGCCCAGCTGTACGTGGTCGTGATGCAGCAGAAAAGGGGGCAGCAAAGCCTGGGCCGAGTCAGCGGACGCCATTGTCCAAATATTTTAAAGTTTCTGGTCCCCGTGTGGTGGTTGAGCAAATGGAACCTGACGTACTCATGGACATCATGACTTCCTCCCAGACCTCTACTGTGAGCACCACTCCAAGCAGTAGCAGCAGCAGCCAACATCCCACGCTTGTTGTGACATCCACCCCAGCACCCACTGGTCAGCAGCCCTCCCAGGATGACAGCGTTCTGTCCCTCAGTCCGGCATCTGGGAACCTGCTGATGCAAGAAGCTCAGGACTTACTGGGGACTGATGTGGCAGAGATTGAGATCGGGCCACAATCACAAGCGTTGTTGAGTTCTGGTGATGAAGAAGAGGGGTCTGTGTCTGGGGATGTAGGGACAGAAGAGGAGGCGGGGGAGTCAGAGGAAGAGCTGGATTATGATGATGCTGCTGATGATGACGACGTTGTGGACCCTAACTATGTGCAGCCTGCTGAGTCCGTGGAAGAATGGTCAGAGCAGGATGACGAGTCACCTCGGCCTAGGCAAGGATATCGCCATATGTCAGGCAGGGGCATCGGCAGCAGTGGGCGTGGAGGAAGTAGACAGGACACTGCTTCAGCCGGCACCACCACCATGCAACCCCCGGCAACTACTACCACACATTGCTCCGCTGCACCCTCTGCTAGTGGGGGCCGCAGTAAATTAAAGTCACCAGTGTGGGATTGCTTTGAGGAATGTACTGATGACAAAAGGTATGCGGTGTGCAGGTTATGCAGCAAAAGATTGAGCCGTGGGAAAAGTCTGAGCAAGATGGGTACCTCATCCCTCCAGGGCCACCTGAGAAGCCGCCACTGCCGCGAGTATGCGGACTTTAAGAGGAAGCAGGCACTGCTGGCAGGGGTTCCTGAGAGCAGAAGGCCCACCAGCGCAGCAGCATCCTCCCTCCCTCAGGGTCGTGAATCCCCCACAGCAGCAGCAGTAGTAGCACGCAAGCGCTCTTCCACCTCGGCTGCTCAGGACACAGACATTGAGGCTGGCAGCCAGTGTTCGTCTCTCTCCTCTGTCTCCCCTGCATCCCAGCGTCGTCAGACCCTGCTGAGCGACACCTTTCAGGGTCTGACCAAGCCTCTGCCTCCAAGCCACAGGCGGATCCGCAAACTAAATGGCTTGCTGGCCCGGGCCATGGCATCACAGCTGCTTCCCTACTCCCTGGTGCAGTAGGGGAGCGCCATGCGGACGCTGCTCCAATTTGGCATCCCCGAGTGGCAAGTCCCCAGTTGCCACTATTTCAGCAGGAGCGCGATCCCAGCACTCCACAAGTTTGCGGTGGAAAACGTGGCCCGTTCCCTGGACTACTCTGTGGGCAAGCGGGTCCACGTGACCATGGACTCGTGGAGTAGCAGATTTGGGACAGGTCGCTACCTGTCCTTTACGGCCCACTGGGTGACACTGATGGAAGGGAGGGAGGACAAGAGCGCATCAGCCCAGCTAGTGGTGCCACCACGCAGGATCAGGGGGGATGCAGAAGGGTCCTGTCACGACACTCCCTCAGCACCCGGAAAGCAAGCCCGCCTCAGCAGCAGCAGCGTTAAGCCTCGGCACTGCCAAGCCCTTTTAAAATTGGTGACCCTGGGGAAGGAGAGGCTTACGGCCACCAACGTCCTGGCCGCCCTCAGGAAGCAGGAGCGGAGGTGGCTGACCCCCAGAGGCCTGGAAGTGGGGTATGTGGCAGCCGATAACGGGGCCAACCTGGTGGCAGCAGTGCAGCAGGGAAACCTCCAGCACATCCCCTGCTTGGCCCACGTGCTCAATCTTGTGATGCAGCGCTTCTTGCGCACCTACCAGGGGATGAGCGAGCTGCTGCAGGATGCCCGGGCGGTGGTACGCTTTTTCCGCCTGTCAGCCACTGCCTCTGCACTCTTGTCCACCTTACAGCAGCTGTATGGAAGGCCACAACACCGGCTGATCATCGACATGCCAGTTCGCTGGAATTCGACTCTGGCCATGTTGGAGCGGCTGTGTCAGCACAGGCTGGCTCTTAGGGCCTACATGCTAGACCCAAGTGTCCCCAGCAACCAGCAAGTCCCCATGATTACTGCCACTCAGTGGACACTGATGCAGCAACTATGCCTGGTGCTGAGTCCCTTCCTGGAGGCAACCAAGATGGTCAGTGAGGAGTGGGCCTCTGTGTGCCAGTGGGTGCCCTTGGTTTGTCTACTGGAGCAGGCAATGGACAATTTAATTGAGCGTGGGGATGAAGCCCTGAGGCAGTTGGAAGAACAGGAGCAGATGGCAGCACAGTCCAGCTCAGAGGAGGGCTCACAGCAGGTAGTGGAAGAGTTGGAGGTCCCTAACCTGAATGAGGAGGAGGAGGAGGAGCAGAGTGCAGCAGGCGTTGTACGTGGATGGCGGTTTGAGGAGGACAACAACATGGCACAGGAAGAGGACAGGCATGCGTTATGGGACAATGGCGAGGACGAGGAAGATCTTGCTGGCAGGGCCCACTTGTTTCCCATGGCTGTGCACATGTTGCGCTGCCTTCGCAGGGACCCCCGGGTGATCCAGATGCGTTCAAGGGAGGACATCTGGATTACCTTGATGCTTGATCCCCGTCTGAAGGGGAAGCTGGGAGACTTAATGACGCCATCCACCACCGAGCAACGCACAAGGGAGTTGAAGGAGGCCCTTGTGCGCAGACTACTGGAAGCATTCCCCCAGCCTTCCACCCCCACTGTAACTGCTCTGCCAAGCCAGCGAGAGGTGCCTGCCATTGCCACTAGCAGCACAACAACAACCACCAGCAGCAGCAGCAACTGGCGCCCCGGAGACCTGAAGAGCCTAAGCAAGAGCCTGTATGCAGTGTAGCAGCCCAGAACAGAGGTGCCCGCCACAGCATCCACCACCAACCAGCACAAGCAACGACTGACCACCATGGTGTCTGACTATATGGGGTCATCCAGCGGGCTCAATGACACCGACAGCCCCGTGAACCCCTTGGAGTACTGGGTCAAGAGACTGGACATCTGGAGCGAGCTTTCCCAGTACGCCCTGGAACTCCTATCCTGCCCTCCTTCCAGTGTCCTCTCAGAGAGATGCTTTAGTGCGGCCGGTGGCGTGGTCACAGAGAAGCGCTCTCGGCTCTCCCACGCCTCTGTGGACAAACTCACCTTCCTGAAAATCAACCAGGCTTGGGTGGAAGGTGAGTTCCTGGCCCCTATTGTCGGACACAGGGGGACATGAAGTGGCTGCTGCATGTGCTGTTGTTAACTATGCCTGCCTTTATAAAGACATTTACTACCTGCCTAGTGCCTACCTTGGTTAATTTTTTGGTGTTATGGTACTACTACCAGTAAGTTGCCATGGTCCTCCTTCTGAGCTGCTGAACTGACCGCCCGCTTTGTCCTCCTGACTCAGTCGCTACTACACTCTGCGTTCACACTGCCCGGGTCGCCGGGTGCATTTAATTTTTTGGCCAGCACTATGACGCTGTGCTACTACTACTGTGCTGCTGCTGCTGAACTGACCGCCCGCTTTGTCCTCCTGACTCAGTCGCTACTACACTCTGCGTTCACACTGCCCGGGTCGCCGGGTGCATTTAATTTTTTGGCCAGCACTATGACGCTGTGCTACTACTACTGTGCTGCTGCTGCTGAACTGACCGCCCGCTTTGTCCTCCTGACTCAGTCGCTACTACACTCTGCGTTCACACTGCCCGGGTCGCCGGGGGCATTTAATTTTTTGGCCAGCACTATGACGCTGTGCTACTACTACTGTGCTGCTGCTGCTGAACTGACCGCCCGCTTTGTCCTCCTGACTCAGTCGCTACTACACTCTGCGTTCACACTGCCCGGGTCGCCGGGTGCATTTAATTTTTTGGCCAGCACTATGACGCTGTGCTACTACTACTGTGCTGCTGCTGCTGAACTGACCGCCCGCTTTGTCCTCCTGACTCAGTCGCTACTACACTCTGCGTTCACACTGCCCGGGTCACCGGGTGCATTTAATTTTTTGGCCAGCACTATGACGCTGTGCTGCTACTACTACTACCAGTATGTTGCCGTGGTCCTTCTGTGCTGCTGAACTGACCGCCCGCATAGTCCTTCTCCTGACTCAGTCGCTACCACCACTGCACTCTGCGTTCACACTGCCCGTGTCCACTGACAACTCTGCTGCGATGTCATTGCTAATTGCTGCAAAAAAAAAAAATTACAAAAACCTCTCTGGAGCCTTTTTGCCGTCAGCCACTCATCCTCCTCCAGCGGTACCTTCGCCGCCAAGTGCCATTGGAACTCGCCTTCACCTCTTTGACTGCTTAAGGCGTATATCCCTTTTTTAAAACCACTTATTACCAATTAATAGCCCCATTTAAAGTGTTGATTTCACTTTAAAATCCATTTTCTCTAGAAAAAATTTTTTGGGGGGAATTTTTTATGTTGAAGTTATGTTGCCCCTTATCACCTCGATAATCCATGCTATTTGGGGGACTGTAGCATGTATGGGGGCTTTGTTATTAACGTTAAAAGAAAATCCGCCTACGGGCGTGAATCCGCGCGTGATTACGCCATTCACGGGAAAAAATCCGCGTGGTTGCGTGGACGCGGACGAAAATCCGCATGCGGCGGGGCCGAATGCGGATTTTTTTTTGCAACCACGCGAATTTCCGAATTCGTGGATGAGGCACATCCGAGCATCACTGCTGAGGTTCACTCAACACAACAGGTAGTTATATGCAGTAAGGTGGGTTCACTGAACAGTAAAGGTAGTTAGATGCAGTGAGGTGGGTTTACTCAACACAACAGGTAGTTCGATGCAGTGAGGTGGGTTCACTCAACAGCAAAGGTAGTTATATGCAGTGAGGTGGGTTCACTCAACACAACAAGTAGTTAGATGCAGTGAGCTGGGTTCACTCAACACAACAGGTAGTTAGATGCAGTGAGCTGGGTTCACTTAACAGTAAAGGTAGTTATATGCAGTGAGGTGGGTTCACTCAACACAACAGCTAGGTATATGCAGTGAGGTGGGTTCACTGAACACAACAGGTAGTTAGATGCAGTGAGCTGGGTTCACTCAACACAACAGGTAATTATATGCAGTGAGGTGGGTTCACTGAATAGTAAAGGTACTTAGATGCAGTGAGGTGGGTTCACTCAACACAACAGGTAGTTAGATGCAGTGAGCTGGGTTCACTGAACAGTAAAGGTACTTAGATGCAGTGAGGTGGGTTCACTCAACACAACAGGTAGTTGGATGCAGTGAGCTGGGTTCACTGAACAGTAAAGGTACTTAGATGCAGTGAGGTGGGTTCACTCAACATAACAGGTAGTTAGATGCAATGAGCTGGGTTCACTGAACAGTAAAGGTACTTAGATGCAGTGAGATGGGTTCACTCAACATAACAGATAAACAGGTAGTTAGATGCAGTGAGCTGGGTTCACTCAACAGTAAAGGTAGTTATATACAGTGAGGTGGGTTCACTCAACACAACAGCTAGGTATATGCAGTGAGGTGGGTTCACTGAACACAACAGGTAGTTAGATGCAGTGAGCTGGGTTCACTCAACACAACAGGTAGTTAGATGCAGCGAGGTGGGTTCACTGAACATTAAAGGTAGTTATATGCAGTGAGGTGGGTTCACTCAACACAACAGCTAGGTATATGCAGTGAAGTGGATTCACAGAACACAACAGGTAGTTAAATGCAGTGAGCTGGGTTCACTCAACACAAAGCTAGGTATATGCAGTGATGAGGTGGGTTAAGTAAACACAACTGGGTAGTACAATGTGCAGGGCTGGATTTAGGGGCAGGCACCCAAAGCTGGGGACTAGGGCGCCAGAATTCACTAGAATCTGTAGGGCGGGTGACAGGTTAACTGTACCCGTCTGTCCCCTGCCATAACTAAAAGCCACTCCGCAAATTTGCAGCCAGCCTCCCCGCTTTTCAGTGTCTGGAAATGCCTGTGTTACAGCTCAGCTGGCGGGGGCGGCTGCTGGAGCTGGATAGCAGCAGAGCGAATACTGCAGCTTTGAGGCTGGAGAGAGCTGGCAGCAGCCTGCAGACTCTCTCTCCCGAGTCCCGACTCCAGAGTAACATGATGTCAGCCCCCTGCGACTCATGACGTCAGCTGATCCCGCCCAGCCAGGAGTGTGGAGTGGTACATGTGCTGCGTGCTGTGTATACTGCCGATGCCAAGCTTCCTCTCTTCCATAACAAGTCAAAGGACAGGACACAATTCTGCCACCTCTATTGCTTTCTCTGTTTGCTGTTAGTACTCGGCACCCTCCATGCCTCTGCCAGCTAAAGCTGCTCAGTGTTGGTTTAGGTCAGCAGAGGTCAGGCAGCTGCCGTGCTGGGACTGACACTCGTGATCCAGGCAGAGTGTGGAGGAAAGAGAGAGTTTTTGGGTAAGATTAATAAGTGTCTGTCCCCTCTGCCTGAGCTGTTTGGAAATAAGAAATATACATTACTTAAACCCTGATCCCTGAAGACACACCTTCAAAGGCTACACACAGGTACTGCTTGGTCCACTTCCTTTCTCTCTATCCACGTGATGTGAGTATACAAACATCTACACATACACACACAGCACGCACACCTTCAAAAACACACACACACACACACACACACACACACAATACACACACCACATACACACACTGTGTATATATTTATTGTATTTATAAAGCGCCAACATATTACGCAGCACTGTATCATTTGACTTCCAAATCTCCTACATGGGCATTAGAGGAAGCGCGACCCATTACTTTCATCTGCTATTTGTACAGCAGTGTAGATCTCTATGTACGCCAGAGGGAACTTACATGATCTGATGCGTCCCACACACCCATGCAACACGTATTGCACATGACAGCACATGACACTGTATTATATATGTATTATATATATATTTATATATATATATATATATATAATACAGTGTCATGTGCTGTCATGTGCAATACGTGTTGCATGGGTGTGTGGGACGCATCAGATCATGTAAGTTCCCTCTGGCGTACATAGAGATCTACACTGCTGTACAGAAAGCAGATGAAAGTAATGGGTCGCGCTTCCTCTAATGCCCATGTAGGAGATTTGGAAGTCAAATGATCCAGCATTGCTTCCACAGCCTGCCAGAGGGCATTATATTTCATTTAGAAAATTACTGCATATATTGTGGGAGAATGTTTCTGCTTTACTGGGGTAGTTGGTGAGGTTGACATTGATGGGGGGGGGGGGGGGGGGGTGGCGTTTGAAACAGTGGGCCTTGGGCGGTGAAAAGTACAAATCCGGCCCTGACAATGTGCAGCTCCCTGTCACACACACAGGTAGTCACTGAATGTGCTGGGCTGCTGGCAGTGGCACACACAATATCAATTAGCAAGGCTGTGCATGCAACAAAAGTGTCAGTTTGACACAGAAAAAAAAAAAAGTACAGGATGAGCTCTGAAAAGAGCTGTTGAGGGGTGCTATAAAAGCAATAATAATCAGCCAGGAGCAAGCTAAGCAGCCAAGAACCTAACTAATCTGTCCCTAGAAGAACAAGTCCGCAGCAGCTGTCCCTAGTCTGTCTCTAGCAGGCACACGAGTGAGGCTAATGGCCGCTGCAGCCTGCCTTATATAAGGGGGGGGGGGGTGGGGCTCCAGGGCTTAGTGTAGCCTGAATGGCTACAATGTGCCTGCTGGCTGTGATGCAGAGGGTCAAAGTTGACCCTCATAGTGCATTATGGGGCAAATCGAACTTCCGCAAAAGTTCGCTTGGTCCAGGCGAACTCGAACCCCCAAAGTTCGCCTGGAACCGTTCGCCGGCGAACCGTTCACTACATCTCTAGCTCACAACTGCTGATCTTGTGCCGACTTTGTCTGTATCTTGACTAAGCTTATTTTCAGATTGATCTCATGTTGACGACTCCTGTTTGTTCCTCATCACGCTCTCTGTTGGATTACCCGTTGCTGACTCTGCCTTGTTCCTGAATTTCCCTGATTGCTGCCTGGATCGACCTCTGCTCATTTAATGGACTATTCTTATGAACTCTGCCTGGACTGACTCAGACTGTACTGACCACGTCTTCTGGTAAGTGTGTATCTATCACCAGCCTGTCATTCCCTGGCTATCATCTGGACTGCCTCCAAACACCAGGCCTCAGGTGACTGTATCTGAGTTCACTGTGCTTATATTACTCATACTGCTTTGTTGGGTGAATACTATAAAGTATGTCAGCCTGTATGCTACATCTGCCTGCAGAGTATTGTAGAATTGTATTAGGTAGGAGCTTTGTGCAGGTGTTACGGGCTGGGCTATAGGTCAGTCATATGGGCATACAGCCTGACCTATAGTCATTGACCAGGCAAGCCAGACAGTGTCACTAATGAGCGTTAGCATTAGTAATGCGCGTTACCCTAGCAACACTCGTGGTACTCGAGTGCTGCAGGTCATGCTAATAGCATAACCCACAGTACATGCTGCGCGTAGTAACTGTAATGTTGCCATTCACTGTCTGCACACAGCCATATCACCGCAGCTTAGTGCATCACACGTTAAGTCACAAAAAATGTAATTGTCAAAAAACAACATAATCTTCTAGGCTGGGATTCTTCCCTTGGCTGTTGTTTCAAGAAAGCTCTCCTGAACTGGGTCCAAGGGTATTCTGCAAGGAGACCGCCCTGTAAGCACAACAGCCCAGCTACCTTCTTCTTGGAGGCAGAAATGGTGCAGACACGAGGTGTAGCTCTGGGGATGAGAGTGTTTGGTTCAGACATGTGGGAATGGGAAGTTGTTCACTCACAGAGGGTGATGTCATCCATAAATTTGAGATAATTCATGAGAGATTATCTAGGGGAGGTCCTTCTTCATGTTAGTAAGGGAACAGAGGGATAATGGAGGGTTGCTTGAGTGGACCAGTAGTAATGGAGATAAATGAGGTGAGTTTGATCAGGTCATAGACTTTTAAGCATCTGATTTGCTGGTCATGATCATGTGCTAAGGCAGAAAGCAAACACAAAGATTTACAAGACTATTGGATGATCCTACTGGATGATCATACTTATCACTTGCTTCTCCATGAGCTCTGGCCCATGCAAACAACACCAGGGCCCATATGCAATTCACTTTTTTTCCTGAGTTTAAACCTAGGTAATATTTTCATAACTTGTCATAAAATAATTTTTAAACCACCAGCAAATAAGAAAATACTCAAAATCATTGTAATAGTACTTTTTCACCAACGTTTTGGTACTTTTTCAGTTGTAAAATGCTGAAAAGTTATTTTAAGGAGAAGATTAAAATTATCACCTAGGGAGATAACTCAGGAGAAAAATAATAATTGCATATGGGCCCAGTAGTATAAAAACACTTTTCCCAAACACAGGGACATATGCAATTCACCTTTTCACCTGAGTTTTCTCCTAGGTGACATTTTTAAATTTGTCAATAAAATGCCTTTTAAGCCACCAACAAGCAAGAAAATACTAACAATAATTTTGATAATACTTTTGCACTTAGATCTCAGTACTTTTTCAGTTAATAAATGACATTGCTTTTTTTCTCATTAAAACATAGTCTTAGGCAGGGAACACACTTGACTGTTTTCATGCACGTTTTCTGCACAGAAAAACTGAGAACTCATGTTAAGCAATGGGCTAGTTCACACTTAATGTGTTTTTTGCGCGCAGAAAAAATGACATTCTGCATGATGACTCTGCAAATTTTGTCAGTTTTCTCTATCAATTACATCAGCTACTGTGAAAAAACATGCGCGTTTTCCTGCATAGAAACACACACGGGGCCATATGCAATTCACTTTTTCACCTGAGTTTTCTCCTGGGAGATAATGTTTGCTCTGTGATTTAAAATAACTTTTCAGCACTTTTCAACTAAAAAAGTACCAAAAAGTAGGTGAAAAAGTACTATAAAAATTATTTTGAGTATTTTCTTGCTTTCTGTTGGCTTAAAAGGCATTTTATTTACGAGTTTAAAAATATCACCTAGGAGAAAACGCAGGTGAAAATGTGAATTGCATATGGGCCATGGTGTGCAGAAAAGGCACGCAGAAAACTGAAAGTCAGGCGTGTCCCACTGCATTCTGAGTTCTTGTAAAACGAAAAAGAAAGCAAAAACAGGAGAGAAAAATAAAGTTATGCAAATGCCAATGGGGTGGCATAATTTTTAAATCAAACTAACGCATTTTTCAATCAGTTTTATTTTCTAATTTATACTACAAATTGATAAAAATGTGTAAAAGATGATAAGTACTGTGCATCATACACATGTAGAGTGTTTAAGTGATCAGGTAATAAAAAATAATTTCTTGAAACATCACATTGATATATTTCTCATTATTTTTTCTGAATATATGCTTAACTACATTACCCACATCCCAAAATATGTTACATTGAATATGAGCTTCAGTATATTTAACACATCACAGTTAATTTTCTTTGAAAAAAGTAGGTAACTATTTGAAAATACACAAAGATTTAAGAGTGCGCGATTCCTATACAAGTAAATACATTTACATTACTTGTAATAATCTCTAAAGGTCACTTCAGATGTGCTTTTAATGTAGCACTTTAATTACTAGTAGTTGCTGCAATTTACAGTAATGACAGTTCATACTAGTGTGCTGCAATTTAATTGTAGATACCAGCAAAGTAGCAGCTGAATAAAAGGACCACCTTCTGCAATGAGGAAGGAGCTGTTGGGGAGAGGAAATTGATTCAGAAAATCTGATTGCAGAGCATTTAGAAAACAAGCACTAGCAAAGACCTTTTTCTAACCAAATTTAAAGCATCAGTAATTGCACCAATTAGCAGAAAAAAAATTGTAAAGACTAAATAAAGTTTTTTTTCCCATTAACTTTTAGTTTACTACTTAGAAATACGAAAAGTTGTCCTTAGATTACATCTCCCAAATTTGTAATGCAATTCATATTGCTAGTAATGCCATTATTAGTATGCATGGCAGGTCTTTGCCTTAAAGGAGAATTATAGTGATAGGAATATGGAGGCTGCCAAGCATCATGCTGAACAAGCATATCAGGTATTTCTGACTACGGCCTCAATTCACTAAGCAGTTTAGACTAGTCTACAGATGGTTTTTAGTCTACTAGTGGCTTGGTGTAATGTTTTAGATCTGTTTTTAGACCTGGTCTAACATTCAGTAATTACAGAATTCACAAAGGCAAACAAGGAGTAACCACGCCCACCTTTTCTGACAGAAATTAGACCAGCTGATTTCTTGTCGGTAAAGTACTTTTGTGAGGTATTTTAGATGTGAGGATAGAACCTTTTGAATAATTATGCAAGAGTTTACTTGTATGCAGGGGAGAGCTTATCAAAGGAGAGGATGTCAGTCATAGTTACTTGTTTGTGAATTGCATCTTTTGATAATTTCCCCTGCTTTACCCACCTAATTACCAAATGGTTTAGGCCAGATCTAAAAACAGGTCTAAAACATTTGGTAATAGTGAATTCCCCTTTGATGCAACTGACCAAACCATCAGTAGACTAAAAACCATCAGTAGACTAGTCTAAACTGCTTAGTGAATTGAGGCCATTTTATTGTCAGATCGGAGTCTGACAAGATTAGCTGCATTCTTGTTTCTGGTTTTATCCAAAAACTACTGCAGCCAAATAGGTTTTCAGGACTGCCAGGCAATAAATATGGCTGCCAGGCAGGAAATCTATATTTTGTGAGATTCGGTAGATGAATTTCAGGCTTTAAAATCCAGGTACTGGTAAGGAGACAAAAAGAGCACCAGAGCGCCAATAGTATCATTTGGCGCTCTGAAAAAGACATACACAGCTCAGACACTATCTTGTATTGACCTGAGGAAGCAGGCAAGTTCCATGAAACGCATTTCTTTACCTCTTATCACAAGGTAAGACTGTTCCTATTACTCACCTCCACTCACTGCACATTATACAACAATTAGGGCACCTCCTCCCATCTTGCAGGAAATATACCGTATATGGTAGGCTCCATATTCTTCTCACTTCAGTTGTCCTTTAAATTGGTTTTAAGTCAAGAAACGTTTAACAGCTTTTTCTTTACAAATCATTTTTAGACGTTTTCAAAATTCTATGTTTTTCCTTTCTATGGCTATTATTCTTCATAATTATTATTATTAGCTTAGCTATGAGGGCTATGAAAGAAACATTTTTCCTGGGGACTATTCACAGAGAAAAATATGGCAGCTGCCATTGATTCTCCTTTTAGTAAATGCCTAGCTGCCATATTGATTTTTGGACTTAACATTTTCCTGAGTCATACATTTGTACCAAGCAAACAGCTATTTTAGTCTGAGAAAAGTCACAACACCTGGGACCTGATATAATTCATGTAATGTCAGCCCTTGCTGACCACCTTACGCCAATTGGCGTGAACCTGGTGGCAGCCCCAGGACAGACTAACCACAATTGGCGTATAGTCCTGCGGGCATGTTTTGCTAGGGATAGTGCGCGCATCCCCGCTTAAGTGACGGAGCTACGCTCCATCATCAGTCTCCCAGTGGCAATCACCTCTAGGAGACTGTTAGATGGCAAAACCGCTGTCTATTTACATTGTACAGCGCAGCAATCTATGGCAGCACTGTACTGGGGACAGCCGTGTCATTCGCTACTTTGGTCCAAACGTCTCTTATTGCCTAGCTCTCTATCTACAGTAACGGAAACACTGCTCAGGACTCAACTGAAGGGCCTTGGTTTGCTTAAACTGCACTCTATTAGGGAGTCCCTCCTTATGAACAGAGACTTCTCCTGATTGTAATCAGACTTTATGGAGGAGTTGGTATGCCCAGTCACCTATTGGGCTTAAGGATCTGGTTTTGGAGGGCAAGACTCTGAAATTTTGTCCAGTTTGCTTGAAAGAAGGGCTGGATATCAGTGGAGAAGGAGTTCCTCAGCTATGCCCATAGCCCTGCCCTGGGCTTGTCTCTTCATTCTATTCTACAATTTGGTATACTAGACTGATTGATATTACTCCTGCAATAAATGATGAGTGCTGTTGCTGTGGAAAAGAGGAAGAGGGATGACAACATGGAACAGAGTGGAATAACTTCTAGCTGGTGGGGTAAGGAGAATAATGTATGCAGCTGATGCTTAAAGATAAACTGTTAGCAAAAATATGCCCCCCCCTCCCCCAAAAAAACACATATGTAAGTAGATAAATACTTGCTCACTCTACTTACATAACAGATGTATTGTAGTGTCCAGGTTTTGGATTCAGTGTAGTAAGTGCAGTAAATCTGGAGATTTCTGGAGATGTCAGGGGCCATCTTGTGTTCTCCGGCTGGATTCCTCCCTCCCCTGCACCCCCCTCCTCCCCGCACTGATTATGTGCACAGTGGGGAGGAATAAATGCAGCAGGCACAAACTCACCTAATATTGGATCCAAGCGCTGCTGTTCCCATCTATTCTCTGCACCACCACCGGAGGCAGTGCAGAGAGAATAGAAGGGAACTGCAGAGCCTGGAACCAATATGAGGTGAGTCTGTGTGCGTCGCTTTTATCCTTCCCCAATCTGCAGCACGGGGAAGAAGGGGAATGCGGCTGCGGCAGATGATCGGAGACAGGGGAACATGACACTGGAGGAGGGGGCCAAGGCCAGTGACAGGAGAAAGCCTCTGGGCCCCCTCCCTGCACCCTAGCTGCCGCTGCGACCACACAGATAAAGGGAGAACAGACGGCCAATGAGAGAGAAGAGAGGTGAGTGACAGAGGCTTCAGCCAATCAGGCTGATTCAGCATACATGTCACTTCTCTTTTGCGTCTTGCGTATGCTGTTAGAGCCTGGGGGCATCGGGAGAGAAAAGCTCATGTGGATAAAAGTAAGATTGGTTTCAAACTTTTGAATTGCCTGGTTAGCATCCTTTTTATTAATTTAATAGCCTGCAGTAGAGAATTAATTTAGTATTTTATGCCTAACAGTTACTCTTTAACCTGCTGGGCGGTCTGGACGAGCTCAGCTTGTCCAATACCGCCGGAGCCTGCCGCTCAGGCCCTGCTGGGCCGATTTGGCTCAAGTAAAAAGCAGCACACGCAGCCGGCACTTTGCCAGCCACGTGTGCTGCCTGATCGCCGCCGCTCTGCGGCGATCCGCCGCGAGCAGCGGCGAAAGAGGGTCCCCCCAGCCGCCTGAGCCCAGCGTAGCCGGAACAAAAAGTTCCGGCCAGCGCTAAGGGCTGGATTGGAGGCGGCTGACGTCAGGACGTCGGCTGACGTCCATGACGTCACTCCGCTCGTCGCTATGGCGACGAGGGAAGCAAAACAAGTAAGGCCGCTCATTGCGGCCTTCCTTGTTTATTCTGGGCGCCGGAGGCGATCGGAAGAACGCCTCCGGAGCGCCCTCTAGTGGGCTTTCAGTTGGCTGCATGAAATAGTTTTTTTTAATTAAAAAAAAAACCCTCCCGCAGCCTCCCTGGCGATCTTAATAGAACGCCAGGCAGGTTAAAGGATATATTGTAGTAGATTTTGAAAAAAGGGGGAAGCAGGATATATATATAGCAGTCCTTAATCGCACGCCTGGATCTCACAGCTGGGAGCGTTCTGCGCATGACGTAGTTGTGGCGTCCTGCATATGCGCAGAGCGTCTTGGGCTGTGTAATCAAGAAAGCACGCCACCAGGCCAGCACTTGCGCACTACTCACCGACTTCACTGACCAGGAAGTGGCTACAGGGGGCATTTTGGAGCATATGGAGGGGACAGGGGATAATGAGAGGAGCAGTGGGCATGAGAAATGCTTCATATAAATAGCTGCTCCCTCTTTTTCTTTTTCAAAATGTACTACAACTTACACAATAGTAATATGGAAGAACATTAGACTATGACAGAATTAGATTGTGAGCTCCTCTAAGGACAGTCAGTGACATATGTGCTCTGTAAAGTGCTGCAGAAGATGTCAGCGTTATATAAACACATAATAAACTATCACTATGATAGGGTTAGATTTTAAGATCTGAGGATAATCTGCAAAATTATGTACTCGGTAACATGTTTCAGAGGACATCAGCACTATATAAATACTTATAATACTTAAAGTGGCCATTAATAATACAATTCTCCGGACGATTGATTGTCCAATTTGATCATAACAGCGAGCAGAAACGATACTTCAGGCCTACTAATGGGAGGAAAGCTGCTATCCATTTTGTTTAGAGTAATGACATGGATCCAATTTTTGGATCAATTAATGAAATCGATCCAATTTTTTGATCAATTTCAGCAATCTATTTGAATTGAATATACGCTTTCCTTTTATTAGTGAGCCAGGACAATTGATCATCTGGTGAATTGTATTGTTAATAGCCAGCTTAGGAGTGACACATTTATCAGATGGTTTTGGAGAGTGAGATATTTGAGGGAAGGAAAAATAGGTGAGACAGACAGAGTAGAAAGTTTAGAAACTGGAGACTGGAAGTGGTGTGTGTTCCAAGATCTTGAAAGGAAGGAGTGGAGAGTAGCAGAGAAATGGAGAAAGGAATGAGTGTTGATGGCATAGAAGACAGAATCACAGCCCTGACTCAGTGCTCACTATTACCCCCCTGTCTGCTCTCCTTTCACCCAGGAATTATATTCCCAGTCCCCACAAAAACATGCATCAGCATCATAGTCTAAAGCCACATACAGACTCTCAAAAGTCTTTTAAATGCACGATTATCAAACAACTTGATGAAGTTGAAAACGACAAGGCATTATCACTGATAAGAGGCGACCAATGACTGATAAGACGCAGGTCTTATCAGTCATTGGATTGACTTGAGCTGCATCCTATCAGTCGTTGGTCGCCTTTTATCAGTGATAACGCCTTGTCGTTTGCATGTCTTTTACTTGACAAAAGTTGCCCAACTTCTTCAAGTTGTAATCGTGCATTTAAAAGACTTTTGTTGAGCGTGTGTATGAGCCTTAAAGTCAATGACTTTTTCAATGACTTTGGGGAAGATGGGCGGGAGCGCAAACTCCTAGCAGGACACTCACTTCAGAGGGGGTTAGTGTAAATTAGGGAAACAGATCCAAGCAGCTCAGTCCTGGAAATGTGAATCTCTGCATGTTCTCTGGACACACTTCTTTCCTCACAATGCCTCTCCCCCTTCCCTGCATAGCTACCCATCCTGCAGAGTCCAACTGCCTCACTTGAATTCCCTGGATCCAGGTCCTCTCTACTGTGATCAGCCCCACCCCTCAGTGTCACAGAGGAGACAGGAGAGAAGCGGAGGAGCGCTCTCTTCTCTGTGCCTGCATGCACCATGCAGTCAAGATTGGAGGAGAGCGTGGCAGCAGGTAGCTGATTACATGAAAATAGCTCATCCGTGCCGGTGTTCGACACCCGCCCCAGCTCTCTTGCCGCTCACCAGGCGCCCTAGGCCGGTGCCTAGGAGTCTACTGCTGTTATTAATGTTAATGCACTCCTCTGCAGAGGGAGATAAGCAGGGGCACTTCGGGCGGCCAGCAAGTCGCCTCTCATGCATGTGTGGTTTTGGTGCCCTCACAGTGCTGCGCCAGGAGACATATGTCCCCCCCTGCCCCCCCCATAGCTATGCCACTGTCTGTCACATGACATGGGAAAGAAGCACATGGTGATTGGCTGGCTGCACAGCACTTGATAACTGAACAGGAAGTAAAGAGGGTTGATTGAGATTGGGTGGGCCAGCTGATCTCAGCAGGGGAGCGATAGCAGCCCAATTTAGTTACAACACTGCTGCCTTAGAATGTGGAAAGGGCGTAACATTCATGCATAATATAATATTTACTAGCAGACCCAAGCCCGTGTAAAAACGGGATATAGGGTCTGTTTCTCACCGCCGCCACCCGCCGCATGTTACTGCGTGTGCACCTGTCACGCATGTGCGTGCACCCACTGCACACGTGTGTGCGCACTCACCCACAGCGCATATGCACGTGCACCTGACGCGCGCACACCCGCGCACACGCCCGCCTCCTGTCCTTCTGTCTCTGTGAGGCTGAATCCATGCTGCACACATGCGCAGTAGCAAAAAGCACAGACCAAGCTACACAGGGACAGCGTGACACAGGGACACAGGTTTTATTATAGAGGATAACTGCCATACCCACACTTAACCTTAGGCTCACATTGACCTGATCTAACCTGGTTAATGTTCTAAAATAGTATACTAATCCTGGTGGTGAGGGAGACCTCACATACATATCAACTGTGCCATACTGACCGGCTTTGTATGAACCTGATGCCCTGATGCAGAAGACAATAATAAGTCACTAGGAACAGACTATGGCATAAACTTGTATTCAATGAACAACCAAAAATGACATGTAAACCTGCATCTGGTGAATAGGTGTGATCCTGGTTGAAACGTAAATGTGTGATTCAGTTTGTCCAGTAAACCAGGAAGTGTGATTATGCATTGCTTCAAGATGGAAAACACATATGAGCATATTAATTGGATTTTTTTACAGTGAATTTTGCCCATAGAATTAAATTAAATTGAGAAACACACAAACATGGAATTTGACAGTCAAATATTTGCATAACATAGACCGCATGATCAGAGATGTCATGATGAAATGAAAAAGTCAAATAGCAGACTCATATGGATATGTACACATAACCTTCAGTATGTCAGTAAGAAATCCTAATCAAATATGTGAGGGACATATATAGATATATGACATTTTTCCATTGCCACCACATTGCTAAAATCTAGGATGCAAGTGGGCAAGCAGCATGAAGATGGAAACGGGGTACTGTGTATTATAGCAACCATGATAATAAAGAAAGAGAGGGAAACATGGGGTTAGCAGGTGAATGGCGAGCATATATTTGAATCGGGGCAATGAGTTAGATGGGCAAGAACTGAAGAGGCAGAAAAAGCAAGGCCTGATTTATACTTTTTGTGTCCCTAGGCAAACTATGTTGTCCTTTCATGTACAGCAACACCCCTCCCCTTCCATGTGCAGCCCACTCTTCCATGTGTATCATCCATATACCACAGTCCCTCTCCTTCATGAACAGCTCAGTTTAGATTTTTTATCTATTGTGACGAGTGAGTGCCACAACTCAGATGTCTGATCGCTGGTGATCTGCGGAATCACCAATAATGCAGACGCTATACCCGATTATGTGGGATCTGCAGAATCACCAATAATGCCAGTATAGCAAGACTGAGAGCAGAATGTGTAGATTGGTGTAACCGTAGCTATAATGCTTTCATGAGACCTCACCAGAGGGGCTGGTGAGGTCTAAACAGTACACTGAGGGTGTACTAACGTACAGTCTCCAGCAAGCTGGAGGAACAATACTGAAGAGGCTGAATCTCCCGAGGAGCGGGTGATCCAGACTACACTGCAGCCTACGAGACACAGTAATACAAAAATGACAGGTACCTATTGAGCAGGTAATTAGGGCTAAACTATAGCCTAGCAGAGCTGCTAACCAGCGGAGCTGGCGTAGTTAACACCTCACCAGTGGCGAGCGCCCACTGGCGAGTAGAATGGTCAGACAGGCAAGGTTCAGACACAGGTAGGCAGATAGGCGAAAGTACAGGATCAGAGGGCAGGATCAGAGTCAGAGATAATAGCTAAGAGTCATACACAGGAGATCAAAACAGCAGTAATATCCTAGTCTGGGTGTGAAATCCGTGGCATCAACACCCGGGGACTAGTCTACAATATAACAGAACAATGACACGACAATCCTGAGCTTGGGGGTGAGGGCCTGGGTCTCAACCCCCTGGGACTAGTCTAAAGTATAACAGAATAATGACACAACAATCCTGAGCTTGGGGGTGAGGTCCTTGGTCTCAACCCCCTGGGACTAGTCTAAAGTATAACAGAATAATGACACAACAATCCTGAGCTTGGTGGTGAGGTCCTTGGTCTCAACCCCCTGGGACTAGTCTAAAGTATAACAGAATAATGACACAGAAATCCTAGGCTTGGGAGTGAGGTCCTTGGTCTCAACCCCATGGGACTGATCTAAAGTATAACACAACTATGACACAGAATTCCTAGGCTTGGGGGTGAGGTCCTAGGTCTCAACCCCCTGGGACTGATCTAAAGTATAACACAACTATGACACAGAATTCCTAGGCTTGGGGATGAGGTCCTTGGTCTCAACCCCCTGGGACTGATCTAAAGTGTAACACAACTATGACACATAATTCCTAGGCTTGGTCTGAGCGCTGTCACACAAGCGTTCACGACTACAGACCGCGCCAGACTGAAGCCCGAAGGCTTAAGAAGCCGAGGAGACCTCACTGGCACGCCCCCAGCAGCCAGCCAATCCGAGGCGTCGTGAGTCTCCTCTGCCGTCAGCTGACCAGCAGGTCAGCTGATGATCCTTCTCCCCGCATAAAGGACCTGTCTACGCGCGCACCCGTGCGAGACAGCGTCCCTACAGGAAACAGTCAGTTCCGTCCCCGGCGTCCTAGACGCCCGAGAGACGGGCAGAGAGCTAGAGGCAGCCGCGGTGGCGATGCCGTCTGCCACGGCTGCGCTTATTACATCTATATTTTATAAAGGTATATTACTATTACTTGTAATTGTACTTGTAATTTTGGACCGGACAAAAAAAAGACAGAAAAATTACACCTACTGTATATTTCCCAATAATATATTGTCACCATACATTGTCATAGGGACATAATTTAAATGGTCTAATAATTGGGACAAATGGGGAAATAGAATTTGTGGGTTTTATCCACAGGAGAATGTTTTATTTAAAACTATAATAGCCAAAACCTGAGAAATATTGTTTTTTTCCCATTTTTTTAATTTTTTCCCATTAAAATGGATTAAGAATAAAAAAATCTTAGCAAAATGTACTACCACAGAAAACCTAATTGGTGGCAAAAAAAACAAGGTATAGTAAATGTTAATACCCACAATATATGTAAGATATGGTACTGGTTGTGTTTATGTTAAAACCCAGTTTGTAGGTAATATATTTCTTTAATTTTGGGAAGATCCAGACTAGAAGCTTTTATGAGCTTTCTGTAGTCAGACATTCATTTCGAATATATTGGAATTTTATTTTGGTTTGTATTCTTAATGGCTTTCTTTTATAGTAGCTGTTGAGACTATTGTAAACCTGCCTAAAAGTTCAGTGTTAAAGCTATGTCTGATTTGTAATTCTTGGACTGCGTTAAATGTTTAATGTATCATTTCTAAATAAAGGAATTATAAAAAAAAACAACAACAAGGTATAGATCATTTTGTTGCGATAAGTAGTAATAAAGTTATTGGTGAATAAAAGGGAGGAGCATGGACAGGTGATAATTGCTCTTGTCCGTTAGGGTAAAAATCCCTGGGGGGTGAAGTGGTTAACCTCCAAGTGGGAATATCTGTTTTGTTGACATCTGGCAAATTTGGGACCTCTGACTGACACTCACGCACTCACGCATGCACACACACACACACACACACACACACACACACATGCACACCCACACACACCATTCAATCAAGATAGCTTCAGCCTTGGAGGTGGTTTAGGATTTTTGCCAAAGTCATTTTCATATTAAAATTAGCATTTTCACCTGACTCTAAATGTTTATGAATACAGGCTACATGTGAAACCCTAAAAATTAGAATATCGTGCAAAAGTCCATTTATTTCAGTAATTCAACTTAAAAGGTGAAACTAATATATAAAATAGGTGGTTTGGATTAAAAGGCTGATTAGAGTCTCACACTTTGAGCCTAGAATATTGAACAATATTCTAATAACCAGAGATTTTGATTTTGCGGTTTCCATAAACTGCAAGCCTATCACGCTGGTGCGTGAAGAGTGCTAGCGTAGTAATTGCAATATACAATGTTAGTGAGGGAAGCGTAATCAGAGACAGGCCGAGGTCGTTCACGTGAGCAGATGGCTGAGGTACAGATGGATAGGGCAAAATCGTAGTCAATTAACAAGCTGGGTCATACACGTAAGTCAGATGTCAGTCGTACTGGAAGGATTACACAGAAGCAAAGTCAGAAACAGGCCGAGTCAACACATATATCAGATGTCAGAAAGTACAGAGGGTTAGGCAGATTCGAGGTCTAAGAGGCAGGCAAAGGTCGGTACACAGATCAAAATACAGTGTTACAATATAATATACAAATATAGTATTTACAAATATGTTATATTACGAAGATATATTACAATATAAATCACTGACTGACTGGAGTACATATATATCGCGCTGATGCACAATATATGAATGTATCTCTCACGACTCTCACTAGCTAAGGGCCAAGAACCAGCGAACTGATTAGTATCAAGGCCAAGGAGCAACTGACTCATTTGGCCTAATATACCCTCAAGATAGAGCCAGGTCCCGCCCCCAGGATGACAGCTCCTCCGCCAGACACGCCTCCTCAGCCTATAAAGGCTGCTCTGCTCTATGCATGTCCGACTGGAGAGTCTACGCACCCATGCCATCGCCGGAGGGATGCCAGAAGTCAACGGAGCGGAAGTCTTGCTGCTGGCGATACCGCAGGACCCGTCGCTGGAAGGTAAGATCGTTACAAAGCCATAATCATCAAAATTATAACAAATTAAGGCTTGAAATAACTCATTTTACATGTAATGAGTCTATTCCATATATTCGTTTCACCTTTTAAATTGAATTAGTGAAATCAATGAACTTTTGCATGGTATTCTAATTTTTCAAGTTTTATCTGTATAATGGAATTTTTATAAGACAACATTTTCACAAAAATTCAAAGTTTCTTGATAATGGTTTTTTTTATATGTCAATTGACTTCAATGCTTTAAGTGAAAATGTGTTTTCTCATGCTCATCTATTGTCTAGACATTTCACATTTGTAAAAAAAAAAAAAGTGACACTTTTTTGAAACTTATGGCGAAACAAACATGATCGTGTTTGCTTATCACTAATTCCACCTCACAGGTAAGAAATGGTCTGAGACAAATCAATGTGCTCTGAGTTCTATAGGAGGAAATCCCTTTACAATTTTGATTGCTGTTGTTGTGTTCCTAACGAACTCCTCCATCATGGTATAACTGTGTTTTGGATGCCTGGTCTATGCTTTATGGTAAGACACTGAACCTTTTTTGTCTTCTTCATACTATATGTTTATCTGTTCACTGGTGGATATATAGGCTGCTTTTTTGTCACTAGCGGCATTTATACCACCATATAGTCATATGATTTACACATTGGCCTTTTTTTCTTGTTTCCTGAAATAGAGTCAGTAGAGAGCAGACAAAGCCACACTTGCCAGTTTTCACTATCTTGTGGTTTCTTGTTGAAGCCCCGGGCTTCACAGGTCTCCCAGATAATGAAGACAAAACTTTTTTTTTTCTTCAGTTCCAGTATATCCGTATTCCCTTCTGATCAGCCTCTCTTACCAGCATGACACAGAGATGGCAAGGGTAGTGTTTTTCCTCTGTTAACTACACTGAACAAAATGTTGTTTGTTCTATCAATGTGCCGCCTCAAGGTTTTGGCTCTTGACTCCTAAAAGTATGCTAATATTTATCTGAACAATATAGCAAGCCTTTAAAGCATTGCAACAGAAAATCCATATTCTTTCAAGTAGTAGAATGTATGACCTTACAAACTAGTACAATTAAAGGGCAGACATACTTTGACCCTCTCCATACATCTCCATTGCTTTATTTTCTGCTAAAACAAATGCATCTTACGGTAAAACCACGGTGCATAAAAATGTCAGGCTTTAAAAGAAAGCAATTAATAAAAGTGATTTGGCCCACAGCAAAGGCTTACACAACTCAAACCAGTGAACGTAGAGCTTGAGAACAATGAAAACAAATTACCCAGCTGTTGTGACTTTTAGGACATCCTTGACGTTGGACTTGTAAAGCTTTATTGAATAACAACATTTAAAATATCAGCTTAAACGCACATTCATATGTTAGGCATTTAAAATGGTAGCAGTAACATGCAGTGCAATATTCATATTGTCAAGCTGTTTTTTATATACTGTGTTGAGCAAGAACATATTTTATTATACATAACCAACCACTACTATAGAGGAGCTACCTGTTTCAAAAGAATTAATCTTGTGATAGAATCTGCATTTGTGCTGCATGAGAATAAATTATCTTTAATATGACTCCATAAAAGCCATCAATAGTTCAAAGTGTAGTAGTGCAAACAGTAGTTAGGAAACACATACCCTATGTGGTGGTTGCCCTTGTGTAATGGTATAGTACATGAGTGATGAGCAGAAATTACGCTTATGCATCGTAATATGCAATTATGCATCGTAATTGTAATGCAAAATTTCATGGGAATACCATAATTAATTTCGTAGTTATATTTACGCGTAATTTATGCTTAATTTCATGCCGATTTTGGCGGTGAAAAGCAAGCCTCCATACATGCCATTGCTACCAAAATTGCTACATATGTTAACCACTTCCCGACCGCCGTATATACAATTGGCGGCCGGGAAGTGGACCCCGCAAGGACCGCCGTATTGACAAATGGTGGCGGTCCTTGTAGGGGCATGGGCGGAGCGATCGCGTCATCAGTGACGCGATCCTCCGCCTCCGCCTGGCGCCGCTCACCCGCCGCAACATCCCGCCAGCCATACGGAAGCACGGCGGGATGTCAACCCGACGATCGCCGCATACAAAGTGTATAATACACTTTGTAATGTTTACAAAGTGTATTATACAGGCTGCCTCCTGCCCTGGTGGTCCCAGTGTCTGAGGGACCACCAGGGCAGGCTGCAGCCACCCTAGTCTGCACCAAGCACACTGATTTCCCCTCCCCTGCCCCAGATCGCCCACAGCACCCATCAGACCCCCCCCTGCCCACCCCCCAGACCCCTGTTTGCACCCAATCACCCCCCTAATCACCCATCAATCACTCCCTGTCACTATCTGTCAACGCTATTTTTTTTTATCCCCCCCCCTGCCCCCTGCTCCCTCCTGATCACCCCCCCACCCCTCAGATTCTCCCCAGACCCCCCCCAGACCCCCCCCCCATGTACTGTATGCATCTATCCCCCCTGATCACCTGTCAATCACCTGTCAATCACCTGTCAATCACCTGTCAATCACCCATCAATCACCCCCTGTCACTGCCACCCATCAATCAGCCCCTAACCTGCCCCTTGCGGGCAATCTGATCACCCACCCACACCAATAGATCGCCCGCAGATCCGACATCAGATCACCACCCAAGCGCAGCGTTTACATCTATTCTCTCCTCTAAACACCCACTAATTACCCATCAATCACCCATCAATCACCCCCTATCACCACCTGTCACTGTTACTCATCAGATCAGACCCTAATCTGCCCCTTGCGGGCACCCAATCACCCGCCTACACGCTCAGATTGCCCTAAGACCCCCCTTATCAATTCGCCAGGGCATTATTTACATCTGTCCTTCCCTGTAATAACCCACTGATCACCTGTCAATCACCCATCAATCACCCCCTGTCACTGCCACCCATCAATCACCCCCTGTCACTGCCACCCATCAATCAGCCCCTAACCTGCCCCTTGCGGGCAATCTGATCACCCACCCACACCAATAGATCGCCCGCAGATCCGACATCAGATCACCTCCCAAGTGCAGTGTTTACATCTCTTCTCTCCTCTAAACACCCACTAATTACCCATCAATCACCCATCAATCACCCCCTATCACCACCTGTCACTGTTACCATCAGATCAGACCCTAATCTGCCCCTTGCGGGCACCCAATCACCCGCCTACACGCTCAGATTGCCCTCAGACCCTGGCTTATCAATTCGCCAGTGCAATATTTACATCTGTTCTCCCCTGTAATAACCCACTGATTACCTGTCAATCACCTGTCAATCACCTATCAATCACCCATTAATCACCCATCAATCACCCCCTGTCACTGCCACCCATCAATCACCCCCTGTCACTGCCACCCATCAATCACCCCCTGTCACTGCCACCCATCAATCACCCGCTGTCACTGCCACCCATCAATCAGCCCCTAACCTGCCCCTTGCGGGCAATCTGATCACCCACCCACACCAATCGATCGCCCGCAGATTCGACGTCCGATCACCTCCCAAGTGCAGTGTTTACATCTGTTCTCTGCCCTAAACACCCACTAATTACCCATCAATAACCCCCTGTCACTGCTACCTATCAGATTAGACCCCTATCTGCCCCTAGGGCACTCAAACACCCGCCCACACCCTCAGAATGCTCTCAGACCCCAGCCCTGATCACCTCGCCAGTGCATTGCTTGCATCTATTCCCCCCTCTAATCACACCTTGAGACACCCATCAATCACCTCCTGTCACCCCCTAACACACCTACCCATCAGATCAGGCCCTAATTTGCCCCGTGTGGGCTCCTGATTAGTGTTGGGCGAACAGTGTTCGCCACTGTTCGGGTTCTGCAGAACATCACCCTGTTCGGGTGATGTTCGAGTTCGGCCGAACACCTGACGGTGCTCGGCCAAACCGTTCGGCCATATGGCCGAACTAAGAGCGCATGGCCGAACGTTCCCCGAACGTTCGGCTAGCGCTGTGATTGGCCGAACGGGTCACGTGGTTCGGACCCGAACGCGCTCTGATTGGCCGAACTGTCACGTGGTTCGGGTAAATAAATACCCGAACCACGTCATATCTCCGCCATTTGTCTGTGGGTTTAGCTTTGGGTAGGCAGGCAGGGTAGTTCGCGCTCCAGCCACGCTAGCCAGGGTCCCCCCCAGTCATTGTGTGTCGCTGCTGGGAATAGTAGTACACCGCTCGCTCAGCATTCTGTTTACTGCCACTCTGTGTACCTCGCTCAGCCACACTATATAGCATTCTGTTTACTGCCACTCTGTGTCTGCTGGGAATAGTAGTACACCGCTTGCTCAGCCACACTATATAGCATTCTGTTTACTGCCACTCTGTGTACCTCGCTCAGCCACACTATATAGCATTCTGTTTACTGCCACTCTGTGTCTGCTGGGAATAGTGGTACACCGCTCGCTCAGCCACACTATATAGCATTCTGTTCACTGTTCTGTGTCTGCTTGGAATAGTGGTACACCGCTCGTTCAGCCACACTATATAGCATTCTGTGTACTGTTCTGTGTCTGCTGGGAACAGTAGTACACCGCTCGTTCAGCCACACTATATAGCATTCTGTGTACTGTTCTGTGTCTGCTGGGAACAGTAGTACACCGCTCGCTCAGCCACACTATATAGCATTCTGTTCACTGTTCTGTGTCTGCTGGGAATAGTGGTACACCGCTCGCTCAGCCACACTATATAGCATTCTGTTCACTGTTCTGTGTCTGCTGGGAATAGTGGTACACCGCTCGCTCAGCCACACTATATAGCATTCTGTTTACTGTTCTGTGTCTGCTGGGAACAGTAGTACACCGCTCGCTCAGCCAGAGTATATAGCATTGTGTTTACTGCCACTCTGTGTACACCGCTCAGCCAGACTATATACCATTGTTTACTGACACTCTGTGTACACCACTCAGCCACACTATATACCATTGTTTACTGACACTCTGTGTACACCGCTCAGCCAGACTATATACCATTGTTTACTGCCACTCTGATTCTGCTGGGAACAGTAGTACACCGCTCGCTCAGCCAGACTATATACCATTGTTTACTGACACTCTGTGTACACCGCTCAGCCAGACTATATACCATTGTTTACTGACACTCTGTGTACACCACTCAGCCACACTATATACCATTGTTTACTGACACTCTGTGTACACCGCTCAGCCAGACTATATACCATTGTTTACTGCCACTCTGATTCTGCTGGGAACAGTAGTACACCGCTCGCTCAGCCAGACTATATACCATTGTTTACTGACACTATATAGCAGACTATATAGCATTGTGTGTACACCGCTCAGCCAGACTATATGCCATTGTTTACTGACACTCTGTGTACACCGCTCAGCCAGACTATATACCATTGTTTACTGACACTCTGTGTACACCGCTCAGCCAGACTATATACCATTGTTTACTGCCACTCTGATTCTGCTGGGAACAGTAGTACACCGCTCGCTCAGCCAGACTATATACCATTGTTTACTGACACTCTGTGTACACCGCTCAGCCAGACTATATACCATTGTTTACTGCCACTCTGATTCTGCTGGGAACAGTAGTACACCGCTCGCTCAGCCAGACTATATACCATTGTTTACTGACACTATATAGCAGACTATATAGCATTGTGTGTACACCGCTCAGCCAGACTATATACCATTGTTTACTGACACTCTGTGTACACCGCTCAGCCAGACTATATACCATTGTTTACTGCCACTCTGATTCTGCTGGGAACAGTAGTACACCGCTCGCTCAGCCAGACTATATAGCATTGTGTTTACTGCCACTCTGTGTACACCGCTCAGCCACACTATATAGCATTGCGTACTCTGCCAGTCAGTGTGTATATTGCTGGGATCAGTAATACTCCACTCACCGTCAACCACTATATGAGCTCAACATGAGTTCCCCAGAGACCTCCGCTGTGAGCAGCACTCCCAACAACAGCAACAGCCAACGCCCCACGCAAGCTATAACATCCACCCCAGCAGCCAGTGGTCAGCAGCAGCCCTCCCCGGAGGAGAACGTTGTGTCCATCAGTCCGTCGCCAGAGCGATTAATGAGGGCTGCCATTGAGGAGATGATGGGGCCTGATGTGGAGGAGGAGGTCTGGCTCAGGCCAGCATCCCAAGTTAATGTTGAGGACGATGAGGGGTCTGTGTCTGGGGATGTTGGGGTGGCAGAGGTGGTGGGTGGGTCAGACTCAGGAGAAGAGTTGTATGATGAGGATGATGATCGGGACCATCTGTATGTGCCTCAGAGTCCGACCCCGGAAAACATGTTGTATCGTGTGTTTAGGTACTAAAATCTGCGTTCCCTCCCAGTAGTGTTGGGCGAACAGTGTTTGCCACTGTTTGGGTTCTGCAGAACATCACCCTGTTCGGGGTGACTATATAGCAGACTATATAGCATTGTGTTTAATGCCACTCTGTGTACACGGCTCAGCCACACTATATAGCATTGTGTTTACTTCCACTCTGTGTCTGCTGGGAACAGTAGTACACCGCTCACCCGCCACTGTATAGCATTGTGCTCTGTGTCACTGCTGACAATAGTGGTACACCGCTCACCCACCACTGTATAGCATTTCTGTACTGCCACTGTACTGCTGCCAGTCAGCGTGTACTTTAAGGATAAGTGAAATGAGGAAGAAATCCGGTGAAAGAGGGAGGGGCAAGGGAAGAGGTGTTTCCCCTGACGGTTCACGTACAGGCCACAGGGGAGCACCCAAGAAAACCCACTCAATACTGCCCATGTTGTCCAGGACAACAACCCTCACAGATCCAAAAGAACAGGACCAGATAATTACTTGGATGACCTCTCAAGCGTCCAGCAGTGGGTTAAGCAGCACCAGCACATCACGCACGAGGTCCGAGTCCTCAGCCAGTTAAAGTCTGGGCTTTCTTTGAAGACTGCACTGAGGATGTTACCATGGCGATTTGCAAGGTGTGCAAGACCCGCCTGAGCAGGGGGAAAAGTATTAACAACCTCTCCACCACCAGCATGAGCCGCCACATTCTATCCAAACATCCCACTCTGTGGGCAAACGCGGCAGGACAGGGTACCACCAGCAACACTGCCTCCCTTGGGTTCACCAGACTCACCACCAGACCCGCCTCAGCAGCAGCAGTAGCCCAGCCATTGCGTGGTTCACAACATTCACAAACATCAGACGATGCTGACACTGTCACTTTCCGGACTAGTGCTCTTGAGGTCTCCCAGTGTTCATCAAACACAACAACCAACAGCCCTTCGGTGTGCAGCGCTACGGTTGAGTTGTCTGTTTCTGAGATGTTTGAGCACAAGAGGAAATTGCCAGCAAATGACCCCCGGGCCGTGGCAGTAACAGCCAGCCAGCATAGCCAAGCTTCTGGCCTGCGAAATGCTGCCATATCGAGTGGTGGAGACAAACAGCTTCAAGGGCATGATGTCAGTGGCCATCCCACGTTACGTGGTTCCCAGCCGCTACCACTTTGCGCGCTCTGCAGTGCCTGAGTTGCATGAGCACGTGGTCAGCTAAATAACCCGAAGCTTGAAGAATGCCGTTGCCTGCAAGGTTCACCTCACCACTGACACCTGGACGAGTGCGTTCGGCCAGGGTCGATACATCTCCCTTACCGCGCACTGGGTGAACCTTGTGGAGCCTGGCAGCGATTCCTCACCTGCTACGGCGCGGGTGTTGCCCACGCCGCAAACAGCTGGATAACAACAGCAGCACCTACCTCTCTGACTCCTTCTCCTCCAACGCATCTCAAAGCTGTACCTCATCCGGAAATGCTAACCCAGCACCAGCAGCAGTAGGATCGTGGAAGCAGTGCAGCACAGCTGTTGGCATGCGTCAGCAAGCGTTGCTGAAGCTGATCTGCCTTGGGGATAAGCAGCACACAGGGGAGGAAATTTGGAGGGGAATAAAGGAACAGACGGATTTGTGGCTGGCACCGCTGGACCTGAAACCGGGCATGAAGCTAGACACCTGGCACGAACTGGCAATGTACGCAATAGAGGTGCTGGCTTGCCCGGCAGCCAGCGTTATGTCGGAACGCTGTTTCAGTGCTGCCGGAGGCATCATCACAGATCGGCGTATCCGCCTCTCCACAGAAAATGCAGACCGTCTGACTCAAATTAAAATGAATCAATCCTGGATTGGAAACGACTACGCAACACTCCTGGACCCCAACCAAGTAACATGACCGATGAACATCTGGGATGGTTTAGCGTTTCCGGTCCCTGTTTATTGAACCTCTCATCTGTATTACATTTATGACTGCATGGCGGCAAAAAGCATTGCTGCTATATCCGCACGCTTTTTGTCCTCATGCAAGGCCTGGGTTGTTGTGTCTCACAAAGCGTGGCCTTCTCCTCCTGCGCCTCCTCCTGTTCCATCACGTGTGCTGCTGCTGCTGCTGGGTTACCGTTGCCGCGTGGTCCCTGTTTATTGAACCTCTTATCTTTATTACATTTATGACTACATGGCGGTACAAAGCATGCTATCCGCACGCTTTTTGTCCTCATGCAAGGCCTGGGTTGTTGTGTCTCACAAAGCGTGGCCTTCTCCTCCTGCGCCTCCTCCTGTTCCATCACGTGTGCTGCTGCTGCTGCTGCTGCTGCTGGGTTAGCGTTGCCGCGTGGTCCCTGTTTATTGAACCTCTTATCTTTATTACATTTATGACTACATGGCGGTACAAAGCATGCTATCCGCACGCTTTTTGTCCTCATGCAAGGCCTGGGTTGTTGTGTCTCACAAAGCGTGGCCTTCTCCTCCTGCGCCTCCTCCTGTTCCATCACGTGTGCTGCTGCTGGGTTAGCGTTGCCGCGTGGTCCCTGTTTATTGAACCACTTATCTTTATTACATTTATGACTGCATGGTGGTACAAAGCATGCTATCCGCACGCTTCTTGTCCTCATGCAAGGCCTGGGTTGTTGTGTCTCAAAGCGTGGCCTTCTCCTCCTGCGCCACCCTCCTCCTGTTCCATCACGTGTGCTGCTGCTGGGTTAGCATTACCGGTCCCTTTTCCTGGAACCTCTTATATGTATTACATTTATGACTGCATGCCGACAAAAAGCATGTTACCTGTGCAAAGAAAACAGACATTTCCCGCATTTAAAAGACAGTTTTCCCTTTGAAACTTTAAAATCGATTTTCTCAAAAACTATAAGCTCTTTTTGCTAAATTTTTTTTTCCTCTTGTACCCACTCCCAAGGTGCACATACCCTGTAAATTTGGGGTATGTAGCATATAAGGAGGCTTTACAAAGCACAAAAGTTCGGGTCCCCATTGACTTCCATTATGTTCGGAGTTCGGGTCGAACACCCGAACATCGCGGCCATGTTCGGCCTGTTCGGCCCGAACCCGAACATCTAGATGTTCGCCCAACACTACTCCTGATCACTCGGCCAAACCCTCAGATCCCCCTCAGACCCCCTTCCGATCACCTCCCCAGTGCATTGATTGCATCTATTTTCCCCTCTAACCACCCCCTGAGACACCCATCAATCACCTCCTGTCACCCCCCTAGCACTCCTATCCATCAGATCAGGCCCAATACAACCTGTCATCTAAAAGGCCACCCTGCTTATGACCGGTTCCACAAAATTCGCCCCCTCATAGACCACCTGTCATCAAAATTTGCAGATGCTTATACCCCTGAACAGTCATTTTGAGACATTTGGTTTCCAGACTACTCACGGTTTTGGGCCCGTAAAATGCCAGGGCGGTATGGGAACCCCACAAGTGACCCCATTTTAGAAAAAAAGACACCCCAAGGTATTCTGTTAGGTGTATGACGAGTTCATAGAAGATTTTATTTTTTGGCAAAAGTTAGCGGAAATTGATTTTTATTGGGTTTTTTTTCACAAAGTGTCATTTTTCACTAACTTGTGACAAAAAATAAAATCTTCTATGAACTCGCCATACACCTAACGGAATACCTTGAGGTGTCTTCTTTCTAAAATGGGGTCACTTGTGGGGTTCCTATACTGCCCTGGCATTTTAGGGGCCCTAAACCGCGAGGAGTAGTCTAGAAAACAAATGCCTCAAAATGACCTGTGAATAGGACGTTGGGCCCCTTAGCGCACCTAGGCTGCAAAAAAGTGTCACACATGTGGTACCGCCGTACTCAGGAAAAGTAGTATAATGTGTTTTGGGGTGTATTTTTACACATACCCATGCTGGGTGGGAGAAATTTCTATGTAAATGGACAATTGTGTGTAAAAAACATCAAACAATTGTCATTTACAGAGATATTTCTCTCACCCAGCATGGGTATGTGTAAAAATACACCCCAAAACACATTGTACTACTTCTCCCGAGTACGGCGATACCACATGTGTGGCACTTTTTTACACCCTAAGTACGCTAAGGGGCCCAAAGTCCAATGAGTACCTTTAGGATTTCACAGGTCATTTTGCAACATTTGGTTTCAAGACTACTCCTCACGGTTTAGGGCCCCTAAAATGCCAGGGCAGTATAGGAACCCCACAAATGACCCCATTCTAGAAAGAAGACATCCAAAGGTATTCTGTTAGGAGTATGGTGAGTTCATAGAAGATTTTATTTTTTGTCCCAAGTTAGCGGAAAATGACACTTTGTGAAAAAAAACAATTAATATCAATTTCTGCTAACTTGTGACAAAAAAATAAAAACTTCTATGAACTCACCATACTCCTAACGGAATACCTTGGGGTGTCTTCTTTCTAAAATTGGGTCATTAGTGGGGTTCCTATACTGCCCTGGCATTTTAGGGGCCCTAAACCGTGAGGAGTAGTCTTGAAACAAAAATGACCTGTGAAATCCTAAAGGTACTCATTGGACTTTGGGCCCCTTAGCGCAGTTAGGCTGCAAAAAAGTGCCACACATGTGGTATCGCCGTACTCGGGAGAAGTAGTACAATGTGTTTTGGGGTGTATTTTTACACATACCCATGCTGGGTGAGAGAAATACCGCTGTAAATGGACAATTGTGTGTAAAAAAATCAAAAGATTGTCATTTACAGAGGTATTTCTCCCACCCAGCATGGGTATGTGTAAAAATACACCCCAAAGCACGTTGTACTACTTCTCCCAAATATGGAGATACCACATGTGTGGCACTTTTTTGCACCCTAACTGCGCTAAAGGGCCCAAAGTCCAATGAGTACCTTTAGGATTTCACAGGTCATTTTGAGAAATTTCGTTTCAAGACTACTCCTCACGGTTTAGGGCCCCTAAAATGCCAGGGCAGTATAGGAACCCCACAAAGGACCCCATTTTAGAAAGAAGACACCCCAAGGTATTCCGTTAGGAGTATGGCGAGTTCATAGGAGATTTTATTTTTTGTCACAAGTTAGCGGAAATTGATTTTAATTGTGTTTTTTCACAAAGTGTCATTTTCCGCTAACTTTTGACAAAAAATAAAATCTTCTATGAACTCACCATACTCCTAACGGAATACCTTGGGGTGTCTTCTTTCTAAAATGGGGTCATTTGTGGGGTTCCTATACTTCCCTGGCATTTTAGGGGCCCTAAACCGTTAGGAGTAGTCTTGAAACGAAATTTCTCAAAATGACCTGTGAAATCCTAAAGGTACTCATTGGACTTTGGGCCCTTTAGCGCAGTTAGGGTGCAAAAAAGTGCCACACATGTGGTATCGCCGTACTCAGGAGAAGTAGTATAATGTGTTTTGGGGTGTATTTTTACACATACCCATGCTGAGTGGGAGAAAGATCTCTGTAAATGGACAATTGTGTGTAAAAAAAATTAACAAATTGTCATTTACAGAGATATTTCTCCAACCCAGCATGGGTATGTGTAAAAATACACCCCAAAACACATTATACTACTTCTCCTGAGTACGGCAATACCACATGTGTGGCACTTTTTTGCAGCCTAACTGCGCTAAGGGGTCCAAAGTCCAATGAGCACCTTTAGGCTTTACAGGGGTGCTTACAATTTAGCACCCCCCAAAATGTCAGGACAGTAAACACACCCCACAAATGACCCCATTTTGGAAAGTAGACCCTTCAAGGTATTCAGAGAGGGGCATGGTGAGTCCGTGGCAGATTTCATTTTTTTTTTTTTGTCGCAAGTTAGAAGAAATGGAAACTTTTTTTTTTTTTTTTCTCACAAAGTGTCATTTTCCGCTTACTTGTGACAAAAAATAATATCTTCTATGAACTCACTATGCCTCTCAGTGAATACTTTGGGATGTCTTCTTTCCAAAATGGGGTCATTTGGGGGGTATTTATACTATCCTGGAATTCTAGCCCCTCATGAAACATGACAGGGGGTCAGAAAAGTCATAGATGCTTGAAAATGAGAAAATTCACTTTTTGCACCACAGTTTGTAAACGCTATAACTTTTACCCAAACCAATAAATATACACTGAATGGGTTTTTTTTTTTTATCAAAAACATGTTTGTCCACATTTTTCGCGCTGCATGTATACAGAAATTTTACTTTATTTGAAAAATGTCAGCACAGAAAGTTAAAAAAATCTTTTTTTTGCCAAAATTCATGTCTTTTTTGATGAATATAATAAAAAGTAAAAATCGCAGGAGCAATCAAATAGCACCAAAAGAAAGCTTTATTAGTGACAAGAAAAGGAGCCATAATTCATTTAGGTGGTAGGTTGTATGAGTGAGCAATAAACCGTGAAAGCTGCAGTGGTCTGAATGGAAAAAAAAGTGGCCGGTCCTTAAGGGGTAGAAAGCCCACGGTCCTCAAGTGGTTAAGAAGGATAGTGGGTAAAAGTTACAAAAATAATTGCTCAAAAATATCTTGTAGTTTTTGAGAAAATCGATTTTAAAAATACAAAAAAAAAATGTTTTTCAAACATTTTTCTTTGCATTTTTAAAACCGATTTTCTCAAAGACTACAAGCTCTTTTTGAAAAATTATTTTTTTGACTTGCACCCACTACAGGTAGTCCCTGACTTACAAATGCCCGAGTTATGAATGACTCGCCGATACGAACGGCATGGATTCTGTGTTTCCATGGGGACAAGTAAAAAAACATTTTCAAATTGGACTTTTCGTTTTTGAGAAAATCGATTTTAAAAAATTCACAGAAAAAATGTTTTGTAAACTTGTATAGGTGGGTACAGGGGGCAGAGTTGACACAGATACTGCAGGCACAGGGGGGCACAGAAGAGGTACAGGGGAGAGAGATGGCACAGTGTTTTGACTTAACCTTCCTGGCGGTAAGCCCGAGCTGAGCTCGGGCTATGCAGCGCAGGAGGATTGCTCAGGCCCTGCTGGGACGATTTTCGTAATTTTTTTTTTGTTCCACGCAGCTAGCACTTTGCTAGCTGCGTGAACTCACCAATCGCCGCCGCTTCCTGACGATTCGCCGCGTTAGAGGGTGTCCCCCCCCAGGCCCCTGAGCAGCCTGGCCAATCAGTGCCAGGCAGTGCTGAGGGGTGGATTGGGACCCCCTCTGACGTCACGACGTCCATGATGTCACTGACCTCATTGCGCCTATCGCCATGGCGACGGGGGAAGCCCTAATGGAAATTCCGTTCGGAATGGCCTGATCGCCAGAGGAGATCAGAGGGGGTGGGGGGATGCCGCTGCTCAGCGACTGTCATGTAGCTAGCACTAGGCTAGTGTAATGATCTGCTCTGCTGTCTGCACAGGCAGGCAGCTTTTTGACTATTTTTTAGGTCTGTATGCTGCAGGTCCCTGGAAAGGAGACCTGTCTATATTCTGCAAGTTTCAGAGCTGCTGTTCTGCTGAGGGATTTGCATCCACTTGTCATGCACATTGCTTATCTGCTTCCTTTGAAGGCTTGCAGTATAAATACCATTTCCTCCCAGAATTCCCTGAGTCTCAGCCCTCTGCAAATTGTTTGCTAATATTATCTTAGAGTAGTTATCCTTGGGAGTGCACTAGCATTCCTTCTAGCATAGTCAAGTTGTTATTATCTGTATTGCCTAGTTCTGTCTTTCTGTTGCAATTGTTCTGTCACCAGCGGCGGCTGACAGGGAATCGCTCTCTCTGTTTGGATCGCATTCGCCCTAGCGTTAGAGGCGGTTGATCTCTCTGTATTCTGTCTCAGTAGTGTAAGCCAGAGCAACAGTTGCTACTGGTTGCTCAGTCTGTCTGTCTTGTCTGGATCGCATTCGCCCTAGCGGTAGAGGCGGTGGTTCCTTCTGTACTCTGTCTAGGAGTGTAGCCAGAGCTGCGGTTGCTACTGGTTACTCCTTCTGTCTGTCTTGTCTTCTCGCGTTCTCTATTTGTTTTCGTGTTTCAGTGGTTAGTCAGGGTTTGGTACGCTTTGTCGCTGTTGCGCTTTTCGTGCAGTGACCGTGCCATGCATGCGCTTTGTCACTATTGCGCTTAACGTGTGGTGACCGCGTGTAGTTAGTCCTGTCTGCACCTTTGTGTTGGATTACAGTTTGTTATCGGTTCTGTCTTTATTCTTCCTATGCTCTGTCTTTACTCAGTCTTGTGTCGCTATTAGCAAGTGCCATTCTTGCGATTGCGTTCCCACTTGGTCTTCGATGTTGTGTGTTCACCGTCGCCAGGTGGCGACTAGATTAGTGGACATACATACATTCTGTCTCTGTGCTCACTCTCTCTCTCTAGGGGCTATCTTGCTCTTTATTGTTTCACCTCGCACAATTTCCACTGGCATCTGTGGCAGTGCAGAGGGTTTATTCCTCTGCACTCCACAGCTCCATCTGCCGGTGGGAATTCCTCTCTACAGGTGCATTGCACCAAAGCTGGGTTCTGTTATTTAAACGCTTGTGGAGGATTTCCGCAGTGTCAGCGCATATCTTGTGCGCTGACCATGGAGATAACTCCCCATTCCTTACAGCTAGCTACATGGTTGAAAAACAAAAAACATAAAAAAAAAACTGCCGCGCTGCCCCCTGGCGGTTTTAATTGGCCACCAGGGAGGTTACGAACAGATTCAGGTTAAGAACGAATCTACAGTCCCTATCTCGTTCGTTAACTGGGGACTACCTGTATTCTCCTTAACATAGGTAGCGATCACATTTACGGGGGCTTTGCAATTGACCGCCAAAGTTGGCACGAAATAATGCATAAATTACACGTAAATTCACACGTAATTATTATACAAAGTCAACTGAATTATGAATTTGTAATTACCTTTAGGCATAATTGCAAACATGTACACGTAATTCCGCATAATCATAATTAGCTGATTATGATCATCACTAGTCTGGAGACTGTCGCTCATATAATAGGTTTATGTTTTAACCAGCCGGGCGGTATGGACGAGCTCAGCTCGTCCATCACCGCCGGAGGCTACCGCTCAGGCCCTGCTGGGCCGATTTTCATCAAATAAAAAGCAGCACACGCAGCCGGCACTTTGCCAGCCGCGTGTGCTGCCTGAGGGTCCCCCCAGCCGCCTAAGCCCAGCGTAGCCGGAACAAAAAGTTCCGGCCAGCGCTAAGGGCTGGATCGGAGGCGGCTGACGTCAGGACGTCGGCTGACGTCCATGACGTCACTCCGCTCGTCGCCATGGCGACGAGGTAAGTGAAACACGGAAGGCCGCTCATTGCGGCCTTCCGTGTTACTTCTGGCCGCCGGAGGCGATCAGAAGAACGCATCCAGAGCGCCCTCTAGTGGGCTTTCATGCAGCCAACTTTCAGTTGGCTGCATGAAATAGTTTTTTTTTATTAAAAAAAAACCCTCCCGCAGCCGCCCTGGCGATCTTAATAGAACGCCAGGGTGGTTAATGCTTAGCATTGAATACATCCAAGTAGGCAGTCAGATAGTGGGGACTGTGGCCGATTCTCCAGTCACAGCAAATTTGAAAATTTGACAGAAAATTTGGCATGGAGGTGCTGTTTTCTGGTTGCAGGTGCAGAATGGCCTATGGAGTGCTCCACAGAGGGGATATTCTGCAATGCATTCTGCAAAGAAATTTTGAATTTGACGGAATTAGAAATCCATCAAACAAGAATTGGATGTTTCTACTGATTCTTTTCCCTACATCCTCAAATAAATAAGGATGCCATAAGATATATTATTGTATTGCCAAATTGCATCTCTTCATAAGAAAAGCTTCAGTACCTTATAGGTATCAAATGCTGCTCAAGTCTATGTGACAAAGAAAAGCATGTGATTGGCAGTAAGATGGGTTTGGGCATCGGCAAGGTAAGATAGGCTCTCTTGAAGAGGGAATTCTTGTTTGAAGGTGTTGAAGGAGAGGGCAAGCCTGATGGGCAGTGGGAGAGAGTTACACAGGATGCGGGCGACTTTAGTAAAGTCCTGTAGTCACACATAGAATTGTGAGATGCATGTGGTAGTTAGGAGGAGGTCATTGGAGGAGTGAAGTAGGCGGCCAGCTGTGTATCTGCTTACCAGGTCAGAGATGTAGGTCGGGCAGCACTTGTGTATAGATTTGTGGAAGGAGTAGATTAGTCTGGCTGCTGTGCTCATGATGGATTGTAAGGGGCAATGCGGTTCAGAGAGAGGCCTAACAGGAGGGCATTGCAGTAGTGCAGGTATAAGATGATGAGGGCATGAACAAGGAGTTTGGCAGTGCCCGGGTCAGGAAGTGGCAGATATTGGAGATGTTGCAAAAAAGGAAATTTCAGGCCCTAGTAATGATTTGGATGTGGGGATGAAGAAGTGGGCTGAGTCCATGGTTACAGCCAGACAGCTGACCTGTGCAGATGGCCAGATGATTGTACCATTTACATTGATTGATGTCAGTGGAAAAATTAGGAGTTCTGTTTTATCCAGATGTAATTTAGGGATGTTGCAAACATAGAATTTTCTGTTCGCGAACAGTGAACACAAACTTGCAAATGTTTGCAAACATGCAAACCGCCATAGACTTCAATGGGCAGGCAAATTTTAAAACCTACAAAGACTGTTTCTGGCCACAAAAGTGATAGAAAAGTTGTTTCATGGGTTCTAATACCTAGACATGTTAAAAGTCCCATAAAAAATTACAGAGTTGATGCCAAGTCGGGTCTTAATCCCTAAAGGGCAGAAATCACATTATGCACAGCTCTGAGAAATGCAATAGTACTATCAGAATACAGTAAAATAATAATGCGCTGGAGTGGTACTGTGCGTGTAACTTAATGTAACAACAGCAGTAGTGTGCACACAGCTCTGGGTGTCAGTGGGCTGTGGATTGTCACATACACAAAAAATCACAGGAGACTGATGTGCTAGCCCTCAATATGGCTGTTTGGGGTGCTTTCACAGCAAGTGAGGAACAAGAACACAGGCCTAGCTAATGCTTTCCCTACCTATCTGCAGCAAGTCTGTCCCTGCTCTCACTAACAATCAGCAGCCAGCAGTTAATTGATCCAATATGGCCACCGCAACTGCTTTTTGATAGGCGGTGGGGGTCCAGGAGTGGGTGCTACCTAGGACATTTGCCACCCGGTGCTGGGTATTATAAGACCCCCCCCCCCCCCCCGAAAAAAAAGAAAAAAGGAAAGGAGCGAGTGTGGCATACTAAGCGCGCCACGGCAGGTAATGCTAGGTATAGGTAGTATAGTGGCCCCCTGTGTAAGTAGTACAGCTGCCCCCAGCATAGCTAGTATAGTGGCCCCCAGTGTAGCTAGTATAGTGGCTCCCAGTATAGCTGCTCCCAGTGTAGGTAATATAGTGGCCCCCAGTATAGCTAGTATAGTGGCCCCAGTATAGCTAGTATAGTGGCCCCCAGTATAGCTGCCCCCAGTATAGCTATTATAGTAGCCCCCAGTATAGCTAGTATAGTGGCCCCCAGTATAGCTAGCTACCCCCAGTGTAGGTAGTATAATGGCCCCCAGTATAGTGGCCCCAGGAGGGATGGGCAGCGCAAGAAGGAGAGGCAGTGGGGACAGCGGTGGGGAGGGGGGAAAGATCCCCCCCTCCCTCACCTGGGTCCCCTCCTTCAGCACTCTACCCCTCCAAAATGCAGCGGCAAACAGGCCGGCAGGGCGGGCAGGCGGAGAATAACTCACCTCACTTCCATGTTCCAGCCGCTGGATCGCTACGTTGCCGTCACGTGCCACATTTCCGCCTTCAATGCTGGTCACTGTGCTTCCGCCCTGCTGCCATGTATCTGCTGACTGTGAGTTAAGGGGTCAAAGTTTAGCTCCATTATGATGTATAGGGGCGGGTTGAACACACCATATGTTTGGAGTTCGTAGATAATTCAAACAGCTGAAATTCTCCAGTAGGGATGGTCGGAAATGTCGATTTCCGATTCTGCAGAAATTCCGATTTCCGCCAAAGCCGATTTCACTGATTTCTGAGTTCGGGTTTCCGAGTAGTTTTTTTTTTTGTCATTTTTACATTCTCTGATTGGCCAAATATAATTAAAAAGTTTAATGGACCATTGGAGTGCTCCTTCCCCTTTGTCTTTCACTCAGTACTGGCACCACCTAGCATCTGATTGGCCAAATACTTCTGAGTTGACTCTGCATTCTCTGATTGGTCCAATGCTTCTGAGTTCTGTGTTTGGCCTAAAATTACCAAGCTGTGGTAATGCAGTATTTCTACAGAAATTCGATTTCCAAACGGTTTCCGATTTCCGAGTAGTGTTTTGGAAATTCGGAAATTTCAATTCCACAAAATACGAATAAGCATCCCTATTCGCAAGGAACTATCCACCGGCGAACCGTTCGGTCCATCTGTAGGGTAACATAAGGAACGTGGCTGAGATCCAGCATGAGATAGTTGAGAGGCAGGAGGATATCTTCTCCATGGTGGTGTTGGAGAAGTCCATTGGTTTGGAGGTAGATCTGGGTATCATCTGCATATAAGTGGTAGTTGAAATCCAGGGAAGAGCTACAGATCTTTGTGATCTTTGTAGTACAACAGACAAAAGGTGAGCAAGCACCATCAATTTTCAACAGCAGGTGCATAACATATGCATATAAAGAAAAGTGTGCAGGATAGACACATTCAGGATAGACCTGTTATAAATGCTATAAGTCTCCTAACAGAACAAGGACAGACAGGTCCTAAAGAATACCGCACCACTCAAGAAAAACAAGCACCATTAAAATCATGGAAAAACAGCCAATCATGTGTCATGGGTGATAGCATAGCAAACAATAAATAATAAATCAAGCAAATACATCTCCACCCCTGCCACCTGGAACCTGGCAGGTGTGCTACATTAAAGCATCAATCATGATAATAAGATGTCAGGTGCGATACATCACCTAACATATAATCATGTAAATGAGTGACATATGTACCATACATATTGCCAGGCTCAAATAAGGTCAGTGAAGGTGGGAAAGGGAAAGGAGTGAAGCAGATAAAAAGATGCAAACAAACTTTAATGGGTACACAACCAAAAGAAAGCAGCCCAAAAGCGAAGACAGGGCAAAAAATGAGTGATAGTGAAAACCAACACCTGAGTGAATCACCAGCGAAAGGCTGATGTCAGCGAACCAAGACCAGTTTATTGTAGCACACCTGCCAGGTAGCGGGGTTGGAGATGCATTTGCTAATAAACTAATACTCTTGTACTTAGCAATACGTCCCCCTTTAAAATGGTTATCATCAGTTTGGCAATTTAACATTTGATATAAATTGAAAGACAAAAGGGAAGGAGCGCTCCAATGGTGCATTAACCTTTTTAATTACCATAAAACACAATAAGTTGCACTTACAAATTGTAGACATAAAATGCGCATGTCAAAACGAGCGGTGATGTCAGATGGCATGCAGGTGACCAAGCTCCACCCACCGCTCGTCCCTCCATGGCACCAGCGCTCCCCCAACTCTGGCCGCTCTCAGGGCTGAGAGAGGACCTGCTGGTGGCTTGACACTCGCACTTTACTTCTACCTATTGTAAGTGCAACTTATTGTGTTTTATGGTAATTAGAAAGGTTAATGGGCCATTGGAGCGCTCCTTCCCCTTTGTCTTTCACTCAGTACTGGCACCACCCAGCATCTGGAACAGCATCGGGAGCAGAATAGTAGTTTGAGAAGCGCAGGATAATTATCTCTGTATATGATTTAAATTGAATATGTCAATCAGTAATGCATATATATATATATATATATATATATATATATATATATATATATATATATATACATATATATATATATATATATATATATATATAAATATGTATATATATATATACAAATCTATATATACATATATATATATATATATATATATATATATACATATATATATATATATATATATATATACACACATATATATATATATATATATATATATATATATATATATATATATATATATATATATATATATATATATATATATATATATATATGCATTACTGATTGACATATTCAATTTAAATCATATACAGAGATAATTATCCTGCGCTTCTCAAACTACTATTCTAAAATGAGCCCTAAATTACTTTTCTCCTATGTTGCTGTCACTTACAGCAGGTAATAGAAATCTGAAAGAACTGACAGGGTTTGGACTAGTCCATCTCCTCATGGGGGGTTCACAGGATTTTCTTTATTTTCAAAAGCATTTTATGGATGGCAGTTGCTCCGTCTAACTACCAAAACATTTAGTAGTGAGCACGGAGGCTGGCCAGCATCTTTGTATAAATACTTTTCAAGGAGTGTCTTTATAAAGAACAAAGGCCTTGCTGAGAATCCCCCATGAATAGATGGACTAGCCCAAAACCTGTCAGTTCTGTCAGATTTCTACTGCCTACTGTAAGTGACAGCAACATAGGAGAAAAGTAATTTATGGCTCATTTTACTCTGGACGAAACATACTTCTTATCTGTATGTGTTTACCAGGGCCGGCCCGCTCATGAGGCGGGGTGAAACATTTGCCTCAGGTGGCAGATCTGGGGGGGCGGCACCCGCCTGTCCATGCGCTGGGGGCCGCCCGCCGAGCTGGAGGGGTAGCGGGCAGAAAGGGCGTATTGGGCCTAGCGACGGGGAGGGGGGTCAGACCCCCCCTCCCTCGCCTGGGTCCCCCGATCTGCGCTCCCCTCCAGCGTTAAGTACAAGCCTGCATATAATGAAGAGGCAACGAGCGGGGGAATCACTCACCTCTTCCGCGTTCCATCGTGCGCTCCACTGACATCACTTACTGCAAGGCCGTCCACTTACAATGCAGTGGGCGGCGTTGGAGGAAGGGACATCAGTGGAGCACGCGATGGAACGCGGAAGAGGTGAGTGATTCCCCCGCCCGTTGCCCCTTCATTATATGCAGGCTTGTACTTAACGCTGGAGGGGAGCGCAGATCGAGGGACCCAGGCGAGGGAGGGGGGGTCCGACCCCCCTCCCCGCCGCTAGGCCCAATACCCCCTTTCTGCCCGCTACCCCTTTCAGATCAGGGGGGGGAGGCGATTTTTTTCTAATTTTGCCTCAGGCGGCAAAAAGTCTAGGGCCGGCCCTGGATATATTTATATATTTAAAATTTTACATTTTTCACAATAGTGGTCCTTTAAGGATGGGACACATACTTTACTTTAGTTATTGCGTGTCAGTGTAATAACTGTATTTTGTAATTTATCTGTTTATTGCTGACAATTTTGATCATTATAGAACTATATTTACACTGCTTATAATGGATCTGAATAATCTGTAGATAGTTGTCCACGGAATTCATGACCATGGCCACAGATTACCCATGTTTTGACACCAAATAATAATCATCATCATTAACAGGCTATCCCACAGCTGCTTAAACATACGCTACCATCACTAACTGTTAAAGTATAATGAGGTCTATTTGTGTTGAAGGTTAGATGTAATAAAAACTTATCTTTAAGTGGAGAGAACAAATTCTTGCTGTATAACCAGCAACACCAAAATAGTAGCAATTTAGGGCAATACGTTAATGGTTGGAAATAGCAGGAGGTACCGAGGTGAAATGTTGGGTTTCAGAAAAAAAAGAAGCAACAGTGTTTATTGAAGCTTTTCTGCTGCATATAAATCAGCTTGATAAAACAAGTCATTTGCTAATATTGCAAATTAGTCTTATTATATCACCACAGGAAACAATACACTGAGGAACTGATGAGACAACATTACACAGGACAAAACCACCATGGCAACACATACTAAACCTGCCATTAATGCTTCTCAAAATATAATAGGGCTTTCACTGTGTAATGGGTATGGAAAGTACCTTTCATATGCAAAACAACAATGCTATAAATTCGCTTTTAAGAAACTTCTTTGCGCTTTTAGAAGATTTAAAGACATATAGCTCATACTGGCCAAAGTAAAAAGAAAGCAGATTTAATCCACCACCGTTTCTATCACACAAATAAGAACATGCTCAGTTTTAAAGAGACTCTGTAACATGAAAAACCTCCCCTGGGGGGTACTCACCTCGGGTGGGGGAAGCCTCCGGATCCTAATGAGGCTTCCCACGCCGTCCTCTGTCCCACGGGGGTCTCGCTGCAGCCCTCCGAACAGCCGGCGACAGGCCCGACTGTGACTTCAATATTTGCCTTTGCTGGCTCCAGCGGGGGCGCTGTGGCTGCTTTCGGCACGGAAATAGATGGAAATACCCGATCTCCGTCGGGTCCGCTCTACTGCGCAGGCGCCGGAAACTTGCGCCTGCGCAGTAGAGCAGACCCGACGGCGATCGGGTATTTCCACCTACTTCGGAGCCGACAGCCGTCAGAACGCCTGCGCAGGAGCCGGGAAGGTAAATATTGACGTCACCGCTGTACGGAGGGCTGCAGCGAGACCCCTGAGGGACGGAGGATGGCGTGGGAAGCCTCATTAGGATCCGGAGGCTTCCCCCATCCGAGGTGAGTACGCCCCAGGGGACGTTTTGTCGTTACAGTTCCTCTTTAACTAAATTCTGTTTAATATTACTTTATATAACTAAATTATATTTTCTTTAGTTATACTATGAGCTGTCTAAATGAATATGAACATGAACATTTTGAAATGTGTACTTTAAATTATTACCTTAGTTTTATTTTGGACACAGATAGGGGATATTTTATAAATGGAATATACACTGCTCAAAAAATAAAGGGAACACTTAAACAACACAATGTAACTCCAAGTCAATCACATTTCTTTGAAATCAAACTTTCCACTTAGGTAGCAACACTGATTGACAATTAATTTTACATGCTGTCGTGCAAATGGAATAGACAACAGGAGAAAATTATAGGCAATTAGCAAGACATCCGCAATAAAGAAGTGGGTCTGCAGGTGGTGACCACAGACCACTTCTCAGTTCCTATGCTTTCTGGCTGATGTTTTGGTCACTTTTGAATGCTGACGGTGCTTTCACTCTAGTGGTAGCATGAGGCAGAGTCTACAACCCAAACAAGTGGCTCAGATAGTGCAGCAGCTTATCCAAGATGGCACATCAATGCGAGCTGTGGCAAGAAGGTTTGCTGTTTCTGTCAGCGTAGTGTCCAGAGCATGGAGGCGCCACCAGGAAACAGGCTAGTACATCAGGAGATGTGGAGGAGGCCGTAGTAGGGGAACAATCTAGCAGCATGACCGCTACCTCTGCCTTTGTGCAAGGAGGTCCAAGACAGGAGAAGCAATGCCAGAGCCCTGCGAAATTATCTCCATCGGGCCTCAAATGTGAATGTGTCTGCTCAAATGGTCAGAAACCATCTCCATGAGGGTGGTATAAGGGCCTGAAATCCACAGGTGGGGGTTGTGCTTACAGCTCAACATCATGCAGAACGTTGGGATTTGCCAGAAACTCCAAGATTGGCAAAATAATCCCTGGAGCCCTGTGCTCTTCCCAGATGAAAGCAGGTTCCCACTGAGCACATGTGACAGACGTGACAGAGTCTGGAGACATCATGGAAAATGTTCTCCTGCCTGCAACATCCTCCAGCATGACCAGTTTGGCAGTGGGTCAGTTAGTAATGGCGTGGGACGGCATTTCTTGCCAGAGATAGCCTGACTGCCAATAGGTTCCAAGATGTCTTATTTTTGTGTTCCCTTTAGTTTTTTGAGCAGTGTACATTATCCCAAAAATGACTAGCTGTAACCGAACAACTTTTGCATTCTAGAAACCACTTATCATTCTTACTAAGCAGTTTCTTCAGATGTTGCTCAATAAGAGTGGCAGTATTAGTAACAAATCTCATTTGTTTAGAATTAAATGTGCTGGTTTTTTTTTTTTGGGGGGGGGGGGGATATGGTTAGGGTCTAGGATAGGTTTTTATTTCTGTTGTAAAGACAAAAGAGGACCAATGGGACCATTATAATTTGCCTCTGAATTGTATACCAGTTTTATGCATACTAACATTGGGCAAACTAAAACTGAAGGGAGATGGATTTGATTGCCCTAATTCCAAGCTACATGCCAGTCAGAGTAATAAGCATTTTATTGACCATCTATTGAAATTAACTTACCATAATGAACAATAATGATTAGTTAATTAATGATTAGTCAGCAGACCTGGGGGCATTTAGGTTTTTAATATATACATTGCATCTCCTACCCAATGTGACCAGTCTGAGGTCCAGTGATTGGCCACTTAGGCAATTTGCTGCACACAGTTATAAGAGGATGCTGCACATTACCGGGAAGCTTAAAGAGTCTGGGATCTGTCTAGCAGCAATAGCAGCCATATCACAGCAGGAATAGTGAATATCTGTCAAAGTCAATACCTGACTGTGAAAACTTTGTTTCAAAGGGGAGACTATGAGATCCGATTTACATACAGTAAAAGTTTCACAACAATATTGTATATGTACTCGGGATTATTAAAGGGAGATTATACCTTCAAAACTAACATTTCAGTAACTACTCTTGAGTACATAAAAGAACATTTGAAAGCATTGCTAAGCATTCCCTGTGTGTAAAAATGTTTTTTTTCTGCAGAAAACAGCACATGCTAATTGGTAAATGTAATAATTGCATCTGCTGTTGCAAGGGTAATGTGTCTAATCAGCAGAGGGAGGGAGGAGCGAGCAGAATCAAGACACAGGCAAAGAGTGTTCTGTCTGGCAATGATAACATTTGCCAGTGAGACAATGATAACATTTGCCAATTAGTAATAATTTCAGGCACCAGGAGTAGCAGATTGTTCTGATTGTATGAGGAAGATATCGACTGCGCTGTGCATGTATGCAGTCAATTTCGGCCAAGCTTTAGCTGTTGCACAGATGGCCTCAAATTTAAATTAGAATATTTTGCTATACAGAGGAGTTCATTGTAAACTTAGTGACTGCAAGTTGCTCAGGTCCTGTGCCTACAAAACAATCCCAAATCTTCTTCTCTTCGCCACCATGCTTGACAATAATTATGAGGTGTTTGTGCTGATGTGCTGTTTAGGGTGGTACACAAACCTGAGCCAAATTGCCCGATAATGACGGAGTGTACGGCTGCCACCAACCCCAACCCGCGAGAGCAATCTGCCTGGCAGATCTACTCATTGCCAGCAACGCCGATACCCCTCCGATCCTATTGTTCATGCCGCTCCCTTGTCTGCATTCTTTTACAAGCTATAGACCGCGGCTTTTAATTAGCTGAAAGGGATAACAGTGGTGCCTGGATGGGCGAATCTGTGAATGCATTTGTTTGAACATTTGCATGCGAGTGTGCAAAAGGTTAATTTTTTTTTTGCTATTTTTTCTGGCCACACCCCCTTTAGCACCTCCCTTTCCTTAATAACTTGTTTAAAGAGGTGATGCACCTGGATATATGTGTTTTTTTTCTTGTTACTGACCCTTGTGGCCAGGGTTTTAATCCAGTGCACTCCCTCCTTCCTCTGTCTGTGTTTTTTGTCAGCATGCACAAAGCTTATGTTGGTGTATGTGCATTGTGCGCATGCATATATTATGTTAGCTCCCTTGTGCGATTGGTATGATGCGCTATCTGTCCCAGGAGAGGATGTCAAGATGTGTGCTCCTAATCACTAGGTAGGTTCGATGCAATGAATGTTTTCATGTCTGCACTATGCATGTTACAGGGCCAGAGTTAGGACATCTATGATTACCTGGGTACTTCTGCGCAGTGTAGGTGACTAAGTAAGAGAATGCATTATTTTGTGAACTAAGACCCCAGCTGCAGGGATAACAGTGGATGAGTGAATCTGTGAATGCATTTGTTTGAACATTTGTATATGAGTGTGCAAGGGGTTAATTATTTTTTTTTTTTGCTATTTTTCTGGCCACCCCTCCTTTAGCACCCCCCTTTCATTAATAACTTATTTAAATGTCCTAACTAGAGGTGATGTGCCTGGATATATAAGTTTTTCCTTGTTACTAACCCTTGTGGCCAGGGTTTTAGTCCACTATGCATGTTACAGGGCCAGAGTTAGGACACCTATGATTACCTGGGTAGTCCTACACAGTGTAGGTGACTACACAAGGGAATGCATTCTTTTGCAAACTAAGACCCCGGCTTTTAACTTAGGTGTAGGCATAACAGTGGTGCCTGGATGAGTGAATCTGTGAATGCATTTGTTTGAACATTTGCATGTGAGTGTGCAAAGGGTTAATTGCTTTTTGCTCTCTCGTCTGCCACATGACATCACGCACGCACAGCTCTCCACTCCTCCCCCCCCTGCATAGCAACACAGTGCGTTGTCATGTACACAGCTGACTCCCGTGTGTGCAGCCCGACCTAGTGATGTCACCCAAGAAAGACAACATCCGTCAAAGGTGTGTATGCACCTTATGTTTTTTACTAGAATTTATCTATCACTAACTGCCTGCACTAGAATGTACCTATTTCTATCTGCTAGTGATTAGAAATAATCAGTTGCTTGTAATTGGTGTTATTTGCTTGTGATTTATATCATCTGCGTGTTGCTGTTAATATTAGCCTGTGGTTGGTTAAATCTGCATGTCATTAATAGTATCTGTCTATTGCTGGCATTCTCTGCTTGCTTTTGGTATTCTCTGCACGTCAATTATATTTGCACATTCGCTGGAGTTTACCTGTGGTACTTCATGTATTTAGACATTTTTTTAAAATATCATTTGTCATTTTTCTTAGAAGCATGCAGGGACGTAACCTCAAATCACGGGGCCCTCCAGCAAAGCTTTGGTGGGGCCCCTGAATGTACACAACCTTTCCTTTGCCTGGGGGCCCGTCTCACAAGGGTCATAAAACAGGTGTGGAAAAAGACAAGTGAGGATGCACACCTCCAAATTTATGAGTTCAATAGTAATCGATTAAAATTATTCTGGGTGCTGCATCATAAATAACAATTAACCATATATACACAATAAGATACGCACACCATGCAATTTTGGTTGCAAAAAGGGAGTATAATGTACAAAAGATATAACACGGACTACACATTGTATTTTATTGTATTGTATATTGTATTGTATTTTATACAATCAAAATCGTGTATAAAATACAATATAGGGTACATAAATACAGCAATGTCCACATTTAAATACAAACATATGCAAAAATCAGGAAAAAAAATCTGAACCAATATGCCTATATTATGGGCAATCTGAGTCAAATATTCATATGTGGACACATTGAATGTAAAAAGTCCTTAGGAAAAAGCATATCAGATAGTTCAACACAGCGTGGTGAAGGGGCAAACCCCGACAAGTATTACCCAGACAGATAGCGTCGTTTCGAACAACAGTGTTGTTTCTCAATGGATTGGGTGCAAGCAGATGCGGCAAACTGAAGCAGTGATGGCAGCGGAGGCCATCACTGCTTCAGTTTGCTGCATCTGCTTGCACCCATTGAGAACTATCTGATATGCTTCATACCAGTTGCATTTGATTTTCCTAAGGACTTTTTACATGCAATGTGTCCACAGATGGATATTTGACTCAGATTTGACTCAGAATGTGTAGTCCGTGTTATATCTTTTATACAATATACTCCTTTTTGCAACCAAAATTGCATGGTGCGCATATCTTAATGTGTATATATGGTTCATAAAACAGGTGTGGCCATCAGGATCTTTAAACCCATAACATGTGTAGCCACAAAACACCTGCTCTGGAGTATCAAAGAAAGGGGAGGTTAGTAGCTGGGCCCCACACCTCTGGACCGCCCTGAAGTCACAGAGGCTGCTCCTCCCTGAAAGCATGCGTGACTGCATAGCCTGAGGAGCTGTGGTGCAAATTGTATACGTAAATCAGGTGTGGCACCTTAACCCTTTCCAATCCTATGTCAGACATAGTCTAACTAGAGGAGCATAGGAGCTGCTGTTGGATTGGGTCAGGCATTGCGTCCCCTGTGTGGATCTGAGTGTCAGACTATGTTTGTCACTTTAATCCTCACAGCACTGAGCAGCTTGTAATAACAAAATTATGCTGGAGCTAGTGCAAGAGGCTGGAGCTACAGCACAAGAGCTGGCACTGGCCCCACTCTACACTGCTTTGAGTCCACCAGGAGAAAAGATCAATATATAACGTTATTTGTCTTGTTTTGTCACTGATGCCGGACCCCCTCCCATCCCTCCTCTAAAGGAAGCGCAGAGCCTCTAGATCCTTGCATGCTGGTCCTTTTTAGGATCACCCATGTCCCTTGCAGCACTCTGGAAAAAAATAGGTGCTGAAGGGATGTGAGTGATCGTGAAAAAAGGATTAATAAAGTACCATCACCTTGTAACCTAGGATCATATGCTTTTCTGCTCATTACTTGGCCCTGCCTACAGTCTGTTGTTGCTAGACCCACACACCCCATATATAACATATAGGCACCTCAGCAATGCCCCTGGGGGTGGAGGAGAATATTTGTAATAGACGTATGTAAAGTGTACTGTTGCGAGGACAGAGAAAAATAGCAGTTTAAATTTCGGTTTATCAAGCAATGAAAAATATAAAATAAATGAAGAGCGTGCTTCTGCTGAAACTTTTTCCATCTCTTCTCAGAAATCATTTCATTATCCTCCAGGTTATCATGTTCAATTTCTTTTTCACAAAGTTAATTAAGTTTAATTTAGTTATTAAGCAGCTGCTTAGCCCCACTGATTGAAACAGTACAAGTAATCTTCACTTCACTGCATCTTCTCCATTTAGTCAAGTTGTTATTCACCTCAGTGTATTCACTGCATAATGTAAATCTAGTTATATACACAGAAAATAAAACCTGAACTACAAACTGTTTAATGCTTTGAGTAATAAAAATAGGAAAAATGAAATGTATTCCTAATTCCTCGTATTTTTGCAGAACTTCACTTGCGTTGCCTTGGGTTGAATTGCAAAGCTGGCAGAAGGTGGATCAGTGTTGTTTGCTGTGATAATTTTGGGCAGAGCTACAGTACCATCAATCTTAGGGGTCAATAAGTGTTGTTTGAATAGGCATCTGTTTGGTTCAAGTGCCGCTTGGCAAAGCAGGGCGATATATTCTGGATCCCAGAGTCCTCAAATGGAAACACCATTGAATTCAATATGGAAAATAAATTCTGACTGTTTGTTGTGATCTCTGGAGAGCAGTCAACTACACCAGCCAAATACACCAAATGTCATGAGGAGACTACAAATCTGAGGAACATAGTGTTATTTAAAAAAAATTGAGAAAATTAGAGCCGAAGTAGGGAGGGACAATTTTATGAAGCCTGGAGGAAAATATGGGAAATACGCAAATTATTCTATTTACAGCTTTGTGAGATCCCTTACAGGGAACCTAAACTGAGAGGGATATCGATGTTTCCTTTTAAACCATACCAGTTGCCTGGCAGTCCTGCTGATCTCTTTCACTACAGTAGTGGTTGAATCACAGACCTGAAATCCAGTCTGACTTCAGTCAGAGCATCTGATCTGCATGCTTGTTCAGGGGCTGTGGCTAAAAGTATTAGAGACACAGGATCAGCAGGAGAGTCAGGCAGCTGGTATTATTTTTAAAAGAAAAATCCATATCCTTCTCAATTTAGGTTCCCTTTACAGGATACCAGAGCTGAACAATTTATGAAAAACAGGGGGAGCAGGTATTAGATGCAGTTCTCATGCCCATTGCTCCCCCCATTCTCTGCTGCAGCTCAATCCAGGTCACTCGGGTCAGGGGGTAGTGCACAGGCACATGCAGCCAGGAGTGCTCTGAGCATAGTCAAAAGGCTTTCTAAATCCTTCTCTTCTCATCCTTGTCAACTCTTTTATGTTTCAATGTGCCTCAAAGGAACAGAGGATATATAGCATAATTCTGTTACCACTGACAACCGCCACCAAATCCCCTTCCTTCAGTAACACATGTCCACCATCTGAAACACAGGCTGCTCACCCCAGATGTTGCTGTAGCATAACATAATAGCCTAAATCTCTAGCTATATCTATTTGCTTTCACACACCACTTGGGCTGCAGTATTAATGCAAGTCACCCCTCTAGTGCATCAGCCGCTCACCTTCTCAGCATGGTGTCTGAGCACAGAACAGCATGAGTGGTACACTTTTCGAACCTCCAGTTTTCTTCTCCTACTGTTGCATCCCAGACTCTTCTGAGCTTGCTTCACTCCCAATTTACATTAGACAAAAGCAAACAGGGAGCAAATAGCGTGATTCTGTTGCTATTTGCAACCATCACCACACCACAACCCACATGCTCTCCTAAGCTAATTTATCCTCCACCACCACCACAAGCTGCTCACCCCTGCAGTTCCTGACAGCTCAACTCACTTGAAACCAAGGAAACGGCACAGCTCCTCTTCTCCCAAGTTCACACTTGCATAAACCAGTCTCCACATTAAACTTAATAAATGCACTTAAAGTGCATTAAAATTTAATTAAACAAAAGTAAAAAGTAGCGCACTTATAATTTCTGGATAAAAACAAGCTCGTAACAAAACTAGATGGTCCATCCCTAGATGGTCCATAAACTAGATGGCTACATCCACTTCTAACTCCAAATGATAGACTTTAGCTTCTTATTGATCAATAATAAGTTGCAAGAACTGATCAACAAGGTCAAGTCAAGGATTGAATATCAGAGAAGTCAACACAACAGAGGAGAATTGGAATTGGATGTTGGGTGTAACGATTTGTGTCAGCAAGGAACAATTTCTAAATTTATTAGGTGATCTGCAGTATCACCTATAATGCAGATATATACCTGATTATATGGTGATCTGCAGAATCACCTATAATACTGGTATATCAAAAAGCTGATGTGACAACAAATAGCAAGATAGTGATTGGTGCAACAGTAGTACTAGTAGGTTTTGCTATACCTCACCAGAGGAGCTGGTGGGTACTAACAGTACAGCGCTCCTCACCAGAGTCAAGGGCCCTCTGGTGAGAGTAGAGTGGTCAGACAGATCGAGTTTGGCAACAGACAGACAGATGCAGTACAAAATCGGAAGGCAGAGACAGGAAGGTATAAACAGGCAGAGTCGGCAGCAAGATCAGATGGGCAGAGGTACAGAATCACTGAGCAGAAGAGTTGTCAGAACGAGTCAGAACGAGCCAGAGTCATGCACAGATAATAACACAGTAATGAATTAACTTTAAGGCTATCAAACAATTCCTATCTTGTGTGAAATCCCCGGTTTCCTCCCGGATCAAAGAACACCGGATCTATCCAAGGTCTGAGCGCTAACACCAAGTATTCGCAACAGCAGACAAGTTGCGAGTGATTCAGCTAGGCTTATGAAGCAGAGGAGACCCCTCCGGCACGCCCCCTCCTATCAGCCAATGAGGAGCAGTGAGCGTCTCCTCTGACGTCAGCCGACCGGCCGGTCAGCTGAAGCGCCTCCTCCGCGCATAAAGGTCCTGTCTGTGCGCGCGTGCACGTGACAATGCAACCCTATGTGCTGCTGACAGACCCGTCCTCTGTGTGCTAGACGCCTGAGGCCCGGATAGATTGCTAGGCAGGGAGCTGGAGGCAGCTGCGGTGGTATCGATGTTCACCGCAGCTGCCTCTTCAACGTTTGTTACAGTACCCCCCCTTGAGGCGTGGACTCCGGACACGTACTGCATGGTTTCTCAGGATGCAACTCATGAAACTTTTTCCTAAGTTCCTCAGCATGCATCCGATGACCCGGCACCCAAGATCTCTCCTCAGGCCCATACCCCTTCCAATGAACAAGGTACTGTACCGAGTTACGCACCCGCTGGGAATCCAAAATCCGCTCAATCTCATACTCAGGTTCCCCATCAATCATCTCGGGGGGGTTAGAGGAATCCACATGCACAGCCGGCTTCAACAGAGACACGTGGAATGATTTAACACCTCTTATACTGGGTGGTAATGAAATGACGCAAGTGACATTATTAATCTTTTTGGAAACAGGGTATGGGCCTATAAATCTGGGGCCCAATTTTGCTGATGGCTGTCTCAGCGCCAGATGTCGGGTAGAAACCCACACCATGTCTCCGGGTACAAAGTCCCACTCTACTGATCGCTTTCTATCAGCCTTCTTCTTCTGGGTCTGAAAGGCCTTTTCCAAGTTCCTTTTAACCATGACCCAAATCTCCTTAAAAGATCCCTGCCACTCCTCTAAAGCAGGGAAAGGAGAATATACCACTGGTAATGAAGAGAATTTGGGAGATCTCCCGTCACCACCTGAAAGAGGGGAAAGCCTGAAGAGGAACTTTTCATGTTGTTATACGCAAATTCTGTGAATGGCAAGAACTTTGCCCATTCTAACTGCGCGTCAGCCACATAGCATCTAAGGAACTGCTCTAAAGACTGATTAATCCTCTCAGTTTGCCCATTGGTTTGTGGGTGGTAGCCGGAGGAAAATTACAGGTTCATTCCAAGATGTTGACAAAAGGCTCTCCAGAATTTGGACACAAACTGGACTCCCCTATACCACATTTTCTGGTATTCCATGTAAGCAGAAAATGTGGTTCCTGGGCAGAGGAGAGTCCGTCTAGTGGAATAAAGTGAGCCATTTTGCTGAACCTGTCGACTACCACCCATATAACTGTTTTCCCCTCGGACCTGGGGAGTTCGCCCACAAAGTCCATGGATAAATGGGTCCATGGTTCTTCAGGTACTGGCAATAACTGAAGGGTGCCTACAGGAGCCTGTCTGGATGGCTTATTCCTGGCACAAACTGCAGTTTCTGACAAACTCCCTACAATCTAGGACCAGTGATGGCCACCACACACACCTAGACAGTAGATCCTGCGTTCTGGCCACCCCAGGATGCCCTGCATTTTTATGTGCATGAAACAATTGTAAAATTTGCAAACGAAATTGAAATGGCACAAATAGAACTCCGTCAGGTTTCCCCTCGAGAACCTCCTGTTGATAGGGCCCCAAAGTAAGCGACCAATACTCCCAGGTCTCGGTGGCTGCCACGACAACTTTTTCGGGCAGTATGTTCTCAGGAGTTGGTGGCTGTACTGTCTCGGGCTCAAAACATCTATACAGGGCATCTGCCTTGACATTTTTACTCCCTGGCTTATACGTAATGATAAATCTGAATCTTGAAAAGAATAATGACCAGCGGGCCTGTCGAGGACTAAGTCTCTTGGCCCCTTCAATGTATTCCAAATTTTTGTGGTCAGTATAGACTGTAATCATATGTTTTGCCCCCTCGAGCCAATTACACCATTCCTCAAACGCGAGTTTAATGGCTAACAGCTCTCGGTTACCGATATCGTAATTTCTCGCTGTGGGAGAGAATTTATGGGAGAAGAAGGCACATGGGTGCAATCTGCCCTGGAAACCCGAGTGTTGAGGCAGTACAACCCCAACCCCAATCTCTGATGCATCCACCTCAACTATAAAAGGACAAGTGACATCAACATGCCGCAAAATAGGGGCGAAGCAAAACAAGTTCTTCAGAGATGAAAATGCAGAATGTGCTTCGGGTGACCAATTATAAGTGTCAAAAATAAACAACAAGTGTCAGCGCCAAGGCAGAAGGCGACCGCAGCCGAGAAGGACAATGTCCAAAAGTCCACACAAGCAATGAATATATAAAGTCAGCGCAGGTCTATAGTAATACAGCTTTCATCATTTTTTGGTATACAGGATCTTCGAACAAAAGGGTAAAGAAGCAAGGCTTACCAGATTCCAACAACCCACATTATAAGGTTGTAAACGAGTTTGATAGGTGGTCCGCAGAACTTTCAAATGCTGTCGTTTCACCAGCGATGTTGCACACTACAGATTCCTCCGGAATATAGTAGATATCCTGAGATCGCAGAGACTCACCAAAGGGGAGTCCAGTAGGATAGTGACATGAAAGAGATATACGGCACATCTAAGTGTAAACCGTCTTTATTACATAACAAGTAAAACAATTAAAAACAAGGATAAAGGAAAACTCACATACAGGGCCCGTGCACTGGGAACCCCGAAAAAGTAGCGCGCATAAAATGGTCAATAGAAGACCTCAAATAAAATGGTGCCGCCTGTCGCCTTCCCGACCGGTTTCGCAATCTTGCGTCATCAGGGGAGAAAGGCGACCAGGCGGCCAGCACCAACTTTATAACATTTTTGAATTAAAAAGTGGGAGTGGCTAGGCTCCACCTTATTCAGACTACACTAGTCAAAGGCAGAAAGCATCAAACATGAAATAAAACGTTGTGACAAATTGCATTGTGTCAGAGAGACAGTAGCAAAAGATCTCTCAGATAGTGTGAATAAAAAGAGGTGAATGCAATATTACCTGCATATTCAATTCGTAGTAGGCTAGTTAAGGCTAAATTAAAAGCTAGATTGATTACTCTGCCCTAGGGCATATCTTTCCTATGAAAAAACTTTTCTCTAGCTGAAAAGCAGGCACTTCCTGTACCAGAAGTAGTCACTGGAACTCAGGAAGTAGCCTTGCACTCCACCAGGGTCAAGTGGAGCACAAGTTCTTCCTGTGAAGGGAGAAAAAAAAAAAAAAAAAATCCAATGCGTCTTGCATGATCACTATGGATGCTCTTCACTTTCACTACTTAAGGTCCCTGGAGCTCCCATGGAGGCTGTTTTATCATTTCATTGTTTTTACTATGCATACAAATTTATGCACCTTCTTAGTATAGTACATTAGACGCGCTTTTCATTGCACACCTGAGTACACTTCATGCATATTTATAGCCGCACTGCACTGCTATGTGCTTCATTGTTTACGTTTTTATGATCGTATGCGTCATTGCATACGCATTGGATTTTTTTTTTTTTTTTTTTCTCCCTTCACAGGAAGAACTTGTGCTCCACTTGACCCTGGTGGAGTGCAAGGCTACTTCCTGAGTTCCAGTGACTACTTCTGGTACAGGAAGTGCCTGCTTTTCAGCTAGAGAAAAGTTTTTTCATAGGAAAGATATGCCCTAGGGCAGAGTAATCAATCTAGCTTTTAATTTAGCCTTAACTAGCCTACTACGAATTGAATATGCAGGTAATATTGCATTCACCTCTTTTTATTCACACTATCTGAGAGATCTTTTGCTACTGTCTCTCTGACACAATGCAATTTGTCACAATGTTTTATTTCATGTTTGATGCTTTCTGCCTTTGACTAGTGTAGTCTGAATAAGGTGGAGCCTAACCACTCCCACTTTTTAATTCAAAAATGTTATAAAGTTGGTGCTGGCCGCCTGGTCGCCTTTCTCCTCTGATGACGCAAGATTGCGAAACCGGTCGGGAAGGCGACAGGCGGCACCATTTTATTTGAGGTCTTCTATTGACCATTTTATTTGCGCTACTTTTTCGGGGTTCCCAGTGCACGGGCCCCGTATGTGAGTTTTCCTTTATCCTTGTTTTTAATTGTTTTACTTGTTATGTAATAAAGACGGTTTACACTTAGATGTGCCGTATATCTCTTTCATGTCACTATCCTACTGGACTCCCCTTTGGTGAGTCTCTGCGATCTCAGGATATCTACTATATTCCGGAGGAATCTGTAGTGTGCAACATCGCTGGTGAAACGACAGCATTTGAAAGTTCTGCGGACCACCTATCAAACTCGTTTACAACCTTATAATGTGGGTTGTTGAAATCTGGTAAGCCTTGCTTCTTTACCCTTTTGTTCGAAGATCCTGTATACCAAAAAATTATAAGTGTCAGCTCCTTTTTTGGTGAGGTTAGTGAGAGGTGACACTACGGAAGGAAATCCCTTGATAAATGTTCTGTAATAATTGGCAAAGCCAAGAAATCTTTGGAGTGCCTTCAGCCCCATGGGCTGTGGCCACTCCAAAATGGCAGCTACTTTTTGGGGGTCCATGGAGAGTCCTGAGGTTGAAATGATATACCCCTAGAAAGGAACTTCCGTCACCTCAAAAAGACATTTCTCAATTTTTGCATATAAAGAATTCTGTCTCAGTTTTTTCAGGACAAACTTCACATGCTCCCTGTGTTTAGCTTGACTGGGTGAGAAAATCAGTATATCGTCCAGATATACCAAAACGAATCGCCCCAGGACCTCTCGGAAAATCTCATTGACCAACTCCTGGAAGACAGCAGGAGCGTTACACAACCCGAAGGGCATAACAAGATACTCGTAGTGCCCGTCAGGTGTGTTAAATGCCGTCTTCCATTCGTCACCCTCCCTTATGCGTACCAGGTTATATGCCCCTCTTAGATCGAGTTTAGAAAAGACACATGCATCAATAACCTGGGAGAACAAGTCGTCAATTAATGGGAGTGGGTAACGATTCTTTAAGGTAATTTTATTCAATTCTCGATAATCTATGCAGGGGCGAAGCCCACCGTCCTTTTTCTGAACAAAAAAGAAACCCGCTCTGGCCGGAGACTTAGAAGGACGGATAAAACCTTTGGCAAGGTTTTCTTTAATGTATTCCTGCATAGCGAGTTTTTCAGGAGCCGACAGGTTATACAAATGACCTCTTGAGGGCATACAACCAGGCCTTAACTCAATGGGGCAGTCAAAACTTCTGTGTGGGGGAAGTTTGTCCGCCGACTTAGGACAAAATACATGACCAAATTCTGCATATTGCGCGGGTAACCCTTCCACCTGAATCCTGGTGGTGCAAACAGCAACTTTCTCCATACAATGATGATGGCAAAAGGAGGACCAGCTTAACAACTGGACGGAGCTCCAATTTATCTGAGGAGAATGCTTTTGCAGCCACGGCATGCCAAGGATTACAGTGGAAGTGGCCATTTTAAGCACAAAAATTGAATTTGTTCTCTATGCAATACCCCCACATGACACAAGAAACCCGGAGTTTGAGACAGAGGCTGACTCCCTTGAAGTGGAGAGTCATCCACTGCAGTGAGAACAATCTGTCTGTCGAAGGGGGGCAGGGGAATCCCCAATTTCTTAACAAAATCATAATCTATAAAATTGGCGGCTGAACCCGAGTCTATAAATGCCTGGGTAGACCGGACTTGATCTTCCCAGGAAATAGAACAAGGGAGTAGTAACCAATTATCCAGTAGAGGTAACACTGGCTCGCCTAGGATAGTACCTCTAGCTACTCCTAGGCGGCAGAGTTTTCCGCCTTTTTAGGACAGTTCTGTACTATATGCCCCTTTTTTGCGCAATATAGACAGAGCCCCTCTGACCGTCTCCGATTTTTCTCGACCTCTGACAATTTTGAATGTCCGATCTGCATCGGCTCATCCCGAGGGGGAGAAGGAGTAGGAGAGGTGACTGGAACAGACCTCACAGAGTGTCTACCACGAGCTTGCCTTTGATAACGAATACGGCGATCTATTCTTACTGCTAATGAGATCGCATCATCAACAGTCTTGGGTTCAGGTTGACTTAGCATTACATCCACAATGGGGTCCGATAACCCTGATAAAAAACAGTCTAATAAGGCAAACTGTCCCCATCTAGCCGATACTGCCCACCGTCTAAATTCTGCAGCATAGGTCTCAGCGGTGTTATGTCCCTGCCTGAGATTTTTAAGTTTCCTCTCAGCAGTGACTGCGATATCTGGATCATCGTATATGATAGCCATTGATTTGAAAAAATTCTGAACTGAAGTTAATGACTCATGACCACTAGGGATACTGTAAGCCCATGTCTGTGAATCCCCTGACAGAAGTGTTTTGTTGAAGGTTACCCTCTGACTCTCAGTCCCTCATCTCATCTCAAAGTAAGAAAGGCAGTGGTTTCTGAAATTCTGAAAATCAGATGTGTGCCCTGAAAACTTTCCCAGCATAGGCATTCTAGGCTCTACCACTGGAGGGGACTGCACTGGTACAGTTGCAGTCTGGAGGGTGCGGACCACCCCAGACAGCTGGGTGATCTGAGTTATAGAGTTGGGCCGAACGGTTCGCCTGCGAACGGTTCCATGCGAACTTCAGTGGTTCGCGTTCGCGTCCCGCAGGCGAACCTTTGCGGAAGTTCGGTTCGCCCCATAATGCACATGGAGGGTCAACTTTGACCCTCTACATCACAGTCAGCAGGCCCAGTGTAGCCAATTAGGCTACACTAGCCCCTGGAGCCCCACCCCCCCTTATATAAGGCAGGCAGCGGCGGCCATTACGGTCACTCGTGTGCTGCCTGCGTTAGTGAGAGTAGGGCGAGCTGCTGCAGACTGTCTCTCAGGGAAAGATTAGTTAGGCTTAACTTGTTCCTGTCTGGCTGCATACCTGTGCTGTGAACCCACCACTGCATACCTGTGCTGTGAACCCACCACTGCATACCTGTGCTGTGAACCCACCACTGCATACCTGTGCTGTGAACCCACCACTGCATACCTGTGCTGTGAACCCACCACTGCATACCTGTTCAGTGAACCCACCACTGCATACCTGTGCTGTGAACCCACCACTGCATACCTGTTCAGTGAACCTGCCACTGCATACCTGTTCTGTTCAGTGGACCCGCCACTGTATACCTGTTCATTGAACCCACCACTGCATACCTGTGCTGTGAACCCACCACTGCATACCTGTTCTGTGAACCCACCACTGCATACCTGTGCTGTGAACCCACCACTGCATACCTGTTCAGTGAACCTGCCACTGCATACCTGTTCTGTTCAGTGGACCCACCACTGCATACCTGTGCTGTGAACCCACCACTGCATACCTGTTCAGTGAACCTGCCACTGCATACCTGTTCTGTGAACCCACCACTGCATACCTGTGCTGTGAACCCACCACTGCATACCTGTTCAGTGAACCTGCCACTGCATACCTGTTCTGTTCAGTGGACCCGCCACTGTATACCTGTTCATAGAACCCACCACTGCATACCTGTGCTGTGAACCCACCACTGCATACCTGTTCTGTGAACCCACCACTGCATACCTGTGCTGTGAACCCACCACTGCATACCTGTTCAGTGAACCTGCCACTGCATACCTGTTCTGTGAACCCACCACTGCATACCTGTGCTGTGAACCCACCACTGCATACCTGTTCAGTGAACCTGCCACTGCATACCTGTTCTGTTCAGTGGACCCGCCACTGTATACCTGTTCATAGAACCCACCACTGCATACCTGTGCTGTGAACCCACCACTGCATACCTGTTCTGTGAACCCACCACTGCATACCTGTGCTGTGAACCCACCACTGCATACCTGTTCAGTGAACCTGCCACTGCATACCTGTTGTGTTCAGTGAACCCGCCACTGTATACCTGTTCTGTCATTCAGCTACATCAGCCAGGCGACCATATGGGCTGTAAAGCCACCAAAACCTGCACTCTCGCCATGGTGCGCACCAGTCCAGCATGGCCGTCACTACACAAACAGCTGTTTGCGGTGCGTTACACGGTGAGTTTGGTGTGTCAGTGTGAAGCAGTACCTTAATTACACTACCTGATTGATGTATACACATGCAAGATGTTTGAAGGCACTTTAGGCCTGTCATTTAGCATTCAATGTGATTTCTGCCCTTAAAACGCTGCTTTGCGTCAAATCCAGATTTTTCCCCGGGACTTTTGGCATGTATCCCACTCCGCCATGCCCCCCTCCAGGTGTTAGACCCCTTGAAACATCTTTTCCATCACTTTTGTGGCCAGCATAATTATTTTTTTTTTTTCAAAGTTCGCATCCCCATTGAAGTCTATTGCGGTTCGCGAACTTTAACGCGAACCGAACCTTCCGCGGAAGTTCGCGAACCAGGTTCGCGAACCTAAAATCGGAGGTTCGGCCCAACTCTACTGAGTTTGTTGGGTATGGTCCAATACGGTTAAATTGTTCACTGCTGTGATCAAGGCCTCAACCTGGTTACACAGTGCGTCCATAGACATTTCGGTCTGCTGTTCTGTAACGAATTGTGTCAGCGAGGAACAATTTCTGATTATTAGGTGATCTGCAGTATCACCTATAATGCAGATATATACCTGATTATATGGTGATCTGCAGAATCACCAATAATACTGGTATATCAAAAAGCTGATGTGACAACAAATAGCAAGATAGTGATTGGTGCAACAGTAGTACTGGTAGGTTTTGCTATACCTCACCAGAGGAGCTGGTGGGTACTAACAGTACAGCGCCCCTCACCAGAGTCAAGGGCCCTCTGGTGAGAGTAGAGTGGTCAGACAGATCGGGTTTGGCAACAGACAGACAGATGCAGTACAAAATCGGAAGGCAGAGACAGGAAGGTATAAACAGGCAGAGTCGGCAGCAAGATCAGATGGGCAGAGGTACAGAATCACTGAGCAGAAGAGTAGTCAGCACGAGAGTCATGCACAGATAATACCACAGTAAGGTATTAACTTTAAGGCTATCAAACAATTCCTATCTTGTGTGAAATCCCCAGTTTCCTCCCTGATCAAAGCACACCGGATCTATCCAAGGTCTGAGCGGTAACACCAAGTATTCGCAACAGCAGACAAGTTGCGAGTGATTCAGCTAGGCTTATGAAGCAGAGGAGACCCCTCCGGCACGCCCCCTCCTATCAGCCAATGAGGAGTGGTGAGCATCTCCTCTGACGTCAGCCGACCGGCCGGTCAGCTGATGTGCCTCCTCCCCGCATAAAGGTCCTGTCTGTGCGCGCGCACGTGACAATGCAACCATATGTGCTGCTGACAGACCCATCCTTGGCGTGCTAGACGACTGAGGCCCGGATAGATTGCTAGGCAGGGAGCTGGAGGCAGCTGCGGTGGTAGCGCTGTTCACCGCAGCTGCCTCTCCAACGTTTTTTACACTGGGTATTTGGTATGTTGTGTAACTGCAACACTAAAACATCCTTGCTCCTCAAAGAAGCTCATATGTAAATATCTTTAAGAGGAAGATACATGCTGTGACTCATGTGTTGTTGTTTTTTTTTTTTTACCAAAAAGTTATAAGATTCACCCTTTTTTTCAAAAGTATTCTCTCAAACCTGTGCAACACAAAAAGAAGATGGGTTGTCACAGAACAGTGTGCAGAATAGCATACTTATTTATGCTGTAAGGCTTAAAGGAGCACTGTAGGGGGAAAATAGTTTAACTTGCCTGGGGCTTCTAATGGTGCCCCACAGACAGACATCCTGTGCCCGAGCAGCCACTCACCGATGCTCCAGTCCCCGCCTCCGGTTCACTTCCGGAATTTGTGACTTTAAAGTCGGAAAACCACTGCGCCTGCGCAGCTGCGTCCTCGCTCCCGCTGACATCACAGGGAATGTACTGCACAAGCCCAGTACTGTCTGCACCTGCGCAGCATGCTCCCGGTGACGTCAGCGGGAGCAAGGATGCGGCCGCGCAGGCGCAGAGGTTTTCCGACTTTAAAGTCGCAAATTCCAGTGACTGGCTTTGCGGGCTCAGGACATCTGTGGAGGACCGTTAGAAGCCCCAGGTAAGTTCAATTCTTTTTCCCCCCTACCACCTCTACCACCCTACAGTAGTCCTATAAGGGCATGTGTCAAGTCATGCGAAAGTCAAGTCCATATTTTTATGGTGGCTGCACAACACAGGCTGATCTAAAAGCCTCCACATGCTAGAATGTTTGTGGCTTTCTCTGCCAACAAGACCCCATAATGCCCCCCTCTTTACCTTGTCTACCGGAAGTCACTCTGCAGTGCCCCACACAGTCATTCCTCCTCCCTCTCCATAGCAACAGAATGTGTCATAAGTCTGCAGCCTCGCAAGTGTTTCTGTGGCACTTGACCCCGAACTCTCACCCCAGGGATTGAGCACCGATAAGTTCTGATGCCAACCATTCTGTGTGTGTATGCAGCTTTTAGCCTTTAACTCAGCTGGGTGATTTGACAGTAAAGAGTTGTGCAACACTGTACTACTTGATTGAATTAGAGTGTGGCTGTCTCCCTGATATAAAGACAAAATCAAATGTTTATACAAGCTTTATTGGAAAAGCATTTGATCATTCCTTACTGACTATATAACTGGATTGGCAAATTTATTATATTTTCCTGGAGTTCAGTTGAAAGTATTATTGATGTAGACAAGTATAAAGATTAAGATAGCTTTATCGTAACCTCACTGCCTACACAAAAACAAATATTATGGTGTCTAAGTGTCAGTTATATCTGCTCCTGTTAAATTAAATTTAGCATTTATGCTGCAGATCATCATAAAGATATTGCTATGGCAACTTGTCTTTCTTTCACTTTCCACTAATTGCTATAACATACAGCCATCAGCGACAGTCTTTGAATTTATAATGAGTGTATGAAAAGAAACTATATCTATATGTCCCTCAACAGATGAATTTCAGACTGAGAGATACAAGTAAATAGACACTGCATTATTGGCAGATTGTTCAGAAGATATATGATACAGTAGATGAATGTCATATTAAATTTAAAATGTAGAATTGATTCTTTTGGATATACAATACATTTAAGTGATTTTTTTAAAACAGTATTTTACTAAAATCATATATTACTGTATATGAAACATTAAGAAACAAAACAGTTTTTGAAAACCTCATTACTGCATTGAATTCAAATACATTTCTTGCCATAGAATTCATTTTTCTTGTTTGCCACACCTGGCACAAAAGGAAATCCCCTGGATTTGCTAACAGGAACGTTGTAAGTGGTTTATATCATTAGATACTTCTATAAAACGGAGCCTGCATATGTAATGAGTAAATAAAAGGGGCCTCGTATCCATATTTATTTGTGAATTATTCATAGAAGCCAATTTTTTAGAACCTTAGTATGAGTAAATAAGATTATTTACACATTTACACCTAAAAGCAGTTAGCGTGGCATTGACTGCAGTTCTGTAGATGCATTGCTCTAATGATTTAGCAGTTTGAATTAGTGATAAGCACAAATTTCACATAGATATAATTTCACATTGAGAGTCACAAAATTACGATGTAAAATCGTAATGCTAAATTTCGGGGAAATCATAATTCATTTAGTTTTTTATTGTAATCATTCGTAATTTAGCGTAATTTTCACATAATTTTGTGCCGACTTTAGCAGTTAATAGCAAAGCCCCCATAAAGGCTATTGCAACAAAATTAAGGGAAATAGTGAGTACAACAAAAAAAATTTTTTTAAGCAAAATGACTTTTCATTTTTAAAATAGATTTTTTCAAAAACTACAAAGGAAAAATGTTTTTTGAACTGTTATTTTTCTGCGTTTTTCTTCTGCATTTTTAAAATCAATTTTCTCAAAAACTACAAGGTGTTTTTGAAAAGTTCATTTTTGACTCGTAACCACTATTTTCCTTAACATATGTAGCAATTTTGGTGACAATAGCATGTATGAGGATTTGCCCCATGAAATTAGATGAAATTACAATTGATTACACAAAGTCAATTGAATTTACAAATCATAATTACGTATGGTAGTGATTGCAAAAATTTTAATTTTAATGAAATATGTTTTTCCAATTTGGGAAATTGTATAGAGCTTGAAAAATTTAGTTTTTTACTTTATATCTCTTAACACCTAGGTTCTCAACGTGTGGTACGCGTACCCCAGGGGGTACTTCTGATGGTCCCAGGGAGTATTCGGTCTTGATATACTTAACCAAGCCGAGTTTTATAAAATGATAAATCTTATATAAACAACTTCAAATTAGCATTTTAGCTAATTAAAAGCAAGCAATAGTAAATGCTTGTAAATTGTTTTAAACCAATTATCATGTACAGATACTTAAACAAAACCTGAACTGAAAATTAAAAGTCAAAATAACCATACACAGGTCATACTTACCTCCTGTGTAGTCTACTCCTCAATCTCTTTCTCCTCTCCTGCGTCCTGTGTGTCCACTGTGATCAATAGAATTCTCTGTCCTCTATTTTGAAAATGGCTAGTACCCCATAACAGCTTTCTGGTCAGCACACTGTTAAACTGTAACATCGCCTACTTGAGCCATAGGGAAACATGGACACATCAGTTCTCCTCTCAGCTGTAACTGACAGCAACTGATATATAACTGACAGCAACTGATATATTTCAGTTCTGACAAAATGTTGTCAGAACTGGAAGGGATCACTGTAAGAAGAAAATGGTGAGCTTCTGAGAGAAACTGATGGCAAGGCAACTACCGTATTTTCCGGCGTATAAGACAACTCGGTGTATAAGACGACCCCCCAACTTTTCCAGTTAAAATATAGAGTTTGGGATATACGAGCCGTATAAGACTACCCCTCTTCCAACGCACACCAAATTAAAAGAAAAAGAAAAAAAATCATGTACTGGTGGTGTGTATGAACAGATACTGGTGCTGTACTGTATGTGTTACCCGGTATATAACAGTATATAGTCAATTGACTTGTTGAATTGGTTAACTCTCCTTAAGTAGACTGGTCAGCGTTCCTTGTCTACCTGTTTATCAGAGCGGTATGGAAGAACAGATTGCGCTCCCTCAGCAGAGAGATCTGAGAGGCGGTAACAGGATAGGGCGTATCACCCGCCATCAATGACACCCGGCGTATAAGACGACCCCCAACTTTTCAGAAGATTTTCAAGGGCTAAAAAGTAGTCTTATACGCAGGAAAATACAGTATGTAATGTTCATTTGAAGTTACCTCATGTGTTTATTTTAAATAATTTTACTCAGTACAGGTTCTCTTTAAGAACTCCTGACTTACGAACGTCCTGCCGATACGAATGGCACGGATTCTATGTTTCCATGTCAACATTTTTTTTTTTAAATTCGACTTGTAGTTTTTGAGAAAATTGTTTAAAAAAAAATCTAAGAAAAAATGGCTTTTAAACTTGTATAAACAGTTACAGATGGCAGAGGTGACACAGAGGGGACACCGGAGGCACTGGGGGGCACAGAGGAGGTACGGGGGACACAGATGGCACAATGTTCCAACTTAAGAACAGATTCAGGTTAAGAACTAACCTACAGTCCCTATCTCGTTCGGTAACCGGGGACTACCTGTATTACGATTAAATATATATTTGTTAAGGGGTACTTGTGATAATGTTTACTATGCCAGGGGGTACTTGGTGAGTACAGGGTTTTAGAAGGGGTACATAACAATAAAATATTGAGAAACACTGTCTTAACACATGTGGGGGGAAAGATAACAGACAAAAGAACCCCCCCCCCCCCACACACACACACACACACACACACCATCCAGTGACATTTAGGCCTTGATTCACATAGCGCCAGTAAAACTGCCATGTGCAGGCAGCACACAGCAATTTTACTGGCACTAACACTGGCAGAGTACAGCAGGTTGTGCAAGTATTGCAACCCACATCGCAGCCCACAGTACATGGGTAAGGTGAGCAATGCTATAGTAAAACATGTTAAGTTAATTGTGAAATGTGTATTACCATAGCAACTCTCACATTACCCATGTACGGCAAGTTGCGCTAATTGTGCAATGCGGTGGAGACCTTGCTGGTGTTAGTACTGATAATTGCTGTGTGATACCTACACTCATATCATCTATCATGATTAGTGATGATCGTGACCAACAAATTACGATTTTGTTAAATTTCGTGTACATTTTCACAATTACGCTTATACGTAATTACGATTTGCAAATTCAATTGATTTCATGTAGTCATTCGTAATTTTGCATACAGTTTTGCAAAATTTTGTGTAATTTCTTGCCGACTTTAGCAGTGAATAGCAAAGCCCCCATTCATGCTATTGACACCAAAATTGCTGCATATGTTAAGGAGAACCGTCTCCTGTTAAGTCAAAAAAAGAATTTTGCAAAAAGACCTTATAGTTTTTGAGAAACTTGATTTTAAAAATGCAAAGAAAAAACTGGTGTTTAAACTTAGAAAAATGACAGTTTAAAAACCATTTTTCTTTGAATATTTAAAATCGAGTGTCTTAAAAACTTCAAGGTCTTTTTGAAAAATTATTTTTGTGACTTATACCCACTATTGTGCTTAACATATGTAGCAATTTTGGTAGCAATAGCATGTATGGGGGTTTTGCTACTAACCTTTAAATTTAGCATAAAATTATGCAACATTTCGTGAAAATTACGCAAAAAATTAAGCAAAATTTTAAAATACTACTATTACATACGATTTTCTCTGAAATTTCGCATTACGATTAAGATGCTTAATTGTGAATTTCCGTGCCTACCACTGATTGTGATACAGAATGCAATGTATTAGAGTGCCTTCATATTGGCAGTGATTTTTGTAAATATTTTTTGGCATATGTGAATCTGCATGTGCAATTTTTTGCATGTGATTTTGAATATTTTCCTTGTGCATGGGAACATAGTCAAAATTACATGCAAAATTTGACTATTTTCCTTATGCATGGGAACATAGTCAAAATCACATAAAAAATGTGCGCATGCAGATTCGCATTTGCCAAGAAAGGTTTACAAAATTTGCTGCTAATGTGAAGGCACCCTAATACATTGCATTCTGTATCATGAGAATTTTACTGACACTAAGACCCAAGACCCATCAGCATCCATCAACGCCTGTCTAGTGGAATTACAGAATTGGATGAACACCAGCTGGTTGAGGCTGAACTCTGACAAAACAGAGGTGTTGATGGTAGGCGGGCCACACATGAAGTATAAAGTCCAAAACTCCCCCCACTTCAAACTAGCAATTGGAGGAGATACTGTACAGTATAAAGACTCTGTGCGAAACCTTGGGGTGATCCTGGATGGAAAGCTAACACTCAGAAAGCAGGTATCAGCTGTTGTCAAGTCTTCCTCCTTCCATCTGAGAAATATAGCGAGAATCAAACACCTTCATGCATTTGTATCCTCCCACCAGGACTACCGCAATGCCCTGTTCATTGGATCCCCAGATAAGGTTCTGTACCCCTTACAACTAGTGCAGTATGCAGCAGCCAAACTTCTAGCCAATGCCCCCCGCAGCTCACACATCTCCCTAGTACTTCAAACTCTTCACTGGTTGCTAGTAAAATGAAGAATCCATTTTAAGATCTGCCTGCTGACATTCAAAGCTCTAAACCACATGGGACCCAAATACATAGTGGATCTATTGGAACTTTATGCCCCTCCATGCACCCTCAACAAGATGAATCTGGTTATTCCCAGGATACACTTAACATTTGGTGCTCGGGCCTTTTGCTATGCAGCCCCAACTCTATGGAACTCGCTTCCACAGTCAGTGCGAGAGGCTTCTTCTCTGGATAACTTTAAGGAAAGGCTAAAAACCCACCTCTTTTCTCAAGCCTTTGAGACTGCATAACGTAGGTCACAACGCTTTGAGTCCCCAGGGAGAAGAGGCACTATAGAGATATTATTGTTGTTGTTATGATAGATTTAAATGGAAAAGCAGGAAAAGGACTGAACAAGGATGTTCCCAGTAGTGTTGGGTGAACAGTGTTCGCCACTGTTCGGGTTCTGCAGAACATCACCCTGTTCGGGTGATGTTCGAGTTCGGCCGAACACCTGATGGTGTTCGGCCTTTTAAGTTCGGGTTCGCCCCGAACTACTGAATGGCCGCCGAACAGGGCCGAACAGGGCCCCTGTTCGCCCGAACATGCCGCAATATGGCCCCCCTATGGGGTCGCAGGCATAAGGGGGGAGCATGCCCCGATCGCGGGGGGGGGGGGGGTCGGAAATTCCCCCCACCCCCTCCGCTAGCGCTCCCCCCTCTGCCCGCTTCCCCATAAAAAAAGTTTAAGGCAAGTTAAGTAGTACTTGGTGGCTGGCCTGGCACTGGCAGTGGAGTGAGGAGGAGGAGGAGTCCGAGTAGCGCAGAGTGACGCGTTGAGGCCGGGCAGCGGGCGGTTCAGCGGTAGTACCCTTGTGGTACTTCCGCCCTTTCTCTGACCTCACGTCCTCTACGTGATGACGCATACGAGGGTACGCGTGACGCGTACCCTCGTATGCAGAGGGCGTGAGGTCAGAGAAAGGGCGGAAGTACCACAAGGGTACTACCGCTGAACCGCCCGCTGCCCGGCCTCAACGCGTCACTCTGCTACTCGGACTCCTCCTCCTCCTCACTCCACTGCCAGTGCCAGGCCAGCCACCAAGTACTATTTAACTTGCCTTAAACTTTTTTTATGGGGAAGCGGGCAGAGGGGGGAGCGCTAGCGGAGGGGGTGGGGGGAATTTCCGACCCCCCCCCCCCCGCGATCGGGGCATGCTCCCCCCTTATGCCTGCGACCCCATAGGGCCCCAAAAATGGGCATGTTCGGGGGTCCCATTGACTTCCATTGAGTTCGGCGTTCGGGCCGAACATGCCGAACATCTGGCCCATGTTCGGCCTGTTCGGCCCGAACCCGAACATCCAGGTGTTCGCCCAACACTAGTTCCCAGTTGCGCAGCTAAGAAGCTTTGGGCCCCAGTGCAAGTTTTACATTGGGCCCCCCAAGCATTCTATACATAGCAGTTCATTTGATGCCACAAAACCTGCCAAAGACATCCACAGTATAAGAGGTGTAAGCAAAGGAGAGGAATAGTTAATGATTACCACAATTCAAAACATATATAAAAGTGATCATCCTCAGCATAACACAATTGAAGGGCTAATACTGAGGTTGAGGTGGGCCACTAGTGGGCCCATCTTGTCCAAGGGCCCTGGTGCGGTCACAACCTCTGTATTCCCTTTTGCTATGCCACTGGATGTTCCCATACCTCTGTGATCAGCTTTGAGAAGCATGTATTTCCAACTTGTAGCGAACAGAAGTACATTGCATTCTGTGCAGTCAAACAGAATCTAAAAGCAGAACATGTGCCCTTGTCAGTAGATCAGTAGTCACCAGCATATGCCAGTACCCACTTGTGTTTAGTCCCACTCGTGTTTAGCAATTACTGCTACAGGGCTAAATAGTAAAAATAAATACCAGAAAAGCTTAAAAACACAAGCCTGCCATTGGCTTGCTAGGGCTGAATCTAATGAATGCCCCCTAAATAAACATCGAGCTCTAGTACTTTAAACATCAGGTGCCAATTCTGTCAGCAACGGTCAGCTCAGGATATGTAAAACTAATTCAATATTTACCAGGAATGTTTGTCAACATTGAAGCCTTTTATGCACATTTCCAGTAATGTTGTTTCAAGGTCAGACACCAAGTAAAAATACTCCCTTTGGAAATCAATCTCCTGCACATTGCCCCATTTGTTTTATTTACTGGAAGAAACAATAAGTGTGCATTTAACACAAAACAAGCACGTGTCAAACGGTTTTTACTCCACAAGAGCCTTGATGGTGTCAATGAGCATTGATCTGATGCTCTCCTTAGCTTTATGATCATGAAAGAGAATGTCTACATGTTGATTACATATTCAGCTGCTTGTAAAAGCTCATAACCTTGTTCCTTCAGGATCCTTTACTCTTTTCTCAGATATAGCCCTAGTAAAGCAATCGATACAGATGTGTAATGTGTGTTAACTCAAGAAAAAAAAAAGTAATACTGTAATATGCATTTTTTGTAGATACATGCGGGGGAACTTCACCACTATATAAATCTATCTATATACAGAACATCCCTTCCTTACAAATGACTCAAGTTACAATTTATCATCATTAATGCTTATGAATTTTCACATTGAAAATGCTCGATTTCTACAAAACTACATTGTATTTTCACAATATGGTCAAAGAAAGGGAATGTGATGCGAAAATTCATGGAAAATGCAAAAAAATCTTTTTTTACGCAAATTTGTAAAAACTAATTTACTTAGCGCAAAAATTGCAAAAACTATAACCTAATTATGAATTTATTTTTGATAGTATTTTCACTTGAAAGTTGAATTTTACATTATCTTCGCTAAAATGAATGCGAAAAGAATATTGGCATTTTCACTGCTCACTGTTTTTCATACATACAAACAAAAATGGTCTCCATGTTCAAAGTATACTATGCTGTTTTTCATTACTTATTTTTGTTGTTACATGTTACAGTATTGTATAAACTGTTGTAAGTGATTTAAAACGATTTACAAGCACAGTGAAAACCAAAAAATATTGTTTATACTATTGGTCTAAATCCAGAGTTGTCTGAAAGTTAACCTTTTATCCACGTTTCCCTATGAATAACACATGAGTCAACTTACAAACAAATTCAACTTACAAACAAACTCCCAGTCCGTAACATACAGTATTTGTAAGTAGGGGGCTGCCTGTATTGTATGAAGTAACGCAGAGACGTAAAAACGTTTTTTACTGCCCGGCTCAATGCCATTTTTCTTTGTTTTAAAGTTGCTATTTTAAATTTGTGTATGTAGTCCATTTCAGTCTGAGCTCTACCTTGTATCCAATCCCGCAGTGTGGAAGTGAAAGATGTATGGAGGCTGTCATATTTATTTCCTTTAACCACCCTGGTGTTCTATTTATCTTGCCAGGGTGGCTGCGCAGCGTTTTTTCTTTGTATTTTTTTTTTTAATCATGTAGCTAGCCTAGCACTAGCTACATGATTCCCCCCTCCCTGCTCCTTCCCTCCCACCCTTCCGATCGCCGCGGTCGATCAAGCCCGTCCATAAATCCCGTTCTGAACGGGATTTCCTTTAGGGCTTCCCCCGTCGCCATGCCGATGATCGTGACGACGTCATCGACGTCATCAACATCGTGATGTCATCGGGAGTCCCGATCCACCCCTCAGCGCTGCCTGGCACTGATTGGCTAGGTTGCGCATGGAGTCTGCAGGGGGGACCCTCTTTCGCGTCGGGTAGCGGCGCATCGGCGGCGAGCGGAGTCGATCGTTAAAAACACGCAGCAAGCAAAGTGCTTGCTGTGTGTTTTTAAAAAAACTATCAAAATCGGCCCAGCGAGGCCTGAGCGCCATCCTCCAGCGGTCATTGACAAGCTGAGCTCGTCAATACCACCAAGGAGGTTAAAACAATGCAAATTGCCTGTTAGTGTTAGTGCTGCTGACACCCCTTGTTGAACCCCCTTAATTCAGAAGTGCATTGCACTGACATGGTGCAAATAAGAACCAAGACTCTTGACAATTCAACAATATTCATATTAGAGATGGCCTGCACAGTTCGGCGGGCGGACAGTATCCGGAGAACTTTTGATGTTCACGTTCTCCGTGAACTGCGAGCACATGGCATGTTTGACCCGCCCCCTATACTTTATCAATGAGCCAAACTTTGACCCTAGTCAGCAGGCACATGGCAGCTAATCAGCTAGCACCCCCTCCTGTAAATTCCACCCCCGATCAAAAAGCAGTTGCTGTGGCCATATTGGATTCATTCTCTGCTGGCCGCTGACTGTTAGTGAGAGCAGGGTAAGACTTGCAGCAGGTAGGTAGGGAAAGCATTAGCTAGGCCCGTGTTCTTGTTCCTCACTTGCTTGGAAAGCACCCCAAGCAGCCTTTTTGAGTGCTAGAACATTGGTCTCCTGTGTTTTTTGTGTGTGTTACACTCCACAGCTCACTGACACCCAGAGCTGTGTGCACAATACTGCTATTGTTGTTGCCTCATTAAAGAGAACCTGAACTGAAAATAAAAAGTCAAAATAAACATACACTGGTCCTACTTACCTCCCATGTAGTCTGCTCATCAATCTCTTTCTCCTCTCCTGCATCCTGTTTGTCCACTGTGATTAATAGATTTCTCTGTCCTCCATTTTGAAAATGGTCATTACCCCATAACAGCTTCCTGGTCAGCACACTGTTAAACTGTAATATCGCCCACTTGAGCCATAGGGAAACATGAAGATTACCTTGCACATTCAGTTGTAACTGACAGCAGTTGATATATAACTGACAGCAACTGGTATATTTCAGTTCTGACAACATATTGTCAGAACTGGAAGGGATCACTGCAAGAAGAAAATGGTGAGCCTCTGAGAGGAACTGATGACGAGCTAACTATGTAATATTCATTTTCAGCTACATCATGTGTTTATTTTAAATAATTTTACTCAGTTTAGGTTCCCTTTAAGTTGCAGGCACAGAACCACTCCAATGTATTAGTATTTCACTGTATTCTGATCGTACTATTACAGTTCTCTGTGTGTGTGACACACCAAAGCCCACTGATACCTAGAGCTGTGTGCACACTACTGCTGTTGCCTCATTAAGTTGCATGCTCAGAACCACTCCAGTGCATTCCTATTTCACTGTATTCTGATAGTACTATTATAGTTCTCTGTGTGTGACACTCCACTGACCTCTGACACCCAGAGCTGTGCATAATGTGATTAAAATTAAAATCCAATTTTGCATCAACTCTGTCATTTTTGATGGGACTTTTGGCATGGATCCCCCTCTGGCATGACACAGTCCAGGCGTTAGACCCCTTGAAATAACTTTTCCATCATTTTTGTGGTCAGAAACAGTCTTTGTAGGTTTTAAAATTCGCCTTCCCATTGAAGTCTATGGCTGTTCACCGGGTTCGCATGTACACGAACATTTGCAGAATTTCGTGTTCGCCGTTTGGGAATGGAATATTTTATGTTCGTGACATCTCTAATGCAGTTTTTAAAAAGGGAGTAAATATTTTTTAAATGGGGAAATGGGGGTGGGGCAGTCAAATTTGCTAGATGGTATAATACATAAGTATTGAAAATTGCAATCCTATCTGTTGGGTAACATGTTGCATTTCATGCAGTGCTGCACCTTGCATCTCGCTACCACCATAGAGGTTACCATTTCAAAAGTCAGTGGGGGGGGGGGGGGGGGGGGGGTGTCAGGGCGTGAGCAAGCAGAGTTCTTGATCCTGTGTTCATGTTGGACTTTCTGAAAACCCTGAACCCTTTTATCAATTCATTCATATCCTGCCTCCTTTCTACTGCTATTTAAAACTTTTTAGTCTGATTTTTTTTTTTTGTTAGATCTACTGGTCAGTAGAATTACACAAATATGGCCCTAGTTGGTGTATCAATGGAAACTTTAAAAAAAATAATAATAGAAAATTACACAAATAAAAAGCATTAATGTTTATGTAGAATTTAAGTCGAATTTTGCATTTGTGTTTATTTGTATATTTATAAACTACATCACTAACAAGAGTGACTGATTCGTCTTTTTTTTTTTCTGTATATATTATCTGTATTGTTAAACTACTTTATTTAATTATGCTGCTTAGATCTTTTTGGCATCCTTACCAAAGTAAGTTTCCTGGTAAATTAAATATGGTCACTTAGTATAAATGGTGTGAAGCGCTGACTTATTTCAAACACTACTTGCTCATTATTAAGTTTGTCTAAGAAAAGAAACATTTGATTGAAACTGATCATTGTCATTATCAAATTGCACTAAATTGCTGTTACAAAGGAATAAGCTGTAGGGATTGATTGTAGCCTTTTAATCTTTTATAGATGGATAACTTAAATGGCACAATTATGCTTTTTGGTCAAGTTTTCTTTTTCAGTTTTATAAAAGAAAAGGCTTAACAAGTGTACGTTTTTTCATTGCTGTGAAAGAGAATTTAAGAGGAATTGAGGGTTTTCACATTACAATAATAACTTGTGAAGTTCAGTCCGATTATGCTGGACATCCTAAGTAATCGAGAAGATGTTTGGTAGGAAATCCAAGTAGTTTCTTCAGTTCAGATGACCCTCTGGAAGTTCACGACCATGCTACCATCCATCCATGCTACCTTCCATGAACGAGTGGTGGACAGGACGCAGCAGCAAAGTACCACAGAACTGCTTAGCAGAAAAAGCAAAGCCTGATCGGCTCCCTGCGACTGCACAGATACAAGGCATCCTGCACAGTGTAGGTGAGCCCGATCGGCTCCATGTTACTGTCAGGAGTGAGGCGTCCTGCACAGTATGGTTGCGCTTGTTCACGGATGGAGATATGCCATATGATAAGTGGCCCTGGAGTAAGTAAGCAGGTTTTCTTTATAAAATTTGTTAGGCGATAAATTGCATCTTTTCATTCATTTCCACAACAGACTGACTGAGGAGGAGCAGTGGATTGACTGCAGGTCTGTGACCAGGTGCACCATGTGGGAATGGTACCAGGAAGTGTACCATGTGACCCAACCGGGAACTGCACCACGTGAACCAACCAGAAAGTGCACAGCAGCCAGCCTTACTGGAGCACAGAGTGATGGAACTCTGGTGAGTGCACGCATCAGAAGAGTAAGCATATGCAGCTGAGGAGCCATGCTCACAGGAGTGATCATAGTGGCAGAGATGGTAAACCAAGACCTGGTGTTGTATAAGCATCCCCTTGCCACTCTGCTGATGTACATCTCCTGTGTTCCCTGTCTGTGTGGCTGCATAGTTTTTTCTGCACACGAGTTGGCTAATTCCACCTCTCCAGGGAGGGCAGTGTGCTTGACATGCCACACTCATTGGGGACAGAGTGTGGTACAGTTGGAAATTACTAATGGTCATTGGTTTTATTGGTTTTTGCAGTTGTAGTAACATTTATACATCATTGGTATTTATTTCTGTTTATAGAGGAAAACAAAGAGATATTGGTGTAGCTAAAGGTGGCCTTTAACAATACAATCATGGGGGCAATTGATCAGTTACAATCAATGCTATAATCGATCAGAGATGATCGGTCATGTCAACCAATGGCCAAAAACCTGTAAGCCAATTCGATCAGATTAATGGAATTGATCCGTTTTTTTTTTCTATCCCCCACGCCCCTCAATCTGATTGGGTTAATTAACAGGTTTTCACCCATTAGTAGACAAAACTGATCATTTCCAATATTATGGCAAGAATCAGAACTGATTGATTGTCTGCGGGCAGCTGGATTGTATATTTAATATACAACCTTTAGATGCACATAAATCAGATATTGATCATTTACCTGTGCCAGGGGCGCCGCCAGGCACCAAGCAGGCCAAGCAGCCGCTTGGGGCCTCATGGTTTTAGGGGCCTCGGAGCTCTGTGACGTCGCTGTGACGTCACTGTCCGTTCTCGCGCTGACTGTGTCCGCAGCTGGAGGCCTGGAGCGAGGACGAGGAGAAAACTACTGGTGCGCACGCACGCAGGCTCAGTCTCAGCCGCCCAGCCCATTGCTTTCTGGAAGGGCGGAGCTGAGCAGCTGAACTCTTCGTGCTAGACAGACAGCTCAGTCCAGCCCAACTTGCTGCTGACTGACTGTCTGGACTAGGGGCGGAGCTGAGCGCGACGACAGCTCAGCTCCGCCTCAGCCCTTCACCGCCGCCAATTTCGCGCCAAAACACACTGCGCAGGCGCACAATCTATAAAGCGCAGTGCGTGCCGCCGCCATTTTGACTTGACTGAGACACTCAGTCAGAGACTCAGCGGCGGCAGCAGCACATGGACCAAGTCCACGATGGAACTAGCACTTGGAGGAGGACGAGATGGGGGCCTCCCTCAGCCTGCAGCCACAGCCAGAGGCGGGCTCTTTTAATTCCACCAACCGTGCCTGGCTACTGTAAGTAAAAAAACTTTTCTTCAAGTTCTTCAACTATTTGATGTGCTTCTGCAGGCAGTTCAGGCTTGTGTGTATTGGGCTGGCTGCCTGTGATTATCAGGCCCTGAGTGAGGCCTGCTGTGTGTGTACTGGGCTGGAGGGCTGTGGTAAGCTCTCTGGGGCTGGCGGTGGTCAGGCCTGAGGCCTGTGTGTACTCGGCTGGGGGGCTGTGGTCAGGCCTGTGTGTACTGGGCAGTGTTTAGCTGTGGGGTGGGCTGGCAGTGTTTAGCTGTGGGGTGGGCTGGCAGTGTTTAGCTGTGGGGTGGGCTGGCAGTGTTTAGCTGTGGGGTGGGCTGGCAGTGTTTAGCTGTGGGTGGGCTGGCAGTGTTTAGCTGTGGGGTGGGCTGGCAGTGTTTAGCTGTGGGTGGGCTGGCTGTGGTTAGCTGTGGGGTGGGCTGGCAGTGTTTAGCTGTGGGGTGGGCTGGCAGTGTTTAGCTGTGGGTGGGCTGGCTGTGGTTAGCTGTGGGGTGGGCTGGCTGTGGTTAGCTGTGGGGTGGGCTGGCTGTGGTTAGCTGTGGGGTGGGCTGGCTGTGGTTAGCTGTGGGGTGGGCTGGCTGTGGTTAGCTGTGGGGTGGGCTGGCTGTGGTTAGAGCTGTGGGGTGGGCTGGCTGTGGTTAGCTGTGGGGTGGGCTGGCTGTGGTTAGCTGTGGGGTGGGCTGGCTGTGGTTAGCTGTGGGGTGGGCTGGCTGTGGTTAGCTGTGGGGTGGGCTGGCTGTGGTTAGCTGTGGGGTGGGCTGGCTGTGGTTAGCTGTGGGGTGGGCTGGCTGTGGTTAGCTGTGGGGTGGGCTGGCAGTGGTTAGCTGTGGGGTGGGCTGGCAGTGTTTAGCTGTGGGGTGGGCTGGCAGTGTTTAGCTGTGGGGTGGGCTGGCTGTGGTTAGCTGTGGGGTGGGCTGGCTGTGGTTAGCTGTGGGGTGGGCTGGCTGTGGTTAGCTGTGGGGTGGGCTGGCTGTGGTTAGCTGTGGGGTGGGCTGGCTGTGGTTAGCTGTGGGGTGGGCTGGCAGTGGTTAGCTGTGGGGTGGGCTGGCAGTGGTTAGCTGTGGGGTGGGCTGGCTGTGGTTAGAGCTGTGGGGTGGGCTGGCTGTGGTTAGAGCTGTGGGGTGGGCTGGCTGTGGTTAGAGCTGTGGGGTGGGCTGGCTGTGGTTAGAGCTGTGGGGTGGGCTGGCTGTGGTTAGAGCTGTGGGGTGGGCTGGCTGTGGTTAGAGCTGTGGGGTGGGCTGGCTGTGGTTAGAGCTGTGGGGTGGGCTGGCTGTGGTTAGAGCTGTGGGGTGGGCTGGCTGTGGTTAGAGCTGTGGGGTGGGCTGGCTGTGGTTAGAGCTGTGGGGTTAGAGCTGCTCTAATAGATGCCGCGCCAGTTCATAGCCTGCAGCCCTGCTCCAGCAGCTGGCATAGTATTCCGGCAAAGCAGGGCTACAGGAAGATGGTGTTCGAAGCCCTGTACTAAAGACTATTTGTGTCTCCAGTACAGGGCTTCAGGCGTCATCTTCCCATAGCTCTGCCTGTCAGCGTGGGAGACTGCAGTGCAGGAGCAAAATGTTTTGTTTTTTTAGTATTCACTAACAATTTACCAAGTGTGATAAATGTTTGATAAAAGTGCGGTAAAACAGGTGATTGGTGATAAAATTGTAATATGTACGTAAAAAAGCTTTTTTGACCACAGTAGGGCAGCCCATGTACTTGCCACCCATTACATGACCCAGGAAAGCCTGTCGCATTTAAAGTGGGACCTCAACTCTTGCGCAGGACAGAAGGAAACATATATAAATGCACCCTGTATGAATATAATTTAGCCTGTCTAATTCCCCATCATCTGTGAATCACAACTGTAATTTGAGCTCTCAGCTGTGCCAGCTGGCTGCCTCAGAAGAGCAGCTAATGTGTAAAAACAGGATGTTAACCCTATTTCTTCTATGAAAGCAGGAAGTACACACTGGAGATTTTTTGGGGGATTTGTATCAGCTGTAACAAAAGTTTTTCTTTCGTCTTCTTTGCCTTCTACGTAAAATTGACAAACGCGAGCGAACAAAGCTCAAAAGGTTCCACCCTGAAGGCCAAAAGCAGAGAAGTGAAAATTATCACCTAACATTTGTATGTGATAAAAAAAATCAGTAATTAACACCAAGTGTTCAGTTGAGAATCTCAAATTGGAGATACATTTAGAGGTAATTACCACACTTTTACCTCACTTTGACTGCAAGAGGTGATTTAGGGAGAAAAGAAATGGTGAATTTCAAAATGGAGATATTTTGGTTGGTATTTATCACTACTTAAATTACTTTATGCGGTAACTCATTGTGAATAGAGCCCAATGTGTGTTCTGCTGAAATGTGGCTCATATTGCATTTGGTTTCTGGGGTAACTGTTGCTGCAGTTATTATTTAATGGTCATAATTGGCTATATTTGCTGCTGTGGGGTTACACTCCGCCTATACAATGTCATGGCCACACCAATTTTTCGGCGAGGCACAAAATTACCTCCGGTGATAATTACCGGCTATTTTTAAGGTTCACTAAACATGATTTTACGAGTGTGATAAATGTTCGAAAAAAGTGCGGTTAAACGTTTGATAATTGTTTGGTAATGTTGCATTAAATGTGTTAAGTGTTTGGTAACTTTGCAGTAATTGGTCGTTAATGATCTGAAATACAGCTTTTTTGACCGCTGTAAGGCAGCCCTTATGCTTGCCGCCCATTACACAGATGATCCAGGAAAGCTTGTCACATTTAAAGTGCACCTGAACTCTTGCCCAAGAGAGGGAAAACATAGAAGTGCACCCTGTGTGTAGATAGAGTTTATCCTGTCTAATTTCCCACTCATCTGTGAGTAATCACAACTGTATTTGAACTCTCAGTTGAGCCATCTGGGTGCCTCAGCAAAGCAGCTAATTTGTAAACACAGGTTTTTAACAATGTCTGCTTCCATAAAAGCAGGAAGTAGACAAACTGGAGATTTATTGCAGGATTTATATCAGCTGTAACACGTTTTTAAAGGTTGTTATGCTGTTGCTTATCTTTTAGAGCAGAGAGGAATTTCTTCCTCGGCATCAATAAAATCTAAAAGACTGTACGAGGTGTGAAAGTGCGCCTTGAGATTAGACACTCGTCTTTTCTGCCTTCTATGTTAAATTGACAAACAAGCATACAAAGCTCAAAAGGCTCCATCCTAAAGACCAACAGCAGAGAAGTGAAAATTATCACCTGCCCTGTATAGGTGATAAAAAATACTTATCACCAATTATCTGCACAGTTATTCAATTAAGAATTTAAAAATTAAGGAGATACATTTTTGAGAATTATACAATGGAGATCTTTTGGGTGATATTTTGCACATACTATTTTACTGCATGCGGTAAGGCATCGTGAATAGAGCCTAATGTATTTAGCTAGCAGTAACCCCTTGTGCAGCAGGTACAGTACATAGCCATTTCCCTGACTGCCCTCAAAGGAGCTCACAATCTAATCCCCACCACTAATTTCCCTGCAGCACTGAAGCATTGCAGAAGCCGCTCACGACAGGCTGTCCAGCCAGCGACAACCCACTCTTTCCAGGGCAGGATATCCTCACACCATCCACTGCGTGAGTATTCTTTCAGCTTAGTCTCCTCTCTGCCATAACGTTTTTGTCTGGCCATAAAACAATGTATTTATGTAGCCGTGACCTCTTGTGCAGCACTGTACATAGCCATGTCACTAACAGACTGCCCTCAGAGGTGCTCACAATGTAATTGCTACCATAGTCTAATGTCCTACTGCTTTATGTATTTATCTAGCAGTGACCTCTTGTGCAGCACTTTACATAGCCATGTCACTGACTGCCCTCAGAGGAGCTCACCATCTAATCCCTACCACTAATTTCCCTGCAGCACTGAAGCATTGCAGAAGCCGCTCACGACAGGCTGTCCAGCCAGCGACAACCCACTCTTTCCAGGGCAGGATATCCTCACACCATCCACTGCGTGAGTATTCTTTCAGTTTTGTCTCCCCTCTGCCATAACGTTTTGTCTAGCCATAAAACAATGTATTTATGTAGCCGTGACCTCTTGTGCAGCACTTTACATAGCCATGTCACTAACTGACTGCCCTCAAAGGAGCTCACAATCTAATTCCTACCATAGTCTAATGTCCTACTGCTTTATGTATTTATTGCAGAGAGAAACACAGCGATTCCAGGAGCAGCTCATCCAGTATAAAACTTCAACTTTTAATTATCTTCATTATATAAGACAACATCACACGGCTAAAAATGTATAAGCACAAATACTTATCAGGCCATTGCAGATGGAAAGAGTTGCGGAGGTGTAGTCGACGTCCGTTTTGCCCCACAATGAGGGCGTTCTCGAGACCGAACCATTTTTTCCTTTATGTATTTATGTAGCTGTGACCTCTTGTGCAGCACTTTACATTGCCATGTCACTGACTGCCCTCAGAGGAGCTCACAATGTAATTCTAAGTCTTGTGTTCCATATTATGATATAGCAGTGATCTCTGCAGCACGTTACAAATCCATGTCGCTGTGGCAGTTAGCAATGTCTTACCAGTGGTGTAGCTAAGGAGCTATGGGGCCCCCCAAGCACTATATACATTGATACTACAACAAAACCTGCAAATGGCAACCAGTGTCAGAGGTGCAGGAAGGGAATGGGGAACAGCTTGTTAATTTCCACTATTCAAAGTATCTATAGAAGTTATTATGAGCACAGGACCAACAGAAAGAGAATACTGCAGTTGAGGCAGGGCCCCTCTAGCCCAAGGGCCCCGATGCAGTCACAACCTCTGCACCCCCTATTGCTATGCCCCTATGTCTTACCATTGTAACGGTATACAGCATAATTTCATTGTTATAAACTGATGTAGCAAACAGGTACCAGCCAATCTCCACAATGCCTGGTAGAGTAAACTCCAATATAAGAAAACTTCTGTTATACTAAACATATATATTTTGGGCCTTTTATGTGATGACTCTCAATATAGTAAACAGTGGGCACTGCATGCGTCAGACGTTGGTGTGAAACCTGTAGTTGCCTACTCTTCAGGTTGGTTGCAAGTTGATTCCGATTAATAATTTAAAGACAAGAATGGTGCTGGATATACAGTATAAATAAGCTGACTGTGTAACATGTAAAATATTAACATGACCAAAAGAGTGCAGCATTGCCACTTTCACTTTGCAACTACAGATACATTTGTTTCACCTCCACAGAATTGTACACTACCAGGTATCTCTTCCCTTGTTAGTAATGATGGTCCTGGTAGTGTGGAGCTCAGTACAAGCTACTTTCACTAGTTGCGTAGATCAGTGTTCCCCAACCCTGTCCTGAAGTTCCACCAACAGTGCATGTTTTGTGGAAATCCAGAGGTAGTTAATTAGCTCTGCTGAGAACCTAATTACCTCACCTTTGCATATTTGTGGTTTCCTGCAAAACATGTACTGTTGGTGGGCCTTGAGGACAGGGTTGGGGAACTATGGCGTAGATCACTGTAGGCCATCTCACTCTTGCTGCAAAACTGAGTGGAGAGGAGATTGCCAAGTCCAGCCTGCAGAGGTATCAAAGGCTTTTGCATTAGAAAGGAGTGGCTTATTACTGGATGCATTTTAGAGAGGCTTCATGTTTGGCTCAAGTGTGAGCAGATTTTTTTTGTAAGAATGTGCCAAGTTTCACCTGTGGAGGCATTAAAGCCACTTACAGGATGCAAGTGGCTGCCTCTATTCAGTCATGGTTGCAATTTTTAAGAAGCTTTGGATACTGCACTAGTGTTGTCTAGCCTGGCTATACAGCCTTAAGTCATACTTAAAGGGAACCTTAACTGAACGGGGGTAAAGAGTTTCACTTACCTGGGGCTATTACCAGCCCCTTGCAGCAGTCCTGTGCCCTCGGCGCCGCTCTGGAAACCTCTGGTCCCCCGCTGTCACTTAGTTTCGTTTTTGACGACTCACCAGTCGCTGGACGCCATGCGTATTATTGGACGCATTCACCAATGCAATTAGCGCTATTGCGGACCGCAACGCGTACAAAAATACGCATTGCCACATTACGCACGCGTAGATATGCGGCAACGCGTATTTTTGTACGCGTTGCGGTCTGCAATAGCGCTAATTGCATTGGTGAATGCGTCCAATAATACGCATGGCGACTGGTGAGTCGTCAAAAACGAAACTAAGTGACAGCGGGGCACCAGAGGATTCCAGAGCGGCGCCGAGGGCACAGGACTGCTGCAGGGGGCTGGTAATAGCCCCAGGTAAGTAAAACTCTCTACCCCACGTTCAGTGAAGGTTCCCTTTAACCTTGTAGTCCACCAAATGAGCAAGTCAGTGGTGGTACTGTACCTCCAATGGGAGAACAGTTGGTCCTCTGCAGCAGAAAATGTACCAGGGCATGCTGGGCCATTTTCTAGGACAATTCTTTTTATAGTAAACCCCTATTCCTGGTCCCTTGGAATGTGCTATATCTTGAAATAAGACTTTGATGTATGTACTACTAACCTCTTTTGCAGCCCTTTGCAAATAGTTATCACTGAGTGCACTCACACATTACAATCCAATGCTACCATATTATGTATTTATCAGTAACCACTTCTGCAGCACTTTAAATTAAATAGTCATATTGATGCTGAGTGCCATAAGTAGGGCAGTGGAGTCAGCACAAACATCATCCAACTCCCCAGTTTCAGAAACTGCCGACTCCAGATACCCAAAATTGCTCAGACTCCTCCTCAGCACTGGCCTTCACAGGAACTATAAATTTAATGCCGATCATAGTCTAGCTTACATGTGATCTATGGTATTTTTATATCACTAATATCTTCTGTAGCAATTTAGGTTACCTGGTCATATCACCAAGTAGCTTGCACTCCAATCCCTACCATTGTAATGGAATAATGCCTTGCAATGTTTATGTAGCAGTGATATTTACTGCAGAACTTGCATTCAAATCTTGATTGTCCTCCCTGGGGTTTTAAAACTACCTACTTTAGATTTGTGTAGTATAGACATTTTCAGATGCGCTGTAAAGCTGTCTTAAAGGGAACCTAAAGTCACTAAAAAAAGAGATTAACTCACCTGGGGCTTCCCTCAGCCCCCTGCAGACGATCGGTGCCCTCGCAGCTCAGGTCCGATGCCTCTGGACCCGGCGGCGAGCACTTCCGGTTTGGCCGTCACCGGCCGACAGGCATGGGAACGCGAGTGATGGTTCGCGGTCCCAGCCGGTATATCGCCTCCTATGCTTCTATTGCGGCCAGGAGGTCGCAATAGCAGCATAGGGGGAGATGTACAGGCTGGGAACGTGAACAATCACGCGCATTCCCATGCGTGACGGCCAAACCGGAAGTGGTCGCCGCCGGGTCCTGGGACATCGGAGCGAAGCTGCGAGGGCACCGATCGTCTGCAGGGGGCTGAGGGAAGCCCCAGGTGAGTTGATCTTTTTTTTTTTAGTGACTTTAGGTTCTCTTTAAGGCCCCGAAAAATTGCTGTGAAAAGATTGAGCGTTACATGTGGCTGTCTGTTGCACATTTCTGTATGTTCTATAATGCAGTTGCAAATATATCAGATGCAATTTTCAGCATCTATAATCTTACATCTGTTCATTTTTCAGTTTTGCAACTGACAACCTCATCTTGGACACAACCAGAAAAATCTTTTCAATAATGAAACGACAATTTGAATCTGGTGCTAAAAAACGAGCAAAAAAAGCAAGACATGAGGCATTAGTGAAATCTATGCGTGGTACACTTGATAAATTTGTGTCAAAAAGTCCTAGTCAGAAAACCCAAGACTTGCCGTCACCCTCTGTCATTTGTTCATGTGACCCACAAGAGTCAGTGATTGAGCCAGAAATGTGCACTTCAATTGTTCCTGATAGTGTTGAACATGAAGTAAACAATGACTCTGAATCAAGTGAACATGAGGGTGACCTTCAGGAGTCTAATGTCATAGGCAATATTAGTTCTGATTCTGAAGCAAGCGCAGTAGTCAGTGATGATCCAGCTTTATGGCCAGAAATTACAGAAAACCTGCGTATCTTGCTTGTTGAAAGGGGTCCACACCAAATAGTGGAATATGATTTTCCTAGTGATCATCTGAATCGTAGATTTACACCACTCAACTATTATCGCAAGATGAACAATGCTGAGAAAATTCTTCGCACTTGGCTCATGTATTCCAAGCTAAAAAATGCTGTTTTCTGCTTTCCATGCAAATTATTTAGCAACCATTCCAAAACCATTAGCTTTGCAAGTGATGGGTTTTCTGACTGGCGGAATTTATCACAAGCGTTGTCATCTCATGAAAAATCACAAGAACACTTACAAAGCTCACTACAATGGAGAGTACTTGAAATTAACCTGAAATGTTGTAGTACAATAGACAAACGCCAGGAAGCTTTAACTAATCTAGAAAAGGCTCATTGGCGCAATGTTCTTCAAAGACTGCTAGCCATAACACAACACCTAGCTGAACGCAACATGGCTTTTCGAGGCAAAGTTCAACGACTGTATAAACCCAACAATGGGAATTTTCTTGGACTCGTTGAACTCTTTTCACAATTTGATCCAATTATGTCTGAGCATGTTCGAAGAATTAAAAATAAAGAAACCTTAGTCCATTATCTTGGCTCTGACATACAAAATGAGCTAATTGCACTCATGGCTGATAAAGTTACTCTGACCATATTTGAACGGCTGAAAACCTCAAAATACTATTCAATCATTCTGGACTGCACATCAGACATAAGTGGCACAGAACAAATGTCCATTGTGTTGCGTTTTGTACATGTTGCACAAGATTCTGTTCAGATTTGTGAACATTTTGGTGGATTTCTGAATGTTTCAAGTACGACAGGAGAGAATCTGACGAATGTTTTATTGTCCTTCTTGCAAAAAGCTGGAATTGCCTTAGATGATTGCAGAGGGCAAGGGTACGATAATGGAAGTAACATGAAGGGTAGAAATAAAGGTGTGCAGCAGCGCATCTTGCAACTCAATCCTCGTGCTTTCTTTGTACCTTGTGGATGCCACAACTTAAACCTGGTGGTTGCAGATGCTGCAAAATCCTCTGTAACAGCAATATCTTTTTTTGGATACCTTCAAAAATTATATGCATTTTTTTCGTCATCAACACATCATTGGAGTGTTCTGAAATCCAAGTGCAAGCTGACTCTTAAGCCATTATCAACAACAAGATGGGAAGCTAAGGTTGAGTGTACAAAAGCACTTATGTCAAATGCCAAGGAAATTCGTGAAAGCTTGACACAAATCCGTGACAACACATGTGATGGTGTTGTCAGAAATGATGCACAGTCTCTTGCAGATGAGCTTGGATCTTATCGATTCCTACTCTGTCTTACTATTTGGCACACTGTCCTTTTGAAAATCAACAAAGCAAGCAAATTGATGCAACAATCTGATATGCAGACTGATGCTGCTTTGGAACTTATTAGTGCTATAAGAAATTTTTTGTCCACCTACAGGCAAAACGGATTTGAATTGGCAACAAAATCAGCAACTAATATGGCTGTGGCTATGGATGTTTCCCCTGAATTACCACAACAACGCATTAGCAAAAAACGCCGCTTATTTGACTACGAAGGATGTGACCGTCCAATTGAAAGTTTAGAGGAACGTTTTAAAGTTCAATTTTTTTACATCCTTGTTGACACAGCTATCACTTCCTTGGATGAACGTTTTTGTGCCATTGAAGAATATTCACAAAAGTTTGGCTTCCTATTCTCTGTTGATAAGCTGCAAGGCAAAGATGAGGCTGAAATCATGAAACATTGTAGTGACATGCAGCTGTTCCTGTCTACTGGTAATCCCTGTGACAGCGACATTGATGCCCCAGACTTGTTAAATGAGCTTATGACTTTAGCTAACATGTTGCACAGTAGTGGCCTGCACTATACAATGCTTCAAACATTACTATTTATACAAGAAAAGCACTTGATGGAAACTTTTCCTAATGTTGTCATTGCACTTAGGATATTACTTACAATTCCTGTTACAGTTGCCAGCGCAGAAAGAAGCTTTTCAAAACTAAGGCTTATAAAAAATTATTTGCGGTCATCTATGGCTGAAGAGCGCTTGAGTGGTCTTGCTATGCTTTCTATTGAGCGAGAGGAATCTAGAAGACTTGACTATGAAGAACTAATATCAAAATTTGCAGCAACCAAGGCTCGAAGGAAATTTTAGAAATCTGCACTACTGTAAACTGATTTAGACGTTAATCTCACAAATGGTCAATTGCTTGGAATCAAATTTGCTATATGTATGGCTACCTTAAAGAGAACCTGTAACTATAAAAGGTTCCCCTGGGGGGTACTCACCTCGGTAGGGGGAAGCCCCTGGATCCGATTGAGGCTTCCCAGTCCTCCGGTTTCCTACGGTGCTCTCGCTGTGCCCCTCCAAACAGCGTGCATGTAAATATTTACCTCCCCGGCTACAGCGCAGGCACAGTATCCACTCGGAGATAGGCGGAAATACTGATCTGTCGGCCCGCTCTACTGCGCAGGCACAAGTCGCCTGCGCAGTAGAGTGGACTTGACAGATCTGGTATTTTCACCCATCTCCGTGTGGTATGCCACAGCAGCGCCCCGCTGGAGCCAGGAAGGGTAAATCGGAGCTTATCAGCGCTTGTCGAGGAAGGATTGCCAGACACTTTGGGGAGCCAGCGCTGGACTGCCTGCAGCTACAGCAGAGGGGGAAGCCTAATTGGGACCCTGAGGCTCCACCTTACCGAGGTGAGTACCTCCCCAGAGGAACTTTTTTGGTTAGACTCTTTTAAAGGACCACTGTTATGAAAGACTCTTCAAATTTATGTGTAAATGCATACAAATGTTAGTTTCAGAGTACGAGTCATACATTTTCTCTTATGCTGCTGTTCTTTACAGTAAGGGCCCTTTTACACTTGTTGGTATGCAGTGTTTTCTTTGTAGTGTATTTTAAAAATTTAACTTAAAATGTGTGAAGTGGGAACTGTGCCGTTCGAACATGGGCATTACTTTGAAAATCTGTTTATTTTATTGGTAATAGGAGCAACTGATTAAGTGATGGCCCTATATAGTACAAAAACTGACGTTTACGGAAATAGCAACAAAAAGTATATAATATATAAATAGATTAAAACCTCCATATGGGTCATATAGGAAGTATTCATAACCCACAAGTGTGCTTGGGTCTCTCTGCTGATTCTACCCCCCCCCCCCCCCCACTGTGCGTGTATCCAGTTAGTGGTGTGGCTATCTTCCACACAAGTGGCACTAAGACCTAGTAACAAAAGTGAATGAGCAGGTACAAACGAGGTGCAATGTCTACATATCACCTTGGAGGCTCAATACCACTGCTCAAGGAAGCTCAAACAAGACTGGGCATGACCTAATGTGTTACATATATCTGTTTTGGCCATTTTAAATGCAGAGAAATTGCGGGATGGTAAAATTGTAAAGCTTTTTTGTAATGCTGTGTACACACTTTTTTTCTGGCCGATTTATTGTCAGATCGCTTTCCAAAATGTCCAATTTGTTTCCTGACCGATTTCCGTTAACTTCTATAAAATCGGTTGGAAATTGCTCAGAAAGCAAATTGGAAAATGTTGAAAATCGATCTGACAGAAAATCTGTGTACCCAGCATAAAATCTGTCCATTTTCTTACAGGAAAACTGGGTCCTGATAACAATGTTTGTATTTCTGTGACTTGACCTCAGGCTTATCAGACAATGAGACTTGGTAAAACGCTGAATTACGAAGAAAAAAAGAACAAGGTGTGGCACCCCTTGCTCTTAGCAAAATGTAAAGACTAGCGTCTACAGTCAAAGTTTCACAATACATTCACATCTCGTGGGTTGAGTAACATACCTCCTACATGACCGATATCCAGTGCTGGGCCGAAATTACGCATTAGCGTAATTACGCATCGTAATTCACTACAAATGCACCGTAAGCGTTACGTGTAAGGTTACGGTATTACGCGTAATTAATTACGCGTAGATCGCAGGGTTACGTTTTACGCGTAACAAATTACGCGTAAGACAGTAAACTCCCATTGAAATTACACAGTCTGCCGTAATCGCGTAATATTACGCTCCCGTATAATATAAAAAAGCCGCCGACTTTAAGGGTTAATAGCAAAGCCCCCTTAAGTGCTAAGAGCCTCAAATTTGGAGAATATATTAAGGAGATCAGAAGGAATAAGAGGAAAAAATTTTTTTTCAAAAAGACCTTATAGTTTTTGAGAAAATCGATGTTAAAGTTTCAAAGGAAAAATATATACATTTAAAAACCCGCCGACTTTAACGGTTAATAGCAAAGCCTGCTTAAAATTTAGGAACACCAAATTCACAGGGGATATTAAGGGGATCAGTGGGAATAAGAGGAAAAAAACATTTTTCAAAAAGACCTTATAGTTTTTGAGAAAATCGATTTTTAAGTTTCAAGGGCGAAAATGTCTTTTAAATGCGGAAAATGTCAGTTTTTTTTGCACAGGTAACAATAGTGTTTTATTTTCATAGATTCCCCCAAGTGGGAAGAGTTTTACTTACTTCGTTCTGAGTGTGGGAAATATAAAAAAAAAACGACGTGGGGTCCCCCCTCCCAGACCTCTTTAACCCCTTGTCCCCCATGCAGACTGGGATAGCCAGAATGCGGAGCACCGGCCGCGTGGGGCTCCGCACCCTGACTATACCAGCCCGCATGGTCCATGGATTGGGGGGTCTCGGAAGGGGAGGGGCAGCTAAGCTTTCCCCTCCCCCTCCGAGCCCTTGTCCAATCCAAGGACAAGGGGCTCTTCTCCACCTCCGATGGGCGGTGGAGGTGGAGGCCGCGATTTCCTGGGGAGGGGTTCATGGTGGCATCTGGGAGTCCCCTTTAAAAAGGGGTCCCCCAGATGCCCACCCCCCTCCCAGGAGAAATGAGTATAGAGGTACTTGTAGTACCCCTTACCCATTTCCTTTAAGAGTTAAAAGTAAATAAACACACAAACACATAGAAAAAGTATTTTAATTGAACAAAAAACATAACCACGAAAAAAGTCCTTTAATATTCTTAATTAACCATTAATACTTACCTGTCCCTTTAAAAGCCAGTTCCCACGCAATATCCTCGGAAATATACTAATCAGTTACAATGTAACAAAGTTATTCAATGTAACAACTTTGTTACTTTGTAACACCACCGCACCCGACGTCACTCGCCTCTCACCCGCTGCCGCCGCATACACACTAAGTCCCCGCCGGCTCCCGCCGTCCACTCCGCCCACACCTGTCACCCATATACATGCTGGCACCCATGGGTGCCAGCATGTATATAGGTGACATGTGGGAGAGGCGGGGAGGGCAGCGGAGCCGGCGGGGACTTAGCGTCCCTTCACCCGACAGAGCTCTGAGCTATATTAGCTCAGAGCTCTCCAAAGCATCTTTGTATTTGGGCTCCAAGGAGCCCCATTGGTCCTTAGCAGACCAATGGGGTTCCTTCAAATCAGAAGGAACCCCATTGGTCTGCTAAGGACCAATGGGGCTCCTTGGAGCCCAAATACAAAGATGCTTTTGAGAGCTCTGAGCTATATAGCTCATGTCGGGTCCTGCAGCGCAGACGCGGTGGCGGCGGCGGCGGTGAGTGACGTCGGGTGCGGTGGTGTTACAAAGTAACAAAGTTGTTACATTGAATAACTTTGTTACATTGTAACTGATTAGTATATTTCCGAGGATATTGCGTGGGAACTGGCTTTTAAAGGGACAGGTAAGTATTAATGGTTAATTAAGAATATTAAAGGACTTTTTTCGTGGTTATGTTTTTTGTTCAATTAAAATACTTTTTCTATGTGTTTGTGTGTTTATTTACTTTTAACTCTTAAAGGAAATGGGTAAGGGGTACTACAAGTACCTCTATACTCATTTCTCCTGGGAGGGGGGTGGGCATCTGGGGGACCCCTTTTTAAAGGGGACTCCCAGATGCCACCATGAACCCCTCCCCAGGAAATCGCGGCCTCCACCTCCACCGCCCATCGGAGGTGGAGAAGAGCCCCTTGTCCTTGGATTGGACAAGGGCTCGGAGGGGGAGGGGAAAGCTTGGCTGCCCCTCCCCTTCCGAGACCCCCCAATCCATGGACCATGCGGGCTGGTATAGTCAGGGTGCGGAGCCCCACGCGGCCGGTGCTCCGCATTCTGGCTATCCCAGTCTGCATGGGGGACAAGGGGTTAAAGAGGTCTGGGAGGGGGGACCCCACGTCGTTTTTTTTTATATTTCCCACACTCAGAACGAAGTAAGTAAAACTCTTCCCACTTGGGGGAATCTATGAAAATAAAACACTATTGTTACCTGTGCAAAAAAAACTGACATTTTCCGCATTTAAAAGACATTTTCGCCCTTGAAACTTAAAAATCGATTTTCTCAAAAACTATAAGGTCTTTTTGAAAAAAAAATTTTTCCTCATATTCCCACTGATCCCCTTAATATCCCCTGTGAATTTGGTGTTCCTAAATTTTAAGCAGGCTTTGCTATTAACCGTTAAAGTCGGCGGGTTTTTAAATGTATATATTTTTCCTTTGAAACTTTAACATCGATTTTCTCAAAAACTATAAGGTCTTTTTGAAAAAAATTTTTTTCCTCTTATTCCTTCTGATCTCCTTAATATATTCTCCAAATTTGAGGCTCTTAGCACTTAAGGGGGCTTTGCTATTAACCCTTAAAGTCGGCGGCTACCTAACATTGATCCATGCGTCAACTTTTCCGCTTGGCAGCATGACCTTACGCATTAATTGCTAGCAGGATTTTACGCGTAAGCCTACAACGTAATAACCTGCACTACGGTATACTTACGCGTAATTGCGTAAGTGCTATGCGTAATTACGGACATGTACCGAAATTTACTGTCTATGCCGTAAGCGTAATTTCGTATTGCGTAATAGCGTAAAATTACGCGTAAAGATCCGTAAGCGTAGCTTTCTCCATTACGACCAGCACTGCCGATATCAAGAGGTTTTCATCTATTTAGTATTGGCTGCTATTTCAGTTAAAATCAGGTTTTTGTTCTGACTGTTCTCCGGACCCAATGTAACATTGTTCCCTTAGTACACTACTCAGAAAAGTTTGCTCTTACAGTAAGTAGTAGAAATCCAACAGAATTAAGGTTGTGGACTAGCTCATCTCCTCATGGGGGGTTTCTCAGGGTTTTGTTTTCATAAAAGCACTTTGTTTTTTTTTGGGGGGGGGGGGGGGGATTGTGTTGTGTACAAAATAACAAAGGCCATTCTGAGAATCCCCTATGGAGAGATGGAGTAACGCAACACCTGTTGACAGATTTCTACTACTTTAAGTCACAGCCACATAGCAGAAGTAATTGATGGCTCATTTTACTCTGGAAGAAATGTTTGTATGTAACTTTGATTTAATCAAAGCAATTGACTTTAAAGAGAATTTGAAGTGAGTTAATCTCGCTGAATCTTATATATAGCAGGGGCATGCTTGCCCCTGCTAAAACGCAGCTATACCGCCGCTGAACGGGGGTCCCTTGCCCCCAAATCCCCTCCGTGCAGCGCAGGGATCACTTCCTGGTGAGGCAGGGCGACCAGCTATAGCCCTGCCTCTCAGCACATCTGTCAGCGCTGATCACCTCCTCTCCCTGCACCTCTCAGTCTACCTTCACTGAGGGGTGGGGAGAGGCGGAGATTCGCCACTGATAGACTCGTTGAGAGGCAGGGCTGCGGCCATTAGCCCTGCCTCCAGCAGCAGCAAAATCCACGACCAAGTTGGTCGTGGATTTTGCAGGGGGGATTTGGGGGGGTAAGGGACCCCCATTTAACGGCGGTATAGGGGCGTTTTAGCAGGGGCAAGCCTGCCCCTGCTATATATGAGAATCATTGAGATTTATTCTTGCTTCAGATTCTCTTTAATTGGGTGATCAACTTCAGTGTGGTTGATCAAGTCGATTGACTATTGGCCTACACACAAGTGAGATCCTAGCCAATTCGCCTGTACTAGTCACTCTGACACATGATGTGCCTTCATGCAGTGAATGCATACATGTTGTTGTTCCAATGATGTAGGAGTTTGTGCCTCTCCTGAAAAATCACAAGAACACTTGCAAAGCTTACTGCAATGGGGAGAACCTGAAATGTAATCCAATAGACAACACCAGGAAGCTTTAACTAGTCTAAAAAGACCACTGCTACAATGTTCTTCAAAGATTGCTAGCCATAACACTTTTTTTTTCAAGAAATTTAACAATTGTATTCGTTTAACCAACTTGACCATGTTCAGACATAATTGGATCAAATTTGGAAGAGATCCACTAGTTCAAAAATTTTTATTGTATTATATACAAAGTTAAGAAATCTTAGTCCATTATGTTGCCTCAAATACAGAAGAAGCTATTTCTCTAGTTCCTGAGATTCAATCTTCTTTGAACTCCTGTAAACTGCAAAATACTACTACGTTTTGGGTGGCACATTAGACAAGTGCCACTGAGCAAATGTTCACAAATCTGAGCAGACTGGTATTCCTGTGCAATATGTACAAAACGCAACACAATGGACGTTTTATCCTCACCATCTGAGTTGTCAACATCAAGCTATCTTACTGACCTGATAACTGTAGCAAGCTCATCTTGCTAATGTCACTCACTTCTCCCCCCCCCCCCCCCCCCCAGTTTCAGCTAGAACAATGTTAGGTGTGGAGTGCTCTGTCTGCAAAACTGCTGACGATCAGTGTACAGATTAGTTTTGACAAGCAATATTTAGAATAAATTAGCTGATCTGTTAATTTTTTGCAAGAACGCTTTATCCGCAATCGTGCCCCTTAAACAGTTTAAAGGACCACTGCAGCCAAAAAAGTTACTATGACAGAACTGAGAGGTTTTCAACTAGTTCATCTCCTCAATGGGGGATTCTCAGGGTTTTCTTGGCTATTCAGGAAATGCTTCTGATTAGGGAAGCTGGCATCTTGCCGTTTTACCAGTTAGTCACTTTCACACATTTGGCAGTTCCACTTAGAAAATGCAGTTCAGGAAATACTTTTGAAATCAAAGAAAACCCTGAGAATCCCCCATGAAGAAATATGGCTAGTCCAAGACCTGTAAAGTCTTGACTGCTTGCTTTAATGAGATTTGGTCCTTCTTTGTAGAATTTTGCACTTTAATGTTTTAAGTGGACATGAACTCCTGCACAGAACTGGGGGGGGGGGGGGGGGGGGGGGGGAGTGGGGAGAAATGCACCCTGTATGTGTGTTTAGCCTGTTTAATTCCCTCTAATTTGTGTCAATCACTAGCTGTAATTTGATATCTCCCCTGTGTAACTTGACTCCCAATGGCAGATGAGCTTATTTGAAAGCACAGGCTGTTAACAATGTCTGCTTCCATGAATCAGGAAGTTGAAATGGTGCTGATTTATGTTAGAATTTGTAGGAGCTGTATTTTTTTTTTTTTTGGTTTTAAGGTTATGCTTTATTTACAGCAGAAAGGACATTCTGAGTTCAGGTCCACCTTAAAGAGATTTTTGCACTAAGGAGCAGCCAGGTGCTCTTGCCATACTTTAATTTTGAAGATGTTTGCACTTTAATGTTTAAGGATATTTTTGCACTGAGGAGCACCCAGGTGCTTTTGGCATACTTTAATGTTTAAAGGGCAACTGAAGTGAGTGGTATATGAAGGCCGCCATATTTATTTCCTTTTAAACACCAGTTGCCTGGCAGCCCTGCTGGTCTATTAGGCTGAATATTTTCTGAATCACAACAGACAAGCATGCAGCTAATCTTGGCAGATCTGACAATGTCAAACGCCTGATCTCCATATGCTTGTTCAGGGGTCTATGGCTAAAAGTATGAGGCAGATGATCAGCAGGATAGCAACTGGTATTGCTTAAAAGGAGATTAATATGGCAGCCTCCATATCCCTGCCTTCCGTTCCTCTTTAAGGAGATTCTTGCACTGGGTACCCAGGTGCTCTTGGTATATTTAAATATTACAGGTATCACTGTAAACAGTACTTATTGTTTAAGATTCTGTTTCAGATGTATGCTTATTTGTACTGAGTTTGTTTCAGATGTATGCTTATTTGTACGGAGTTTGTTTCAGATATATGCTTATTTGTACTGAGTTTTTGTTTTTATGTTAATATTGAATTTTCTCTAAAATGCTACACTGGTTGGAGTGATTAAAAAAATAAAGATACAGTGTTCAATAATCTGATTGGTGTTTCTTGCTTTGTAACCATAAAATTGACTGAGCTAAGGCCTGTACACACACTTGACTGGCAGGGGCCAAGAGAATAGGAGGGGGACATGGGGTGATACAGGGACAAAAGAGAACAGATTTAGGTTAAAATAAACCGATCACCATTTTTAGTACCCAGGGCATCTCAGTAGCACATTAAAAATGCATATTGATTTTTTTTTTTTTTTTATCTTGGAGGGGTTAGTCTACTTTCTACCCTTTATTTTTTTTTCCATATTGACATGTAAGCATCATGCAGTTGGCTCCACCCCATGCCATGGCCACACCCCAGCCCCACCCACATTTCATGGACACGCCCACTTGCAGAATAGCCACGCCCATTTTTCGCCGCGGCGCAAAGTAGGGCCTCTTTCTACAGTCCGCTTGGGGCCACAAAAACCTTAGCTGCACCCCTGACCTGTGCTACCACTTTGCACCATCTTGCATTGTTTAACAGTAGACAAGACTTGTGCTGAAATCTTGCTTAATATTAATCTGACTGCTACAGCTGTAATTGAATATTTCCTGCTGCAGTGCAAAGATATGGGGAATGTGGATCACACACTGCGACTGTGGCCCACTCCCCCACCCCATCCCCCACGAGGACTGTCCAGATTAATCCCATAAACCAGATGTGTCCAAACTTTTTAGCCCAAGGGCCATATTGCCATTCTTGAGTGCTAGGGGCCGAACTAGTGAAATTAAGCCCAATTTTTGCTGATTGCTGTTAGCCTGTGACATTTTGTTAAATAAAACATCACGTGAAATGACCCATATATTTGTGCGGTTAGCATGTCCCTTTAAATCTGGAGGCATAGTGCAACAGGCAGTCAGGCTGCTAATCATCAGCTGTTACTGCTGCTGGTATAATGGCGGCTGCTAATCAGTGGCTGCTACTGCTACAGTGGTGGCTGATAACCTACAGGCGAGCACAGTGGGAGGCAGAGCGGAAACACAAGTGGCCCCCGCATGTGGCACCACAGCTATGGCCACATGGAATTAACAACTGTAGGGAGCTTTGGGGCCACTAGAAAAACCACAGCGGGCTGTCAACCAACCCCCCCCCCCCCCCCTCCACCCCAAATTTTGGACATGCCTGTCATAAACAGATCCATCCATTGTATATTCAGTTTACATATAGTTGAAATTGTAGATTGGCAAATAGATATACATTAGATTTTATTTTCTTATTGAATCTAATGCCCAGTCACGTGAACAATCGACCAGTGTGTAGCCACCTACAGCTATACCATTCCCATAGCCCATTTGCTACCTGTATAAAATTGAACCCATTTCCCACTTGCATATACGTGGTGTAAAAATATCATAGCTTAACTTTATGCAAAAGTGGCAGCACATTTGAGAACAGGTCAGAATTCCAAAGGTGCCTGATTAAGAGCGGACCCCCATCTCTCCAGATATCCACCATTTTCCTTGGCATCTAACATAATTGTAGGATGCTATCTCATCTCAATTAACAATAAGATCTATCATCATAAAGCCATTGTATTTCTGTTGGAATTCATAAGGATGGTATGCATTCTGCATTGTGGAATTAAAATGGCTAGTTCATATGTAAATATAAAATCATGATTGATTTAGTGTTTTAAATGAAGAAAATGATCTCCAGTGCTTCTTAAACAGACAAATTATAACTCAAGAACATCAATTTGTGAAGATTAAACAATTAGCATTTTTCCAAAGAAGCAAACACTTAACTAGGTATAATTACTTGTCTAGTACATCTGTGCCTCAAATAGCACATTTTATATCCCATTTCGTTTAGCATAGAAAAATAGAACCTTGGGTCTTTTCAAATACTTCTGCTAGGAAATAAAATATGAAAAAAGTGTTTTGTTTTGTTATTCTTAATCAATGTGGAATACTGCCAGTAATGAGTTTGCTCGCCAAAGTTGGTTTACACTAAGTATGAGTATGGATTGACAATCAGCCATTTCTTACCATATATAATGGGAGTGACATATCTATGCCACTATCTTACAACAGGGGTAAAATCAGTAATGCAAGTATAATGAATAGTTGATGAGAGCCTCATGTTAGGATATTTTATTCACACTTAAGTATCAGAACAGAAACACTTTAAAGAATAACTGAAGTCAGAAGAATATGGAGGCTGCCATATTAATTTACTTTTAAAGAATACTAGTTGCTTGGCAGCCCTGCTGATCTACTTGGCTGCAGTAGTGTCTAAATAACAGCAGCTAATGCAGCTAATCTTGTCAGATCTGACAATAATGTCAGAACACCTGATCTGCTGCATGCTTGTTCACAGTCTATATCTAAATGTATTAGAGACACAGGATCAGCAGTATAGCCAGGCAACTGGTATTGCTTAAAAGGAAATAAATATGACAGCCTCCATATCCCTTTTGCTTCAGTTAGCCATTAACCTCCCTGGCAGTAAACCCGAGCTATGCTCGGGGTGGGTGAATTAAGCTAGGAGCGGTAATCCCAAGCTCAGCTCGGGCCAACAAAATACCTGGTTTGTATAGAGTTTCGGAGTCCTGAGCGCTATCTCTCCCTGGCTCTCCCCAGGTGCCTGTATCTTTCTCTGGCCACCGGGATTCTCATAGCCCCGCTCTTGTTCCGGGGACCCGGGGACCATTCAGTGCAGTGGTGCAGCGTGACGTCACCTGGGGCGGCCACATTTTTTTTGTTTCAATAGTTTTTATTGAATTTTTCATAAAAAAACAAGTGATAACATGTCGTCTTGATCTATTCAAGATATGAAGTCATGCTTAGTAGACAGATTGTATGCCAGTATCAAACCAATAACAAAACAAGAGAAGAAGAACATTGTATATTCTGCTGTGTACGACACTTCCTGTTTTCCCAATTTTCATGGCCACTCTGGGCTTGGGTAGACAGGAGGTTATTCTATTCATTAGAAAAAACACATAACTGAAAGGTAAGGGTCTAAACCAACTAGGTTCTAACTTCATGAACATATAGATAAGAAAAAAAAGAAACAAAAAGAAGAAAGAAGAAGAACCGGAAAGAAGATGTAGCTACATGTAGGTAGATCTTGGTGGTAGAAGGGAAGGGTAGGGTCCACTTGTTCTGGGTTGTGTTAAATCTGCTGTGTAGTGTTGTGTTGAAGGGCACTTGTCTCGTGAGATAGCTAGAGCTAGTAGGAATTGCTTGTGGCTTGATGGTTGTGTCTTTATGTAGGTTCTGCCCATAGGTGCAGCCATTCCTCAGGAAGTATGAATTTTAAGTTATTTTGGAGGTCTCTACTCCTAATGCAGCTCTCTAGTTTCATGTTGTGGTTAACAATAGCTAGTAACTGGTTAAATGGAATCGGAGTTTGGGATTTCCAGTTTGTAGTTATGAGTTGCAGGGCGGAGAATATTATGTGACAGATAAGCGGTTTATGATCAGTAATCAGCTCATCAATACCATATAGTAGCAGAGCTAATTGTGGAGTTAACTTAAACCTCTGAGTTATTATTCGTTTTAATAAATTAAAATTACTGGGCATTCCCATAGCATATGGAGAAGCGTACCTGGTTGATTATTGCACTTCCAGCATTTATCAGAACTGTTATGGGAGAATGACGCCATTCGCCTAGGAGTCAGGTACCATCTAGTCACTATTTTTTGGATAGTTTCCCAGTGTGAGTTACATCTGGAGACCTTTAAGATAAATCTTAAAGAGCGAGACAGCTTGGTAGGGCATAGGTCTATATTCAGGTCCTCTGACCAGATTATGCAGTACTTATTAAGATTTTTTTCATGATCAGGTAGTAGCTCATTATACCATATTGATAATGCACCTGAGTAGTGCATTTTACTATTTAGCAGGGTCAGTATATGGTCTGGCAGTTTGATTGGAAGTTTTTTGCACAAAATTATGATATGTCTCACCCTATAGTATAAGAAGAGGTGTGATGATGGTACTTTAAATTTAGTTTGTAGTTGTGCAAATGGCATGATTCTCCCTTTATCAAAAATATCGCTTATCCAAGATATACCCTTGCTGCTCCATAGTGAAGTGTTGATGTCTGGGCTAAATGTTCCCAGGCTTTAAGCATAGCACAAGTAGTAGGGGAGTTGGAATAGTGATACCTATGACCTAGAGCTGTGGCTAGTAAGATGGGGCGGCCACATTTTTAAAGTGGTCCTAAAGATGAGCGCAGGGCAGAAGAAAAACAGAGAGAAATGCACACTGTATATATATATATATATATATATATATATATATGTATATATATATATATATATATATATATATATATATATATATATATATATATATATATATTATATATACTGCATATATATATATATATATATATATATATATATATATATATATATATATATATATATATATATATATATATATACAGTGGTGTGAAAAACTATTTGCCCCCTTCCTGATTTCTTATTCTGTTGCATGTTTGTCACACTTAAATGTTTCTGCTTATCAAAAACCGTTAACTATTAGTCAAAGATAGCATGATTCAACACAAAATGCAGTTTTAAATGACGGTTTTTATTATTTAGTGAGGAAAAAAAACTCCAAATCTACATGGCCCTGTGTGAAAAAGAAATTCCCCTCTGAACCTGGGGCAAATAGTTTTTCACACCACTGTATATATACCGTATATATATATATATATATATATATATATATATATATATATACAGTATATATGCAACCTGCATGTATATAGTATTTAGCGTGTCTAATTTCTCCTCATTTGTCTCTAATCACAAGTTGTAATTTGATTTCTCCCGTGTCACCTGAGATGGCAGATAAGCTCATTTGAAAGCACAGGATGACGATATAGCCATTTGGTTCCCAACTGTTTCTAAGCTAAGTGCTTCTGCCTTACTGTTACCGATTTTTGCCTGGATTTTGACTACTCTCAACCTGCCACCTGCACTGACCTCTGCCTGGATTTTTACTTCTCTCTGCCTACTGCCTGCACCGACCTCTGCCTGGGTTTTGGCTACTCTCTATTTTTTTAAGTTTATTAATAAATGTAATTAATTCAGCAAGGAGTCAGGTACCATCTAATTCAGCAAGTTTGTGTTCTAGTCTCTTCTTATTTATATGCAGAATGTCTACCAGGCTTTTATTCTGACATATTTTGGTGAGTTATGACTTAAGAATTGGAGGCCTAAAATTCTTGAAAAAAAATGTACCGGTTTTGACCCAGGGAGGTTAAACTCCCAGCAAATGAGATTGTTCAGAATTGATTGAGCCTCCTCTAATTTCATACAACACCATCTGATCAAAAATATGATTGTTCACAAAAAAATTGTACCCTTAATGGGCACCTTTATAGAAGAGATCAGCAATAAGCAGCTCCTGCAGCAGGCAGAATTGAATTGCAAATCCTAAAGTGTATTAAAACTATATTTTATACTTTGAACTAAAAACATAATAATGTACGGAACTTATCTGATCCCGCCGATCACGCGCAGGCTGGGACGCAGGACACACTTCCTGATAGGCGGAGATCGCGTTCACAGTACGCTCTCTGCAAAGGTAAACCGTAGTCAGCTGACATCTCAATCAGCTGACAGTGCAGTGTCAGCTAATTTCTTATAGCTGACATTTAGGTAGGATTTAGGTAGGATTGAGCTGATGTATGATTGGATGTGCGGCCACTGATTGGTTGAATGAAGTATTTAAACTTAGTGAGTGCTCCCAGTCATCGCCCATGATAGCATAGCTGTGGCTAGTTGCTGAATGTGCACTAAAACTGATTAATATTACTGTATTATTACTGTTCTCTGGATATAGACCCTTGGCTTTTTCTTGACCACTGTTGTCTGCTGCCTGAACCAACCCTTGCTTGTTACCTGGATACTCTTGCTTGCTGCCTGGACCGACCCTTGCTTGTAACCGGATACTCTTGCTTGCTGCCTGGACCAACCTTTACTTGTTACCTGGATACTCTTGCCTGCTGCCTGGACCAACCCTTGCTTGTTACCTGGATACACAGACTTGCCTATCATTAGACTCCTGATTGCTGCCAGCGTGGGCCTCATTCACATCACTAAGGTATTACTATAGTTTGATACTTGTGTGCCTCTGAACATTGATGAACTTGCTTTAGTGGGGTTCTGAGAGGTTATTGTCCACTCTACTTCAGTTTGTATGCTTTGCACATTAAGACCTGGGGGTAACCATAGTCAGGAGACACACATAAACAAAGAAAAGAGCATCTGTATAGAGGGCTCTGTAATCAAAGTACTCAGCGACCAGATAATGCTATAAAATAATTTTATTGAAGACATCCACAAACATGTTAAAACCAATTAAAACTCCCAAACCATGGCAACAAAGGGGTCCAACATAAAAGCAGCTATAGTTATAATCAAAAAACAGGCTTTCAATCAAATACATCAAATGTTCAAATGTTCAAACGGTAATCTCAATCTGTACAGAGACACATGTAACCACCAGAATGCTGGATAATATAGGTGACTAGACTACAAGCAACACAGTAAATGAACAATCAAGACCTCAATTAAGTATGTAATGCAATCTAGCTGCTGTACAGTCAGCACCCTTAGATAGAGAAATGAGCAAAGATGAGAAGATGAGAAGAATCAGTAAATAAAAGAAGAAAAATACCTGACAAATGGCCGTGGCACGTTTGTGGACCCCCCTGGTGCCCCTCCACGCGTATCGCGGCTCCCCGCTTTCTCAAGAGGTATAATGTAAACCCATTATACCCGAGGACTGTTAGATTTGATCACGTACCAAAAATTCATAAGAGCCTGATTGATCCACCTGGCAGGCCTATTATATCTGGCATAGATTCCAGTACCTCAAATTTATCGGTGTACATAGACATATTCCTACAAAAGTATGTACGTACCACTCCAGCATTTCTGGAAGACAGCAGACATGTCCTAAACCTCCTTGAACAGGTAGTGTGGGAAAGTGGGTGGATCCTAGTGACCCTGGATGTGTCCTCTCTCTACACCATCATTCAACATGATAGGGAGATTGGAGCAGTGGGTCATTTCCTAAACAGTGATGAAACCTTACAACAGGAACATAAACAGTTCATCCTTGATGCAATATTATATACGCAGAGCCCTTAACCATTGCACTATCCAGAAATGAAGGGAATTGATGTGCAATACATGGATGCATTGACTCTTCACATATACAACTAAGGGCTTAAACACAAGTGGACTTAATGGTATTTCCCCTTTAAGAAAATGGGAGGGATGTACCCAGCAGCCCTGAGGACTATAAAAATGGAGGAAATTGAGGTATCACGATGACCCTTTTGATCTTGATGAAGATGGCCAGTTTTGCAATCGAAACATGTCGATGTGAGCAAAGGGGGCGCCCCAGAGGTTGTATGATTAAAACCCACCAATCTGAGCAAACTGCGGACACACACTTACGCTGGAAGCGAAAAAGCAGAAGCGGAGAAGCTGTAGAACGCAAGCGCAACCACAGGGGATGCCTGTGGGAAGTGACATCACTGTCGGGTACCGCCGACACTCCAGGAAGCAGCCTTGTGGGTTGCGGAGGACAGTGTAGGCTACCGGGGCACTCGCAGAGGAGAACGTGGCTAGCCCCAAGGATGCTGATACACAGGCTACTGGCCGGGGCCTGAAGGAAGGCATACTGAACACACAGGGGAACCGTGAGTAAACAGAGTATTACTTTCATGGAAGAGAACACTGTTTTTTAGATGTCAGACACGTGCATTGTAGATAGATAATACGTCTCCTTCTGGACTTTGTCAATCTATAAAAACCATGTCCCATGTATGTATTGACCTTAAAGAACTAAGTATGCAGTTAGAGTATCACTAATCCACTTGAATCAATGTGACCTGTATGGAATACGGTGCATTTCTATATTGGCTTTCAGGATTGATGTAATCCGGTACATTGATAGTAATCAGATCTAGCAACAGGAATCAGGTGGCTCCCGTATGCATGTGATTAATGTGTGAGAGCATGAGGGCTTGTGAGTGTAACTATTAGGATTGCAACGGTATGAAAATTCACGGTATGATAACCGTCAAAAAAAATACCACGGTATGACGGTATTACGGTATACGGTATTACTCAATTATTCTCATAACAATTACCCTTATAAAAATGAGAAAAGGTCAAAGTTGAACAAACTCTTCTTTATTAAACTCCTAATGGTTAGGGTCCTCCTGTCATGCTTGAAATATTTACTCTTCTAAATGTAAAAAAAAACAATACCAAAAGTAAATCTCATTTTCCCTGTGTCACATGACTGCCTATGGCAGAGAGGGCAGATAATAAGGCCATTGGAAAGCACAATAGGTTAATATGTCTGCTTCCATGAATCAGGAAGTAGAAACTGTGCAGATTTATTTTAGGATTTGTATCAGCTGTAACAAAGAAATAAATTGCTGTTGCATATCTTTTTGAGCAGAGAGGAGGACGTTTTGAGTTCAGGTCCACTTCAAAAATGCTGGTGGTACACTTTACTATACACCTTAAAGTGTACCAGAGATGAAGCATAGTGAAAGTTTCATATATACCTGCGGCTTCCTCCAGCCCCATCATGCCCACGGATCCCTCTCACGCCGCCATCCTCAGCCTTTTCTATCGCTGGTATTGAGTCCGGTAACTTGAGCCAGTCGCGGCCAGTCTGAGCATGCGCAGTGCGTTCTCTACAGCGGAGAATAATACTACGCAGGCGTAGTACTATTTTCTGCCAGAGACGGAGGGAGCGCACTGCGCATGCATAAAACTGTCCGCGACTGGCCAAAGTTATGGGACTCCGTAACAGTGATAGAAGAGGCTGAGGATGGCGGCGTGGGAGGGATCTGTGCGCATGATGGGTTGGAGGAAGCCGCTGTTATGTATAAAACTTTCACTATGCTGCGTCTCTGGTTTCTTTTAAAGGATACCAGACCTGAAAAATAAAATGCAAATGGGTGGAGCGGACATGAGTTAGGTGAAGTCCTGTGCTAAGCCACTGCGGACGATTTCATTAAAAAGTAGGGGGACAGAGTAGAACAGGGGGGAGCGGTGGGCATGAGGACACATGAACACACACACACACACACACACACACACACACACACACACACACACACACACACACACACACACACTGTACACACACACACACACACACACACACACACTGTACACACACACACACACACACACACTGTACACACACACACGGTACACACACACACGGTACACACACACACGGTACACACACACACACACACACGGCAGATACACACACACCCAGCAGACACACACACATCCGGCAGACATAGCTCAGACATCACACACACATACATACATCAGGCAGACACTTCACACACACATGCCATAGTACGTATACACACTGGCTGCATTCATACAAATACAACACCTCTCACACAGCAGCACTGCTTATCTGGTGTCATAAGCTTCAGCTCCCCACGTGCAGTGTGTCTCTCGCTCCTTCTCCCGGGCTGGTGGCATACTCATCATTTTCATGGGGGAGGAGCGCTGGACATTCCTTCGAACACTGATCTGTATCAGTGTTTATGCCAGCTCTGCAGTCGGGGGAGGCAGGGGGCTGCATGCATCTAGCAGAAGGGAGAACCGGCTGTAGCCTTTTTATCATTTGCCTATTTATTTTGCAGGAATGACCTGGTGACTCCCCCCTCTGCCTTAGTGGTACAGTCCACAATAAAAAGAAACCACAAGCAGATACATTGCCGGGGAAATAGATCTCTGTGTGCGCTCCAGCCGTGGCCGCGTCATCACAGGACGCGCATCCCCACCCAGCTCCTGCACTCATGTCGGCAAGCCTCCCGCAATCAAGAACAAGCTTTGGGAGCTTGCCTTTGTTAGGAAGGGAGACACAGAGCAGGACAATGTCGGAGCAGTGGCGGGGATGCGGAAATACAGCAAAAACCGGTATTTCCTAAAAGTGCTTACCGTGATTACCGTGCATTGTAAAACCGTGATATACCGTAATACCGGTAAATCGCGGCAACCCTAGTAACTATAGGCTGTTTTTTAGAACTGATGTAGAGGAGTGCAGTGTATGTTTACACTGGAGACTCTATCCTCTCTCTTTCACAATACTTTTTATCCTTTTAAAATTAATTTTATATCTCAAGGAGAATTATATTAATTAGCAATAAAGCTTTTCTACTCTACATAATATTGGTGGTGACATATACTCATTACAGATCCTGTAAATAACCAATAGCACCTCCTTCAAACATAGTTTTTTGTTGTTGTATTGAAGGAGGGTTAAGGGGACACCCCGGATCCTGAAGGATTGGCAGCAGGAGGAATCCTCCTCCACAAGTTAGGACATTTGGTCAGTGGCGCCCTTCATCTACCTAAGATTTTATTAATGATATCTTTTGTGAATTTTTGGGGAGATTTATTGTGATGACATTTTAATCTACTTTTCTTCACTAGCGGAACATCGGGCTCATGTGAGAAAGGTATTGTCTAAGCTTAGAGAGTATCATCTGTATGCTAAAATTGAGACATAAGTCTTTGAAAGCAATCAGTTTACTTTTCTAGATTATGTAATATCAGATACAGGTCTGACCATGGAGGATAATAAGGTATTGGCTGTGATGGATTGGCCTCATCCAAACAACTTAAAGGCTCTGCAGCATTTCTTGGGTTTCGCTAACTTCTACAGGAAGTTCATTAAAAACTTTTCTTTTAAGGTTGCACTTCTCACTGATCTTACTAAGAAAGGAGCAGATCCTTTCAAGTGGGGTCCATCTGCTGTTTTGGCCTTTCAGGAGCTGAAACAGGCTTTCTGTTCAGCTCCTGTATTGGTCCATCCTGACATCAGTAAATCATTTTTTTGTGGAGGTAGATGCATCTGAGGTTGGTGTTGGGGCAGTGTCATCTGTGCCCTTTTCTCCCGGAAGTTCTCCCCAGCCGAGAAAAATGATGATATCATTAATAGAGAACTTCTAGGGGTTAAACTTGCTCTGGAGGAATGGAGGCATTGGTTAGAAGGTGCTGAAAATCCAGTTATTGTTTATACAGATCATAAAAACCTTGAATACACTGAAAATGCTAAAAGGTAAAATTCCCACTAAGCACGATGGGCTTTGTTCTTTTCTTGGTTTAACTTTATCATCACTTACAAACCTGGTTCAAAAAACATCAAGGCTGATGCCTTGTCTCCTTGTTTTGAAAAGGAAGTCTCAGATATTCGTCCTGTTCCTATGATTTCAAATAAATATATTATCTCTGCTGTTAGGATGTAAGTATACTTGAATTCTAGGCCTCAGGTGCTAAAGTCTAGTAAAGACTTGAGATGCAGGGTCTCTTTAAGTATAGTTTCTCAGAGAGAAATTATGCAGTCATTTACAAGAACATGTTCCTCTAGAAGGACACATAATGGGTTATTAGGTCTAACTGTACCGACAGTTAGACGACGAAACGGTAAACAAAGCCGATATTTGGAAAACATTGCATTCTTTGCATCTAGGTCATAAAGCACTGGTCTATCAGATAATGATGTGGGTCACATGCCCATGCCCGCCAATTGAATTGTAGGCTTAGGGGTATGGCTCGGGTGATGTCAGAATTTAACTCTTTGATGTTCATATAAAATAGGGAGACAGGATGGCAGAGCTGTACTTTACTTCGTCTTCTGCATGCTATCCTGCTCTCTACGCTTTCTAGTTAGAATACTAGCTTCACGTCTGTATGCTGTAAATATATGTGATGTACATAGGATATAGGGAAGACTGTTTATACTCTGAAGAAATCAACATGTAACAAAAGATGCCTGATTGCTGAATAAACCCCTTAAAGGTGAAGGTGGCTGTCTCTCTATCTCCTGTATGCTGTCGCTGCGAGTTGCAGCTCTAATGAGTTGCTGGTGCCGGAGTAAAAAGTGTGTTGTGCTGTTGCCAATAGCAACCAACGTATAGATTCTTACAGTTGCTTGTGAATTATAACCTGATTTGTGTACTCAATTGTCTGAAGTCCAGGGTGCTGCGCCTCAAGGAAAGCCCCTTAACCTGAGACTCCAAGTGTTAAAAAAATTTCATGAAATGAAGTCAGTAGGTCATCCTGGGGAAAAGAAAACCATTGATTTATTAAAAATAAATGTCTGGTGGCCTTCTCTGAGTAAAGATGCAATTGCATTTGTGAAGTGTAATGATCTGGAGGCTATTTCCACAGTCAGCGCACACCAAGTGCGCTGAAACAGATGGAAATCCCCCACAATCACAGAATCAGAGTACCCAGTATATATTTGTAGAGGGGAATTCCAACCAGCAGAGGAACAAGTCCTCTGTACATCCACAGATGCCAGAAAGAAATTGCACGATGAAGCAACACAGAGCAATACAAACAAGGTAGCAACTCAAAAGAGAGCAAGAACAGAGACAGACTGAATGAATGTCTACCAATCTAGTCGCCACCCAGCGATGGTAGACATATCACAAGCGAACAGACTAGAGTGAGAAAGTCAATCGCAAGAGAGGCGATTGCTGTCAGAAACACAAGACTGAGCAAAGACAAAGCAAGAATAGAGTAAAGGAATACACAGCAAATAACCACAATTCGAACGCCAAGAAAAATAACAAATGAACTAACTAAACGCGGTCACCGCACGTTATGCGCAACAGTGACAAAATGTACCAATCCTGACTAACAAATGAACACGAAAAACAAAGACAAACAGATACCGAGAACGCTTGCTAATCGGTTGCCTAACACCAGACAACAGCAAGCGTTTGCTCCAGACAAAACAGACTAAACGATTCACTATTAGCCACCACTGGAGATAGTGTAATCGCAAGTACAGGACAAGACAAAACTAGACAGTACAAATAATACACAAAGCTGACAGCACTAGTAGGAGTGCAAAGTGCACTCCCCAATAATTAACTACACTAGAATATTCAGCTATAAGATACAAAGAGGGTGAGGCTCTAAAGTCAGTCTTCACCAAACAGAACCTATGACGAGCCAGGAATTCTGGGAGGAAGTGACATTTATACTGAAAACCTTCAAAGGAAGCAGACAAGCAGATTGCAAGATAATTGGATACAAATCAGTCAGCCTTGCAAACTGACAAAAAGGCCTCTTTTCCCTGGACTGAACTATGCAACCTGCATAGGAAACCAACAAACTGTCCAGGGAATCAAGGCAAGCAGAGCGGATTCTGACATGAAGTCTTGTTCCATCTGTGCTCGCAGCAAATCCCTGTGTACAGCTCCTCAGGGTACCTTATTACCACTACCCATCCCTGAGAGACCTTGGACCCATATTTCCATGGATTTCATTGTGGATTTACCAGTCTCTCAGGGAAAAACTGTCATCTGGGTAGTGGTGGATAGATACAGCAAAATGGCTCATTTTGTTCCTTTACCCAAACTTCCTTCGGCTAAAGAATTACCAAAAATGTATATTGAAAATATCTTTAGGTTACATGGTATTCCTGAGAATGTGATTTCTGACGGAGTGCAGTTTGTAGCCCAATTCTGGCGAGCTGTTTCATTTTCTTCAGGTTTTTATCCAAAGACGAATGGTCAAACTGAAAGAGTGAATCAATTGCTTGAACAATATTTAAGATGCTTTGTTGCTGGTTGTCAGGAAGAATGGGTTCAATTTTTACCTTTTGCTGAATTTGCCATTATTAACGAGGTTAACAGCTGTACCAAAATGTCTCCATTCCAGGTTGTTAATGGGATGAGTCCTAAATTTAATTCTATTTCTAGTATATCCAATCTTCCTGATGTAGAGGAGCGGAACTCATGTAGTAATCAAGTTTGGAATCAGGTACAGGAGAATATTAAAAGTGCTGTTAATAATCAAAACATTTTTTTCAGATTTACACCGATCTGATGATGAGGAGTTTAGTCCTGGGGATTTAGTGTGGGTTTCTACTTGCCATATTTCTCTTCGTCAACCATCAGCAAAAATGGGTCCTAAGTAGAGATGTAGCGAACGGTTCGCCGGCGAATGGTTCCAGGCGAACGTAGGGGGTTCGCGTTTGCCTGCACCAGGCGAACTTTTGCGGAAGTTTGATTCTCCCCATAATGTACTATGAGTGTCAACTTTGACCCTCTGCATCACAGTCAGCAGGCACATTGTAGCCATTCAGGCTACACTAAGCCCTGGAGCCCCACCCCCCCTTATATAAGGCAGGGTCCGGCGGCCATTACACTCACTCGTGTGGCTGCTAGAAAGAGGAAAGGGACAGCTGCTGCAGACTTTTTCTCCTAGGGACAGATTAGTTAGGTTCTAGGCTGCTTTGCTTGCTCCTGACTGATTATTATTGCTTTTAAAGCACCCATCAACAGCAACAGCTCTTTTCAGAGCTCATCCTGTACATTTTTTTTTCTTAGTGTCAAACTGACACTTTTGTTGCATGCACAGCCTTGCTAATTGATAGTGTGTGTGCCACTGCCAGCAGCCCAGCACATTCAGTGACTACCTGTGTGTGTGACAGGGAGCTGCACATTGTACTACCCAGTACTGCATATACCCCAGTACCTGTTGTGTTTACTTAACCCACCTCATCACTGCATATACCTAGCTTTGTGTTGAGTGAACCCAGCTCACTGCATCTAACTACCTGTTGTGTTGAGTGAACCCACCTGGCCACCTCACTGCATCTAACTACCTGTTGTGTTGAGTGAGAACCCACCTCACTGCATCTTAAGTACCTTTACTGCTCAGTGAACCCAGCTCACTGCATCTTACTACCTGTTGTGTTGAGTGGGAACCCACCTTACTGCATCTTAAGTACCTTTACTGTTCAGTGAACCCAGCTCACTGCATCTAACTACCCAGTACCTGTTGTGTTTACTTAACCCACCTCATCACTGCATATACCTAGCTTTGTATTGAGTGAACCCAGCTCACTGCATCTAACTACTTGTTGTGTTGAGTGAACCCACCTGGCCACCTCACTGCATCTAACTACCTGTTGTGTTGAGTGAGAACCCACCTCACTGCATCTTAAGTACCTTTACTGTTCAGTGAACCCAGCTCACTGCATCTTACTACCTGTTGTGTTGAGTGAGAACTCACCTCACTGCATCTTAAGTACCTTTACTGTTCAGTGAACCCAGCTCACTGCATCGAACTACCTGTTGTGTTGAGTGAACCCACCTGGCCACCTCACTGCATCTAACTACCTGTTGTGTTGAGTGAGAACCCACCTCACTGCATCTTAAGTACCTTTATTGTTCAGTGAACCCAGCTCACTGCATCTAACTACCTGTTGTGTTGAGTGAACCCACCTGGCCACCTCACTGCATCTAACTACCTCTTGTGTTGAGTGAGAACCCCCTCACTGCATCTTAAGTACCTTTACTGTTCAGTGAACCCAGCTCACTGCATCTAACTACCTGTTGTGTTGAGTGAACCCACCTGGCCACCTCACTGCATCTTACTACCTGTTGTGTTGAGTGAGAACCCACCTCACTGCATCTTAAGTACCTTTACTGTTCAGTGAACCCAGCTCACTGCATCTAACTACCCAGTACCTGTTGTGTTTACTTAACCCACCTCATCACTGCATATACCTAGCTGGGATCGGTTGAAAAGGGCGCCCGAGCTGACTGTATGAAAAGGGCGCCGCCATAGACATCAATGTTATTTCTGGAAATATGGGCTACAAGGTGTAGAAAAGGGCGCCCGAGTTTTGATATAGGCTACAAGCAGGCTCCCCTTTGTAGCCCATATTTTTTCGGCTACAAGGTTTTCGGCTACAGTAGGGCGCCCCTTTGTAGCCCATATTTTTTTCGGCTACAAGGTTTTCGGCTACAGCAAGGTGCCCCTTTGTAGCCCATATTATTGCCTTTTTTTGTAGCCTATGCTTTTATATGGGCTACAAGTGCTGGAAGCCAAATTATTTCATTCCCCCACTATCCATGGCGGCCTGGAGGGGGAATAGTAATTTACACATCCCGGAGTTTTTTTGTAGCCTATGTTTTTATATGGGCTACAAGTGCTGGAAGCCGAATTATTTCATTCCCCCACTATCCATGGTGGCCTGGAGGGGGAATAGTAATTTACACATCCTGGAGTTTTTTTGTAGCCTATGTTTTTATATGGGCTACAAGTGCTGGAAGCCGAATTATTTCATTCCCCCACTATCCATGGCGCCCTGGAGGGGGAATAGTAATTTACACATCCCGGAGTTTTTTTGTAGCCTATGTTTTTATATGGGCTACAAGTGCTGGAAGCCGAATTATTTCATTCCCCCACTATCCATGGCGCCCTGGAGGGGGAATAGTAATTTACACATCCCAGAGTTTTTTTGCAGCCGAAGTTTTTATATGGGCTACACCAGGCGCCTTTTTTTTTATGTAGCCGAAGTTTTTATATGGGCTACACCAGGCGCCTTTTTTTGTAGCCGAAGTTTATATGGGCTACACCAGGCGCCTTTTTTGTAGCCGAAGTTGCTATATATGGGCTCCACCAGGCGCCCTTTTTTACCGGCGCCCTTTTCATGTAGACCCACCTAGCTTTGTGTTGAGTGAACCCAGCTCACTGCATCTAACTACCTGTTGTGTTGAGTAAACCCATCTGGCCACCTCACTGCATCTAACTACCTGTTGTGTTGAGTGAGAACCCACCTCACTGTGTCTTAAGTACCTTTACTGTTCAGTGAACCCAGCTCACTGCATCTAACTACCTGTTGTGTTGAGTGAGAACCCATCTCACTGCATCTTAAGTACCTTTACTGTTCAGTGAACCCAGCTCACTGCATCTTACTACCTGTTGTGTTGAGTGAGAACCCACCTCACTGCATCTTAAGTACCTTTACTGTTCAGTGAACCCAGCTCACTGCATCTAACTACCTGTTGTGTTGAGTGAACCCACCTGGCCACCTCACTGCATCTAACTACCTGTTGTGTTGAGTGAGAACCCATCTCACTGCATCTTAAGTACCTTTACTGTTCAGTGAACACAGCTCACTGCATCTTACTACCTGTTGTGTTGAGTGAGAACCCACCTCACTGCATCTTAAGTACCTTTACTGTTCAGTGAACCCAGCTCACTGCATCTAGCTACCTGTTGTGTTGAGTGAACCCACCTCACTGCATATACCTAGCATCCCCCCGAGATGGACAAAATGGAAAAAACCAGGTAGAGAAAGAGGTAGAGGCAGACCCAGAGGAAGGCCACCAGGCACCGGCAGGTCTGTGGCTGTGCGAGGTGGTGTTGATGTGATTTCGTGCGGACCTGGCCCAAAATACAGTGCTCAGAAGAAGGCACGTGCCATCACTTCCCAAAATCGTGAGGAGGTGATTGAGTATTTAACACAGAACACCTCATCTCCCGCAGCCACCAGCACTACAACAAGCACCACATCCGCTGCATTTGACACTTTGCAGGAGTTACTTGGTGGTGGTGAAATCACTGATTCCCAGCCACTACTGCAACAACAACAAGAAGGTGCAGGTACACCACCTCATACGTCTGAGTTAGGTGGCGATTGTATGGACGTAACGTGTGTGGATGGGGATGATGGACCACCTGAAGTTGGTGCAGTTGAGGAGGTGTCTGAGGAAAGCGCAGCTGGCCAGGAGGATTATGATGACGATTATACGGATACCACATATGTTCCCGGTAGAGGAGATGACCAGGGGGACAGTTCAGAGGAGGAGTCAGAGAGGAGTAGGAGGAGACGACTTCATGATAGAAGCAGAGGGAGCTCGTCCTCAGAAACAGCTGGGGGCAGTGTCCGGCACCATGTATCGCCAGCTATGGCCAGCCAGCCAACATGCCCTTCAACGTCAGCTGCTGATTCCACCGTAGCGCCATCACCCCAGGGGGGCTCAGCGGTTTGGAAATTTTTTCACGTGTGTGTCTCAGATCGGAGCAAAGCCATCTGTTGTCTCTGCTAGCAACAATTGAGCCGTGGAAAGGCCAACTCTCATGTAGGGACAAGTGCCTTATGAAGGCACCTGGAGAGAAGGCACAAACAGCTATGGCAAGAACACCTGAGAAAAAGCAGCACCCCTCAAAAGACAAGCCACCCTCCTTCTCCTCTTCCTCCTTCAGGTGCATCATCTTCATCCACTTTCTCCCTTGCACCTTCACAGCCACCCTCCTCCACACCGCCTCTTCCCTTCAGCGGTTCCTTCTCCTCTGCCCACAGCAGTACCCAGCTGTCTGTGAAGGAAGTATTTGAGCGTAAGAAGCAAATGTCTGCCAGTCACCCTCTTGCCCGGCGTCTGACAGCTGGCGTGGCGGAACTATTAGCTCGCCAGCTATTACCATACAAGCTGGTGGAGTCGGAGGCTTTCCGTAAGTTTGTGGCCATTGGTACACCACAGTGGAAGATACCAGGCCACAATTATTTTTCACAAAAGGCCATACGCAAACTGTACTGTGCAGTTGAGAGGCAAGTGGTGTCAACTCTGGAACACAGCGTTGGGTCAAGGGTCCACCTGACCACGGATGCCAAGCACGGGCAGGGCCACTACATTACATACACAGCCCATTGGGTCAACCTGGTGACCGATGGCAGCAAGCAGGGAGTACGTGGCTGCGCAGTGGACCGACTTGTCACACCTCCACGGCTTGCAGGCAGGCCTTCAGCCAACTCCTCTCCACCTGCTACCTCCGCTTCGCTGTCGTCATCCTCCTCCTCCTCCTTGGCTGGTGCTGCGATCTCCTCTCCAGCTACACAGCCCCAGCACCCCAGGGCCTATGCTGCATGCCAGGTACGGCGGTGTCACGCAGTGTTAGACATGTCTTGCCTGAAAGCGGAGAGTCACACTGGAGCAGCTCTCCTGGCTGCTCTTAACAAACAGGTGGAGCAATGGCTGACCCCGCACAAGCTTGAGATCGGCAATGTGGTGTGTGACAACGGCAGCAATCTCATTGCTGCGTTGAATTTGGGAAAGCTGACACACATACCCTGCATGGCACATGTGCTGAAACTGGTCGTGCAAAGATTTGTGTCCAAGTACCCAGGCTTAGAGGACGTCCTGAAGCAGGGCAGGAAGTTATGTGGGCATTTCAGGCGCTCTTACAAGGCCATGGCACGCTTTGCGGACATTCAGTGTAGAAACAACTTGCCGGTGAGACGCCTGATTTGCGATAGCCCGACTCGCTTGAATTCCACCCTGCTGATGTTCTCTCGCCTGCTAGACCAGGAGAAAGCCGTCACCCAGTACCTGTATCATTACAGTACAAGGACACAATCTGGGAGGATGGGGATGTTGTGGCCCAACAACTGGACACTGATGCGAAATGCATGCAGGGTCATGGAGCCCTTTGAGGAGGTGACCAAACTGGTGAGTCGCGATGAGGGCACCATTAGCGACTTGATGCCCTACGCCTACTTCCTGTCCTGGAGCGTGCCGTGCGTAGAGTGGTGGATACAGCTGTGGAGGAGCGTGAACGAGAAGAGTTACGGCAGCAGGAGTCGTGGGAGCCATTTACACCCGAACCCGATGTTCCCACAACACCTGTGGCAGCACAGAGGGGGGAGGAGGAGGAGGAAGAAGAGGAGTCGTGTGGGGAAGGAGAGGAGTCAAACTCTGATGATGGTGATGATGAGGAAGGTGTTTCTGTGGAGGAGAAAGAGGCGGCGGAAGAAGAACAACCGCGGCAGCCGTCACATTCGGCTTCTGCTGCTCCACGTTCCTGTGGTATTGTTCGTGGCTGGGGGGAGGAAGAGGAGTTGTGTCCCGTCACTGAGGAAGAGCAAGAGGAGATGGAGAGTACGTCTGCATCCAGCTTTGTGCAGATGTCCTCTTTCATGTTGTCCAGCCTGTTGAGGGACCCCCGTACTAAAAAACTCAAGTCGAATGACCTGTACTGGGTGGCCACACTACTAGACCCTCAGTACAGGCACAAAGTGGCGGTGTTAACAACTCAACAGAAGGCGGAAAGGATGCAGCACTTGCAGAACAAGCTGTCGGTGATGCTTTACAATGCGTTTAAGGGTGATGTGACTGCACAACGCAATCAAGGTACCACTGGCCGTAACCCTCCTCCTCCAAAGTCCATGCAGGCAAGGACAGGACGCTCCAGCGATCTCAGGGTGATGTCGGACATGCGGATGTTCTTTAGTCCAACTCCTCACCATAGTCCTTCCGGATCCACCCTCCACCAACGCCTGGACCGGCAGGTAGCCGACTACCTGGCCTTGAGTGTGGATGTAGACACTGCGAAAAGCGACGCTGAACCCTTGGACTACTGGTTGCGCAGGCTTGACCTGTGGTCAGAGCTGTCCCAATTTGCCATACAACTTCTGTCTTGCCCTGCCGCAAGCGTCCTGTCAGAAAGGACCTTCAGTGCAGCTGGAGGCATAGTTACTGAGAAGAGAAGTCGCCTAAGTCACGACAGTGTTCAGTACCTGACCTTTATCAAAATGAATGAGGAATGGATCCCGGAGGGCTACTGCACGACCGAAGACTAAGTTAGTCCCCACACACAGCATCTCTGCCTGCAGGCCGCTTGCCTTCTCCGCCACCACCAACAGGGTCCAGGACTGTAGGCGGATTCCTGAATTTTTAAGGCCGCTGCTAGCAGCGGCCGCTACACTAATTTTTCTGGTGCATGTACATGCCTGCCTAATTTTGCTGGCTGCACTGCGGGCGGCTGCAACAAAAAAACAAAAGGCATGTACATGTGCCCATCGCCCCTTCGTGATCATTACCTTGCCGTGGTGAAGGGGCTTGCGTATCACAATGAAGCAATGACCGCTGGCTATTTGAGTGTCTCGGGTGGGGGTGGCACACAAAAGATAATAAGGTCGTTGCTTCGTTGTGGTCAGACCAAATTTGATCAGCTGGACAGTCACTGTTGTTCTATCATTGAGCTACCACAGCCCGGCGACCATATGGGCTTGAAAAACGCCACAGCCTACACTCTGGCCACGGTGCGCACCACTCCAGCACGGCCATCACTACGCAAACAGCTGTTTGCGGTGCGTTACACAGTGAGTTTGGTGTGTCAGTGTGAAGCAGAACTCTAATTACACTCCCTGATTGATGTATACCCATGCAACATGTTTGAAAGCACGTTAGGCCTGCAATTTAGCATTCAATGTGATTTCTGCCCTTAAAACGCTGCTTTGCGTCAAATCCAGATTTTTCCCCGGGACTTTGGGCATGTATCCCACTCAGCCATGCCCCACTCCAGGTGTTAGACCCCTTGAAACATCTTTTCCATCACTTTTGTGGCCAGCATAATTTTTTCTATTTTTTAAAGTTCGCCTCCCCATTAAAGTCTATTGCGGTTCGCGAACTTTTCCGCGAACCGAACCTTCCGCAAAGCAAACCGAAAATCGGATGTTCGCGACATCTCTAGTCCTAAGTTCATTGGCCCATATCCCATTTTCAGGGCCGGCGCTACCATAGAGGCAAAGGAGGCAGCTGACCCAGGGCCCCAGAGCTTGTAGGGTCCCCCAGTGGCTACAAGAGGAAAAAAAAATTTCAAATCGACCTTATAGTTTTTGAGAAAATCGATTTTAACCACTTGAGGACCCACCCTTTACCCCCCCTTAAGGACCAGCGCTGTTTCAGCTGATCTGTGCTGGGTGGGCTCTGCAGCCCCCAGCACAGATCAGCGTGCAGGCAGAGCGACCAGATCGCCCCCCTTTTTTCCCCACTAGGGGGATGATGTGCTGGGGGGGTCTAATCGCTCCTGCCTGCCTGGTGTTGCGGGGGGGGGGGGCACCTCAAAGCCCCCCTCCGCGGCGAAATCCTCCCCCTCCCTCTCCTACCTGTCCCCCCCTGGAGATCCGGGCTGCACAGGACGCTATCCGTCCTGTGCAGCCAGTGACAGGCTGTCTCCTGTCACATGGCGGCGATCCCCGGCCGCTGATTGGCCGGGGATCGCCGATCTGCCTTACGGCACTGCTGCGCAGCAGCGCCGTACAATGTAAACAAAGCGGATTATTTCCGCTTGTGTTTACATTTAGCCTGCGAGCCGCCATTGGCGGCCCGCAGGCTATTCACGGAGCCCCCCGCCGTGAATTGACAGGAAGCAGCCGCTCGCACGAGCGGCTGCTTCCTGATTAATCAGCCTGCAGCTGGCGACGCAATACTGCGTCGCTGGTCCTGCAGCTGCCACTTTGCCGACGCACGGTATAAGCGTGCGGTCGGCAAGTGGTTAATGTTTCAAAGGAAAAAAAATACACATTTAACAACCAGCCGACTTTAATGGTTAATAGCAAATCCACCTTAAATGCTAGAAACCCCAAATTTGCAGGATATGTCAAGGAGATCATTGGGAATAAGAAGAAAAAACAATTTTTCAAAAAGACCTTATAGTTTTTGAGAAAATCGATTTTAAAGTTTCGAAGGAAAAAAGTATACTTTTAAATGCGGTAAATGTCACTTTTAGTACCTAATGGTAGTGTAATTTTACATGTATCACAAGAAAGAGCAATACATTTCCTGGCGGGGTTTCTAGGGGGTCCATACGCAGCCGCAACGCTTTGGCCAGGGATCGCTATACAGCCGCAATATGGCCACAATACAATACAATAACATTTCTATAGCTCTTTTCTCCCATAGGACTCAAAGCGCTTAGGCTCTCTCAGATTCAGTAATTGGTAGTAGGATGAAGTATTCAAACAACAAAAGTTATATTTCTGCAAATGCCAAACTGAACAGGTGGGTTTTCAGTCTGGATTTAAACACGTCCAGGGATGGAGCTGTCCTGATCTGTTGAGGTAAGGATTTCCAAAACGTAGGGGCAGCATGACAGAAGGCTCTGGGACCAAAAGATTCCAAGTGGACTCTGGGTATGACTAGATTATTAGAACCTGTGGATCTGAGAATGCGGGGATTACTACGTAGCTGCAACATATCTTTCATGTATCCAGGGCCTAGATTATTCAGGGATTTAAATGTCAGTAGGCCGATCTTGAATAGGACCCTCCATTCTATAGGTAGCCAGTGAAGGGAGTGCAGGACTGGCGTTATGTGGCAGTGACGGGGTTGGTTGGTTAGCAGTCTGGCAGCAGTATTCTGTATCAGCAGTAGGCAGTACAAGACCTTTTTTGGAAGGCCAGTGTAGAGAGCATTACAGTAGTCCAGTCGGGATGTGATGAAGGCATGGACTAAGGTTTGCAGGTTGGCAGATCTTCTGGGGGGATGAGGTGCTTGATTTTTTTTTTTTTTTTATTCCCTGGCATTTTTTTCCTATTTTCCCAATTTTGTTTTATGTTTAGAGTGTGGGATTTTTTTTTTTTTTAATTATGTGGGGTCCCCCCTCCTGAAACTTTTTAACCCCTTGTCCCCCATGCAGGCTGGGGTAGCCAGAATGTGGAGCTCCGACCGATTGGGGCTTCAAACCCTGACTATACCAGCTGCAAAAAAGGTCCCTTAATGCCAATTTTTGCTCCGGGGTATCTGTTGGGGGGGCCCCCAGGTTTATTTTGCCCTAGGGCCCCAATGTTGCTTAAACCGGCCCTGCCCATTTTGGAGAAAATTAATAAGGTAACCTACAGGCTTAAGCTACCCACTTCTATGAGAGGTGTTGATTCATTTAATTTCATGTTTCTTTATTTAATTCTGCTGCCAATTTTGATCCTTCAGATACTCCTGCTGCACCTCCTGCACCTATTGAAAGAATATGAAGTTGAGAAAATTCTTGATTCTCCATTTGCTTGTAATTCTCTTCAGTTCCTTATTGACTGGAAAGGGTATGGACCAGAGGAAAGATCTTGGGTTTCTGCCAAGCAAGTTCATGCTGATTTAGCTGTTAGAGAATTTTATTCCAAACATCCTGACAAACCTTGCTTGGAGTGTTCTGAGTCCACTCCTAGGGGAGGGGGTACTGTAAGGAACTTATCTGATCCTGCTGTCATTCTCGCCAAGAGCCGGGTTACGGCCTCCACTTCCGGGTCTTGGCACTTGTTCCCCGCCGATGACGCATAGGCTAGGATGCAGGACGCACTTCCTGATAGGCAGAGATTGCGTTCACAGTACGCTCTCCGCTAAGGTAAACAGTAGTCAGCTGACATCTTGATCAGCTCACAGCGCAGTGTCAGCTAATTTCCTATAGCGGACACTTAGGTAGGATTGATCTGATGTTTGATTGGATGTGCGGAGAGTGGCTGGCCACTGATTGGTTAAATGAAGTATTTAAACTTAGTGAGTGTTCCCAGTCATCGCCCGTGATAGCATAGCTGTGGCTAGTTGCTGGGTGCTCACTCGTACTGATTATTATTACTGTTCTCTGGATATTGATCCTTGGCTTGTTCTTGACCACTCTTGTCTGCTGCCTGAACCGACCCTTGCTTGTTACCTGGATACTCCGACAGACCGCTTGCTGCCTGTCATTAGACTCCTGATTGCCGCCAGTGTGGGCCTCATTCACATCACTAAGGTATTACTACAGTCTGATATTTGTGTGCCTCTGAACTTTGATGGACTTGCTTCAGTGGGGTTCTCTACTTCAGTTTGTATGCCTTGCACGTTAAGACCTGGGGGTAACCGTTGTCAGAAGACATAGTCAGTGTGCTGTTCATGCAGGGGCTTATCTATAGGTTAAGACTGTGGGCCTGGCTCAGAGCTACAGGACTAGATTGGGGCATAGGAACTGATTGTGGACATAACCTGTCAAGCCTTACAAATAAATTGCTAGGTACTTAATGTGCCCTTTATTACTTTACAACTTATGAATCATATCTTATGCTCTACTCCACTGATTCACTAAGGGAGATGAGAATATTTGTTTACTAATATAAATAAAAACAACAGTTAAATGGAACCTGTAGTGGGAGGTATAAGGAGGCTGCCATATTTATTTCCTTTTAAAGGGAATCTGAAGTGAAAAGGAACTTATGATATAATGTGTATGTGTAGTACAGCCAAGAAATAGAACATTAGTAGCACAGAAACCAGTCTCATATTGTTTGCTGTACAAGAAAAGTTAAAAAGCTTCACTTGTTATCTATCCAAAAGAGCTTCTCTGAGCTCTCTGACTAGTTTTATCAGCTTCAGTGCTATTATCCGAGGCGTTTAAAGAGAAACTCTGACCAAGAATTGAACTTTATCCCAATCAGTAGCTGATACCCCCTTTTACATGAGACATCTATTCATTTTCACAAACAGACCATCAGGGGGCACTGTATGGCTGATATTGTGGTGAAACCCCTCCCACAAAGAAATTCTGAGTACATACTCTTGGCAGTTTCCTGTCTGTGAACCCTGTTGCATTGTGGGAAATAGCTGTTTACTGCTGTTTCCAACTGCCAAAACAGCAAGCAGCAGCTACATCACTTGCCAGCAGTAAAAATGTCACCATGTGATAAATGTCAGTATATAAATCAGGGATTTAAAATAGTTTACAATGGGCAAACACTGACTAAATCATTTATACATAATTATTGTAAAACTGAAGCACTTTTTTATTACATTATTTTCACTGGAGTTCCTCTTTAAGATAAAATGTTTACTGCAGGAAAGTTTAAAGTGTCATTAGCCTGCTCTGTTTCATAGTTTAAAATACAGTGTGGTTTGTAAATTGAAAATATAATAGAATGATGCAAGGGGCACTGCTGCACGTAAAAGGGGAGCCCTAACATTCTTGGCCTAGGGGATGGCAAAGTATAAATCCGGCCTTGTCTAAATCACACACCTGAAACAAGCATGAAGCTAATCTTGTCAGAAACATTTGATCTGCATGTTTTTTCAGGGTCTATGGCTAGAAGTATTAGATGGAGGCAAAGGAGCGGCAGGACAGCCAGGCATTGTGTACTGTTTAAAAGAAAATGAATATGTTAGCCTCCATATCCCTCTCACTTCAGATTCCCTTTAAATAAAAATCTCCTAAGGTATCATACTGGGGCCGGGGGCACTTATACCTGACTACCTATACGGGGGGCGTAGTATGGGTTTGCAAGGTTCACGGCACCAAATAATTAAAATGTATCAGCTGACTTTATAGTCAGCTCTCTGATTGCAGCAACTGATTATACAAACGTGTGTACAAATGCATAATTAGTGTCATGCATCAGAAATATGTAAGTCGTGTACAACCATGGGATGTGTTCTGTTGCTATGAGGAAGGGAGGATTTAAACTGTGCCAAAGACATACTAATGCTTATGGGCCTAAAAAAATAAAATCTCCAACAGAACCACATTCAAAATAATTTATTAGCGCTAAACAGAAGACATATGGTGGTTGTAACACCGCGACAGCCCAGTTTTTTTTAGTACACATCCTTTCTAAAGCTGTGGACACACAATCTGATTTTTGTTTTGCAAGATTTGGCTCTAGAGCAGGGATGTCAAGCCGATCCTTTGGGGGCCAGGTCCTCACACATTTTTGACACACCTCAAATGAATTGATGGGACTGAATCAAGAAAGGTGTGGTCCATAAGGTAGAACACATTTCTCCAGTCCATCCTAAACATTGGCATAAATCTGGCTCTCTGGGCCTGGAGTTCGACACCTGTACTCTAGACAGTAGCAGAGCCTTTCCGACTCTAGCACACATAGCTCATAAGAAGACATAGCGTGCCAATCCAACATTTTTGCATTTATTATGGTCCTAGAAAAGGTATACTTAACCACTTCAGGTTCTGGGGGTTTTACCCCTTAAAGTGTACCAGAGACGACAAATCTAATACATACCTGGGACTTCTGTGCGATAAATATAAAACTTTCTCTTTAACCATTACACCATCCACCATGTAGCTTACCATTATCGACAGCCTGTGTGTCTGTAGCAATTGCAAGCGATTGCTAGGGCGCACTGTTTGGGGACCCCAGTGCTGTATAGATGCATTGCTAGGCAACAAAATTTTACTGCGTCTATACACCGCTGGGTCCTCTGTCGCCATGGTGATCGCATCTGATCACTATGGGTGGCAGCCATTACAGGTGTGTACAAGTCTTAAGACCACGTACTGGTGAAACCAAGAGGTTAATTAGTTTGGTAGGGGTTAAAACTTTACACTAAAATAACTTTATTTTCTTATATTACACTGTCACTTTAATTTAATAAAAAATCCTTTTTCCCCCCCTGTAGCTTTATGTAAATGACTGCTGCTAGCAGCAACAATTCACAATGGGATTAGTGCAGTGTCAGGGCTCCTCAGTTTATTTTCTTTTTTAAACACATTTTTTTGTCTTGTTAATCATTCACTTTGAAAAACCACTTAAGCCATATTAGGTAAAATGAGCTGTACTCACCTGGGGCTCTCTCCAGCCCCTTGCAGCCGACTGTCCCATGCCGACCGCTCTGCTCTCCGCCGCTGTCCGGGTCTCGCTCTTCAGGCCGACCGCGCGGTCGGCCTTACTGCGGCTACGTGAAGCGCCGCTGTTAATCACGGCCATGTGGGCCGCGGCGAACTGCGCAGGCATTCTGCGCCTGCGCAGTTCGCCATGGCCCACGTGCCCGTGATTGAAAGCGGCGCTTCACGCAGCCGCAGTAAGGCCCACCCCGCGGTCGGCCTAAAGAATGAGAATGGAGACCCGGACAGCAGCGGGGAGCAGAGCAGTCGGCATGGGACAGTCGGCTGCAAGGGGCTGGAGAGAGCCCCAGGTGAGTACAGCTCATTTTACCAAATTTGGCTGATAACTCCTTTAAGTGGTTTTTGAAGGTGAATGATTAACAAGACAAAAAAAGTGTTTAAACAAGAAATTAAACTGAGGAGCCCTGACACTGGTATATTTTAAGGGGTATTAAACTAAACATAATTAACCACTTCTGGACCTTGATGATTATAATCTACGCCCTGTTTTGATCCTGTTATACCTGCCAGTGCGTAGATTTCAATCATCCTGCCGCACGCTCCTGCCGCTACCGCAGTTCGTGTCACTCTCTCCTCGCCGCACATCACTCGGTGTGATAGCAGAGCTGTGTGAGCCGGTCAAGAGCTGCTTTCATTGGCTCCTTGCCCTGTCATCACTGTAAGCCAATCCCATTGGCTTACATTGATGGACAGCGTCAGGAGCCAATGAAAGTGGCTCCTGAACTGCTCACATAGCTCTTCCGTCATATCGACAACAGAGAGAGGGGCCCACGGGATGGAGGAGCGGCATGACCACCGGGAGTGGCGGTCATGTGTCGTGATTTGTCGGTAGGCGCCGTTCTTTGGTACCAACAGTCTCTGGTCCTTAAGGGGGCTGAGACTGCTGGTATGGAAGTGGTTAAAATATATATAAATCATTATCTCCCCCAATAATTCATTATTACACAGTCAGTAGAATGTACCTAATCTGTAGTACCTTTTTTTCAAAGTCGAAAAAGAAAAAGTAGTTTCTTCAGCAATTGGGATTTTGGGAGCAAATGTGATTCTTGGAGCGATTTTGGAGCAATTGCAATTATTGGAACGATTGCAGTTTGTAGATCAAATTTGATTTTGGATCAATTTTAGAGAAATTTTGGAGCAATTGCATTTTTCATGCAGTAGTGAGATCAAGATGGATGCTCACTGGATGCTCACCCAGGATGAATATAAAGACAAGAGAAGTATTTACCATGGTGCCAGGTAGGACACAGGAAAAGGTGTTACAGGTACAGTACATTTATTGTATTGAGGGTTTAATCACGCTTCAAACATACCACTAACATTTCCCTGTGGTTCACTTGCCTGGACTAAAGGGAATCCTTATTGGCAATCTAAAATAAACCAAGTCTGAAATTTATAGTTAATACAATGTCGAGGTCGGGGGTGAGTCTATCCCATTTCACATGCAATAATTTTGAGAGTTGATAAAGGATTTTTGGGTAAAGCGGATTTCATCCTTCATTCTTACTATACAGTATATACATTAAATATCTTTTTTATTTTACTAGTGTTTGAAGGAAAGGGGGAGGGGATATTCCGTGCTATATATCACCAAGGAAGATGTCAAACTTTCAGAAACACACATTATTATTATCAATCTTGGTCCAGTATTGTGCCAGCTATCACAAAGGATGGGAAAAGGCCATTATGTTCTTATCATTTGTATATTGGTATAATTAACAATGTGATGGCTTTAACCGGAATGATGAAGGTCTCAGTGCAGAACCTAATTACCAGTCATCTGACCCTTCCAGTATCATTACTTGTTTTTTCTCCCAATCTAAGCACTAATTATCCATATATCAGTTCATAGGGGGACTTATAGCCAGTTCATTTTCTTACATATGTATAAAAGCACAAACTAAATGGAAATAGAAATAAATCAGGACAGTTGCAAGAAAATAAAGTAACTATTGCCTCAGGAACCATTCAAGTTTCAGGTGTAAACAAACGAAGTGTTCTGATTTGTTACTCTAGAAACCGTTTCACTTTTGCTTAATTTTCCTTTGCACCTGACTTGATAATCCACTATGAAAGGGATGTAGATCAGATCAGTTCATTAGTATATTTAGTAGTGGAGACACTCACTTACAAATTTATAAGATAGTTAAAAGAAGAGGTATAGTTTGCTTATCTCTCCTGCAGAAAATAAAGCTGTCAATATAGCAAATATAACTCAAATGGAGTGTCAAGAGTTTATTGCGCAAAGGTAGGATCAGACTGCGCTTTTCTTGGGCATTTCCCCCCTTCATCAAATCAGTTAAACCACAAAAAAAAGACTTGAGCACCTTAACCCTACCTGACCCCAGGGCCGCCATCAGAAATTTTGGGGCCCCTCACGCATCACCAGGCCTGGGCCCCCCTCCCTGGACACACCCACTAGTTGCTGGGCCCACCCACTGGTTGCTGTGCACGCCCACTAGCCACCCCAACCCCGTGTCTGTGCGCGAAGTGTGCGAAGTGTGCTGCGGCGAAAATGTGCATGGCTCTGACACTGAAGAAAGCAGCATGCACAGTGTGATGCGGCAAAAAGTGGGTGTGACCATGGCATGTTGTGGGTGGGGCCAAATACTAGCAAAATACAGGTAGTCCCCGGTTAACAAATGAGATAGGGACTTGTAGGACTGTTCTTATCCTTTATCCGTTCTCTTTTGTCCCCCTCTTTTGTTCCTGTGCCTCTTTTGTCCAGCCCCTTATAGGTAGCCAGGTATAGGTGGTGGCCCAGTGTAGGTAGCCTGTAGCCAGATATAGGTGGTGCCCCAGTGTAGATAGCCTGTAGCCAGATATAGGTGGTGCCCCAGTATAGAAAGTCCGCTGTAGCGGGCTCACTTATCTGCTCCCCACATTCAAGCGCTGATGTCACTCTTCTCTCAGTGCTGGAATGCGGTGTGCTGATTAGTGAGCCATAGGCTCACAGCCAGCACATGTGGCCCTTCCAGCGCTTTGGGGGGCCCAGGGCCCTCAGAAGCCCTGGACCCCTAACTGCAGTGTCAGTCCCCCCCCCCCCCCTGATGGATGCCCTGCCTGACCCTACCTTTGTGCAATATACTCTAGAAACTTAATTGAGTTAAATTTGCTGCATTTGCAGCTTAATGTTCTTTATGTTAATACCTTTCCATTTTGAACATTTTTTAACTATTTCATATATTTTTGGATGCCTCCCACTCTAACTATTTAACTTATTACACCTCTTTTGGAAGGTTGTATTTTTATAGTAGTTCTTACCACAGGACCTACCTAATCACTGGGAGTGCAACCTCAGAAGATCTTTGCAAGCCCGAACGGGAGCATGAATTCCTCTGTAAATGTTATCAGTGGTTGCCACCAGAAATTTGTGAGTGAATATCTGTATACATATACATCTATCCTGCTGTGTAAACATATAGCACTATTGGCTCCTGGTGTTTTGTTTCTCTCCTTTGTCTTCCCAGTCCAAGACTCACTTTGCAACACTCCCTGCCAGGTTCATTATTATGTCATATCAGATTGGTGCTGCAGTACAGCTATTCTATGGCAAAATGCATTGCTAAGTTATAGGTGTGGCTTTAAGGCTATTGTACAGTTGAAATGCTACAACAGGTTAGTAGTGGTAGTGTAGTAGTGGTAGTGCCTTCATGGAGTGGGGCATAATTCTGGTTGCCGCACTCTGCCCACATGAAGCTTTTGCCTTTAGCAGTACATTAAAAAACAAAAAAAAAAAAACAGGTTATCTGTGGTAGGAGCTTCAAATGGATGCAGCATTTTGGCTAGGGGCATCTGCAACTAAAGAGGATGGTAAGTAATGAGCATTAGGAGGTTTAGTGTTAGGAAAGAGAGAGTAAAGAGAGAATAGTTTTTATAGTTAGGAGGGTAGGGCTTAAGTGATTTCATTGGGGGAAGGTTAAGGTTAGGCTTCACAAAGAGGTTTACATTAGGATGAGAGATGAAACGCTCGGATTAGTCATCAGAAGATGTATGTTAGGCAATAAATGTGTGATTTCATGATTTTATGATAGTGAATACTGGGCAGCATGGTGATGTGGAGAGAACTCTCAACACTATCCGCATCAAGTGTGTTCTCAAAGTGTTTGTTTAGGTTTTCTCTTGGTACTCCATTTTCCTCCCATGTCTCAAAAATCAGACAGACAGATTAATTGGCCATGCTTTCTCGATCCTCTTCTTGGATCAAAATAGACAAAATCAAAATAATCTGGCTAGATTCCCTTTATTAATGTAGAGGCACATTCTACATTTTACTGGATATACAAGTATAAGGCAAAGTGGATGCTATGCAGAGTCTTATTCAAGTATTCATGTATCTAGATAAGTTGGCAAGATACAGGCCTTCAAGTGTACCTGAGATGGCAGATTACCAATAAAAAATACATACCTGGGGCTTCCTCCAGCCCTCTCCAACCTGATCACTCCCACAGCGTCCTCTTCTCCCTCTCCGTTCACCCACAATTGGCACCGGAAAGTCCTCCAGTGCCACTTTGAATTGGCTAATATGTAAACCAAGATTTGTGCCCCAACAATCTCAGTTTATATGTATATTTGATATCAATCAATCCAGAATATTGTACTCAGACAGAACCAATTTCTGAAACTTACATGGGACTAGGAGAACTATGTGTCTGACCACTGAACATTTTCTATCTCACTAGCTCACCGATTTATTTATAAATGAGATGGGTGATTTATTGCACCAGCGGTTTTCTGGCTGCATGGGTATGTCTGAGAATGAGTCTGTTCCTCCAATCCTAGGTCACAGCCTTTGTAAATGAAATTCCTCTGCTTTTTTTTAATAATTCATTACTGTCTTTAGTTTGCGAGCAGATGTTATGGAGTTGCATAGACTGGGTTATCTATGAATAATAGAATGTTTGTTATGTCTGTGTCTATTCGGATATAACATGATCACTGTATTCATATTTTAAATAGCTAGCCACAGTACTACTTTCAGAAGCACAATGGCATAAATTAATCATGTCCAAAATAGACCACATATACTAATGTGTATATTATGTTCATTTACCAGTATGCCTGTGTGCATGCAGCAAATGTGTGTGTGTGTGTATATATATATATATATATATATATATATATATATATATATATATATATATATATATATATATATATATATATATATATATATATATATATATATATATATTGCACACCGTATATATTTACACAAGGAATTACCAATTTTATGTACAAAGCTTTTTTCACTGTTATGAATAAGCTACCCATATTCATTAGCTGTATTAGAATTAATTAATGCAAGTGTCATATAATTGACCAAAAACAGTGAAGAACAAGGGGGAAAAGAAGAAGCAAAACATGTACAGAGGACAGATAACCAGTTTATCTCCTTTGCACACTTTTATAAATAGATCATGGATTTATAACAAATGCAGGTTTTCAGTAAGGCAGCCAATTCCTATCTCCCTTAATTCTTCCTCCTGTAGTTAAATGTCTTCTTCACCTATCCTTTACTACACTAGAGTAGTAATAGGGAAGGCAAAAGTTGCGACCACACGGGATCAGCCACTGTATCATCTCTAAATGAGTGTTCTGGTGATAATTATTACTGTTAAGCGCACTTTTGCCTAGTGGTATCCGACCATCAATAAACTGGTTCCCACTCCATACACAGGGATCTTTTACCACTGCCATCTTTGGGAAGTAAGTAAGTTCTTCTGGAGGAGGGCACAATGTAGATTTTGCACTGAGGCCCATGGCTTTGTATCTTGCGACTATCTTTTTGTCATCCTCATTGAAAAGGGCGGTCACAACACCAGTTCTTCGACAAAACTCTCTCTACATTCATCAGCCCTTTCTAGTTGCTGCCCTGTTTTGTCCTCCTCACTCCCCCTTTTACAATAAGTAGACTATCTACCCACTAACTATCTGACCTGCTTGATTATCTTCAATAACATAGTCATAAAAATATAAGACACTTTTCTTTGCTACTAATGTTCTATGAATTATCCGCACTAAACATACAATTCATTATATCATACGTTTTTGGGGTTTTTTTTTTTCTATTCAGTGTCACTTTAAAGTAATGTAATGTGAAGTGCAAATATAATATTTATAAGCAGTTCCCTGAGAGCAAATACAATTCTGTAAGGGTTCTTCCAGGGCAAAAAGGTTGAGGAAGGTTAGGTTATAGATAAGCAAATTTGCAAATTCTGCCTCCTCCTACTTGCGTAGACCATACGCCTTAAAAAGGTTTGACTACCTCGGTTTCAAGCCTCTTACTTGTCCTGGGAGAAGGAGGGGGGTCTATTTAATAAATGATTGCTGAGTTGAGTACCCAGGGACCTTCTTTTTGTTTGAGTTCTGATTTGGAACAATAGATAATATGTAAGTAGCCTGCACTTTACCTTAGTTGTGGCCATAGTTGTGCATGGTGGGTGCTGGCATTCCTAATTTCCTAATGTCTCTTATGAAAACAGATAATGTACGACAACCACCTTTCCATTTCTCTTGAACCCACTTTTGACTCCAACTGATGTTATATTTCTGTAAATTGTTGAGCATAAGTTTCATTTTGTTGTTCTTTACTTTCAGAAAGTACCTGACTTGCCTTACCTTGATAAATAATATAGCTCCATCAGCTTAGTGCACTTTATGAGAGTCTCCTATGGAGTCACGTCTGTCTGAAATATTTGAAAGGTTGATGAAACCATTTAGTGCCCATTAGGTAGTAAGAACATATTCCAGACTATTACTCACAATGGGCTTAAATTGTCTTGCACATTAGATACAAGGAAATCTCAATGTTGCCAAGATTATAAGCATTTATGTTTGATATAAGTGCCTCTGCTCCTCTACTAGACTTTGAAACAAGGGAGCATTAAATGCATATAATGAAATATGTACAGTAATTAGACTGAATCATAGCTATACACCTCCACATGCTGTAAGGATAGAAATCAAGACAGTCCAAGGCAGAGATGCCATCCTAAAGCCAACCTGGCTAAACCAAAGTAAATAATATATAGGAATCTGAGTACATTGTGAACATTAGACTAGCATTTAAAGGCACATATTCTTGTCAGTCCTGATTATGCAAACTTGTATTTAATCTGTGTTTAAAGGACAACTGACCTGAGAAGGGATATGGGGCTGCCATATTCATTTCTTTGTAAACAGTGTACATGTCCTGGCTGTCCTGCTGATCCTCTGCTTTTATTACTTTTAGTCATGAACAAGCATGCAGATCAGATGTTTGGCTGTAGTTTGACTGCACTGCATACCTATAAATAAGTCACCAGGAAATATGGGCACAGGGTAAAATTGAAAAATGTCTCACCCTGCTCCTGCAAAAGTTCCAGCAGCATCAATTACTATTCCCCCTCCAGGTCACCGTGGAAAGTGGGAAAAGAGTTAATTCAGCTGCCAGCTTTTGCTGGTGTCTGAATTACATTGCTTTTATAGTAATTTGGGCTTTGACTTTTGACGACGCCCAAATTACTGCCTGAGCACCGCTATAGCCGTATTTCCTGTTGGTAGGAACGGCTTATGGCAGATCCGGCTGCACCAAATTTCTGGCACTGTTTTTACTTTCTTCGAACTGCATTTGCTGCATGCTTGTTTTAGGTGTGTGATTCATACACTATTGATGCCAAAAAGATCAGCAGGATGCCAGGCAACTGGTATTGTCCATATCCCTCCAAGGTCCTCTAAGAATTGATGGGTATTTTACCCTCCACACCAAAGCAGTGTGCTAAAGAAGGGGGGGGGAGGGATATGATAGTCAGACAGGAGGAAGGGCTCTCATCAGGGTTGCTCGAATGTACCAAAATTCAATTCGGGTACATTCAAATTCGGGTCCAAGTAAAATTCGGATTCGGAAAAATTCAAATTTGGATGCAATCTCCAAATTCGAATTCGTTTCGGATTTCATTAATAAAATTCGGCACAAAATTCGTGTTCGAAAATTCGGCTATATTTTTTTAAAAAAATCTCTCCCTCCTCCTCCATCTTCCAGGGAACTGTATTTTTCAAAAGCCAGCTTACATACCATGGCCGGGAATTGAACCCAGGTATCAGTGTGTGTT